>NC_047036.1:5366666-6064583 GCF_011762595.2 Tursiops truncatus | reverse complement strand
TAAGCCGCTCCCATTGTGCGCAACTCACTCAGAGCTCACCTGTGTGCTCTCTCACACGTCTTTTGTTTTTCCCACATGCACTTTGCTTCTAATAAACACTTTTATCTTTTTCACAATCTTGGTCTCTTTGCTGAGTTCTTTCTTCAAAGAAGACAAGAAGCAAGGTCCTTCTTTTCACCACCGGAATCAGTCCCAGCATAGGAGGGGACTCTGTGTGTCTAAATGACTTCATACCACGTGGCATTAGGCAAGTGTCTCAGTGCTGTGACTGGGTGGTCGTGTGTCTCTCCCCTGCTCCATGAATATTCCCACCAGGGGACCCAACCTGAGAGCTGGAACTACAATTCCAGAGGCCATGGGGCCCGCAGGCTCCGTACTGCCAGGACAAGCAAGGTTGACAGTGGGCTCAAAGCAGAGTGGGTCCAGTCTCTCCAATAGTCTACCTCTGCCTTCCCCTGCACCATCTGGTTTTCCTTTGGAAGAGAATTTCAAGCTGTTTTGTTATTGGAAAGAAGAAAAACATTCTCTGGGTTGGAGGAGTGTAAACATCTACACTTATATCACGACTGTTTCTCTAAGTCTCTCACCAGCTACGGTATTTCCTAAAAGTTATTTCTCAATTTTATTGTACCCCAAAGCTACCTAATTTCTTCTCAAGCCAGATCATATTATTTAAAAGCATATAACTTGAGTTTACATTTTAAAAGATCTGTGATTCTGTTCAAAAAGCATCAATATCTTCATAAAATAATTTCTGTTGAATAGTAACATCGTTTTAGGTCTTAGGGTTGTTAATTTTTTTGAAATTCTTTGGCACATTTAAGTGTTTCTGTTGAGTTTGTTTCCTATAAGGAGAGACAGGACCTGTAAGGAACCAGCCAAGTTTCACATTAGCTTGTACATTCCTCCTTCTTCACATGTGAACAGATACTAGAACCAGCACTAGATGAAACATCATGTCAAGATCCCAGGCAGGATGTCCAAGGAGGGAAGAAAATGGAAACACTTATTTAAAAAAGATTTTATTTAAAATGTAACTATTACTCATGAATCAAACATAAAAACGATGTTGAAAGTTTTCTGTAAGAACATACACAAACATAAATTTTCTTAAACCTGGCACCATCATTTCAACTTTTAAATCTCTTAACTAACTTAGACTATACACTTCAGAAAAACACCTCTACTAATTAATTAAGCACACATCAATAATTTTCATACAATACTTTTCCACCTCAGACCTAGAATCAAGAATTTCTCCAAGGATCCTGATCTCTTTAAGAGGAAGACTATTTAGAAACCAGGAATTGGGCACTAGCTGTGACCACTTTTTTCTGGTCACTTTCTGTGGGCACAGCTAAGAAATACATACATAAATATGTGTCATGAGTACATAGTGCTTCTAATTTAAACCTAACACATACTACATTGTTCTTCTTCATCTTGTTCAAATCATATGTATATTTCTCTTCTCCAGTGATAACCCTGGTTCCTGACATCATCAATATATTTATTCTATCTTTCAATACCCACTCTTAATGACATCTTTAGAATTACTATATCAATACAATGGCCAAAAAAAGCCAAGTAAAGTCCAAAATGTGTTTCAGATCCTTCTGTTCTTATAAATTTTCCACAAAGATTATACAGCCAGGCTACTGCATTCAAAAGCTATCTGTATCGATTTATATTTCTGTGTAGTTATCAGTATGATATGTGTTTAGGTTAATCTGAGGGTTTGATTTTTTTTCTGCCTTTCCAATTTATTTATTTGTTTAGTTAGTTATCTATTTACCTATTTATTTCTATCTTTTTTTCTTCCAGTTTTATTGAGACATAATTGACATGAAGCACTGTATAAGTTTAAGGGGTACAGCATAATGATATGACTTACATACATCATGAAATGATTATCACTATAAGTTTAATGAACATCCCTCATCGCATATAGATACAAAATTAAAGAAAGAGTACGCTTTTCCTGTGATAGAGCTCTTAGAATTTACTCTTAACTTTCACGTGTAACATAAAGCAGTGTTAATTATATTTATCATGTTGTACATTACACCCCCAATACTTATTTATCTTATAACTGGAAGTCTGTACCTTTTGACTGCCTTCATTCCAACCACAATGCTATGAGATTAGAAATCAATTACAGGGATAAAACTGGAAAAAACACAAACACATGAGGCTAAACAATATGTTACTAGACAACCAACGGATCACTGAAGAAATCAAAGAGGAAATCAGAAAATACCTGGAGACAAATGACAATGAAAACACAATAATCCAAAACCTATGGGATGCAGCAAAAGCAGTTCTAAGAGGGAAGTTTATAGCAATACAATCCTACCTCAGGAAACAAGAAAAATCTCAAATAAACAACCTAACCTTACACCTAAATCAACTAGAGAAACATGAACAAACAAAACCCAAAGTTGGTAGAAGGAAAGCAATCATAAAGATCAGAGCAGAAACAAATGAAATAGAGAAAAAGAAAACAATAGCAAAGATCAAGGAATCTAAAAGCTGGTTCTTTGAGAAGGTAAACAAAATTGATAAACCTTTAGCAGACTCATCAAAAACAAAAGGAAGAGGACTCAGTTCAGTAAAATTAGAAATGAAAAAGGAGAAGTTACAACTTTCACCGCAGAAATACAAAGGAACGTAAGAGACTACTACAAGCAACTCTATGCCAATAAAATGGACAACCTGGAAGAAATGGACAAATTCTTAGAAGGTACGACCTTCCAAGACTGAACCAGGAAGAAACAGAAAACATGAACAGACCAATTACAAGTAATAAAATTGAAACCGTGATTTAAAAACTCCCAATGGGGCTTCCCTGGTGGCGCAGTGGTTGAGAGTCCGCCTGCCAATGCAGGGAACGCGGCTTCGAGCCCCGGTCCAGGAAGATCCCACATGCCGCGGGCCCGTGAAACATGGCCGCTGAGCCTGCACGTCCAGAGCCTGTGCTCCGCAGCGGGAGAGGCCAAAACAGTGAGAGGCCCGCGTACCGCAAAACAAAAAACAAAACAAAACAAACAAACAAAAAACTCCCAATGAACTGAAGTCCAGGACCTGATGACTTCACAGGCGAATTCTATCAGACTGCCCTCATTCAGCACCCCACTCCAACTGCTCCACTTCTGGTAACCACAAATTTGATCTTTTTCTATGAGTGAGTTTGTTTGTTTGCTTTTGAAGTATAACTGACCTACCACACTATGACAGCTCCTGTTACACAGCATAGTGATTGGATACTTTAATACATTTCAAAATGATCACCAGGATAAGTCTAGTTACAATATGTCACTATACAAAGACATGACCTAGTTATTGACTATATTCTCCTCACTGTACCTTTCATACCCATGACTCATTTATTTTGCAACTGTTAAGTTTGTATCTTTTAATCTCCCTCACCTATTTCACTTATCCCCTCCACACTCCTCCTCTCTGGCCACCAACTCTGTTCTTTGTATCTATGACTCTTTACATTTTGTTATGTTTGTTCATTTGTTTTGTTTTTTTAGATTCCATATATAAGTGAAATCATACAGTTTTTGTCTTTCTCTGTCTGACTTATTTCACTTAGCATTAATACCCTCTAGATCCATCCATGTTGTTACAAATGGCAAGATTTCATTTTTTTTATGGCTGAGTAGAATTCGTGTATATATATATATATATATATATGTATATACACATATATACATATATACACACATCTTCTTTGTCCGTTCATCTATCAATGGACACTTAAGTTGCTTTCGTGTTTTGGCTATCGCATATAATGCTGCAATGAACACAGGGGTGCATATATCTTTTTGAATTAGTGTTTTTGTTTTCTTCAGAAAAATACCCAGAAGTGGAATTGCTGGATCATATGATAGTTCTATTTTTAAATTTTTGAGGAACCTCCCTACTATTTGCCATAGTGGCTGCATGAATTTACATTCCCACCAACAGTGCACGAAGCTTCTCCTTTCTCCACATCCTTGCCAACACTTGATATTTGGTTTCTTTTTGATATTTGTCATTCTCACAGGTGTGAGGTGTTATCTCATTGCAATTTTCATTTGCATTTCCCTGATGGTTAGTGATGCTGAGCATCTTTCTTATGTCTTTTGACCATCTCTATGTCTTCTATGGAAAAGTGTCTATTCAGGTCCTCTGCCCATTTTTTTTAATCAGGTTGTTTGTTTGATCTGATGTTGAGTTGTATGAATTCTTTGTATGTTTTGGGTATTAATCCATTATCAGACATATCATTTGCAGATATCTTCTCCCATTTTGTAGGTGGATTTTTTGTTAATAGTTTCCTTTGCTATGCAAATCTTTTTGGTTCAATGTAGTCCTATTTGTTTACTTTTGCTTTTGTTTCCTTTGACTTGGGAGACAGATCCAAAATAATACTACTAAGACTGATGTCAAACAGCTTACAGCCTATGTTTTCTTCTAGAAGTTTTATGCTTTCAGGTCTTACATTCAAGTCCTTAATCCATTTTGATTTTGTATTTGCTTATGGTGTGAGAGAGTAGTCTAGTTTCATTCTGTTGCATGTAGCTGTCCAGTTTTCCCAACACCATTTTTAAAGAGGCTGTCTTTTCTCCATTGTATATTCTTGACTCCTTTGTCATAGATTAATTGCCCATATAAGTGTGGGTTCATTTCTGGGCTCTCTATTCTGTTCCACTGAGCTATGTGTCTATTTTTGTGCCAGTACCATACTGTTTTGATGACTGTCTCTTTGTAGTATAGTTTGAAATCAGGGCACACAATACTTCCAGCTTTGTCCTTTCTCAAGATTGTTTTGGCTATTCAGGGTCTTCTGTGTTTCCATACAAATTTTAGAATTATTTGTTCTAGTTCCATGAAAAATGCATTGATATTTTCATAGAGATTGCACTGAATCTGTAGATTGCCTTGGGTAGTATGGTCATTTTAACAGTACTAATTCTTCCACTTCATGAACACAATATATCTTTCTGTTTTTGTTGTCTTCAATTTCTTTCATCAGTGTCTTATAGTTCTTCAAATACAGGCCTTATACCCCCTTAGATTTATTCCTAGGTATTTTATTCTTTATGATGCAACTGTAAATGGGACTGTTTTGTTAATTTCTCTTTCTGATAGTTCCAATTAGTCTTATTTTTGAATATGTACTTTTAGGAACAATAATCAAACAACAGATAAATATCCAGGGAATTTCTATTGATGACCCACTTCAGATGAAGATAAGTTTTCTATTCTTGGGACTCACATTTAATTTAGAACACTAAGAGCTACTTCACTGGTTATTGGTTTAGATCTTATTCTAAGTCTTTATCTGTCTATGTCTCCTTGCATTTCCTCTAGCTTCTGACTCATGAAGGTGGTTATACTGTTACTCTACCTGGTCCAATATCACTATATCTCCTCTTTTTTCCACTGTTTGCATTTAACTGGTGTAACTTTGAATCCTCCCCTTGTTAAAATTATTAATCAACTATTTTCTTAGGACAGTTTTATATTTACTGAAAAACTGCAAAGATAATACAGCATCTCCATATACTTTGCATGCAGCTTCTCTTTATTAACATTTTACATTATTAGTAACATCTTACATTAGTATGCCATCATTTACTCAGAATTCCTTAGTTTTCACCTAATGCCCTTATTCTGTTTGTTCTGGGATACCATCCAGAATACCTCATTACATTCTAATGCCCCCATACACTGACAATTTATCTGAGTTTTTCTTGCTTTTGATGACCTTGACAATTTTGAGGAGTATTAATAAGATATTTTATAGACTGTCCCTTGACTGAACTTCTGATATTTTTCTCATGATTTTCCTGGAAATAAGTGTTTAGGGGAGGAAGACTACAGAGATCAAGTGCCTTTCTCATCACACCATATCAAGGGCAGGTACTATTCACACGACTTATAACTGTTGATGTTCATCTTGATCACGTGGCTAAGGTCATGTTCATCAGGCTTCTCCACTCTAAAGTTACCACCCCCTGACCCATCCATAATGCCCTCTGTCAAGAATTTACTATGTGCCGCCCAGACTTGCAGGGTGAGGAGCTACACTCTCCTTACTTGAAGGCAGAATATCTACATAAATCATGTGGAATTCTTCTGCATGGGAGATCTGATTATTCTACCCATTTATTTATGCATTGAATCATTTATTTATACTGGTGTGGATTTATGAATATTCACTTTAGACTGTGGATTATAATCCAATACTACCTTATTTACTTTGGTGTTCAAATTGTTCCAGCTTTGATGTTCCTTGAGAAATGGCTGATTCTAGCACTGGGGCAGGAAACATATACAATCAGCTTTGAGCCTCTTGTAGTGCAAACAAATGCATACGAACAACAAAATGCCACAGTGATGGGGTATGTAAAGGGACACAGCACAGGAGACAGTGAAAGGGCTCCCACACTTTTAGCCTTTCTGAATTGCTGGAAGTAAGTCTCTTGTAAAAAGCACAGAGTCAGGTTTTATTTTGTGAGCCAATATGAGTATTTTTTTTTCTTCTTTTAAGTAGGTTAAGTCCATTTGTATAGATTGATATGACTGCAACATTATAACTTGGTCAAACAGTTTATATTAATTTTACTGTGTATATTACATTATGTTTACTATGGTTCTTTGTCTATATAAACATAAATATAAAATATTTAAATATAAAATATTTATTGCATTATGTATCTTTGTATTAATATTTAGAAAGGTTTGCATTTTTGTTTTAGTGGTAACTACTACACAATACATGTTAGTACCCTTAGGCCTTCTTTTCCCTACCAGGTGTGTGCTATTTTCTTTGTCAGCTTTAAATTCTATCCTTTGACTCTCATTTACTACCTAAGCAACAATCAAGGAGCTCATTTTATTTTTCCTCTGTTCTCTTTACTCCCTGTTCTGAACCTTTCATTTAAGTGTGACATCCACAAAAAAAGTGCAAAATTTTTAACTGCACACAGCACAATGGATTTCACAAAGCAAACAATGTTGTATAATCAGAACCCAAAACAAGAAAACAGAATTCCGTGCTTTCACTGCCGAGGGCCTGGGTTCGATCCCTGGTCGGGGAACTAAGATCCCACAAGCTGCATAGCGTGGCAAAAAAGAAAAAAAGAATATTTCAAGGATTCCAGAAACCTGTCCTTAGGGGGCCCCCACCCACCAGCAAGAGCACCAAAAAGGTAACCACTATCCTGACTTCAAATACTGGAGATTAATTTTGTCTGTTTTTTTATATGAATGGAATCCTACCACATATAGCCTGTTATGTTTGGATTTTTCTCATCAACATTATATTTGTGGGATTCATCCATGTCACTGAGTATAATCATTGTGGTTCCTTCTTCCTCCTTGTTGTCTACCATCCCATTGTGTGAATATAACACAGTTTGTTTAATTGTTTTTCTGCTAATGGACATGTGGGTAGTTTCTAGACTTATGCTATTACTACCAAGTGCTGCTATGACTGTTCTTATACATATCTTTTGATGAATATGTTTATACACTTAGGTTGAAGTTAAACTGAATGCAGTTGCTCCGTAGTAGGCTATGCATGTGTTGAACTGTAGTACCCACTAATTTAAAGTTTTCTAAGTAGTCGAACCAATTTACACCACCAAAAGCAGCATATAAGAATTTCACCTGCTCAATTTCTGTCAATACTCCTCCCATTTTAAAATTGTGTCACTTCTGTCTTTTCAGAAAATATAATATTTACATGTACTGCTTTCTCCTATTTGTCCCCACTTTCCTTTTACTCTTAGATCTACATAGTATCTGTAAAGTTTAGAAACACCTAATGGTCATCTTTATTATTATTGTTTTACAGAATGCAGATGTCCTAGAAGACACTGTGAATGTTCACCTATGCTTCCAGGCTTCCTAAATACCTTGTAAAGTTCAGTATATTCAATGCACATCATCAGTCCTATTGTCTAAGTGTTCCAGTCATCTTTTCTTGGATACACCTTGTCCTTTTTTATGGCACCACTCAAAGTATGGTCTACAAACTGGCAACAGAAGTTAAGAAACTCATGCTGGAATTAAATGAATTATTTCACCAAGGACATTGTTCAGTTCAGCTGTTTTGTGTTTTTTTTGTTTTTTTTTTTTTTTTGCATGTTTAATTCACAAAAGCAAGTGATACATTGAGTAACTTTCTGGAACAAGCTCCTTTTCTCTTCCTCGTGAAACAACAGTTTGAGGGGAACTGCTCTCCTAGATTGCTCAGGAAGGATTCATGAGTACAGTATTACTTGGGTTTTTGATTCTTGAAAGGCAGTTTGGCTGGATATAAAATTACTAGCTCACACACAATATATCCTTGGGTTTCTTAAATTATTGCTTCATTGCTGTCTTGCTTGCTCTGTCAACATAGAGAATGCTGATGTACTTCTGATTTTCTTTTCTCTAAGTGATGCATCTTTTTGTATGGACACCCTGCAGATGTGTTCTTCTCTGTAAAATCTAGCAGACTTCTCAGAAACATGGCAGCATTGACCATTTTAGGTCAGTTTTGTTAGGTGCATAGTGGACTCTCCAATGTATAAGTTCAGGTCTTCATTAATTTCCCCCCAAATTCTTCTATTTTAGTTTTTAAACATTAGGTCTGTTTCATTACATTGCTTTTGTCTCCAGCGACTGCAGTTAAATGAATGTTAAAACTTTTTCTTTTTTTTGCCTATCTTTTATACCTATCCCTTTCCCACTAACCTTTTTACTTTTTTATTTCATCTTGGTTCTCTTGGCTAACGTCACTCCTCAAAATCCTTTATTATATTTTCATTAAATCTATTCTGTCCTTTGTGCCTTTTTCTTTAATATTTTTTTCCTAAGATTGGCCAATTCTTCTTCTGTATCTCCCGTTTTTTATCCATTTTTGCTCTGAATTTTTGAATTTCTAATGTGCAGTTTTAAAACTTATTTGACAGCGCTTTAAGAATATAAATTAGCTTGGAGTTGTGTGTTATGTTTTCCTTTTTTGATTTTGGGGTTTGTTTTTTGGGGTTTTCCATTCTCATTTTCTGATTTTTTCTTAGAGAAACTTGGTATAGATGTTGTCTTCCACGTTCTGTTCATTAGAAATGTCTGTTATTTTCCTGAACAAACAATATTATATATGTTTTATATACACACACACACATACATATATTTGAATGAAGGGTTCCATCTTATTTCGATATAATGAAATATGTTTTCTTCAATCAATGGCTCCTTGGAAGGGATCAGAATATGTTCTGATTTTTTCTTAATTCAAAAAATATTTTATTTTTTCTTGCTTTATTGAGATGTAATTGACATACAATATTTTATAAGGTTAAAATGCACAAGGAATTGATTTGGTGTACTTATATATTGTAAAATGTTACCACCATAGTTTTAGCTGACACTTCCAACCCTTGTGCACTGTGAATAGGAATGTAAATTGGTGCAGCCAGTATGGAAAACAGAATTAAGCTTCATCAAGAAAATTAAAAACAGAACTACCGTGTCATCCAGCAATTCTACTTCTGGGTATATATCCAAAGGAAATGAAATCAGGATCTCAAAGAGATATCTGCATTCCCACGTTCATTGCAGCATTACTCACAATAGCCACAATGTGGAAACAACCTAAGTGTCTTGTCAGTAGATGAATGGATAAAGAAGTTGCCATATATATGTGTATATACACACACACACACACACACACACACAATGGAAAGACATGCATATATTCAGCCAGGAGAAACAAGAAAATCCTGCAATTTTCGACATAAGGGTATTATGCTAAGTGAAAGAAGTCAGACAGAGAAGACAAACACTGTATGATATCCCTTATATGTGGAAGCTAAAAAAGCCAAAGCCGAATTCATAGAAACAGAGAGTAGAATGGTGGTTACCAGGGCTGGGGAGGGAAGGGGACAGGGTAACTGGGGAGATGTTGGCCAAAGGGTAAAAACTTCCATTCAGAAGACAAGTTGTAGGGATCTAATGCACAGCATGATGACTATGGCTAACAACACTGTATTGTATACTTGAAAGTTGCTAAGAGAGCAGATCTGGACTTTAATTTCCACTTTCAATTTTCTTTCTTTCCATCACTATGCATCCCAGGAATTCCTTCTCCCCAAAAAAGCAGTGCCTTTCCAAGACTGCCACCCCTGCTCCGGTGCACTTTCAATATTTTTCCTTTTTTTTTTTTTTTTGCGGTACACAGGCCTCTCACTGTTGTGGACTCTCCCGTTGCAGAGCACAGGCTCCGGACGCACAGGCTCAGTAGCCATGGCTCACGGGCCTAGCAGCTCCGCGGCATGTGGGATCTTCCCAGACCGGGGCACGAACCTGTGTCCCCTGCATCGGCAGGCAGACTCCCAACCACTGTGCCACCAGGGAAGCCCTCAATTTGTTTCTTTACTTTCTGCATTAGTCAGTGTTTTGATCCACCAAGGTTCAGACCAGGTATGAGGGTCTTTTTATCTCTGGAAATGATTTTATTTTATTTTAATTTTTATTTTTTCTACCCCCGGGCTGCCACCTTCCACTCTTGTTTTCAGCGCAATTTCTTCCTGGCTCTGATCAGGCACAGTCTCCGTATGTGGCTCTGCTGGTAGCTGGGAAAGGAAAGTGTATTTCCCATCAGACAAATCACATAAGTATTTGCTAATTTTTGCCTCCAAGTTATGCTTTTGAGATGGGTTATCAATGACCTCATTTGCTCTCCTGATTGATGTGAATGTTTTTGGAGAAATTTAGATTATGTGGCCATCTAAATAGGAATACTGACACCAGAAATTGTAATTTCCTGCTTTTATCCCCAAATGGTTAGCTAACACTTTTTTTGAAGGCTCAATTCCTTTCCCACTGATTTGAAATGACACATATGTACTTGTGACTATTTCTGTTCCATATGTTTATTTTTATTTCAGTAGCCTAGTCTTTTAATTATTATAACTTTCACATGTTCTAATATCACAAAAATACAAGTAACCATCTCTTGGATCTTCTTTATACAGCTTCCCTGGTTATTCTTGTTTGTGTATTACTCTTCCATATTAAAATTAGTGACATGTGATTAATTTCCCCATACTTATATGTGCATTTTGGCTGAGATTAAAGACTGGGTTAAAAACTTTGTTGTTGTTGTTTTTAGAACACTGAATCTTCATATGTAAGCCTATGCTACCTCTGGATTAATTAATATCTTTTCTTATAGCACTCCTTAAAGTTTTATTTCAGGACTTTTGACTCTATGTTTATCTCTAGACATATTATTGTTAATATGTTAAAATGATAACATATTCCTAGATATACTAGTGTTAAGGTAAATTGGGTTATTGTCCCATCATATTTGCTAACTTTTTAAACTCATATATTAAAAAGCACTTAAGATTTATACATGAACTTAATAACACAATGACTTATGGAATCCCTCCATTAATGCTAATGGTTTTCAATTATGTACCTTTGACTTCTCAGGAGGTAATAATAAAAACAAATAACATTTACTGAGTGTACTTACTATCTTCCAACTACCATAAGAGAGGCACCTTACATGCATTATCCCATTTATTTAAACAACAAATTTGTGAAGTATGTCATCTTAATAGTCTCAGTGGTGATATTAAATATTAAAGCTTAGAGAAGTTAAATAACCTTTGTCATAGTCACCCAGCTGTTATGTATCGAGGTCAATGTATAATAGCCACATTAATGATAAGTTGCCTTATCCTTTCCTATATGTATATTCTAATTTTTCCCCCTGTTGAACTAAAGATTCTTTTCAGTACAATGTTATCCAACAGAATTGATAGCATACATCCTTCTTTAGTCTTCAATCTAATGGGAATTCCTCTGATGTTATATCTGTAAGAATTTGGAGGCTGAGCTTGAGTTATCTTTATAAAATATCAAGGAAATTTCCTTTTGATTTTTATTTTACTGAGATTTTTCCCCACCTAAGAATCGGAATTGAATTATCTTAACTGTTTTTGAGTATATATCAAAATGACCTTGTGATTTTTCCTTTTGATAGATTAAAATATTAAGCAATATTATTATATTTTCTAAAGTCAAACCTTCCTTGCACTCCCCCCAAAAAACTACATAGTTGAGCAAGGTATGTGTGCCCTTGGGCAAACTCCTTCATCTCTACGGATCTGTTATACCATTTTTATAGAGAATGGCAATATTAATAGTATCAATCTAATGTTGTTATGAAAATTATTAATTCATTTATTCGATAAATTTATTGACTTTCTGTTTTGTGCCATGCACAATTCTGGGTTCTGTTATTATACCTATGAGAAAAACAGAAGAAGACTTTTTGAGCTTACATTCTAGTTAATAAGTGAATAATATGAACTTAGAATAATTCCTGGAACATAGTATCAATATCATACATGTAGCTATTAGCCACTATTAATATTATAGTTTTAATACACTATTGGGCTAAATTTGCCAATACTTTTCTTAAGAATTTGCATCTACAGCCATAAAATTTTCCAACAGTGTTATTTTTATCAGGTTAGAATATTAGGATGATGCCAGAGTCATAAAAATGAATTGGAAAACTTTCCTTTTCCTATTTTGCAACAGGTTAAACATTACAGGATCCATCAGCTCCTAGAATAAACCTTTCTGATACTAGAGCCTTTATAAAAAATAAGTTCTTTCTGAAGTTGCCTTAATTCTATTTAGGTAATATATATTTTATCTAAAATCCATCTACGTCATTAGATTTTAGTATTTGCCAGCATAGACTGGTACGTGGTTCTACTCTGCAATTTCCTAATATTTGCATATTGCTAAGCAGTGAAGGAGATATTTAAAAGTGCCATAGAGAGGACAAGTAGGGAAAATAAAGAGCCTTTCTATCTCCTCCCCCATCTTCTCCAAGGCGAATTTTGAAACTGAGTAAATATAAATGAATCATCAGAAGTATGCAGACAGCACACACCATTTTAAACAGACTATTTCAATTTAAGTCAAATTATATGGAGGAAACACAAATATGGAAAGAAAACCAATGAAGTAAAAAGGGTGTGACTACATGGTCTCTATAGTCACTCCTCGGCCTCCTCATGTGCTCTGATGATATGGGGTGGAAATTATATTTGTGTGCCACCTGCAGTGTTGTAATAGCAATCAACTGAACAGATTAACTAACCTATCTATCTATCTATCACCTATCTATCTATAATCTATCATCTATCTATCGCATCTATGTATTGATGTTTCAGTGCATCAATGTGAGAATGCACTGAAAAAATAACTTTTAGGTTAAGTCATCATCTATGTATTAGTGAGTTTGCTTCTTCTCCTTTAAGAGCATGTTTTTCTGCATTTTTTGTGCTCAAAATCATAAATTTAATGAAAAATCAGAAACGTCTAGTGAGACAAACCTGGTAGTTCTAATTTTTCATGTAAAAATTGTAAACATCTCATCCGTGTTTTAACCTTGGACTCTGCCTTTGAGCAACAAGAATAACAATCCTGTACTGTTTTCACAGGACATCCAGCGTTTACCACGGGTTACTCTACAGAGAATGGACACATATTTCGGTGGTCATGAGAGAAAATCATTTTGATAAATTCAGTCATCTTTTACATGATAACTCCTTTTGCTGAAATGAATTAAAACTTTCCACTGATTGGCTAAATAATTCATTGAAACAGCCTCCAAATCTATTCCTAAATTGAATAAATGATAATTATTTAATGAAGTATTTTTAGAAAAGGATGCCAAAATCTTCAGATTTAGAACACTCACGTGAAGTTCCAGAGAAACTGAAAGGGTACAGGATGACCTTTTCCAGGTTTACATAAAATGGAACTAACTGCACTGGAAACAAAATACTATTCAAGAACCTTTTTATTACCAACAGATGAAGTACAATATCCCTCTCAAGATGAAAATAATTCATAAATATCAATATATTCAATTTAGGTCATTTCACTTAAAAGTAACTATCCTCTTTCGGTATTTAGTTAAATTCCTGGGAACAAGAAAGTATTTCAAGCTGTTGTAGTATTAATTTCCAAAAATAATTAATGCACCCTATCTTAAGAGTTCATGGGAATACACTAGATTCTTCTAAACAAATGAATTTGAGATTCTTGACACACAGATACATGAGCTTCCTGGCACATAATGAACGAGAGGTACAAGTTCCCACCAAGTCAAGGTAACTCCTTTTACTTAGAGCATAATCATTTCACACGATGCAGGTGAGATGCCAGGAGCAACTGGGACTATCAACTACGTGTATGTGCCTAAATATGGCTCACAGACTAGACCAAACTAAAAATGGCCACCAGGAAATAAAACAGGGGTTTGCCTGAGTTTTGCTCTATCTCGGGGGTAGGGAAGGGCTGAGTGATAAACAGTGAAAAGAAGTGACAGCAGAGATGAGAAACAGCTGGACATTTCCCCAAAGGGAGTGCCGGTGGGTGGCAGATGGGACTGCTGGCCCAGGGGCGAGTATGGCACAGTGGGTTCTTAGCACGGGCTCCTTGTGCACAGCAGTACAGCCTCAGAACACCCAGGTTTAGAAGGACAGAGTCCACATTTCCACCCATTACCTTTTCTCACCATCTGAAATTTAGCCAAAGATACCAGGACAACTAATCGAAATGAAGTGTTTCTTTCTTGTTGTTTTTAACACCGTGGAGTCCTGTTACTGACACCTTGCTAGCTCTCCATGTAATTCACACTTTGCTGGAAACATAGGAGAGGCTCCCAAGTGCTTATTATTACTGATCCGATATTAAGACTGTCCGACCCCCTTTGTCCTCCGAGTCATGCCATCTGGGGGGCCTGGAGGGTTCCTTGGACACGGGATCAGCCCTGCTCCACAGGAGGGGGTGATGATGGTGCAAGCTGAGCTCAGGTGAGGGGCTCTGCTCTCTGTTCTGAACAGCCGGGAAAACATTACAAGAAGAGCCGAGTCACAGAGGCGAGTGTGGAGGATGGACAGCGTGGAGTTGAGGCAGAGAGAGAAGGACAAGTCAAAGCACATACAGATTCACAAGGCGCAGGAGGTCTAGACGTGATCGGGGGGGCACGGGGAGCTGCAGATGGCTCCCAGCAGTGAGGGGACTTGGTCACACGTTGACTTTAGAAAAGTCACCCTGCCCTGGAAAGACTGACCTGCGGGTGCCTGAGAGGAAGGCAGCTGGGAGTCTGAGAGTACTGATATTTCAGAGTGAGAAATAAAAAGGACCCGCACTATAAGGCAGTCACAGAACAGAGAGGGACGAAAGTACAGACTTGACCCTTGGCATCCATCTCGGGCAAGCGGGCAGGATCGCAGAAAACACCATGATTTGTAAGCACAGGGCGGATTCCCAATCCTGGGGGTTTCTGTGTGGCAAACCGAATCCCCTTAAGGACTGAGGACACATCACCCCTCCTGCACCTGCGTCACCTGAACAGACCCCCCTGCCCAGGGCTTGCCCTGCCCTGGTGCAGCGGATCAGCTCAATGACTGGTGGTCACTGGGTAGAAGGCCCAGCCCTCCCACCCCAGCTCCGGAGGGCGACTCTCAAGCTTCTGAGCTCCCTGCAGGGCGCACTGAGTCCATGCTGGGACCGCAGCACAGTCCCACTTCTCCCTCAGCCCAGCCTGCTCCCCTCCCTCCCCCACCGGTGTCGATCTCAGGATCCCACCCACTAAACTTCCCACATGTTCACCTTGACCCCCAGAGGCCAACCTGCACAGCATCAGTGAAAACGGAGGACACTGCTTGTACAAGGACACCTCTGAGCACTAGACAATCACAGTATGGCCTGGAAGCCAGGTGCAGGGGACGGTAACAGTTCTTGACAGGTAACCAGAAACAAACGTTTACTTCTGAAAAATCAGTATCTCTTTGGAGTTATATTAATATGATGTCAAATATATTATAGGTAATATAATTAATACAGCATGAGAAACAAATTGGAAAACTTTATCAAGAGACAAGGTGGCATTCAATAATTAAGGCACAATTCCACTGATATGCACAAAACGCATATTAGAAAAATAGGAATTTTATGGGGAAAAAAAAAACAAAAGAAACATACAAGAAACAGAAATAAAAGGAAAGGTTTAGCCATTCAGGAAGGAGTGATTACATGTATACATCCATTTGATAGGATGGGATGCATCTAAACAAGTAATAGGAATAGGATACTTCATGTTCTAGAAGGATGCTGAGACACGTCTTACTGGGGTCTGAACAATGCTGGGAGAAACATGGTGAAACCATCCCATTCTTCCATCCCATGGAAGACTGTCCTCCACAGCCTTCCATTTCAAGCAACAAAATGTATGCTATTGTGGAGAATAAGCTAAGGAGCAATCCACCTGCTTCTCTGACTCTCCCACAAAGCCCACCCCTCAGCAAAAAGGAAACGTGTCGTGACTGTCATCAGGATAAGACCGGGGAACCAGGAGATGGCACTGAACTTCTGTCTCTCGAATTTGCAGAACCTGACATTAGAGGAATTGGTTTGGAGACTGTGTAATTGAATAAATTCCACACACAGAGATCTGAGAACGTCTCAGAGAACCAGGGGGAAACAGCCTTGTGTCTGATAGAAAAACGGGGTCTCTCTCTGGCAGTCCTCCCTAGAGAAACACAGTGCTCAGTGCTGAAACTCAGCAGCGGCTTCTCTGCCTTCGTAATCAGCCAGGTTGGCAGGGGACATCTCACTCAAACGACCACTAGGAAGTTTTTGTTTTGTTTTGTTTTGTTTTTGTTTTGTTTTTGCGGTACGCGGGCCTCTCACTGCTGTGGCCTCTCCCGCTGCGGAGCACAGGCTCCGGACGTGCAGGCTCAGCGGCCATGGCTCATGGGCCCAGCCGCTCCGCGGCTTGTGGGATCTTCCCGGACCGGGGCACAAACCCGTGTCCCCTGCATCGGCAGGCGGACTCTCAATCAATGCGCCACCAGGGAAGCCTCACTAAGAAGTTTTAAACTCCTCTGGCATATCATCCTTTTCTTTTCTTAAAGATTTCTGCACCTGTGTCCCTACATCGGCATCTACATACCTGAAGAGGTACTGGTCCCTCTCTATTTTTTTAATGTATTGTCAGGTTTTGGTGTCAGTTATGCTAGCCTCAATAAATGTCTGCTGTTGTTCCATCTTAATCTATTTTCTGAACAAAGTTTTAAGAAGTTTAGCATTGTTTCTTCATTAAATGTTTGGTAGAATTCCCACAACACAACACGTTGCTCTGTGTTTTTCTCGTCCCCAGGCTTGGAACTGTCCCTCCCTATGTCCCTTATTTATGCCTTTTCACCCTGGTCTAAGATTTCCTACCGGTCCGAAAGCCCAGGTCCAGCATCAGAACTTGAACAGGGCTGCCGAGGAGCAGACAGCTCCTTGAACTGGGGACTTTCCCACCTTCCACCTTCCCCTCCACAGGACCTGCCACTCTGTGTGATGTGTCACCTCCCCCGTGACACCTATGCTCCTTCAAGGCAGAGCCCGCTTCCTCCTCAGCGTGTGTACCCTGCGTCCAGCAGAAACCCTGGTGCACTCAAGAAGCTCCATTAGTCCTTACTGAAATTTGATAAATGAGTGCAGTGTGGTGCATGGAAACAGGATGTGCTAAATGGATGGACGAAGAAAACAGAAAGACTTATGCAGTTATGTTTGTGCTTATAAAAAGCACATTATAATTACCCCAAATGGAAATTAGTAACCATTAAAGATAGATATAAATGAATAATATAGAAAGTTAGTTTTAATTAAAAGTATGATGACGGGCTTCCCTGGTGGTGCAGTGGTTGGGAGTCCTCCTGCCGATGCAGGGGATGCGGTTTCGTGCCCTGGTCCCGGTCCCACATGCCGTGGAGCCGCTGGGCCCGTGAGCCATGGCCGCTGAGCCTGCGCTCCGCAACGCGAGAGGCCACTACAGTGAGAGGCCCGCGTGCCGCAAAAAAAAAAAAAAAAGTATGATGACAATAGCACAGTTAGGGGCTACAGCTACTTTGTTATATAAAGTACTGATTTTCATATCTATTTTGGATCTAGATATCAATGGCCTATTTTAAACTATGTGTACCAAAATTATTGGAAAACATTCTTCTGCATTTAATGCACAAAATGCAAAAGAAGCAAAATGATAAAAATAATATTGAGTTAACTTGCTTCCTTATGAGAGTCACCAAAAATCAGTTTTATGTAATTATCATTTTTATTAGTTTCTAGGGCCTCTTACAAGCAGAATGGTAAATGAAAGAAAGTAAGTAATGTGCTACAAAATATCATTTCAAATTGAATTCTCTGTAGCCAAGCACAGATATGTGAGACTATATCTTGACTACGTTACAGTCCTTTTTATTAGAGAGATAGAATTATAATTTGTTGATGGATCAAGTAAAACCTCCAGCTGCCCTTTGTCAATCCATATTAAGGCATTTCTCTTTATTTAATTGGGCTTCCGCTTAACATCTTTAATCTCATTTTGTGATTTTATTACTAGCTTTTCAAACGTAAAGGGCATATTTATTTTTTAAATGCAATAGCATATCAAGTTCATGTCCTCAATTACACATATCTCATTTAAAAAGTTTCTATTTCTGACTTGCATCATATTTAATGGTCCTAGTATGTCACAGACATCTGACTTGTGGCGAGTATGATTTACAGCATTATTAATGTGCCTTCTCAAACTCCTGCTGAGGTGACATATCTGTTCAGGTCAGCCTTTAGAAAGGTTACTTGATGTACCTTAGATCCCACAGATTTAAGATACTTAGGCATTTGTCAAGCAATTCCATCCTCAAAGTAATGCTTAAATATATATATATATATATATATAAATATACATATACATATATATAAATTATTTTATATTGGAATATAGTTGATTTACAATGTTGTGTTAGTTTCAGGTATACAGCAAAGTGATTCAGTTTTACATATACGTATAACTGTTCTTTTTCAGATTCTTTTCCCATATAGGTTATTGTAGAGTACTGAGAAGAGTGCCCTGTGCTATACAGTAGGCCCTTGTTGGTTATCTATTTTATATATAGTAGTGTGTATATATGTTAATTCCAACCTCCTAATTTATCCCTCCCCCTCCTCCTACCTTTCCCCTTTGTTATCCATAAGTTTGTTTTCTAAGTCCTTGAATCTGTTTCTGTTTAGTTTTAAGCATCACTTAAAAAGGCTGGCTAGAGCCTTTCATTGGTATGTGATAACTCCCTACAAGGTACATTTCTATTCCATTTTTTTTTTTCAGATCAAGGCAATAAAGTCAGCAGAGAAGAATTTTAGTGTGTGTGTGTGTGTGTGTGTGTGTGTGTGTATATATATATATATATATATATATATATATATATATATATATATATATATATGCCCCACTGCTTCTGTAGTCTAATCCTAAATTCCCCTAATCAAGGCCACTTTACCTCTGAGCAAGAGGCAGAGCTCTGCACATGCACTTGTTCCTATTCACCCTGCAGGTGGGGTGTGAATGGAGCAGACTGAAGTCAGCTTGAAGTGAATTGTGGACAGTTTAATATTTCCATTTGAAAATAATGCCATTTAATAATGGAGAAAAGAACTTCTGAAAGGTCTAAACAATGATATTAACAGAAAAAACTCTTACGGAAACTATTTATATTATACGATTCCTACCAGTTGTAAGGAAAAAAGGTGAACATCAATTATATATATTTTAGTCTATGAAAATATCTACTTACTCTCACAGTAATAATGAACCTCCAATCACATACTGAATTTCCTTCTTTCGGAAGTGATATCCCTTCCCACTCAGAATGATAAAATTTACCACTCCAGTCCTCAAAGTCTTTACTTTTGCGTTAAGTAAAGTGTTAAATTTGCCTCCAGTATTCAATCAAAGACCACAGAAATCAAGACTAAGAGAGGCACAATCTCACTCTCCAGCCACAGGCGGCTCATCTCCACATCGGTCACCTGCTCACCCTAAGTCATCAGCAACCACGCATGCCTATTGACCTGGGTCTCAAAGAATGAATGTTCTCCCCACACACACTTGGGCAGAGAGAAAACACAAAGGCAAGTCAAGAGAGCACCATATTTAAGATACCCCAAGTTTTCCATCCTGGGAGAATCCTGAGTTATTTAAAACCCAAATGTCCCACTCCAAGTTGAGGTTGCGGAGCCAGGGGATATGTGTGTGGCCATATGTGTGCATGCGTGTATTTGCATCTATATATATTGTAATAGCCAATTTTTTAAATTTAATAACCTTTAAAATTTATAAAAGCACCATTATGAAGGAATAGAGGCTAGTGATGTACACTTTGAACGCTCTCAGCTGCCCCTAGAGACAACGTGCCCCTAGGAATTCATTAGGTCTCTCTCAGTCTTGTGTGTTCTTAATGAATAAAATCATCTTGGATTTGAATTTAGAACTTTAATTATATAATTCCCTTCATAAGTAAAAATTCTGTATTTCTTCAGTGTTATTCTTTTATATTCATTGCAATAGATATTCATTAAAGAAAACACAGAAAATTCAAATGAGAGGGTAAATCAATATCTCTAATACCCAAGATCACTCATTTTATATCTGGATATTTATCCTTTTACCTTTTGTTCTAAGATAAATTCAAAAACAAAATTGGGAGTGTATGGTACACTGTACTTTGTAGTGACATATCACAATTAGAACACTAATAAACCTTCATATTATAATTTTTACTAGTGTACCTATAGATATTTTGTAACATAGCATTTCTCTACACTCCTATGAAGATTCAGTAACATCTTTTGCATATCTGAGTAATTACGTTCTTAGGATAGCTTACCAGATGTGGAACTAATATGTTGAAAGAGAGACACATTTTAACAATTAAGGAAAAATCTGCCAAAACCCCTCCCATGGCTGTGTAGCAATCTACACTCCAGGGCAGGATGTAAGCATGCCTATTTTGTTTTGCATTATTATTCTTTCTAACTGTTTTGAAAATGTCATATCCTTGACATGTTAGTTCAAATTTGTTTATTATTGGTGAGACTGAACTTACATCTTTTTCATTTATATTCATTCTGTAAGTTTTGCACTCATGTCTTTTTTTTTTTTTTTTTTTTTTTTTTTTTGCGGTACGCGGGCCTCTCCCTGTTGTGGCCTCTCCCGTTGCAGAGTACAGGCTCCAGACGCGCAGGCTCAGCGGCCATGGCTCACGGGCCTAGCCGCTCCGTGGCATGTGGGATCTTCCCAGACAGGGGCATGAACCCATGTCTCCTGCATCAGCAGGCAGACTCTCAACAACTGCGCCACCAATGAAGCCCATGCTCTCACATCTTTATCTACTCCTTTTGGGGGATTTTGATCTCTTTTTATTAATCTGAAAAGCTCTCTATATTTTGAGCATTTGAGTATTTTCCCCAACTGACAGTTTATTTTTAGAATTGTTTATTGTGTGTCTGTGCTTTCTTTTTAGACTTAAAAAAGTTTTAAATCTGTGTGTAGCCATGTCTATCCAAGTTCCAGAGGGAGAAAGAAATGCATTGTGTGGAACAGGTAAAAGTCAGGCTGAGAACTGACCACTGGATTTAGCAACATGGAAATTACTGGAGACCTTGATGAGGTGACCTTAGTAAGAGCAGTTTCCTCCCAATAGGCTTTACTGATCTCTTCCGTCTTTATTGATCTCATCCACTCCAGAATTGTGTGGGATCTAGGGACAATTGTGATCAGAATGCACAGACTGAACTCTTTCAAGGAGTTTTGTTACAAATGAAAAGAGAAGAATGGGATGGTAGTTCATGGGGAATGAGTCAAGAGTGTTGTTTTGTAAGAGGTAAGAATAGCAGGTTATGTACCCCAATGTTCACTGCAGCAATATTTACAATAGCCAAAAGATGGAAACAACCTCAATGACCATCAACAGATGAATGGATAAAGAAGATGTGGTACATATATTCAATGGAATATTACTCAGCCATTAAAAAGAGTGAAATAATGCCATCTGCAGCAACATGGATGGACCTAGAGATTATCATACAAAGCAAAGTAAGTCAGACAGAGAAAGACAAATATCATATGATATCACTTATATGTGGAATCTAAGATACAACACAAATGAACATGTCTATGAAACAGAAACAGACTCACAGACACAGAGAAGAGACTGTGGTTTCCAAGGAGAAGGGGAGTGGGGGAAGGAAAGATTGGGAGTTGGGATTAGCAGGCTCAACCTATTATATACAGGATGGATAAAAAGCAAGGTCCTACTGCATAGCACAGGGCACTATACTCAATATCCTGTGATAAACCAAAATGGAAACTAATATGAAAAAGAATATATATATGTATAACTGAGTCACTTTGCTGTACAGCAGAAATTAACACAACATTGTAAATCAACTATACTTCAATAAAAATTTTTTAAAGCCAAAAAATAAAAAGAATAGCATGCTACTGTACTGAAGGAGAAGATCTAGTGGAGAGGGAGAATTTTAGGATGAAGAGAGAAAGGAGAAGATCATACCCTTGGGTAACTGGAGATACCTGAAAACTGGCCAAGAGGAAGAGTCAGCCCAAAATAAGGGGATCCACAGGCAGTCCAAGGCCATGACAGACAGAAAGGCTCAGGCTAGACGTGTAGAGGGGTGACATGGTGGGAGGGGGAGTCAGATTGCTCAGAACTTTCTAGTGAAACAGGAGAGGATGCAAGGTTATCATCTGAGAATGAGGGTGGGTGCGAGAGGAGAGAGGCTTGGAGTAGCATCTGAGAGCAGTTACTTTCCAGGAAGTTGAAGGGAGGTGGGCCAGGCTGGGGTCTCCCTGCGCAGGATGCTGCAGCGCCTCATTTATTCCAGCTTCCGTCCATTCCCCAAAACAACTTCACCACTTTCTTCATAAAGCCTGTGCCCATCTGTTACAGAGTTAATTCGTAAAACCTCTGTGATTTTGCAGATCTCATAAATTGGATTACTTCTCCCCAGGATCTTTTTTAATTGGGTGTTATTAGGTTAGAAAGAAACCTTGAAAGCTGTTATTTATTTTTTTTAACTGGTCACTTAGAAGGCTTCTCAAAGCATTAACTGTCATGCTTTCAGTTCAGTAGCATAAGCATGGAATAAAAATTGGGGAAATTGTAATTGATTTAAAATGATAATTTGTCAAGAGGAAGAATATTTCATGAACAGATGGGTGAAAGGTGGACATCAGTGCGCTACAGGAATATCATTTAACTTTTTAGAACCTGGGTTTCCTCACCCATAAAGGATAAAATCTCTTCTATCAATGTTTTGATGTCAACGATATGAGTTTGTGTAAAAATATTTGTAAACTATCCAGTTATATACAAATGGCAAGTGTTATTACAAAAAAAGAGAAAGAACACTGCAGATCAGCAAGGCTCCATAGAATAAAAATCAGCTGAGGGCTTCCCTGGTGGCGCAGTGGTTGAGCGTCTGCCTGCCGATGCGGGGGACGCGGGTTCGTGCCCCGGTCCGGGAGGATCCCACGTGCCGCGGAGCGGCTGGGCCCGTGAGCCATGGCCGCTGAGCCTGCGCGTCTGGAGTCTGTGCTCCGTAACGGGAGAGGCCACAACAGTGAGAGGCCTGCGTACCGCAAAAAAAAAACAAAATCAACTGAAATGCACCTTGCACGTGGATCTGGATTTGGAGTGGAAGAGATGAAGCAGGAGGAGGGAGAGAAGGAACCAGGAGACGGTGGGTCCTGGGCGGAGGTGCAGAAGGCAGCAGGTGCGGCCAACAGAGGCACCTCACGCCGTGTCGCCTCTCTGGGCTCCATGTAGTCAGGTAAAGGAGCTTTCAAACCAACCCCATTACCTTAAGGAGTGGGAGACCCTATTACATTTTGCATGCTTTCAGCATTCTGGTTAATAATAACTTAAAACAAAATGCAACTGGTCTTTCTAAGATGTATTGAAATGTATTGCAGTTTTCAATTGCGGAGAAGCTAGACAAACCTGTACATTCTTCAATCACAGCCCTCCAATACATTAGTCCTTTTTGAAAGTTCAAGTCTTGGACCACTTCTGAATCAGAAGGGGAAAAATACACATAGCGGCAGGCTGAGAGTCATAACCATTCACCTTAAATCATGACTCTTAAAAACGTGACTTAAAACTAGCTTCCTAGAATGAGCGAACACCTGAGAAATAAACAAGCCGAATCTTACTGATCGGGCCGATTCTTAAGTTGTGAGATCGTAGCTAAAAGCAGACACCTCTTGTGGTCGAAGTTGGACTTTTCTTATTGCATGAGTAAATGACCTCATGACCCCAGCACATAAACTAAAAAGAATGGGCCAATACAATATATCTGAGACATCAGGCTTTATTGATAAATCTCATCACCCTTTCAAATGTGTCCCTTTTTAAAGAGTGATACTTTTGTTCTGCATGTCCTCATGCTGAATTTGGGCCCTAAAAGCACCAATGCATGAAACACATTCATAAATCAAATGTATAATGTATTAACCTATTTGAGATTCCAAGGATGTCACCGATGATACCTCATAAATTTAATCATGGTTTCTGCGAAGTTTAACCATCCAAACCCTGAAAATTATGTAATACGCAAAAAAAAATGAATTTACAAAATAAAAGATAAATATTGGACTCCATAAGACCTTTTTCATTATAAATCGGGGCAAGCATTTTACTAGTATAAAGAACACCCTAAAATATCGAGTTACAGTGTAAAACATCTGCACTCTTGGTAGATGGCAAACGGTTACCGAATGCCTCGCGTGCAGCTGTGGTCGTAGAGCAGGCTCAGTGTTTCCCTACAACTCCTAATACATAATATGATATCTGTCATCCCTTTCATTTAACGTGTCATCAGTGAAAAATAAACATACTTTTGCAGTGAAATTTGTTTCAGGCCAGGGACTCTCGCTTTAATAAAAACATCAGAGTGTGTGGTGCCTAATCATCCTGTACAAATAGAGGTGCCTTTTGTTCGCCTCAAAGATTGGCCTTACGTGAAATATTAGATGACAGGATAATTGTACCCTATCAAATGTGCTCCCATTTTCTTCCAAACTGTTCAAACAGACATTCATGGAACAGCAAAGACACACCATTCATTCCACATATATCTGAGCATTTAATATGTTCAAATACACTCTATGATTATTGCAGCATTACTTACAATAGCCAGGACATGGAAGCCACCTAAATGTCCATTAACAGATGAATGGATAAAGAAGATGTGGCACATATATACAATGGAATAGTACTCAGCCATAAAAAGAAAGGAAATTGAGTTATTTGTAGCGAGGGGAATGGACCTAGAGTCTGTCGTATAGAGTGAAGTAAGTCAGAAAGATAAAAACAAATATCGTATGTTAATGTATATATATGGAATCAAAAAAAAATGGTTCTGGTAAACCTAGGGGCAGGGCAGGAATAAAGACGTAGACATAGAGAATGGACTTGAGGACACGGAGTGGGGAGGGGGAAGCTGGGGTGAAGTGAGAGTAGCATCGACATACATACATTACCGAATGTAAAATAGATACTAGTGGGAAGCAGCCGCATAGCACAGGGAGACCAGCTCGGTGCTTTGTGACCGCCTGGAGGGGTGGGATAGGGAGGGTGGAACGGAGGCTCAAGAGGGAGGGGATATGGGGACATGTGTATGCGTATGGCTGATTCACTTTGTTGTACAACAGAAACTAACACAGCATTGTGAAGCAATTATACTCCAACAAAGATGTATTTTTAAAAAGTTAAGAAAACAAAAAGAGAAGCAGACTGGAATAAGATACTGTGTGTGTGTGTGTGTGTGTGTGTGTCTTTGCCATATATTTTATTAAGTACTTGTATCAGAATATATAAAGAACTCTCAAAATTTAATAATAAGTAATTTGAAAAATGGGCAAAAATAAAGATTATATAGACACATTCATATACACATAAACACATGTGCAAATAAGTACATATGTAAGAAACTAATGGAAAGAATAGCAATATTTTTATGTGGCTTCATATTTCCATGATCTACTCCGATTGTATATGCTGGTTAATGGCCATGCTAATATTAGCTTATATGTTTGCTGAAAGCCTTCTACTTTGGTAGAAATAGGAATTTTGTTAATCATTTTATTGACAGTAAATTAACCCTGTACCAAGCCCAACTGCTCAGATGGTGAATCCATCATCCAGACAATCTTGCTCACCTGGAAGTGAGAGGTTATAACTGTTGAGAGCAGGGGTCCCCAACCCCCAGGCCACGGACTGGTACCGGTCTGTGGCCTGTTAGGAACCGGGCCGCACAGCAGGAGGTGAGCGGCGAGCGAGCGAAGCTTCATCTGCATTTACAGCCGTTCCCCATCGCTCACATAACTGCCTGAGCTCCGCCTCCCGTCAGCATTATGGTGAGTTGTATGATTATTTCATTATATATTACAATGTAATAATAATAGAAACAAAGTGCACAATAAATGTAATGCGCTTGAATCATCCCAAAACCATTCCCTCCACCCTGGTCTGTGGAAAAATCGTCTTCCACGAAACCTGTCCCTGGTGCCAAAGAGGTTGGGGACTGCTGGTTTAGAGGTTACTACTTAGTAGGTTGTCACTGCACCAGGAGAAGATTAACAGGTCCTGGGCTTGTGATACTCATAAAGCAAATGCATAAAGTTACAGAAACACCACGCCACCATCATTGACACGAGCCAACATTTTATATTCATTCATTCAGTTAGTCACAAAATTCTTTCTCATTGTCTCTAATCTCTCAGGCACCATGTAGAGTAAAAGACTGAAAAAAGCAAACTAAATGCCCTTAAAATTAACAGCTGTGTCTATTCACAAAAAGTAATTGCTCTCTGCTAGAGTAGATGCAAGTAATTGATGTAACTATATAAATATTTTTGGTGCTTTGTTTAAATCCCTGGATGTTCCGAGCAGATCAATGACATGGTGAAGATGAAGAGTTTAGTCCCTGAACAGGTCAGTGAATTTCACACAGAGACAGGTTTGAGGTTTGCAGACTGTGTCCATAGCTCTGATTAGGCTGCAAACCATGGTTTAGGCAAAGGTATTCAATCTAAAATACAGAAATTCATATAAACTGAAGACCAGATAAGAGTAGATCGTTAGAAGCTCTCTATAAAAAAAAATTGCCAATGCCTTTCCAAGCAGCCTGCGCTGTCTGACACAAGAGTGACGCAAAGGTGACAGACTGCCATCAGGTACAGAGCTTTCCACCATCCGCATAGAGTAACTGACAGAGAACCACCCAAAAGAGCCTCTAAATCTAGATTACCCTGACTCAATGTCAAAAATTCGGCAAGTAGAATATAAACAAATGCACCATTACATATATTTATATAGTCGTTGAAACTGAAAGTTCCAGAATCACGCAGAAAATATCCTGACACATATGGTGAAGTCATATGAGAAATCAGGCTGGGATTAAAGAGATTAAATCACTTTTCTGTATTAAAAAAAAAATTCAACATCCAATGCCTCTTGACTTGACCTGTGTCTTTTCACGGGGTCTTCTGTGGAGGAAACACAAGTCTTGACGTGAAAAGACCCTATTGTTTTTACTCCCCATTATCCTACTAAAGGGGACAGAGAAGGAAGGGAGGATAAATATAAGAATGGGAGAGGATATGTTCAATGAGAAACAAGCTTTGGCAGATAAAGTCAGCAGAAGGATTTGCAGAGCTGAACTTTTATGGTTTTCAAGAAGTACTTTTCAATTTCCTGGACTCAGGTGACACTCTAGGTGTTGAAGAAAAGCAAGAAAGACGTGATGTTTCTTTTCATGCTACTCTGCAGTTTGTCTCCTCCTCTGTGATATTATCGCTGGCTTGGGAAGAAGTAAACTTCAAAAACTTCAAAAACGGTTCTCACTGGACACATAGTTTACATATTAGAAGACAAGACATTAGGAGATCAACGTGAGCCAAGGGAGTTTCTAAAATTTTGGAATAAAGAGATTTACTTGAATAAAATTTTGGAATGAGAGATTTCTAGAGCTGGCTCATTGGATGTCCATCTGGTACATTCCTTATCTGGACTCGACAAGCCAGAGAACCGGCGCTGGGAAAGAGCTGCAGGGGGTCTGGGATCTTCTGCAGGGGTCTGCGTGATCTGTAGGTCACTGAGTAACTCAATCCACCAGCACACTGGTAACTTCAGGCTGAGAAAGTTCCTGCTGGCACCAAAGGAAAGGGGGCCTAGAAGAAGCCAGTCTCTGGCTTTTAGGGAACAAAATAGGATGACATTTTCATCCTGTTTATCCTGGGTACCCAAGGAGCCTCTGACCCTGTTGAGAATCCTGCATCCTGGCACTCTGCTCTCCCCTCGCACTGTCCCTCCGTTTCTCACCCAGTCACTGCCTGCTCCTTTCCCAACGTCTAGACGTGAGGGATCCATATGGCTTGGCTGTGGGCCAGTTCTTCTGGCCAAACATTTATACATTTTTATCCCCAACCAGAACTCTCCTGTTAAATGTGGAACAAGCTTTACCACATAAACTGAATCTGGAGAAATATTAGCAGAGCTAAAATTTTATGGTTTTCAAGAAGTATTTTTTTTTTAAATTTCCTGGTCTGACAGTGAGACTATAAGTATCGGAGAAAAGAAAGACATGTGTTTTTTTATAGTTTTATTGAGATATAACTGACATATAACATTGCATAATTGTAAGGTGTACAATGTATTTATCACTTAAATTTGTAGAATGATGACCACGAGAGTGTTAGTTAACACCCCCATCACTCACAAAATTCCCATTTCTTTTTTGGGGTAAGAACATTTAAGATCTACTCTTTTAGCAGCTTTCCAGGATTGTCAACCATCGTCACCATGCTGTACATTAGATCCCCAGAACTCACTCATCTTATAACTGGGAGTTAATATCCTTTGACTAACTTCTCCCCATTTTCCCCTCCTCCCCCAACCCCTGGCAACCATCATTTTACCATCTGTTTCTAGGAGTTTGGCTTTTTCAGATTCCACGTGTCAGTGATATCACAGTGTTCATCTTTTTTGGTCTGACTTATCTCACTCAGCATAATGCCCTCAAGATCCATTCATGCGGTCATAAATGACGGTATTTCCTTCTTTCTCATAGCTGATAATATTCCATTATATAAACCATATCCATTCATCTGTGGTCAGACATTTAGGTTGTTTCCACATCTTGGCAATAGTGAATAATGTTACAATGAATATGAGAGTGCAGAAATCTCTTTGAGATCCTGAATTCATTTCCTTTGGATAAATACCCAGAAGCAGGATTGCTGGATCATATGGTAGTTCTACTTTTAATATTTTGAGAAACCACCATACTGTTTCCCATAGCAGCTACACCAACTTATTGTACATTCCCACCAACAGTGCACCAGGGTTCTCTTCTCTCCACATCCTTCTCAAAAGGCTTTTTATCTCTTTTATCACTGCCCAGAGAGATAAAAAAAGGGGAGCTCTAACTCCCCTGTGGTAGAACAGATGGAAATAGCCATTCTAACAGGTGTGAGGAGATATCTCACTGTGGCTTTGATTTGCATTTGTCTGATCAGTAATGTTGAACATCTTTTAATGTACCTATTGGCTATTTGTATGTCTTTGGGAAAATGTCTATTCAGTTCTTTCACTTATTTTTTAAATTGAACTCTTCTTTCGCTATTGAGTTGTATGAGTTCCTTGTATGTCTTGGATGTTAACCCCTTATCAGACATATGACTTGCAAATATTTGCATGCTGATCCACAGTCTTTCTATTCCTCTCTGATGTTACTACTTGGTTATAAAAACTAAAGACAGTGAACTTCAAAAACATGTTCTCATTAGACACATTATTTATATATCTGCAGACTTTTTCAATGAGAAGGATTGATATATTAGAAGAAGATGTATGACTTCTTGCTTGACCTCTCCTCTTGGCAGCCCCAAAGGTGCCTCAGACTTAAGATCTCCAAACATCACTCTCGACTCCAATGCCTCCCTCCAGCTTGGTCCTGCCAAAGTATCCTCCCCTTTCAGAAAAGAGTGCTGGCTTCATCCAGTTACAAAAGCCTGTGAGTTATCCTTGACTTTGCCTCCCACCTCAAATCCTACCCAACAAGTTCTGCCTGTTCTAGGTTAAAAATGCATCCCATGTCCACCACTTTTTCCCACGGTCACTGCCCAGCCACCCAACATCTCTCCTCTCCTCCCAGCTGCTGGGAGAAGCCTCTCATTGTACCTATCGCCACGTTCATCCCTTCCGTCCACTGCCCGTACCACAGGTGGAGTGACCTCTCCAAAGGGGAATTCAGTCCCTCTTCCTCTCAGTGCTGCAGACTTTGTTTCCTCTTCCGTGTCCTGTCTATCCTCCACTCTGCCATGTGACTGAGAGGCTGACATCTGAGAACTGGGTTAACAGGCTCCTTTGCATTTGGGCTTCCAGCGAGGTGTACCAGTTGGATGCTCAGGCAAGAGATGGGAGGGCTTCCCCTACCGACGCACCACAAGCCAGCCTCCCTCCAGCAAGAGCCACGGCTCCTCTCCTGGAACCCACCTTTCGCGAGTCAGGGACCATTGGCCCCTCCTTCCCACGTCAGGCTCAGGTGGTAACAGCTCCCTGCAGTGTCTGGCCTTGGGCCTTCACCATCCCAGCTTGGTTTCTTTTAAACTTGTCTAGACCTTGTGAACACCAGCTTCCTTAATTGCCTCTCAGTCACCCCCTCCGAGCATGCCATCTGTTTTTGGCTAGGACCTTGTCTGATACTTTTCACCACCAGCCACCTCCCAATGCACTTAGAAGACAAGCCAAGCTCCTTTCCCTGGCAGCCTGCAGGATCTGGCACTGCCCACGCCCCCCGCCTGACTCAGGAGGTCTCCCTCTCCAGGTTTAACGCCCTTCTGTCACTCTCTGTAGCAGCCCTCACCCCAGGTTCCTTGGACATTATCTCTGCCCAGAACGTTTTCCCCAAATCCCTGCCCCAAACTGCCCCAACAACAGCTCTTAATGAGTCTGGCTTATGTTCAGCCTTTGGGTTTCAGCTTCCATTTTACCTCTTCAAGGAGGCCACCCCCCCCCCACCCGCCATATCAGACACTTGTCTGTGGCCCCTACTACAGCACCCTGCTAATCTCCTCCACAGCAAGTGCCACCAGTGTTTTCCTACACCTCATTATTTCTCTATTTCTTATATGTGTGGTCTGCCCTCTTACCAGGTGGTGAGGACAACGGTGGCACAACTGAGTCTATCCTGGTCGTCTGTATTATCTTCACCACGTAGCTCTGTGCCTGGCCCAGTGCACACTCGATAAAGCTTCGGTTAATGAATGAATGAATTCACAGACTGTAAACACAAGTAAATAAGAGCTTCTGGCTTCTGCCTAGAATGCAGTAACCTGTAAAGGATATTGTTTCCAGCCTATCACTATAAAAAAGCAGGATAACCTAAAACTTATAACTTTTCTTGAACTCATTAGAGAGCTGATGTCACAGAATAATGAACTAGCCTGAAATCTCGGGAAAGATGGGTGCCCCTGAGGGGTGGATCGATGTGAGCTCTAACTCCCCTGTGGTAGAACAGATGGAAGACAGGACCCCTACCTGGGCAGGTAAGAAGCTGTCAGCTAAAACTTTGAATGAATTGCTAAGGCTGAGTGTGGGCTAGTGTGAGAAGACAGACGCTGGGGGCTGAGATACAAAGAGACTATCTATACCTCCCCAGGCTCTTCTCCACACACGTCCACCAAGTGCTCTTTTAAAAGATTGGGAGCAAGGCGGAAGACTGGGAGGAGTCTTATTCGATGGTCCATGCTTAGAAGGAGAGAGTGGCCACCACTGCAGAAAGGGCAAAAAGCCCAGCCCAACCTTTTCCCCCCTGAGATCCAAAGTCTCAAGGCTCTGAGAAAAGACAGCACACATGGCCATCCACAGAGCACAGGTGAAGATCCACTGCACCTGGGAGTAGGGTAAATAACTTTTTTAAAAAGGGTCCTCGGGGCTTCCCTGGTGGCGCAGCGGTTGAGAGTCCGCCTGCCAATGCAGGGGACACAGGTTCGTGTCCCGGTCCAGGAAGATCCCACATGCCACAGAGCGGCTGGGCCCATGAGCCATGGCTGCTGAGCCTGCATGTCCGGAGTCTGTGCTCCACAACAGGAGAGACCACAGTGGTGAGAGGTCCGCATACCACAAAAAAAAAAAAAAAAAAAAAAAAAGGTCCTCTATCTCTGGGAAGTGTGGGCAGGACACCAACTGGGTCCAGAACTCTCCTCACGCTGGGGAGGTGAAGGACCACTGAGAAACCCCATCCCTCACAGCCATGGATGCAGAGCCTGCCTAGTACTGAGGCAGCTCTGGTGCAGCAGAGCACCCCCCTCTTCAGATCCCCATTATCAGGCTTGTAAGAATGAGTAATAAGTAAGACAAGTATACTACTCGGGGAGGGGTGGGAGTGAAAACAGTGACCCTCTCTGGTGGACAGGGCACAAAAGAAAGGCCCAAAGCCAAAGGTGGAGCAAAAACTTTGGGGAAAAACCATCAAAAAATCAGAACACACCCTAAGGACAAGCTAAAGAACTAGAAATGAGTGGTACAGTGAAACTAAATACAAGACAAAACCCAAGCCCAGCACAGCTTCTGACAAGCCCAACTCAACCCCCCTCACTACTGGTCTTGCTGAAGGAGAGGCATGCCCTTTTCTAAGCATAAATTCTATCTATCTCAGTCTCTACTGTTCTACTCATAAAGTGCAACATTTAATAAAAGATTATAGTTATACAACAAAAATGCAAGGGAAAATGCACCAACAATACACAAAGCAAGCTAGAAATCCAGATACATATATGACCCAGAAAGGGAACTGAAAATATCTGTAATTAATATATTAAAATACTCCACTGGAGAAGGTAGCAACATGCACGATCATATATAGAATTTCATAAGGAGGCGTAAAATGGAAATGCTAGAAATAAAAATATGGGAGCAGAAATGAAGGAAGCCTTTGACAAATTCATCAGCAGACTCAACAAAGCTTAGGCAGGAATCAGTGAAACTGAAGCTGGTTTGGGAGAAATTAACCAACTGTGAACAAAAAGAGAAGAGAAAAAAAGAATAGTGCATCTCAGCATTGTGAAATAATAGCACACAACCTCTAACATATGTATGATCAGAATCCTACAAAGAGAAGAGAGACTGAGACAGAAGAAATCATAGCTGAGAATTTTTCCACAAATAATGAAATATATCAAACAATAGAGCCAAGGACTTCAACATGAATGCAAAAACCAAGATCTAGACACATCATTTTCAAACTGCTGAAATCTAAAAACAGAGATAATCCTGAAGCTCTTCAGGGAAAGTGAAAACACATCACATATAGAAGGGCAGAGTGAAGAATTACAGCCAACTCCTCGTTAGACACTATGCAAGATAGGAAGCAATAGATGGGCATATTCAAACTGTTCAAAGAAAAACAATAAAAAAGAAAGAAAAACGGTCAAACCAGCAACTATATCCAGAGAAGATGTCTCTCAAAGTGAAGAAAAAATAAAGACATCTTTTCTTCAGACAAATGAGAACTTAGAGGATTTATTACCAGCAGGGCTATACTATAGAAACTTGGGTCTACACAAACAAATGAAAATCTCCAGGAATGATGAAAACGAAGCTAAATGTCAAACATATTTTTCCTTTGTTAAAAAAATCACTCTAAAATACAATTTATTATCAAGGAAAAATAGTAGCAATATACTGTGTATTTGTAGCCTATGGAAAAATAAGATAAATGAAAACAATAGAGAGGAAAAAATGGGAGGGATTTGGGGGGTATACTGTTACAGTCACCTTCAATACTTGTGAAGTGGTATATTATTTGAAAGCAGACTGCAATTAAAGGTATCCACTAAAATTTTTTAAGAGGTATAAATAATAAACCAATGTCAGAGATCAAAACAGAAGCATAAAGAATACCATGGCAAAAAGCAGGCAGATAAAGATTTTAAATGACAATCCAACCTCATCCATAATTATATCAAAGGTAAACACATAAGCGTACCAACTGAAACACAGAGATGGTCATCTTGGATAAAAAGGTAATACCCGACATTGTTTTGTCTACAAGACACCCAATTTAAATATAAAGATACAGATAGAATAAAAGAGAAAAAAAAATGGAAAATGATATACCATATGACTCTAACTAAAATAAACTACAGTGGCTATATTTTATCAGGCAAAGTATACTTCAGAGTAAGGAATATTACCAAGAATAGAGAAGGACATTACATAATGATAATGGAGTCAATTTATAAAGAAGGCATAAGAAACTGAAATGTAATGATTTATTTAATCATAAGCTCCCTGAGTGATTATAGAGAAAGATGAATAAGACCAGTTGTCTTGAGGAGTTTTTAATCTAATGGGATATAAAAATAAAACTGTTCTTTTGGAAATTCAGCATATTTTTGTTAGAAAGATCCCATAAATGATTTTTTTCTTCTCCAGTGGAAACAAAACTCATTTTTCAGGAGACGCTGTCAAATCATAGAATTCTTTCCTGAGGGCACAAATCTGAGGATTTAAGGCTGAAAAAACCCACATAACCAGTCTTTTGAAGGCAAATTAGCATGTGTTTCACTTACACACAAAATGGCTCGCCAGGCCATGGCAACGTGATGACCCTTCTCCATGGCAATCAATAGCGGGTATAACAACCAAGGTCTCCTGGACACTCAACAGTTCTCAGGTTAAATTTGTGATGTAGGGAGAGGGTGATTGCCTGGACGTGTAGAAGAAAAGGGAGCTAGGACAAAATATAGGTTGGCTGACATTTCAAGGGTTATTTGGACCCAAGAATTCTGCTTCCCTGAAACTCACAAACCTGTGTGTTGCTGTGTTTTGTTCTCTTTTGAGGTCACATAGCTCAGTGGTTAAGAGAACAAGCTCGAAGCCACTATTTGGGTTAGCAACCTGGTTCTACCACTAACTAGCTGCCTTTGGTCAACTTAATCTCTCTCTGCCTGAGTGTCCTCACATCCAAACCAGTCCCTGCCCCATGGGGTGGTTAAAGGGAGTGAGGGAATAAAGATGCTCGGCTGGGCCTGTTATTATTACTTTCCATTCCTCAAACATGGTGGCCCTGATTCAACTCCAATGATGTCAAGTCTATTCTGTACATCTTTCCCAAGGAAACACGATTAAGAGAAACTCCATCACCCTCCTTAATTGATGTGCTCTAGCAGCCAGTTGGTGACTTTCCCCAAATTTGGTGTTTTCCCTGGGCATCCAGAGGTAGTAGATTACAGTGGTTAGGGGCATAGGCTCTGGCACCTGCCGGACAGGGTTGAAATGCAGCCTCTGCCACGTGCTGGCCGTGTGACCTTGGCAAGTAATTTAATGCTCTGTGCCTCAGTTTCACCTGTAAAAAGAGGATGATGACCTAGCCTTTCTTTTAGGTCTGTGGAATCGAGTGAATAGTTAATGCTCATAAGGGATTCAGGAGGCAGTGGGGCATGTAGAAAATGCTCCGTAGATATTAGTTGCTAAGTACAAACAAGTCTAGGACTATATTAAGAAATATTAAAATGACCTCACATTGGCCACTGCCTGAGGTTACATCTGAAGGAAAACTTGGAAGCATATGTTAATGATTTTACTCAGAAAAAATATAATCAGACCCAAGTGAACATTCAAAGTAGTCACAGATATTCAGTTGTTGAATATTTCTAATAATTTATTAATAATAAAGAATTTCATCTGAAAATGTTTTACTTTTATTCATTGTACATAATAGGGGTTCTCAGTTCTCAGGGGAGGAAAGGCTATTTTTTAAAAGGCAGGGACTCATATATTTGGGGTGATTTGCAAGCCTAGAAGATAGATTTTTATTTGCTAGGATTTTCTCCAATGAGGTACAGTAAGAAAGTCTAGGTATCCAGGACTTTCTTACTTAAAATCAGGCAGTCCTTTCAATAAACATGAGATAAAAACCATGCAGACATAACATCCTCTCCTTAAGGAAACTCCTCAATTGAGGCCAGAAGTCAGCCAGTCTTATCATACATGTTTCAAGCTAAGAGGAAGAGGACTTTTCCTAAAATAATTTAGAATTGGTGTATTCTACATCTATCTACATATACACAACTGTAAAATTTCATTAAGCTGTTATCCTAACATTCATGCACTTTGCCCATGTAAGATGCACCTCAATAAAAAAGAAAAATATGTTAATAAAAAAAGGATCAGTGTAGCTTCCATACGAAAAACCACAGGTGTCTCATAGACTTTGTCCTCAATATAGTTTTGGTGGTGTCTGCAGTGCCTCTACCTTGGGCTGCCTGTGCACTGACCGTTAGACAAGGAAGCATAGACACTTAGAGAATGACCTCAGGGAGGACCTCTAGGGCTAGAGAAAGTGAAGCTGATGGCTGGAAGAAGGTGACTGTTTTTGGACAAGAAAGTAGTTGGATTCTGAATATGCTTTCAGGTGGAGCTAACTGGACTTGAAGAAGCATCCATGTGGGGTATGAGAGCAAAGACCTGCCACATAGGACTCCAAGGTCCCTCACCTGAGCAACATTATATGAGATGAAAAGTCTAAAGGAAGGTGGCTTTTGGAAGAAAAAGTAGAGATTCAATTTGGGGTTATTTTTTGGATGTCCAAAGGGAGATCCAGGATGCTAGATCTAATTGGTGTTGTCAACTCAACATTCCATCCACTTCTTGCACCCAACACCTCACACCAAGCACTCTCATCATTTGATATGGTCACTGGGACTCAGTCACGGGGGGAAATGTAAAACCAGTGACTTCAATTACAGCATATCAGGTGTGACAGAGAGCTCCTCACTCCACCTCCCTCCCTCACACCCCTCTGAAGTGAGCTGACCCAATCTGATCCGTTCCAGTTACTACCACTGCTTAACAAACCAGCCCTGAATTCCAAACAGCAGTGGCTTATTTTAGCTCAGTTTTGTGGGTGAGGAATTTGGGCAGGGACCAGCTGGGAGGTTCTTCTGCTCCATGTGGCATTGCTGGAGGTCAGGCAACAACACTCAGGGTCCAAGACAGCTTTGCACACATTTGACACCTTACAGGGACGGCACGAAGGAGGGGCTCAGCTGGAACCCTGGACCAGAGCGCCTACACGTGGCTCTTCAGCAGTGTGGTCTCGGGGTAGCCAGACAAGTGACATAGCAGCTCATGGTTCCCAGAGAGAAAGTTCTGAAGAGCAAAGGAAGCTGCATGCCTGCTGTAACCCAGCCTCAGCCCTCAAACAGCTTACATCATGGGAGGGAAGACAGAACAGGACAACAAAATACATAGGGTGTTTCCAGGAAGTAATCAGTAGCAGGTAGGAAAATAAAACAGAATCAGGGGACAGTTAATAGAATATGCTTTCTAAATGACTAAGCATGTCATTTCTCTACCCCAAATCTCCAGTGGCTTTCCTGTGTCTACTACATGAAACACAAATTAATTTTGGTGTTACCTAAGACACACCAAAATATAGCAGCCAAAATGGAGACTTTAGAACCCACCCCCGCCCGTGTTCACTCCTCCCCTGTGTTCACTAAGCTTGCCTGTATGCATAGCTTTGCCACTGCTGCTGTTCCTTCCTCCACGATAGGCCCTTCTTCCTTGTAAACCTGTCCTGCCTTTGAAGCACTGTCTCCATGAAACATTCTTAGTCCCTCAACCTAATACAATTCCTTCCTCCTTTGGATTTTTTTGGCGGTGGGGGGGGTGTCGGGTAAAGAATTTCCTCTACTGTGTTAAAACAGAGCTACGTACACACTCAGCTCATACCTTTCACAGGCCACGTCTCCTTTTTGTGCCTATCCACTCGTGCTCCCAGCAGAAGGTCACCCACGTGATGGATGGGGTGCGACAGGACGGCTCCAAGTTGCAATGCCTGAGCCCTGGAACTGGACTCAGTTACAGCTCTGGGTCTATATACACATCCACCAACAAAGAGCTTTGTGTCCTTGGGAACGTTACACACCTCTTTGGGCCATACTCCCCTCAACAGTAAAACGGGTGGTGTGGTAATACTCACTTCAAAGGGCAAAGACACACAGAATGGTGCCCACCCCAGCATAGGCATCACGGGAGGATCACCCTGTTCACTGTCTTCATTACAATGCTGTGGACACTGAACAAATCCTCACAAAACTGAGGGGCAGTACTGGAAAGGATGTGGTGATAGCATCAAGACTAAAAAAGGATTTCGGCAGTCCATACAATGGGGGAAGCCAAAAAATGTCACAGAATAGGTATAAATGTAAGGACTGTACTTTGTTTCAAAAGTATGTTTATTCAAATAATTTGTGGTTAAAAAATCCTCTTTTTGTTGACTCTTAGGGAAATAGAAGCCAACTCAAAAGAAGACTGAGTTAGATCTCAAATTCATGGACAGCCCAGCCGCATCCGGTATCACAGAGCCTTCTGTTCTGTTCCCCTCTGACTTATCTCTGGAATCCATCCCGTCTTCTCCCAGATTCACTGCATACTGCTGGGCAGGTCCCCACCTGTTCACTATCCCCTCCATCACCTGGACCACCTGTAGCAGCCTCTCAGCTGACAGCCACTCTGCAAATGAAATGAGCCACAGGTACAAGAAAATATTTAATGTCTATCTTCTAATCCAACCCCCACACAGGATCACATAGAGAATCCCACATAATAGAGAATTGCCATTTATACCACGAATGCCCAACTGATGCTGAAAAGAACTAGAATGAAGCGAAGCAAATATTCAAAATATGCTGAATATAATTTCACCAATCTAATGATTCAAAAGGCACTTCAGAATTTTTAGGTATTTTCGGTAAGAACTGCCACCATCTACTACTATAGTTTTAAACTCTCGCTAATAAAATATCAAATAATTTGACTTTTTTGTAGCTACGTTTGACAATCTGCTTTTTTTTTAATAATGAGGGAAAATATTTCCTAGGAGAGATAGGAAGTGTCAAATACATTAGTTATTAACTTCAGTAAGTGTGAATAAAATGGCAATATTGAGAAAGCCATTTAATCAAGAAATTAAAATTTGGCGACTGACCTAGTATTATCAATCAGTAGCTGAAAAACAGAATTTGGGGGCTGACATGTTTGTTACTTTCATCTGCCAGTATTTTTTAAACATTTTCATTAATTAGTTTGAGAGATTTATGACTCTCTTCTAAGTGTTATTCAACTGCTACTTGAAAATAATAAGGTTAGGCAGACTAAGAGGCAGCGTTTAAGTCCTTATGCTGCTGTTAATTAAAACACCCTAGGCCTAATCGAATCCTCGGGCAGCATTGTATAGACAATCCTGCTGCTCTATCTATTAGTCAACTTACTCTATTGAAAGGAGAAACAGCTAATGTCAACAAACTGCCGTCAAAATAGGCGCATGCCATAAACCAACTGACTGGGAAAAGCATCTTTACCGAAACTATCCATCCTTCCTTCTCATTAATAGTTCAAATCATACACAAGAAAGCGACCCTGTCGTTCACTGCATTTCCTTCTCTGGGAGATTCTGACGGCGTTCCAAATATTCAAGAATGAGGATCTCCGTGAAACAGATACTAAAGTATGAGACCTTAATAGAAATCATTTCTCTTATTAGCAATCAACTAACGTTTCAAATGTGAATTTAGAAATAACACTGAAACATTCTTTAAATTGCCTGGGCAGGGTGACCAGCATTCATTATATGAATAAATTCACTACAAAGATACACTCAAAGATTTACCTAATAAATCCCCACTCCAAAACTGGGAGGATAGTTTTCTAAAAATGCAAGTTTAATTTTTCCATCAAGAGCCACACACAAAGGAATAGCTCAGTTAAATTCCCAGCTCTTTTTAAAAACGTGGTTTGATTAGCTTGGAAGCTACATCTAATTCTAAGATGTGCCAAAGGCACATATGTGGAAACATAATCACAGCGTCAAGGCAGCTGATAAAATAAATAAAAGCTATGGAAGGCAAAATATTATACTGAATTATTATGCTACGAATGTAACCGAAAGGTTGGTATTTGATATGTCACAATGAATATCCCTAAAAACATTCAGAATGTCCTCCAAAGACAAACTGGGTGATGTGCATTAAGGCAGAGCTTGCTGATTGCCCCCAGGATAAATCCTTCAATTTCTAGGAAAGGGAGAAGAGCGTCAGTTCTTTGCTAAACCAAAAGAACTACATAGTCCACTTCCCTTCCACGTAAATGTGGTCATTTGGCCAATGAGAGGCAGGCGGAAGTACTGTTAAGGTTTCTCCCAATAAGCTTCTTTGACTGATTTGTTTCCCCCCCCCAGGTTTATTGAGGTATAATTGACATAAAATTGAAAGATATTGAAAGTGTACGTCATGGTGATTTGATATATGTATACATTGTAAAAGGATTCCCCACATGTAATTAACACTTCCATCACCTCACAAATTTATTTATTTATTTATTTATTTATTTATTTATTTATTTATTTTTTTTTGTGGTACGCGGGCCTCTCACTGCTGTGGCCTCTCCCGTTGCGGAGCACAGTCTCCGAACGCGCAGGCTCAGCGGCCATGGCTCACGGGCCCAGCCGCTCCGCGGCATGTGGGATCTTCCCGGACCGGGGCACGAACCCGTGTCCCCTGCATCGGCAGGCGGACTCCCAACCACTGCGCCACCAGGGAAGCCCACAAATTAATCTTTTTTAGGAGAAAAATTAAGGTCTATTCTTTAGCAAATTTCAATTATATAATACAGTGTTATCAGCATGTTTACATTAGATGCCCAGACCTTATTTATTTTATAGCTGAAAGTCTGTACTCTTTTACAAACTTCTCCCTATTTCTGTATCCCCCTCAGCCCCTGACAACCACTTTTCTACTGTTTCTATGAGTTTGACTTTTTTTTTAGACTCCACATATGTTACCATGCAGTATTTGTCTTTCTCTGTCTGGCTTATCTCACTCAGCATAATACCCTCAAGGTCCATCCATGTTGCAAATGGAAGGATTTCCTTCTTTCTCATGGCTGATAATATTCCGTTGTGTGTGTGTGTGTGTGTGTGTGTGTGTGTGCACGCATATATAGAAAACTCATATCTTATTTATCCATTCATCTATCAGTAGACATTTAGGTTGCCTTCTATCTTGGCTATTGCAAATAATGCTGCAATGAACATAGGGGTGCATATATCTTTTCAAATTAGTGTTCCTGTTTTCTTCAAGTAAACACCCAGAAGTGGAATTACTGGATTGTCTGGTGGTTCTATTTTTAATTTTTTTTTTTTTTGGCGGTACGCGGGCCTCTCACTGTTGTGGCCTCTCCCGTTGCGGAGCACAGGCTCCGGATGCACAGGCTCAGCAGCCATGGCTCACGAGCCCAGCCGCTCCGCGGCATGTGGGATCTTCCCGGACCGGGGCACGAACCCGTGTCCCCTACATCGGCAGGCGGACTCTCAACCACTGCGCCACCAGGGAAGCCCTATTTTTAATTTTTTGAGGAACCTCCATATTGTTTTTCATAGTGTCTGTACTAACTTACATTCCTGCCAACAGTGCACAAGGGTTCCCTTTTGTCCACGTCCTTGCCAAGACTTGGTATCTCTTGTCTTTCTGATAATAACCATTCTAACAGGTGTGGAGTGATATCTCATTGTGGTTTTGATGTGCATTTCTCTGACAATTAGTGATGCTGAGCACTATTTCACATACCTGTTGGCCATCTGTATGTCTTCTTTGGTAACATTTCTATTCAGACCATCTGCTCATTTTCTAATGGGACTGTTTTGGGTTTTTTTGCTACTGAGTTGTATGAGTTTTTTTTTTTTTTAATATATTTTCAATATAAACTCCTTATCTCCCAGTAAGACTCTTTGCAAAGGAGGGAGAGGACCTTCCTCCCAGCCTGGGATGCATTGTGGTGGCCTGAGGTGGAGCTGTGGCCTGAGAGCATGCTGGAAATAGGGAGAATTTTGCTGCAATGAGTCAGGTCTCAGCAATGTCATGAAGCATCCTTTCCTACTCTGGATTCCTAACTCTGGACTTCTCTGAAGTGTAATAGAGACAAACTTCCCTCCTGTTTAGCAACTGTGGTTTGAGGTCATTTCTTCTCTAAATGCAGTGGAACCTAATTTTAAATGATTGAGGCAGTGCATGAAGAAAGAACTTAAAATGTCCATCGCCTTTCTAGACCCCTCCCCTCATCATGCCCCACTCCTTCTATCAAGCTGGTGTCTCCTCCCCGCCCTCTTCCAAAGAAAAAGCACTTATTATAGTAAGTGCCACGTCATCTCACAAGAAATACATACTCGTGTGTATGTGTGCACGTCCCGAGTAAGAGTAAGACATTTAATGTACATAAAGGAAAAAAACATCCCCAAGTGAACCTGAATTTAGATTGCTGTCCTTGACACCTTCATTTTGAAGATGCTCTTAAGAAACAGGTTAATCATTATAACTAATTAAACATCATGCTCCTGGGACAGTATTAAGTATAAGCTTGTAAGATCACAACTCAAGAGTTCTAATTTTGAAAATGCTGAATATTTGTATTTATATTTTAAGCTAAAAGGAGAACAAAACATTTATAGTTTTATGTTTAATATACTTTGTATTTTAGAGCAAAAGAGCCAAGAAAATGTTTACAACGTTCTTCGTACTGTATGTAAAGGGTCCTTGCTTATCAACTGTGCTAATTATAATTTTCAAAGATAGCCCTCTAGATGGATTGGAATTATACCTTCATTTCTGCAAAGAAAAATTACCTCTTAAATTGCTATGGACAGTGCATTCAAGTTATTTAGTTTGTTAATGTTACATATGCTGTTATTGTTATATGTCATGTCTATAGTTTTAGATTTATTTTTCATTTATATTCTCAAAATAACACAATAATAACTACAGCCCATCCTATTTTGAGGTCAAATCAACAACATATGCTGATCTCAACTAGGAAGTTGCCAATTCTATTCTTAGAAAAAAATGTAGCCATTTCAAAATTACTGCCAATAAAAAGGTCACCTGCTTGGATGTTAATTATATTAGAAAAGCTAAATCTCAAGGTCTCTCCAAAATATAAGTGAGGGGATTAAAGTGAACAACTGGAGTGAGAAATAACATTTTGCTTTACCACATACACATCTACGAAAATAAACATCACCCTCATACAAGCCCACTTTTCCTGTCTTACTGGGAATAGCTTGGACTAGGTAGGGCTCAGCAAATGTTCATTGTGCGCCATCACCCCCGGGGGCAGAAGATACTTCCCGCCTCATGGCTGTTGGACTTGGCCCTATGACTTGCTTTGGCCAATGAACTGTAAAAGAACATGATGCGAGCAGTGGCATTAGGTGTGCTTGCTCATTCGGCTTGGTCCTTGTGCTCTGACCATCCATCACAAGAAAATGTCTCCAGCAGCTCCTGATCAATGAAGAATGCAGACATATATGAGGCAGGTCTCAGCCCACTTGCAGCCTGGAGTTAGGAACGGCCAAGATAAGTCAACACTAGCCAACCCACAGGGCTCAGTGAGAAACATATTCTGTTTATTTTTAAACCCCAAACTCCCACTCCATCCCTCCACTCCCCCCAACCCTGACAACCACAAGTCTGTTCTCTATGTCTGTGAGTCTGTTTCTGTTTCATAGATAAGTTCATCTGTGTCATATTTTAGATTCCACATATAAGTGATATCATATAATATCTGTTTTTCTCTTTCTGACTTAATCCACTCAGTATGATCATCTCTAGTTCCATCAGAAACATATTCTTTATGATTTAAGCCATTGCGTTTGGGGTGATTTGTTTTTCAGCATCATTGTGGCCATGGCTGACTGACACATGGCTCAAAGCCATTTTGGTCAGCCTCTGGAGTGACTGTCCATGTCCAACCACACCAGCTTCACCGTGGCCCTGCCTTCAATCAGCAGTTCTGGCATTAAGTCTAATTTCTTCAATCTGAACACTTGCTTTCAGGCTACCTCAAAGTCAATCCCACCAAACTCTTTCCCAAGTGACCTATACTTTCTTTGCTTTGTGTACCAGCAAGTCTTAGGTAAAAGTTTTTGCCGTATTATCTAGCCTTCTGTGATTGTTTTATGATTGTTTTATAATGGAATTATTTATACTCTTCAGGGAGTATCAAGAATTTTCCCTGTATTTCTTTAGAGAGCAAGAATTTGAGACAGAAAAGTCTTTTAACACATGCTGGCTGGAAAATAAGACCTTGTGATCCAGAGAGCGAAAGCCCCCAAAAGATTGAATGTCACAGAATATATGTCTTATTTTTTCTAAACATGTGGGAAAAAAACCAAAAGGGTATCTCTAAAAATAGAGATGTGTTAGGTGAATACATCTGATCCAACTCTTCCACATTAGCAAATTATCTGAAAATGCAAGTATTTCTTCCTCTTTGTATAATATTACTGTACAAAACAGTTTATTACCACCATTAATAATTTAAAGTCTAACATGAACTATTCAAAACCACTATGCTTATTATAAATAAGATTAAGGACCATATTATTTTTTGTTCCAAAACTCATTAATCAAGAACATACTCCTTTTTTCCTGCTCTTTTTCTACTCTTATTTATCACAAACACTCTAATAACATAGGCAGCAGCAAAACAGTACCAGAGTACTCTATAGTAATGAAGTCTATCCATACTACAATTACTGTCACACTAGCATCCCTGAGGACACAGTCAGCTGTGTGTGAAAACCAGAGCCTTCATGCAGGTCATCACATAGAAGAGCACATTCTAGACACTGCATAGGAAATCCAGGGATGAAAGTGAGGATGCAACTTTTGGAATAAAATATTTTTACTTGTTTCTACTTAGCTTGTTTTATATGTTTTTATTAGTCAAATGTTCAGGTTCGTTTGACTTTTGCAAACATGGTCTTCTCCCTGGTACAGTGATGACTCAGAGACCATGAACAAACGGGGCTCTCTTTTATCAGTTGTGTCGTACTTCCCAGCTTCGGAGAGAAACTAGGAAGCTTTTCATGTGAATGAACTACAGAAAGGAGGGACAGAATTCCGAAGCCAAGAAGTGGCCCTTCTGGATCTTGTGCCCCGGGGCTGGGGGCAGACCATTTTCAGATTGTTATCTTCTCCCTGTACCATCTCTCCTTGAGGGTTTGATTTTACATCCCCTCCCATGAAGGGGTGGAGTTCTTCCCCCCGGCCCATGAAGCTGGGCTAGCCTTGAGTCTTGAGTTGGTCAAGAGAAAATGCAGAAGGGGAGCTGGGCTGATTCTGAGGTCTTGCTCCTGCCTGTTTTCTAGGAATCCTGTGAATGCACCTGGAGCAGCCTGTGGAGGAAGGATGAGCGTGAAGGGGACAGACAAGGCCCAATAGCTGAGGGCATCCCAAACCATCCAGCCCCCAGCGGACCCGCAGCTGACCACAGACACACAAGGGTGCCCAGCCAAGACCAGAAGAACTGACCAGTTGAGCCCATAGGGTCGTTTCAAGCCACTCAATTCTGAGTGGTTTGTCTACCAAAGCTTACTGATATGTGAGGTCTTCATCCAAAACCTCAAACATAGTCTATTTCTTAACATCCTGAAGCATCAGTGCAGAAGATAAGGAAGGTGAAATTCAAGTGGGAATATTCTTTGAAAAAAAAAATCAACATCCATAGCAGCAATGGAATCACCCGGAGAGACTGTTAAACACAGATTGCTGGGGCCACACTTAGGATTCCTGATTCAGTTGTTCTGGGCTGGGGCCTGAGAATCTGCATTTCCAGCTGGTTCCCAGCTTTCACTAATGTTATTGCCATGGGTACCACACACTGAGATCCTTCCTCCACATGACCAAGCATACTGCAAATAAAAGATTCCCTTACAGAGTACACATCTTACTAAATTAACAGAATGAAAATATCTCTTTAAAAATCCAATTAAACTAGGGAATCCAATCAGATTCCAACATAAAGAAAAAGGAATTATACTTACTATTCAGACCTGCTGGACAAAAATCACCTAGGGTCACCAGTACTTCATGAATTACACCCAATGCAACAATTTATGGCTATACTTAAAACGAAGGGTTCTTCCTTTTATAGCGTAAAGATTATGAGTCATATTTAAAATTACAGCAGGAAGAAACAGTGTTTCTATATACTATTAATATTTAAAACCTGAAAATCACAGCAAGCAGAGGATTTATTTCTTTGCGTGTGATCACAATAATATTTCAGATATTATTCATGTTGCCGAGGCCACGCATGGTTTATGGAGTGTACACACCTTCATTCTGGATGTCTTACTTCAGTAAGTTGAATGTGTTTGCATTCTCTGAAGCTCTGAGCTTTATTAGCAGAAATTTCTGACTTTTTTTTCGGGCACATAAAACTACTTCCATCCAGTCTCCTTTGATCTCTGCATTTTAAAGATCATTAGTGTATACTGAATTCCTAAAGACATAACAACTCTTCAAGGAAAATTCATTTTGTTCAATCAATAACACAATTTATAATTTAGAAAACGGACTGACTTAAAAATAAACATTTTTTGAGTTCTGTTTTCATTTCAAACTAATGATTAATACTCCAATTTAAGGGAAGGGTTTTTTTTTTTGCATTTCTCTTTTTTTCCATTTTTAAAAATGTTTTTATTTTTATACAGTTTTTAAAGGTTACTTTCCTCTTACAGTTATTACAAAATATTGGCTCGATTCTCCATGTTGCACAATACATCCTTGAGCCTGTCTTACACCCAGTAGTCTGTACCCCCCCTCCCCAACCCCTGTGCTGCCCCTCCCCCTCCCTACTGGGAACCTCTAGTTTGTTCCCTATATCTGTGTGTCTTTTATGTTATATTCACTAGTTTGTTGTATTTTTTAGATTTCACATATAAGCAATATCATACAATATTTATCTTCCTCTATCTGACTAATTTCACTTAGCATGATGCCTTCCAAATCCATCCATGTTGCTGTAAATGGCAAAATTTCATTCCTTTTATGGCTGAGTAGTATTCCATTGTATATCTATACTACATCTGCTTTATTTAAGGCAAGTATAAACTTCATTATTGTACACACTGTAAACGTATCTAAAGAATAAGTTCAGAGGGCTTCCCTGGTGGCACAGTGGTTGAGGGTCCGCCTGCGGATGCAAGGGGACACGGGTTCGTGCCCCGGTCTGGGAAGATCCCACATGCCGGGGAGCGGCTGGGCCCGTGAGCCATGGCCACTGAGCCTGTGCGTCTGGAGCCTGTGCTCCACAACGGGAGAGGCCACAGCAGTGAGAGGCCCGCGTACCGCAAAAAAAAAAAAAAAAAAAAAAAAGAATAAGTTCAGAGCAAATGCTATGTTTGTATACTGGGATTCCTCTCCCTTTCAGAGAAACTATAAAGTATTTTATCTCAAGCCCTCATTTATTCAAGATGGGAACAGCAGACAGAATTGTTATTTATCTTAAATTTTGTTTCTACTACCTAATCACTTATGTAATATATATTATATAAGTGTGATATTTATATATTATTATTACATTCTATAATTATATACTAGTATATAATTAATTACAATGTTATTATAAACATTATAAATAATATTGTTTTAAATATAATATATATGTTATATAAAATATATATTATATAAATATGTTTTATAAGTTCTATATATATTGCATATATCACAGATAACATATAGTAATTTATAAAACATATGTATTATATAAATTTGTGACTATATTTTTAATTGAATAGGTATTTATATTATTTCAATCCTATGTAATGAGTGCTATCATCACATTTACTGGAGACTTTTCACTAAAATGTCCATAGTTTTAAGAACCTTTTCATCAGCTGCGATACAAACTTTAGTGGGACAACATATAATCATGGTTCTCTCATTTCAGACAGACATTTAGATCTGAATCCATCTCTTACACACCGCAGAGTAAGTTTAGCCTCTCTTCAGGGGCAGAATATCAACCTGACAGCAATGTAAACATACCTGTAACAACCAATCATGTTCTGTATTACTCTCAAATGAATATTCATTACATTATCATCGCACAAGCAGAGCCTAGGAGAGGTGGCGAGTGTGATGAAATTCCTCATGGTTAAAAAAAAAAGAATGAAACCCTCTTTCACAGGTGGGGTATAAAATGTTAAAACTTCCTTGCAAAGCTGTTTGGAAGTATTCTCTGGAACCTTACAGATACTCTTTGGGACCAGGAATTTCACTTTCTGTAGTCTATACTAAGAAATGACTATAAAAAGCACAAAAAATGCTCTATGGGTCAGGGGAGCTTGTCACAGCTCGATTACAATGATGAGAACATTTAGAATAAGCTAAATATCTGGCAACAAGAGTTTAGGTAAATTGTGCCGGAAATTAAATGAATGCCTATGAGGAAGTTTAAACACCTGTGGAAAAGACAAGCTAGTGAACTGACGACAGAATATGTACATCAAGGACATGTCAATGCAGAGGAAAACAACCCATAAGACCTTCTAAAACGGGCAGTGTCAGCTCTGCAAGTTGGATTTATCTGTTGATTTCATGTTCTTTGCATGTGAATGACATTTTATTATACATATTTTTTTTATTTTATAACATTTTTGTAACAAAACGTTATTTTACAAGGCAGCATGACCAAGTCCCTCTCCTTTCTAAGTCTTCTGCCGGATTGTGTAAGAACAGAAACATTGCCCAATGTCCGGAAATGGTAAATGAAAACCTTCAGGGACAAGGCAGCAAAGTAGGACTCGAGGGGAAATTCATACCGCAATTCTGAAATATCTGAAAATTGTTTTCCTTATCAGGAATTGAGAACTAAATCTTCTACATCAAGTTGGCTATTTTCAAAGTGGAAAGTCAATTACCTATTCCTCCCAGTTTCTGTAGTCAGTTATTATGTATCTCAACAGGGGAGTAAAGATTTCCCATTTTATTTTTATTTGCTTTTTTTGCTATTTGTGTTCAGCAGCACAGCCTGAGAGTGGAGCTGGCATCTGCTGATTGTTCTTGTTTTGTTTCGTTTTTTAACATCACACCGATCAAGTCCCGAATGTAGAAAGCTAGGACAGAGGGCTCTTTTTGTTACCCAAGTATTAAATTAAAACAGGTATCAAATACACTGAAAACACATTTGAAGTACTCTGTTTAAAAAGAAAGATGGTTTTGTTTTTCAGCCTATTTTGAGGGTCAACGTTTTAAAATGAAAACAGGTTCAGCTGTTTTGGGATAGAAAGTGTGAATTAGTGGATTTGTTTCCATGAATTTCTGACCTTGAGAAGCTGACAATCAATGAATGAATCTGCTCAACACCAAGACCTTTGACTGTCAGAGGCCTGGGATGACACTCAGGTGGAGACATCTGGTAACAGCAGGAGAAAGTCCAGCCCAGGAGCCACTGGGCCGATGGTCTTCTTGCACTAGTAACCCTGACGGAGACACCATCACCTGATCCTGGCCTTGTGGGTGGCATTCTTCTGCATCTTTAGTTTACTCTCCTGACAATGCCTTTGAGGAGGTGGGACAGAGTTTAAATCTTATGGAAAGTAAGATCTGCAGCTGTTGGAAACAATGATCAGAAAGCCCTCATCCCTATCTCAGGGTCACGAGGCCTCAGTGGAAACCACAGTTCCAGATATTCCTAGGCAGGACTCAGGGTTTACGGGAGACAGGGCGGTGTGAGCAGGCGGCTTCCGGAGGGTGTCTGTGCCCACGGCGGGGCTGAGAGGTCCCCTCTGATCTTCACGTCTGCAGAGTCTCAGTATAGCTCTCCCACCTCCCTTCTGTGGGAAGCCCCAGGCACCCCTGGAAAAGCATCTGAAGCCCCAGGAGGTCCTACTACTGACACGTCTCCCTCTCCAGGCTCTCCCTGGGAGATGTGTCCACACGTGTGATTACATATGGCAGAGCTGAGACCAAGAACATGGAATATGTCAATAAATGCAAATGGCCCTAACCTATCAAAAAATATTTTCATGCTACAAAACAATAACTGTTTCTATAAACAAGAAGAGACTCTTAAATTAGCCCAGAAATATTAAAAATAAAAGGATGAAAGGATATACGGAAAGACAGACAAAGCAGTAGAATGCAATCTGGGGTTACAATTTGGTATCAGACATGGTGGAATTCAGGGCAAAAAATATTTAAAAGCAGGCACTTTATAATGCTAGAGACTACAAAGAACAATCAAAATCCTTATATATAAGTGATTATATTAAAGATCAATAGAATTCATTTCTAAAGATGTCAAAAAGGCACTTAACAAAATTCAACAACAGTTCTTTATCAAAGCACCCAATAAAATGGAACTCTTAGGTGCTTACTGAACATTGAATGTGATTATATACATAAGAATCTTAGTCCAAATGCCAGGATCCTACTTAATGAGGAAACACTGGAGATATTTCTACTAGAGTGAGAAAAATGACACAGGCCAACTGTCACCGCCACTAATAAATACGGTAATGGATGTAGACAATGCAATGAGACAAGAGAAAGCAATTAGAGGCATAAGAATCCAGGGGAAAAAGACATAAAACAATCTTTCTATGTAGATAAAACTGCCTATCTGAAAATTCAAAAGTGCATTAAAGACTTTTATAAAGAAAAGAATTTAGTCAAATTTTAAGATATAAATTAAATGGAGACAAGTCAATAAATCTCATTTATAACACAAATATCTAAAAGAAAACACACAATGGAAAAAATATCCCATTTATAAGGGAAAATAATTAAATGGATGACAAAAATATATATATAGTACCGAGGTATGGAAATGACATAGGGGCCAAACCTATATAAGAAACTTTATATACTCCTGGAAGAAAAAAAAAAAAACACAGAAATGTAGACATTGATGAATGGAAACCATGCCATGTTCTTGAATCACAAAGCCATCAATTATCTCTAGATGTAGCCACAATTTTAATGCAATCCCAATAACCATATCTACATGTTTGTTTGTTTGTTTTTCCCTGGAGCTAGAAAAATGAATTATAAAGTACATAGAATTATAAAAGATCCACCAGATATTAAAACTTACTATAAAACCTCCAAAATTAAGAGTGGTCCCGGCACACAAACAGCCTAATGGAAGAGAAGAGAGTGGAAAACTAGACCCGCATGAAGGGAGATTTAACCTAGGAAAACAGCAGCATCCTTTCAATAAATAGCATTGGGCCAACTGCAGAGTCTCTCAGAAAAAGATAAAGCATGTCTCACCTTCATGGAGATAGATGTCCCATTCATTGATCAGTAATCTAAATGTAGAGATTAGCTCAAAAAGGCTTGCTCCCTCATAACCTAGGAGTTTTGAGGGGGAACTTCCTAAACATGCCTCAGACTTGAGAAGAATAAACTAAAAGATTGACTAATCCAACTACACAGAATTTGAAATAAAACTTCTGCATGCAAACCATCATAAGAAAACTCAAGACAGAGGACAAAACGGGGAAAACATTTGCAGCTTATATCAAAGGCAAATCACTAATATCCCCAATAAGCAAAGGACTCCTCAAAATAGAGAACATTCTAATATTGAAATGGGTGAAACTATGAACAAACAGTTCCTGAGAGCTGGTGTGCCAGCACACTGCTGGATATAAATATTTAAGGTATACAATTTCATGAGTTTGGGGAGATGCATACACCCATGAAACCATCACCACGATCAAGGTAATACACATCTTCCTCACCTCCAAGCGTTTCCTCCTGCACCCCTCCTTCTGTGGTCAGAACACTTAACCCCAGATCCACCCTCTTTACACACTTTGAAGTGCATCATACAGTGTTGTTATCTGTAGGCACCGTATTGTATAGCGGGTGTCAGGAACTTAACCATCCTGCGTTACTGGGGGATTGTTCAGCAAAGTTTCAATCCCTACACTTGTTGATATCTGTCCACAGCCTCTCCATCTGTGACCTGCAGGGCACTACAACCTCATGGTGGTCTGAGATTTCTCTCACTTCTCTGGCCAGTCCTGTGATGTGGTCACCTTCTGAGCTGCTCTTTTTACCTCTCACCTGTCCTGTCACACAGCTCTGAGTTCTGCCACACTCACTCTCTCATCTCTACTTTGTTTTTAATTTTTTACTTCTATACAATTTTTAAAGGTCCATTTACAGTTACTACAAAATATCGACTATATTCCCTGTATTGTATAATACATCCTTGAGCCTGTCTTACCCCTAATAGTTTATGCCTGCCAACCCCTAGATTTAACTATAATTCTATAGCTATAAAATATAACCCCTATATTGCCCCTCCCCCCCCCCCACTGGTAACCACTAGTTTGTTCTCTACATCTGTGGGTCTGCTTCTTTTTTGTTATATTCACTAGTTTATTGTATGTTTTAGATTCCACATATAAGTGATATCATACAGTATTTGTCTGTCTCTGTATGACTTATTCCACTTAGCATAATGCCCTCCACGTCCATCCATGTTGGTACAAATGGCAAACTTTTGTTCTTTTTTATGGTTTAGTAGTATTCCATTGTATACAGGTACCATGTCTTCTTTATCCATTCATCTCTTGGTGGACACACAGGTTGCTTCCATAACTGGCAACTGTACATAATGCTGCTATGAACATTGGGGTGCAAGTATCTTTTTAAATTAGCATTTTTGTTTTTCTCAGATATACACCCAGGAGTGGCTTTGCTGGATTATATGGTCGTTCTACTTTTAGTTTTTTTAGAAACTAAATTCTCACCTCTACTTTGAAACTAACCTTTCTCTTGGGCTCCAAACTCCCATATGGTGTCAGCATTTCTATTACTTGCCAGTTGAATAAAGGGGCTACATCACATGCAGAGTCCTTAAAAGATACCCCAGAGTATGGGAAGGCTTATCACACTAACTAGCATTTACGGAGCACCTATCACTACATGTCAGGCACCGTGCTGAGAATTATCCTTGCTACCCTTTCCCATAGTCCTCTGAGCTGCTGCTCATATGACTGTGATTTTACAGATGGAGAAACCGAGGCCTGGACAAGTTAATCCCCTTGATCAAGAGCTCATAACTTGTACAAAATGACACTGAAAGTCACTCTATCACGTGATTGGCAGGCTCAGCCTCCTGCCCACCACTCCACAGCCCTCACTGCAGCGTGCATTCACACCTGGGTCCATGGAACCCCATCTGTCCTCCGCAGAAGGGAGGCTGGAGGACGAGTCTTGAAGCTGGGTTTCCACAGCAACTGCATCCCTTTACTAAGTGCCATGGTGGCTTGAGGGGGTTGACGGAGATTCTGGGAACGTCTGAGCACCCCTAAGCCAGTCCCGCAGGGCCTGTCACGGGCTGCTACGGAACATCAGCGTTCCTTAAAAATCCTGTCCTAACACACTGTTCTGATGCTCTTGGCCTGAGTCCTTGCAGCCATCTGTGGGGTGGAAGTGAGCACCAGTCCCACTGCGGGTACCTACGAAGTGGGGCTGTACCGGATCATAATGGCCTTTAGAGTGTCTCTTTCCTGCCTAAATGCCACTCAAGGGGCAGGAACAGCCCCTCTCGAAGGCAGAGAGGCTCTGAAATAACAAACAGCCTGACGCCAAAGGATGTCCCAGGACACTTGCTGAGGAAGTGGCAATGTTTGATCTGGATGCAGAGCCCTCCCCATCACAGGAGCATGCCCACCACACCACCCTTATGCTCCGTCACACGGCTGTCTCTCAGGAGCCCAGGAGAGCTCTGGGCTGGAACCTCACCCCATCAAGTACCTGCAGTCAAATCGGTTGCCAAACACTCCAGCTGCTGAAGGTGTCACCGCCGATAGCAGGGATCACTCATCAAGGACACTCTGACCAAAGGACCTTTGTTTCCAAATGTTAATCCTGGAACCCCTCAACCCTTCACATGAACCTGTTTTTCTGGTTTTCTAAAGCTATCATCACTTCACGATATTTCAACAATGAGCTGAAACTGAGTGAGGCCAAAATACAACTCACAGAAATATCAACGCCAAGGCACGTTATTTCAATACGTCACATATGAAAATGGAAAAGGTGATGGGAAGGACAGAAATTTGAAACCAGTAGTTCCATTGCCATCTCCGTGGGCTATTACGCTGCCAATGTTGTGATTCGCCCTCCCAAGGTCAGGTGGTCCATTCTCCTTAATCTCCGTAGTTCTGGCTATACCATCACCATGAACACTGAATTAGTGAGTACTGAACCATTAAATATGGGGCGAGGCTCCTGTGGGCCCCTGGTCACAGCATTTTCCTTAACCAATCAATACACAACCTTGTTTTACTGTGTTTTTGTTAAAGGCACCTTATTTTCTACACATTGTTGATTTGTTAACACTTAACTCACAGCCAGCATCTCTGGCTTATCTAACACATATTTTCTCCAGAAGGCATATCACAACCTTCTTGCGTTCAGGAACACCAGACAAAACTTCAGCAAGACGCTTGGAGACCATTTTAAGCAGTGAAATCATCAACACAAAGCACAAAAATACAAACTATATATATATACATATGGCACTAAGTAAATCACGAAAAGGACGCTTGCCTACGGTGTGAGCTGAAACCACAAGGCAGAGTGATGCCTTGTTCCAGCTCAGCTGAGAACATTCACATGGGGCAACTCAGATTGTTTGCTGCTCTGCACATGTCCACAAATGGCCTCAACTATCGACTCTGGGGTTATAAATACATTTTAGCAAGTAGGCAAATTTGCAAAACTGGATGCTGCAAATAATGGGGATCATCTGCATTTCTATTCCATGCTGACTCTGCTCAGAAACCAAGGTAAGAATGTTGAGATTTCCAAGGGCTTTTAAAATTTTAACATTGGCCTTTATCTATAGAAATCCATCATTACTAAGCCACTTCATTATTGCTGGGGAAAAAATACCTGCCAACCTGAGGAGAGTATCCATTTCTAACAGTGATAAGTACTGGAGTCTCTGCTATTGGGTGCTGTTGGGTAGAAACATCTCAGGGTTACCAGTGAGGCCAGAGCCACATTTTGGGGCCCATCAGGGGCCCCACTGCTGACCACACAGGCACAACAGCCGATACCCAAAGTGAGGCAGAGACTGTAGCTGTTCCCTCAGCTGTCAACACAGCCTCTAGCTACTCCTAGGGCCCCTTTTTTTCAATTGTAATTAATTAGAAATCTTTCTGAACTCTTAAGGAGAAGTGTATTTATTTAGTTAAGTAGCAGCTTATATGCAATAATAGTGTTTCCAGAGCTTAGAAATGGCTGGTCTTATGCCCTGATGGACACAGACTCCAGGTCCTGCTGGAGATTCCCATGATGTCAGATGGCAAAAGGACAGGTTCCCACATTAGGATGTTAGTTAAGTGATGAGTGAAGCAGAATCCAGAAGAGAAGCCATCAGCCAAAACCAAACCTAGGTTTTCCTCCAGTGGAGGAAAATAATGCTCATATTCCAAAAATATTCATCCTCTTCCCTGGGCCACACTTTCTATCTATAGGCGACCTTAAGTTGGTTCACTTGAGAGTATTGGCAGGACGTTGAAACTGATCCTGGAGGAGCTCCATGCAACACAGCCCAAGACTTTTGCCCAACGTCACCTGCCAAAAACAATGACCTCATTGTGCAACCGTGCTCCTACTCAGACTGTCTCAGCCTGAATAAAATACCCAAGGAAAGCTCATGACCCACTTTGTTCTGATCTGATCTTCAACACACACCCAACTGAAGAGGTTTCCCAGGTAACCTAACACCAGAAAGAAGGTATTTTTGGTTAGCAGACAGGAGTACTCTCTAAACAGCAATAAAACCATAAGTTGGCATTCTGGGTGAGTGTGGATTAATCCCCCACAATCAGATCATCCTGTGAAGCTATAGGATGCATGCTTTATAGGAGCACCCTATAAAGGATCTACAAAAGAGATCCTGGCCCCAAGCAGTCCTTGAACAGGACAGACACCAAAGAAATCCTGGCTGAAACAGATGGCTGTCTATAATCACAGTATGTGGGACGCAGCTTTGTAGGACCCCTAACCTCCATCCCGCGAGGTCTGGAGTCTCTGTGCTCTCCGCCCTGTGACACTCACAAATACCCAGACGACGGCTTAGATAGAGGCTGCACCAGAGGCCAACAGAAAGATGCCCTCCAAACTGTAAAGGCCTGTTTCTGCTTTTGGTTTCTAAGACAGCTCTTGGGGTTTGTGCCCACATCCTAAGAGTACAGAGCATCCATATGTCACCTACTTAGCCTTGGTGTCTTTGCATTTCCAATAAAAATGAAGTATCTAGATGCTGAGTTTCATCTTCTTCAAAGGCGAATGGAGCAAGAAGTTGACTTAGAATGCAAAGAATTAGACGTTGACCGAGTTTTTGTGATCAGCACACTGAGTGTGTCTGCAGTTAAGCCCCAGCACATATCTTAAAAGAAGAGATGCAAAAAAAAAAAAAAGTCAAAGGTAGAGAAAAAGGTAGTGTTGGGAAAAGCAGCAACCACTAAAGAATATTGAGGCATCTCCCTCCCTTGTTGCATGAATCAAGTCTCTGTACAGAGTTCTAAAGGACTATAGCATTTAGCAAATGAGAAAACTAGTTTTTGAGAGGGGAAAACGTATCCTGCTAAATGGAACTTTGATAAAGAAAAATCAGAACTTTAAAATATCTCAAATTCAGAGCTTGATAAAATATACTGCATACTGTGCTGATAATTTATAGAATGTATTCTTCCCTTTATCGTAAGGCTTTGTCAATCCCCAGCACCATTCCTCAACCTCCTGCCACTACCCATTTAATCCGTATGTGTTACAAGAATTGTCCATTCCTTTTTCTTTATGGATTGCTAATGCTGTTGGTTCCCTACCTCTTTCATGTTCCCCTCTTCTCTGTTCTGTCCAGTGTTTATGTTTAAAAATAAGCTAGTACCATCTACAAAGTAGTAGGAAACACGAACCCAAAATCTATATGCACTGACCCCCAGAACTTGAGAAAGAAGTGCCCATTGGATGACTTGGGTACATGTTTTTCCTAGTATATTTAATGAAGCTGCCAGGTTTTTGTTTTATATCTCTAGAAATTCTAAAGTTTTCTGATGACTATGAATAAATTTAAGTGCCATAGCTTACAAGTATTAGCATTTTGTTGGAAAATTAGTGTTTTCCCTTAAATACACAGTTTCAAATCATTTAAAAAAGAAGACATGCAGAAGGTAACTGAAGGAAGAGAGTGGCAGGATTTGAATCAATCTAGTACAATATTTCATTCGATTCTTCCATGCTAATGTGTTAATTGTTATCATCATGGGTCAACAGAAAAAAAGTGTCAAAAATACAACCGTGTCATACTCAACAGCACACATATGTAAAGTTCAAAGACAAAGATGCCTTAATTTCAGTCGTTCATTCTCAAATATTTTGTCAACAGTTTGGGGATTTTTCTTTCTTTTTTTTTTTTGGAATAGTTGGAAACCAAAGAAAACAATTAACATTTAATTGTAAAAACAATTACTTTATAGGATTTAAGGATTATGGCCATTAATTAATCCCCCAAATATTTATTCCATGAAAATGTGATGATATCACCATTTAACTATTTCTTTTAAGTGGTTATGTTCTTTGGACATTTTGATTGGATTTTCATTAATTGTTAAATACAGATCCTAGTGACCATATCTTACCACCATTCAGTATTACATTCCCTGTCATTGGTAGAGTGCTAAACAATATTTTTAAAGTTTGAAAAATAGAACATGCTTTATTAAAACTAGTAATAACACACATTTAGGTAAAAAAGGAGGGTTATTTTTTTTTCACCATGGTGAACAACAATCACACCCCAGAGGCTGAGGGACAGGAGGCAGCAGGACAGACAGCCACCCTCAGCAGTGGCTCACGGGCTGATAACGAACGGAGTCAATTCTAAAAGCTTGGCTGGGACCCACGATCCAGAATGGCAAATTCAGGTCAAAGGCAAAGTCATATTCAGTACAACGGATGTTCTTTTTATCTTTTTAATTTTACTCTAAAATGTGAAACACTAAAACCAGAATTCTTAAAAATACAAGTCATATGACAGCCTCCCGTAAACACACCTCACACACTGAACATTATGCCATAGCAGGCTTCAATCCTATGTTTTCATATATATGTATATGTATATGTAACACACACACACACACACACACACACACACACACACCGAAGAAGTTACAGCTAAAGCCTCCTCTTCACATTATCTTCTCTGCTTCCCCACAAAAAACCAAGAGGGGGAAATCAGTACATTATTCTTCTCATTCATGTTTTTTATTTTTTGAATACTTGCATCTGTAAGTATTCAAAGTATAACTATATATAAAATCAGCATCATTCTGCAACTTTTCTACTCAGCACTATGCTTCCAAGATTTCTCAGTATTGATACATGTAGATCAACGTATTCATTTGAGTCTTATTTAGTATTTTATTGAATAAAGTACTGTAATTGATTTATCCAGTTCCCAACCAATTCGTCTACATGCCTCCTTGGTCACACATGTAAGGCTGTTTCTTGAGTATCTACAAAGAAATAAAAATAATTGGGATGGGTCTTTCCTTTTATATTTCTCCATCAATTTTCTTTCATAATTAAAAAAAAGTTTTTTCTCTTCATGCCTTATTTAAGAAACCCTTCCCTACACTGATGTTATAAAGAGATTTCCCACTAAATTTCTGTGAAAACCTTAATGGTTTGTTTTCCTCATTTAGATTTTAATCCAGCTAGAATTCGTATTTTTATATGGAATAAAGTAGGAATTTAATTCTTTCCGTAAGAAAAATCTATTTCTTTCTTTCGTTCATTTATTTCATGTATTCCTTTTTTCACTTACTGAATAGTCCTTCCCACCCCTACTAGTTTTAATTCCGTCTCTGCCATAAAAGACAGGTCTCTTTCTGAGTTCTCCCTTCCTTTCCCTTGGTGTATTTACCTGTATCTGGGCCAATATGATAAAGTTAATTTTTTATTTTATTTTAATAACTCCCTATTTATTTCCCTTCTTTAAGAACTTTGGTTCATCTGTCTACCAAAAAAAGTTATTTCTTTGCTTCACAATTTTTAGCCTAATGCATCTGTGTTACACATCTTAGAATATTTGGTTCTTTAGTTACATCCCCCAGCAGGAGGTAATAAAAGTATTTTTTTCATATTAAGAGCATTAAAGAGAATACAGATTGGTGACTTACACATTTTGTGTGTGTACCATGTTCAATGAAAAAAAATTCTTTTAAAAAACAGGCTGAGAAGAGATTGAATTTCACACGACTCAGCAACTGATTTCCCAATCTTTAAAAAAATTGAATAGGTAAGAAATCTTTGCTCAAGGAATCATTTCCTTTTTAGACGTGATAAAAATGGAAATCTTGCCATTCTCTTAGAACATCTCGGCATCTTTGTTCTCCTTAAAGATCCCTCCTTTCTTTCAGCCACTATAAAGCCATCAGGGGGACACAGACAAGAGTAGGTGAGTCAGCTCACCTGAATGGAAAGAAGAAAGACATAGTGGGTTCCAGCCTTCCACCTGCTGCATGTTTTTGGAGAGTCACAAAGCCTCTTTTTGTATCTCAGGGTTTTTTTTTGGGGGGGGGGTCATGTTTAAAATGGGAATCCTACCTCCCATTTGAGGATATTGTATCAATAATTTGGAATGGAGCATGAAAATTCTTTGTGCACTACAAAACCTCATTCACTAATTATACACCTGTACTGAGGTATAATTCAGTTGTAAGAGTCAGTTCTACATCCTAAGTACAAGTGCTTTGCCAGATATATATTTTTTAACTATTGTTCCCAGTCTGTGGTTTACATTTTCACTTTCATAAAAGTGCTTTTGAGTAGGAAGAGTTTTTACATTTTGATTAAATCCTGTGGATCAGGGCTTTTTCTTTAATAGCTGACAATCTGTGGCATACTCTATTTAAGAAACAGCTTTCTAAGCCAAGGGTACCAAGATCTTTTCTCATGGTTCTCATGTCTTCTTCTGGAAGTTTAATAGCTTGAGGACTAACTTTTAAATCTATGATCCATTTTGAGTTCATTTTTGTATATATTATATATATATATATATATATATATATATATATATATATATATATATACACACACATATATAGGAATGGAAGTTTATTTTTTGCACAAGACTAAATTTTTCAGCAGCTATTGTTGAAATGCTTATACTTTCCCCCATTAAACTGGCTTGGGACATAGTCAAAACTAAATTGACCATATATATGTGGGACTATTTCTGGACAATCTACTGTGTTCCATTGGCCTAAATGTCTACTTTTACACCAATACTATACTAAGTTGATTATGGAGTTTTATAATAAATCCTGAAATCCAGTAGAGTAAAATCTCTATGTTCTGCTCTTTCAAATCTGTTTTAGCTCTTCTAGGTATTTTGCATGTCCATACATACCTTAGAATCTGCTTTCTACTCTCTGTAAACAGCTTGTTGAGAGTGCATTGCCTGTACAGAACGAACTGGGGAGAACTGACAGCTTAACAACATTGAGTCTTTGGATCCATGAACAGAGTCTATCTCTCCAGTTACTCATTTCATTAATTTCTGTCAACAATGTCTTACAGTTTTCTGTGTAGAAGAATTATGCATGTTTATTCAAATATACTCCTAAGTATTTTACATTTTGATGCTATATTAAGTGATTTTTTTTTCAAGTTATGGTTGGAAGATTCTAATATATAGGAATACAGTTTATTTTATCTCAACCTTGTAAACTGCATCCTCACTAAACCCACTTACTAGTCTTAGCAGCATTTTTTAGGTTCCATAGGATTTTTAATACAGTGGACAGTGCACACACAGACAGATAAAGCCAGCCTAACTTCTTACGTTCTAGTCTCTATGTCTTTTGATTCTTCTCCTTACCTTATCCAGATCACAGGTAACATCATTCAGTCCTTCCCAATTAAGTATGATGCTACACTGGTTTCTTTTTTTTTCATAAATTTATTTATTTATTTTTGGCTGCATTGCTGCACGTGTGCTTTCTCTAGCTGCAGTGAGCAGGGGCTACTCTTCGTTGTGGTGCAGGGGCTTCTCATTGCGGTGGCTTCTCTTGTTGCGGAGCATGGGGTCTAGGCACGCGGGCTTCAGTAGTTGTGGCTCGTGGGCTCTAGAGTGCAGGCTCAGTAGTTGTGGCGCACGGGCTTAGTTGCTCCATGGCATGTGGGATCTTCCCGGACTGGGGCTTGAACCCGTGACCCCTGCATTGGCAGGCGGATTCTTAACCACTGCATCACCAGGGAAGTCCCAATGCTATACTTTTTATTCAATTGCCCTTTATTGGTTTGAGGAAGTTCCTTTCTAGTCCCAGATTGCTGAGAGATGCTATCATGAGTAGATGTTGAATTTTGTCAAACGTCTCCCCTTTATCTACCAAAACGATGGCAGGCACTGCAATTACTGAAATGATCTGTTAATGTGGTAAATCACATGAATTGATTTTTGAATGTTAAACCAACTTTGCATTCTTGATATAAATTCCATTGTTTTGCTGGATTAAATTTACTAAAATTTTTTAAAGAATTTTTGCATCTATGTTCGAGAGAGATTGACCTGTAGTTTTCTTTCCTTGTAATGTATCTGGCTTTGGTATCAGAGCAATCCTGGCCTCATGACATAAATTGGGAAGTATGTTCCGTCTTCTATTTTGCAAAACTTGAATAGTACTGGGATTATTTCCTCCTTAAATTTTTGTAGAACTCACCAGAGAAGGTGTTTGGGCCTGGAATTTTCTTTGTAGGAAGATATTTAACAACATATTCAGATTATTTCATACATATAGGGCAATTCAAGTTATCTCTTTCCTCTTGAATGATCTTTGCTAGTTTGCTTTCCAAGGAATTTGTCCATTTCATCTAGATTGTGGAATTTATTGGTATAAAGCTGTTCATAATATTTCCTTATCCTTTTAAAGTCTGTAGGATCTATAGGGACAACCCCTCTCACATTTCTAATACTGGTAATTTTGTCTATCTTTATTTCTGGCTAGAGATTTACCAATTTTATGGATCTTCTCAAAGGACCAGTTTTGGGTTCACTGATTATCTTAATGTTTTTCTGTTTACAATTTCATTGTTTTTTGCTCCTTTTTATTTCCTTTCTTCTAATTTGTACTCCTTTTTCTAGTTTCTTAAGTTGGAAGCTTATGTTGTTGATTTGAGCCCTTTCCTCTTTTGTACTATATACATTTGAGGCTACAAATTTCTAAGTGCCATTTTAGGTGCACCCTACAAACTGTGATCCATCATGTTTTCATTTCATTCAGTTCAACATACTTTCCAATTCCCCTTGTAATTTCTTCTTGGCCTTCAGAGTTATTTAGAAATGGGTTGTTTAGTTTCCAGATATTGATTGATATTCCAAACTTCTTTACGTTATTGATTTCAAGTTTAAGTCCGTTATGGCCAGAGAGAGCACTTTGTATGAAGTAATCTTTTTAAACTTAGCGAGACTTTTAGGATCAAGAATATGGTCCCTACCCTCCTGCACTGTTGGTGGAAATGTAAATTGATACAGCCACTATGGAAAACAGTATGAAGGTTCCCTAAAAAACTAAAAATAGAACTACCATATGACCCAGCAATCTCCTTGAGAAAACCATAATTCAAAAAGAGTCATGTACCACAATGTTCATTGCAGTTCTATTTACAATAGCCAGGACATGGACCCAACCTAAATGTCCATCAACAGATGAATGGATAAAGAAGATGTGGCACATATATACAATGGAATATTACTCAGCCATAAAAAGGAACGAAAGTGAGTTATTTGTAATGAAGTGGATGGACCTAGAGTCTGTCATGCAGAGTGAAGTAAGTCAGAAAGAGAAAAACAAATACCGTATGCTAACACATATATATGGAATCTAAAAAAAAAAAAGAAAATGGTTCTGAAGAACATAGGGGCAGGACAGGAATAAAGACGCAGACGTAGAGAATGGACTTGAGGACACGGGGAGGGGGAAGGGGAAGCTGGGACGAAGTGAGAGAGTAGCACTGATATATACACTACCAAATGTAAAATGGATGGCTAGTGGGAAGCTGCTGCATAGCAAAGGGAGATCAGCTCGGTGCTTTGTGCCCACGTAGAGGGGTGGGATAGGGTAGGTGGGAGGGGAGAGGGATATATATATATGCATTTGGCTGATTCACTTTGTTGTACAACAGAAACTAACACAACTTTGTAAAGCAATTATACTCCAAAACAGATATTAAAAAAAAAAAAAAAAAGAAAGAAAGAATATGGTCCCTCCTGGTAAATGTTCCACGTGTGTTTAAAAGAACACATATTCTGCATTGTTGGCTGGAGAGTTCTATAAACATCAATTAGATCAATTTGTTTGGTAACACTTTGTGAATCTCCTATATCCTTATTGATTTTCTTTCTTATTGTCCCACCTGCTTTTGAGATAGGGTGTTTCAATCTCTGAGCTAGATATGGGTTTTTGCATCATCTATTTTGCATCTCTCTTATTAGGCATATAACGATTTGGAACTGTTAGGTCTTCTTGATGAACTGATTCCCTTTGCATTAGGAACTCTTTTTCACTGGTGCTTGCTCTCCAGACCTTGTGCCAGGAATTAATCTATTCTGCTCTTTCCCAGAGGTCCTTCCTCGGGCCTGTGGTAGGTTTCTCCCCTGTGTGTGTGAATCGGTGCTCAGGCGGAAACTCAAGGTACTTTCTACAAACCTCCGGAGCTCCCTCTCTCTCTCTAGTTCTCTCCTCTCTCTTCCTAGGTTTTCTGTCTCGAGAATTTCAGCATCTTTGCCTTTCCAAACTCTAGTTTCTGGGTTTTCAACTCTGTGAAATTGCTGGGCGAGGATGATGTTAGTGGCTGCTGAGAAAAGGAAATCTGAAATACCAAATACTGGGGAAGCTAAGTGAGGCGTTGCTTAGCAACTCTTAATAGGAAATAATTTAAACTCGGGATGTATTTTTTTCCCGAGAACTTGCTGCTCCAGCCTGGAGTCTAGAATTCACTCCCCTTCACGTCAGCAGCTCCCCTGCACTCACACACACAGTCCAAACAGGACAATCACAGGTTATATTATTCACCAGTTCCCGTAAGTATGTTTCTTTGGATATAACAACAGCATCCAAGATTCAAGGCCAAAGTAGCTGGAATTCTATGACAAGCAGCGTTTTATAAAATCATTTGGCAAATACAAGGGACATGATGCAGGAAGCCCTAAGATAATCACCATCAAAAATGTCTCCATTTAAACAGAGTCAGTAACAGATGTTTTGGAAGCCTACAGAACATTTCTCCTCCCTTGTAAAGTTCCAGCTCTTTCAGGAAAACACTACAAACTCCAGACTACGGTCATGATTCCTTCTTCTGACCGCACACTGACTTCCCCAGAGGCCCTGACTGCTGCACACACAGGACCAGCTTCCTTATGATGGTGGCCACCCCCTAGGACACGAGTGCCTTACTGGAAGAGCCAGTATCCCAGAAAATGGTCCTTTGAGCCTGAGGGGTTTTTCCTACAGGGAAGAAAGGAACTGATTACTGGTGCACACACAGATGCTAAGACAGACCCAGATGAGAAAACCAGCAGAAAGAAGTGTAATTACAGGGAATCTGTTAATAAGGGAGTTATGTTCATTTCAGTATGAAAGCAGTCATTGACTTCCAAACAATTATGCTGACTAATATGGACACACAGACATTTTTTCCTTGGGCCGAAATGTCCCGTTTCTCTTACTGACTCGTCTGATGAATGAAAATACCTCCAACTGGGAATATCACTAGCAATTCAGAACAGTGATGCGATCAATTTTTTGGCATCTCTGAAGCAACAGCTCCCACCCCATGAAGTTTTTCCAAATAACATGTAACAGAACAATACAGAATTCTCCAGGGTGCCCCCTTCCTCGTCACATAATAATCTGTCATTTGCTGAGGCACCACAGGAAACACCCCACAGTCACCAATGCCGAGGCGCAGAGGAAGATGGTGTGTGATGATCACGCACAGTGCCAGAATGTCGTGTTCAAATTCCGGCTCTCTTCCTAATTGTGTGACTTTGGGAAAGTTGCTTAACCTCTCTGGGTTTCAGTTTTCTCATCTTCAAATTGCACGTAATAATAGTAGTGACGTCGCAGGGTTGTACAGATCAGGAAGGCATGTATGTAAAGTAATTGAACGGTGCCCGGAGCAGGGAAGAACCAGGACCGCGGAAGTGTCTTCTCTCCTTACAGGATGAGGGAACGAGCAGACAGATATGTCATGCGTGCACTCGTTCAATTAGTTCCTCAAGTATTTGCGTTGTGATCCCCATGTATGTGACACTGTGCTGCACACTGGGAACAGAGCAGCAAACAAAAATGCCTCCGAGGGCTTCCCTGATGGCACAGTGGTTGAGGGTCCGCCTGCCGATGCAGGGGACACGGGTTCGTGCCCCAGTCCGGGAAGATCCCACATGCCGCAGAGAGGCTGGGCCCGTGAGCCATGGCCACGGCCACCCAGCCTTTAAAATGTATGTTGATGTGGGCATGGGGTGGAGGGAGGATGGCAAAAGCTCAGAGGTGAGAACGGCAGCATCCCTTCCATTGCCAGATAACAGTTTAATGAAGATGCCAATGTTAAGTACCAGGGCTCATGCTCCTCTAAAGAAAAGCACGGGAGGAGAGAAAAGAAGAGGAAACATGGAGATTGTTCCAGAAACAACAGCAGACTTGTCTCTTCAAGCAAGGTCAGGGCTGGGAAGCCCCAGTGAGGGTGGTGATAAATCCCCAGTTCACTGTACAGCCTGTGTGGTTTTCACAACACTCCAGCTGGGAAGGAACAGTAGAGAGAATACAGCAATGCCACCTCCGTGCTCAACAGCCAGAAATATGTGGGGATCTCAAAATAACTTCACTTGGGGCTGTGTCCAGCTGTGCTGCACTTCCTTAAAATTCACATTTCATCAGTACATTCCTTGCCATTATTAAAAAAAGGGGGATTAAAAAAACCCTACACCTTTGTTGTTAAATGAAATAATTTTTATATTACTTTTAACTTTTCTCAGATACGTTCTTCTTCATATTAAATCCAAAATGTCCCCTAAGAAATCAGCCTTGGCACACAAAAGCACACAGAGATGGCTTTCTTGGATACTTAGGAACAGGCTGGATTTCTCCTCTCATTCATAGGCTACTAGGTTCTTCCAGGGGTAAATACATTCTTTAACAGCTCTCCAAGTGACTGCACTTTGAAATCTGTGCCATTTCAAAACCTATGAGAGGCCTTGCTTTTCTTTCATTCTCACCCATTTTCAATTAAAAAAAAAGATGTTTGAACACTGACGTCCTATTTTTGTAGGAAAACACACATAGGTACATGGTGAATGTCTGGCATCCTTTCAGGTAATAGGGCACAGAAAGTCTCTTCTTCCTGGAGCAAAATGTTAGCCTTTCACATTGGTAATTTAACAGATCTATACAGTAACTGCAGCCTGGTCTCCCTGCCAAGGCGGAAATGGGGTTGTCAGAAATGGAAGTTTTTATTTAACTCTAGTCAGTGGTCTCTTAATACAAGGGAAGCAGAACTCTGGAATCAAATGCAAATACGACTCACTCTCTGGTCCTCACTTGGCCAACCCAGTGGCTACAGGCTAACGTCAGCCATCGTAGGCGACTGCCTTCCTGGCCTGCCACCTTCTCAACGTCTTCTCATCTCAGAGGGAAGGACCTAAGTCAGGGGTTTTCAGCTGAGATGGAATGGATTTGTCTTGATAGAAAGTCATAAATTAAAACATCACCTAAATGTTTAGGCTGCACTAAGTGAACCAAAGACATTACAGAAATGTATCAGGCAAGAAAAGTGTCACCGTGTCACTCAGGTAGAAACCCCAAAGAAGCACCTTCATTATTCGGACTGGCAGAGTAAACCAACCTAATGTGCAGACGTTCGTTTATGATGCTCTGCTTGTTCACAAGGCAATGGGATCAATCACCAGGTTATTTTCTCTTTCTGTTCTGTTGATTTCAGCAGGCTATTCACACACAAGAATGTTTCTAATTCCCAGACACTGGTTTGAAAATGGGTCAAAAACCTCCACAGCATACATTTAATCCCCAAGTGGATTTGTGGTTTAAGTGAAGGTCGACATCAAGAGCAGCTGTCAGATATCTAAGAGGGGGAAGGAAATATCAGAATCACAGAGGCCCTGAGATGGGACTGGCTTCCTGCAACAGGACAGCATCCTCTTAGGCAACACTGTCTTCCCATGAAATAACATCTGTCATGAGGTGAATAGTGTCCCCCGCCCCCACAAAGATGTGTTCAAATCCTAACTCCCAGTACCTGTGATGTGACCTTATTTAAAACCAGGGCCTTTGCAAACATGGTCAAGTTAAGAAGAAATCATTGGGGTTCCCTAAGTCCAGTCTGATGGGTGTCCTCATAAGAAGCGAAGAGACACAGGGAGAAAAGTGCCACGTGATGACGGACGTTGCAGAGGTGTGTCTACAATCCATGGAACACAAGGTTACCGGCAGCCACATGAGGCTGGAAGATGCAGGGAAGGGTCCTGCCCTGGAGCCTTCAGGGGGAGTATGGCCCTGCCCACATCTTGATTTCAGATGTCGGGCTCCAGAGCTGGGAGACACTATTTGTCAACCTCCATTAAGCCTCTTTCAACAGGACTTACCTATCAGGAAGGCCCTGCGTTCCAGAGGCCCTCAGACAGGAAGCACTGTCATGTCGTGTGGTGGCCCGGGCACGTGCAGAAGAAGGGACTATGGGCCCCAGACACAGTGCCGCTGGTGTCTTAAAAAAATAAAAATTATCCCATTTCCTTTACCTAACAGAACAGAGGAAACAGACACCTTGAATCCTCCTCTGCTGAGTTCAAAATCGTTCAAGTATTTTCAAACATTCAGAAAAAGAAGATAAGGTGCATCAACAGCCCCTCTACCGTCGATCAATGGGGAGCTCGTCACAGCACATGGCGGGCATTTCAGCAAGTCAGCCGGAGCCAGAAGCAGGCAGAGAATTTCCCTGCAAAATGCAGACGCTGCCACTGTAACAGCTGGAGACCCAGACTCTGCAATTTATCACCCAGTTTCCCTCTGAATGTTTGGAACCATCAACAAAATATCATTTTTAAATACTTTTTGTCCAGGAGGCAGCTGTGTGGAACAAATGTCAGCTGGGTTGGGATGCTGGCAGCGCAGGGTAGGAGGGGACTCCAAGCTGGGGGCGTCTTGAGCTGAATTAAGATGAGAGGCCTCCACACGCAGTCAGGGCTGTGCGGGCAAAGGCACTGAAGTTTCGTCTTTCGTGTTTTCCTTATTTCCCCAGTGACCCCTTCCTAACCACACGGGTGACCAATCTCAAAGCTGCCACCCTGTCACTTGAGGGTACTTTCTCCAGGATACACGCTGTGAAATCACTCATCTTTGCCTGATCAAAACGGAACCATCACTCTTAAGTCGTGCCCTGGCACCTCTACAGTTCCACTTACTGAGGCTTTGAGAACTGGGTCTAAATTTAACAGACAACATTGAGGGGCAGCATCTTAAAATACAGAGTTTCTCAGACTCAGCACTCCAGACATCTGAGGATGGATAATTCTTGGTGACGCTGCTGACCTGTGCATTGTAGGGTGTCTGTAGCACGTTGAGCAGCATCTATGGCTTCTACTCACTAGATGACCCCCAACCAGGCTGTGACAATCAAAGACGTTTCCAGACAGGGACGAACGTCCCCTGGGGGTGAAATCGCTCCCTCTTGAGAACCACGGTATCACGGATCAGAGTGGCCTCTGGAATCAGACCCCCGAGTTCAAATCTCCTGTCCTGCTCACCTGCAGCCTGGCTGGGAGCAAGGTACCCGTGGTGTGGAAGCCTGGGCCCTTGGGGAGCCTGGGTACGATGGCGCCCACCCCATGGAGCTACGCGAGTATTGGATGGGTTTGTGTAAGGGAAGCACCCAGAACAGGGGTGGCACCGTCCAGACGACGCCCGCACCGGCTGTTTCTATTCTGGGTTCTGCACTGGAGCTGTTGACGGCCGAGATCTACACTCGACCCACCTGTGCAGGGGAGAACCAGCCTCACCCAGAGACAGCTCTGCCTTTGCCCTGGGCTCCTGGGAGGGGAGCTCCAGGCCCCAGGAATGCTCCACCTGATAGGACTCTGTTTGCCTGGGGGCTTTGGCCAGCAGACTGTCCAAATGCGATTCACGAAGGATGCTCAGGGCCACGCAGTGTCAGCTCTGTCTACAGAGAGGCTGAGACCGACAGTCAGCCACGCAGGCAGCACGTGAGGAGTCCCCGTCAAAACCCCGGACACACAAGGCTCTGCTAACCCTCGCAGGCAGGTGGTATTCCCCATGCACAGCGCTACATGTTGTAGCCAGGAGGGCAGGGCTGTCCTGTGACTCCCCATGGAGGGAACCATGGAGGCTTTAGAACGGGCAGTTCTCCTGAATACGTCCCCTGGCTGATGCTAATCTGCCTTCTTTCTTTGTAAGAGACCATAACCAGGAGTATTACAGCTTTCAGTGAGTTCTGTGAGTCCTTCTAGCAAGTGATTAAGTCTCAGGGTGGCCTTGGGACCCCTGAACTTGCCCTTGGCGTCAGCGGTGAGGGGCCCTGTGTGGACTGTCCCCGTCAGTGCAGCAGGTGGTCTCCTGCATCCCCTCATAATAATACTGTTCACGGAAACACCTTCTAGTGGGAACCATTCCTTGAGCTGACTTCCTCAAGCGCACTGAGCCTATTCTAACACTTCTGGAAGGTCAGCGTTCAGTGAGGGGCCTGCATCTGTGGCGCTGATACCAAAAGACGCCAGAGAGTAAACCTGGGGTCAATCTGGCAGAATAACTACATTTCAAGTCCCCTGCTGAAGGGGCAGGGGTAGCCGGGAGTTCTGGGCAGGATTTCAAGTTCCAGTGGAGGCACAGGGCCCAAAGCGCCCCTCTTCCGGCAAGAGGTGTGAGCAGCCCTCCAGCATGAGGCGTGCACCCTGGCCAAGCCCCCGGCTTAGAAACAGTGGCCAGAAATAGCCGCAAGCGCCGAGCCCGGCTGTGGCCTTTTCTGGGCTCCAGGCACACACAGCTGTGCTCCTACAAGCCTGCCCAGGCCACCTGCCACATCAACGGGGCTGAGGCTCCACGCAGGAGCTCTCTCTGCCCAGGGCCTCGGCGGCATGAGGGTTAGGGTGGGATCACGGATGGGGGGGTGAAGATCCCCAGCTCAACTTAAAGTCGGAAACAACAACGTCAAAGCTGATGCCAAGAAACTGAGCCAACCAACTCAACACCTGGGGAATCAATCGGAAAAAATGGAAGTAAAATGACTGTGAGATAGGTATGTTTAAGATGCTTAGAGAGATCGCGTCCAAGCGGGCAGAGAGCAGCAATAAAACCAAAGTGTATGTTATAAAACCAACAGATAAGTGAAAACGGAACAAGTGGATACACACGCACACACAAATCCAACAACAACAAATCTGAAAGTGAAAAACTACAGTCATCCACTAAGGAGAGCACTGCACAAGCAGCTCTGCGTGCTCCTACTGGCGGCAGAGAATGCTCAGGGGTGCGAAGACACAACAGCCGATGATGGTCACATCCACCCCCGGACCCCGGAAGGAGCTTATATTCTTGCAGGGGAGACAGTTGATTAACGAAGAGAGGGGTATGTCACGAGCTCTGAGGTGCTGTAGATCATCATGAGTGCTACAGAAAAACAAGAAAGATGGGGGGTGGCCCGGTGGGGTGTCAGCTGGACATCTGGGGAGGCTGCTCTGGGAAGGGGCCCGATGAGGTTAATGAAAGTAACAGTAGAGCTTTCACTGAACATGACAAACCGATTCCGTAATTCACATGGAAAAGTAAGCTCAGAGAATTCTGAACAAAAGGAAACTGCCGTTCCAGATAGTAAGGCTTCTTCTAAAACTATTTTGTTAAAACAAGGTGGCACTGGTGCTAGGAGAGGCCACTGGGTCCACGCCACAGAAAGCAAATGACGCTCTTAACCGGTTTTCTGTTTCTGTCCACGTGCACTGGTGTGAAGGCGGAGGGACCTCGGGCCACGCGTGCCGTCGATGGCAGCTGGGTGAGGGCGTGTGAAGGACAAAGCGGGGAGCAGAGGCGGGGAAGGAGCTGGCCGGAGCGTGGAGACAGGGGTGGGGGGGTGCCCAGCCCTGCAAGAGGCTTGAACAGGGGCATGAGGAGACAGCCAGGGGAGCTTCCCTGAGCACTGGGGCCTCTTCGGGGAGCTGCAGGAGAGGAAAGGCACTGTTTCCACCTGTGCTCACCATTACAGCATCCTTTAGAGCTAGAGGGACCAACCTGAGTTCACTTCGTCCAGCCTCTTCCTTTGCAGAAGAAACCGAGGCCCAAAGAGGATGATGGTTTGGCTGAGGTCACGGGACAGAATTCTCTGGAAACCTCATCCTTGGGCTCACCCAGCGCTCTCTCAGCTCAGGCACGTCAACCCTTTTGTGCGTTCCCATCTTGAATCTCTCTTCTCCGTTGGCCTCCACAGCAATTCACCCTCCCTGGGCCTCATGTCCTAATGACCTCTCCTCTATCCATCTGTGGTTCCTGTTCCTCTCCTACCCTAGGCTCTTGAGTCGCCACCAACTCAGGGACAGCCCTTGGTGCTCAGTTTCATCTCTCCCTGGAGGGTGACAGAACCCCTTGACTTCCATCACAAACTTGAAGCTAGTAACTAGCACACCGCCATCTGCGGCCCACATCTGTGCCCTGGACGACCCAGCACTTGATCGAGCAGTCAGCAGGCTACAGCCTTGTGGCAGCAGTACACGGGGAAAAGCCCATTAGACTACATTCTCCTAAAGATCTAACATCCTCCAGACATAGCCATTTTCTAAGTCAAGAGCCTCCCCAGTTTCAACATGAAGAACTATGGGTCTCCCTATTGCTATGACGTTATCACGTTGATACAAAGTCAGTATCACAGCCATCTGTCTGTAAGAAGGGAGATCCAGTCACTGAGAAAGAGTTCAAGGGCAATGACCAGTCTTTGAAGACTTAGAGGCACAAAGTGAGGCTCCAGTCCCAGAGGGATTCCAGAATAATGGGAAACTCAGGGGTTAGAGGAGAATGGAGCTACCAAGACCAAGTGGTGAGAGGTGTAAACGCAGACTTAGCCATCAGAAGAAACACGTGACCAGGTGAGCCCAGGCAGCAGCCCAATGGCCAGCAGGTCTGAGGAGTTCAAACGGGTGCTGAGTGACTTCATTATGGGGACATGCCTGAGACAGCTGTTTCAGAAGACTTCCTTCTCAGCTATTGGTCTCCTGTTTACAGTTTAGGGCCAAGTTGACAGAACTTGGTATGTTACAGATCAAAGCACAGAAAAACAAACACAAAGAGCATTTCAACACCTTACCTGGTCCCAGGGAGAGACGGTACCTCCAAAACACATGAACAAGTAGCCCATGGCCACGAGACAAATCCATATCACCAAGGAGAAAAGGCGGAGCAGCCTCTTAAACACGGACTCGACGCACACGAGGATGAAGATAGCAAAGAAAATCGCCAGGGCAGTTGGAACTGTTATTAAAAATGCCACGTGGTCTTCAACTTCCTAAGGAGAGAAAAAGAATATTGCAAAGGTACAATTTAGAAAACCCGTGGTACCCATGACTGGTTATCAAGATGTTATCAATGTTAATCAGTGTCGAAATAAATCAGGTTTTAAAAGTGACTTCAGAAGTAAAACAGTTGGAACTTTTGAAAATTTAAGCTTCTTATTAAATAACCATATTTTTTCTATATAAATAACCCAGTATTGGATATTTAAATAATGCAAAACAGCCATGCCATCAAATTCAAAGTTTCCCTGGTAAATGGAGAAATGGATTTCATTCAAAAGTGAATGCAAGAACACAGAAGGTACGGATAAAATAAGACAACCAACTTCACTGCCTGCACCAGAGGATCAGAAATACCCCAACTGTAGGAAATTAAGGCCTCCAAATGGATTTGAAATGTTTTATTTAAATAAAACCTAAAAACTATCTCAGGCTCTCAAGGGAGAAGTGTTTCTTTTATGTTAATTATGCAATTAATGTTTTAACGGGAACATACGTTAATAGAAAAGGGTCTAGAAGATGAGAGAGCGGGAAATACTTAGAAGAAGGTGTCAGTTTGCTAGTTTCCTTCACCACCTCTCTTGGGCTCCAGTAGCAAAAAGAAAATGGACATTTATTATTGGCCTCTTACTAATGCATTTTTTAAAAATCCACATTTGCACACTAATACTTATTTTCTATTTATCTCTTTCTAGTCACACACCCCCTAAAAGGCACACCATTACAATTCTATACAATTTCACACAATGTAATAGACATCATACTTCCTTTGATTATCCAAGCCTGGATTTAGGCTTTAGCTTCTCCAAACATGATGCTGGAACCTTGCTCTGAACAGCACACACTATGGGATGGAACACAGTTTAAGATATTTGATCCTCACCCAATATATTTAGTTGGTGAAATACTCAAAGGAGTTTCAATCAAACACCCATATGGCCGCGGCCCTAAGAACTTCCACTGAGGTTTTAGCATATTAAAAGTTACAGTACAATCTGGCAAGTACGGGGTGGGTCTTTCAAATACCAGAGCCTGGGGAAGGCTTCACCTTTTCTGGTTGGTACAGGGTTCACTCCGTGCCCCGAGCATCTCTAACTTCACCCTGGAGATGCCCCCCCATGCCCCCTTCAGATATCAGGCCATAACCACAGGGAGAGCGGGAAGCGAAGCAGAGCAGCCAAACCACCATGTGGGGCCCAGGTGACACCCAGCAGACAGAAAAGGGACCCAGGCCCACCCTCAGTGCCTTCATTTCCCCTTCCTCTCTCTCCCAATTATTTGCGTCAAGTGATACCCGGAAAAAAGGCCATCACAGCAAATACTCATGTCTACATTTTTGTGCTAAACACTCAGGTACATTAAGCCCTTTAACACAACAGCCCTATGGGGGTGGTGGGCGCTGGTGCCTGCACTGCTCTACAGCTGAGGAGACGCACGGCCCTGAACGGAAAGAAGGTGCCAGGGTTGTGGAGCTGATGGGGAGAGAGCCAGGGCTCCAGCCCAGGGAGCTGGGGGCGGTCTTTTCCTGCAGACCCCTGCAGCAGAGCTCCGCACCCTGCTTGTGCAGAGATGATCCACTAGACCAGGTGCGGCCAGTCCTTGAGGGGCCAAAGGAATCTGTTTCCACAACAGCCAGGAAACAGAAGGATCCAAAGGGATGTTCTTATAATCTCCCGCCATTGCTATTTTTGGCCACAATTAAGTGCCTAATTGTACTCTTACCCTCACACACGTGTTCCAATCGTTGCAAAAAGGTGTCAGGTAACCACCAGTGCTCCCCAGCACGTAGGCACCATGGGCCGAGGTACACAGGGACCCGACAGCCTGTCTTCTGAAGACATCAAATTTGAGACCACAATTGCTACACACATGGAGCCGTGAAAACCGATTTTATTTTAAACCTTCCCAAATGAAGTTAACTGAGCTGTGGACAGAAAGCTAACCAGTAAACAACCAGGACAGCTGTTTTCCTGGTGTGGCTTTTCACTTACTTCATTAACCCAGTAAGGGAGAAACAATCAGTGACTTTATTGGCTCTGATTTCTCCAGAAAGACTGAAAATGGTATGAAAATATGCGTGACTGTCTAGTGAAAATTAGTAGCTAAAGGAACAGAAAGTCTGTGATTGTGAGTCCTTCCAGGAAGAGGGGGACAAAGTACTCTACCTGTAGGAGCTTTTCCTGTGCTTCTCTTTTTAAAAGATCCAACGGTAATCAGTTGAAGACCCAATGCCTTACTGAGCTGGGTACATTATGTAATAAGACTTGATACAGGGGTTTTGGTTTTAAATATTGGAGTCTCTATGGCATATTTTTTCTTTTTTTTTTTAACTATCAGCGTCTTGATCACTGAGAAGTGACTAGTGTGGGCCTCAGGTGACCTCTTCACTGGGCACAGAGGACACAGAGCCTGGGTCCCCTAATATTTTTACGGGCCCACAGAAATGTTTTAATTTCGTTCAAAATCAGAACAATAACAACCAAAAAACCCAAGATTCTAAGCTCAAAGATTACATACATCTCCATGCTAACCCAGCATAAACTACGACTGTGAATATACTTTTAGGGAGGAGGGGGCGGACAAAGGCCCTAAGTCTCTCCATTGTAATCTGATCTGAGGGGCTGGCACCCCTGCTCACCAGATGCGCGGCATTCCCTGGTCCATCCCACACACCAGAGAAGGAATCTCAGCTTCAAGCAGCATCCCCAGCCTCGGTTGGGGGGACCAGATTCCCAGATGGCCCACGGCTTAAGACGGTCAGCCACTGCTCATGAGGCCAGTGGCCCTGACCATTGCAGAACCTGAGCCCACTGAAGAATCTGGGCTCTTCCAGAAAGAGAACAGCCACCAATTTACTCTGCATTTGCCTTTTGAAGTCTAACTCCAAACACCTTAATATGGACTTCTCCACTAAACAGAATCTTTTATAAGGTTGTCAAGGAAAGAAAACAGAACAGTATTCATTAAGAATGTATAAGCTTATAAACCACATTCTTTCCTAACCCCGCATCTGAATCATGCGTTTTTCTTAAGGCTAATGAATAAATGAAACAGTGGAACGCCCTCAGACCTTGAAGTACACGGGCCTCCCCCGTCCTTTATTCTGGCCCCAGTGGACAGGAAGATGAATGAAGCCACTGCAGCTCCCCCATGGCTGCTTCCTTAGGAGCTAGTTGAGTTTTCAAAATTCAGAGTATAAAACAAATAGAGTAGCTCAAAATAAAGTGAACAAAAACAGTGAAAACATTGTCAATCTAAATTAAATATGTTTATATATCCTCACCCCTCCTCCCTTCGCGGAAAAAAAAATTTACCATGTTATGTAAACTAAATGAAATGTACTAAAATGTCTTTATTAGTACTAAAATGTGTGAAAATGCCTTTAAGACATATCTTTAAAAAGACTTTTTAAATTTACCATACAATGCAAACTAAATAAAATGGGCTAAAATGCCTTTAAAAGAGACCTTGAGCATGGTATTACCTACTATCATGATAATGGGCTCCTATCTCTCCTGGACCGTTTCATCCTTTCCTGTTCAGTGCATTTTGGGGTAATTTGGGATCGCTTCTAATTGCCAAGCCTCCTAAACACCCATCGTTTTTATTTATCATGTGACAACTGCTTTGCTTCTTGGAGGTTTTTCCATAGAGCAACAGATTATCTGTATGTTCATTCTTTTCCACGTGCATTTTTCATTTTTTGTTAAACAGTACTGTTCTTCTTTTAGATGGTAAAGGACAGTCTAATGTAAAATACTTTTCTATAAAAAGGATATTTTAGTGACGTGCTTTGAAGTCCGACAGACTGAAGGTAGAAACCAATTTCCATCACTAACTGTAACTTGGAGTGAGCACGGGGCCTCCCTAAGTCCCTGTTCCCTCACATGAACAGAACTACAGACACTGCATGGCTGGCGGGGTTGAGTACGTCACTGGTGCACCATAAATGAGATTATTATCGTGGTGACCATCACTCCCTCTTTCCTGAATATCTGAGTACTTTCCACCAATGCTAGTCTGACTATTCCTTATTGAAATGATGCCAATTTTCCATTCTACATGATTATATATTTGATTACCACAAATTAATCTGAAGGGCTGTCACTGGGCAAAAAGAAATCAGCCTTTAGCTATGATACACATTTGCTTTTTTTTTTTTTTTTTTTTTCGTTACGCGGGCCTCTCACTGTTGTGGCCTCTCCCGTTGCGGAGCACAGGCTCTGGACGCGCAGGCTCAGCAGCCATGGCTCACGGGCCCAGCCACTCCGCGGCATGTGGGATCTTCCCGGACCGGGGCACGAACCTGTGTCCCCTGCATCGGCAAGCGGACTCTCAACCACTGCGCCACCAGGGAAGTGCCACATTTGCTTTTAAGTATATGTGTCACATAATGTATATGTGTGTGTTGTGTGTGTGTGATACGTGATAGAAAATATATTTTCTCATTCTTTCCCACATACATAGTCATACTCCATTTTACCATGAGGTGTGAAAGGAATAAATAAAAATTCTAACTAAAATATTCTATAAAACTATGACGAAATAAATCAAAGATGATCTCAATAAATATTCCATGTAAATAAATAGGAAGATATTCCGTGTACATAAATAGGAAGACAGTATTGTCAAGATGTCAGTTCTTTCCAAATTAATCTATAGATTCAATGCAAGGGCAATCGAAATCACAGCAAGTTAATTTTGTAGATATCAACACACGGATTCTAAAGTTTAAACGAAGAGGCAAAAGCCCCAGAATAGCCAACACGATGTTGAAGGAGAAGAACAAAGTTGGAGGACCCACACTGCCCGATTTCAAGACTCAGTACAAAGCAACCGTAATCAGGACAGAGTGGTAATGCAGAAGAGACAAATAGATCAACGGACTGGAAAGACCCACATTAATGTAGTCAACTGATGTTGACCAAGGCGCAAAGACAATTAAACGGAGAAAGGATAGAACAACTAAATAGATACCCACACGAAAATATGAATCTAGATACATACTTTACACCTTTCACAAAAATCAACTCAAAATGGATCATAGATCTAAACGTAAAATGCAAAATAATTGCGAAAAATTTTGAAAGTCTTCCCAAGAGCAAACTTGTGTTGTGCAGTAAAAGTGGTGCTCAGAGGGAAATGGTTCATCTTACAAGTTGAGCTGAATTGTCCTACTGTCAATTTGGCTTTGCTGGGAGTCACATTTCTTAGAGCCCCTTTCCCTCCACGGCTCTTGGTTAGAGTTGAACAGAAGAGGAATTTGTGCCAGAATTGGGAGGGGAAAGTGGAGCAAGTCCCCACCAGAATCCCCTTCCTGGAATGCTCCCAGGTGAGAGCTGGCCCTCGCAGGTGCCTGCACAAGATTTGGGAGGTGGAAGCCAAGCAGCCCCAGGAAGGGCGATGTGCAGGGTCAGATGTGGATGAGACACGTGTGGAGAAGCCTGGAGGGGCCCAGCCTGCCCGGCTCTGCCCTGCTCCACATGCAGCACTCTGACCAAAGCAGCCGGACCAGGCTCCCCACTACATTCCTTCCTGAAAGGGCTCCCTTCGGCGGGTGCACATCCCTGCACATCCTGATTGACCTAGTGACTCTCTGCTGATCTCAATGCTCCCTGTTGCTGCCAAGCTCCATAATAAGAAAGGAAGCTGAAAACTGGTGAATTAAAGATCCCACTTCAGAAATGTGGAAAAGAATGAAACCCAAAGAAAGTAGAAAGAAGATGCGGTGGTCAGGGACTTTCCAAAATATTCCCTATTTCCTTCTTCTGGGTTCCTTCTGGGTGTACTTTCTGACCTCCTTTGAAGTTCCAAGTAGCCATGCTTTGGCCAAAATAATGTGGACAGAAGCGAAGTGTTTCTCTCCTGGGCAGAGGCATGTAAATGCCAGTGACAGGTCTCACAGCACTTTCTCTCCATGGTACAATGATTACAGAAGCGTCTGTCATGAGGAGGACACCTACAGCCCAGCCCAGATGAGCAGAAGCTCCCTCCTGGCCCACACTGGCCAGGACGTGTATGCAAGAAGCAACCCTCTGGTGTGGGAGGTTTATTAACCCGTGGTGTGGGAGGTTTATTAACCAGTCACAACCTATAACATCTTTGCTGATACAAAAATTGGTACCTGAAATACAGTGCTGCCCCAAACCTAAAATATACAGCATTGATAGCTGCTAGGTGGCAGAAGCAGCAAGGAAACTATTATCAGAGACTGAAAAGTAGCAACCCAAGCTACGCAATGGTCCAACATTTGGTCAGAATATATTCCTGTCCTGGAAGGCAAAAGATGCTCTAATAGAATTGTAAGTCTACAGCAGGGCTCAGCGAGCTTCTTTGTAAGAGCCAGATCATAAATGTTTTAGGCTTCACTGGCTATAAGGTCTCTGTCACACTAAACACAGCCTGCTGTACCTTAAACACAGTCATAGATCATAGGCAAATGAATGGTCAGGCTATATTCCAATAAAACTTTATTTGAAAAAATAGGCAGTGGGTCAGATTTGGTCCCAGGCCAGAGTTTGTTTGACCCCTACTCTAGAAAGGGCCATCAAACACAATGTTACAAGTGTGGGTGTGTTGCTGCTCACTGCACTTGTTAAGGTACAAGAAAAATACAAGCTCAGAAAATAACTGATTGGTTGTAAGGAGGGATGAAAGGGAGGCAGAATTCTATGGATTTGTCAGAGGAAGAGGAAAATGCTTCTCAGTCTGAACCAGTAAATGACAGAACTTGGGTCCTAGAGTGATTAAAACCCAGCCATGTGCAGAAAAAAAAAAAATCAAACCTACTATTGAAGACAGAATGGATTAAGGTGCTTCAGACTAAAGCCCAACTAAAAGTATGGTGCCAGCAAATTCTTTCAACTGAACAAAAAGGCGCAGGGAAAAGAGAACCAGAAATTGTGTTTCCCAAACGGGCTCAAAGCATGCACAGACATAGAGAGAGGGAGCGAGAGAAAGACTGAGAGATAGATGGAGCGAAAAGGCAGAGAAATATAGCAAATCACAGAAGTATGTCTTGAAAAGAACATGACCTTTGACACCGGGAGATGAGTGAAATTAAACAGAGAAGAATTCAAAGAAGTTTTGAAAGATCTGTGTTTCCAAAAGAAATGCCAATGTGAACTTTTGCTGTTCTAAACAAAGGAAATTTGGGGTTCTCTATCTATGGCAAGAAAGAGGTGGAGAAAATTGCTCAGTCCCCAAGAAGGAAATATTCCCCAAAAATCAATCCAGCTGTGGTCAAAATGATGGCCAATAAGGAAGAACCTCCCCAGTGGAGGGTTCAGATGTCACAGGAAATAATAGACAGGGGTCTATTTCCAGGACAAGAGTCTGGATCTAATGAAGAAGCAATCCCCATCCCCAGGGCCAGGGACCCTCAAACTGTCTGCCCAGGGGAATTTATAATTGGTATGACGAGAGATTAATGAACGTGTGTCATTCTTCCCTTGGGATAATGGGAGCGTTTTGTGGCTATCCTTTGTGCGCTGGGTGGCTGAGTGGATGGTTGATAACATCTTCTTAGTCCACAGGTCTCCAGATCAAAAGAAGCCACAGGAGGGATAAATCAGGAGTTTGGGATGAATACACATACACCACTATATATAAGATAGATAACCAACAAGGACCTACTGCATAGCACAGGGAACTCTACTCAATATTCTGTAATAACCTATATAAGAAAAGAATCTAAAAAAGAATGAATATATATATATATATATATATATATATATATCTGAATTACTTTGCTGTATACCTGAAACTAACACAACATTATAAATCAGCTATACTCCAACAAAATTAAAATTTAAAAAAAAAAGAAGCCACATTCAGGCTTCATGGGAAATGACTGCTCAGCATTCCCTTTGAACAAACGAGTGCCCTTCATTCACAGATCCTAGACTCTGAGCTTCTTGCCATTAGTGGATGGGACATTGGAGTGGTCTCTCTTGAGAAAGGGATGTACGTATTTTCTTAAGGCAGGAGTAAACTAAATGTCTGGTGACCAGGTAGGTGCACCGTGGTAGTAATAGCCCTGTTAAACATTCTAGTTCACCTCTCTGTTATGGTTATGGTTTTGTCAGCAAAACTGGCTGCACTAATTCCCTTCCCTATATCCAAGCCCTTATGTAATTCTCTCCTACACTGACTCTGGCCCTGGCCACGTGACTCTCTTTGGACAATTTGACAACAGTTGCATGAAACAAAGACGTGAAAATACTTAGGTATTGGGGCTTGCCCTCTTCCTCGTTGATCTTTAGAACCCTACATGCAAAGTCGCTCAGGCTAGTTTGCTAAACGAGCCCAGTGACTCTGTCACCCTACCCAACATCCCTGGCTGACAGCCTGCCAACTGGCCTCATATGTCAATGAGGACGCCTTAGATGATCCAGCTACCAAATGACACACCAGCTGCCAGCTGACCACACAAACAAGAGATAGACCAGCAGAGATCAATTGAATAGCTAGAACGAAGAGATGACCCACAGAATTGTGAGCTAAATAAAATAGTTATTCCAATCTGTTAATTCTGGAGGCGGTTTGTTACGCAGAACAAGCTAACTGATGCATCCTCCTTGTAGGCATATGGGAATTTGATGTGTTATATAAGGTACTGTGGTAGACTGTATTTCCCACGAATGGGGGCCATAATATATCCCAACCCATATGTGACTGGCACTCCTCTCATCAAGTGAGGTTCTATGCCCTCCTCAACTGAACCTGGGCAGTTCTTTGTGACCATGATGGAAGTGGTGTTATCTGACTTCAGAGACAGGATTATAAGGATGCCATGCACTTCTACTTGATTCTTAGAGGATGGTCATTCTTGGAACCCAGCAACTATACTGTGAAGAAGTCAAGTAACCATGTGGAGAGGCATGTGAAGGTGTTTCAGCCAACAGTCCCAGTTGAGTTTCAGCTACCAGCCAGCAATGACCACTACACATGTAAGTGAGTAAGCCTCTAAGGACTCCAGTTCTCAGCCTTTAAGCCATCCCAATTGACACATGGAGCAGGGATGAGCTGCCATTGCCAAACCTGCCCAAGTTGCTGCTTCAGGAGGAAAATAAATGATGTTGATGTTTTCAACCGCTAAGTTTTCTGGGGGTTTTATGCAGCAAAAGATAACTAGGATACTTACTTGGTCAATGAAAAATGAATAAAAGTGATGTGTCACTTCCATGTGGAAGATGTCAATTGCCAGAGAGTGAAGCACTCTTTTCCTCCCTAGTGTAGCAATCAAGGAAAGAAGGATACTGTGGGATGCAACTTCCTTCATTCTAAATCTCTGAGTGACTGGTGTGAGAGAATTCCTCTGCTGACTCAAATTTACTGTGCAGCCTGAACAAAATATAAACCTTTACTGTGTTAAGCTATTAAGATTTTGGAGTTGTTTGTTTCCATAGCATATTCTAATATGTTCTGATTGACACAAGAGGTAACAAAGATAGAAAGCAAAAATGCAAATGTTTTGTCTTAATGTATGTTAAGACAAAACATACATCTGATGAGATTAAGTAAAAAAAGAAAGCACCTAAAAATAACACTATAAATAAAACCCGAAGATATAGTATATGTAAAGTGTAAAAATGAGAACAGTATTATCACATACATGCCATTAAACTTGAGAACTGGGACAAAATGCAAAGATTCCTAGAAAAGTCTTATTGAAACTGACTTGAGAAGTAAAGTTAGAAATACTATAATCCTATTACTATCAAAGATACTGAAGCAGAAATTTTAAAAATCTCTCTACAAAGAAAGCAACAAACCCATGTGGTTTTCTAAGCAAATTCTATCAACTCTAACATAATGAAAACTTTTAGAAAACTAAAAATGAAGGCCTATTCCGTGATTTATTTTATAAGACCAGAAAAACTTATAAAAGAAAAATGACAATTTGATAAAGAAAAATTCCAAACTCGTTTCACCAAAGAATATGCTTGCAAAAATCTTAAACAAAATGTTAGTACTTCATATCCAACATTTTATAAGAGATATCATAAAAACTGTGTTTGTATCAGGAATATAAAAATTGTTCAATAATAGAAAATTATTATCCATTACTTTGACATTAAAAAACAACAAAAAATCCTATAATTATCTCAATTTGGTAAAACTCAACACCCAATCACGTTTAAACTTTTTTTATAAATTAGAACAAAAGGGAATCTCAAAGGATATCTATAAAAATCTGTAACCAACATGATCCTAAGTGGATAAACTATGAAGGAATTCTATTTAAAACTAGGAAAAAGGGTAAGGATACCCTCAATCACAAGTTCTGTCAATAACACATTAGAGTTTCTAGCCAGTACAATAATACAAGAAAAAGAAATGAAATGCCTTAGGATTGGACAAAAGGAAATAAAACTCTCATTATTTGTAGATGATATGATTGTCTATGTAGAGAACCTGAAAGAATCTGCATTTCAGTTACCAGTAATAAAAAGGATATGATAAGTTGTGTAGCTATAAAATAATATCCAAAATTATATTCTTTTACATCATCAACAAAAGAGTAGAAATTCATAATTTTTAAAACATCATTTACAGTAAGCAATATAATACAAAATATCTTTTGGTACTCAGGAGTAAGAACAGCCTATAGAAAACTGTAAAACATTACTGAAGCACATAAATGGAGAGATAGCCCATGTTCATGGGTAGAAAAATTTAATATCATAAAATATCAATTATCAGCAATGAATCAATAGATTAATATAACACTAACAAAATCCCACTTGAGTTTTTTCATATTGAGGTTAAAATAAGTTGATTGTAAAATTTATATGGAAGAATAAAAATTCAATAATAACCAAGAAACTTTTCAAAGAGCTGAATGTTACTTCCCTTGCCCAATATAAATACGTATTATAAAGCTTAGTAATTATACTCTGTGTGTGTGCGTATTAAGAAAGAACAAAGGGCTTCCCTGGTGGCGCAGTGGTTGAGAGTCCGCCTGCCGATGCAGGGGACACGGATTCGTGCCCCGGTCCGGGAAGATCCCACATGCCGCGGAGCGGCTAGGCCCGTGAGCCATGGCCGCTGAGCCTGCGCGTCTGGAGCCTGTGCTCCGCAACGGGAGAGGCCACAACAGTGAGAGGCCCGCATACCGCAAAAAAAAAAAAAAAAAAAGAACAAAACTTAACCAATGGAAGAGAAAAGATAGCCCATAACAAACGACTCATATATGCAATTTTGATTTATAACAGATTTGGGGAAAGAAGTAACTAAAATGAATCAGTAAAAATTGATTCTCCACAAGAAAAAAAATATGTAAATGGACCTCAATCACCACTTTATACCACACATATACCACATGATATATATAGGGTATGTATGATAAAATGAACAAAAAGAAAAGCAAGAGAATGACAAACAAAAAGTGCAAATGAAGTTTACTTCTGAGGGTAGGTAGGGGAATGGGAGAGGTGCAGTGTAGACTGAAATACATTATTGGGGATATTCTAGTTTGGACTGGGTTCGTGGATGTTTAATTTTAGTGTAAATAAACAAGCAAGCCAAATAGATATAAATGAGGATTGAGCTCAAGAATCAAAGATTAATCAAATTAATCAAATGATAAATCCCATTCTGTGCACCTAAAGTCCAATTCCGAAGAATATGGATGTTATGTGTTTGAATTAACTGCAAGCCAATAATGGGAGAGGATTAGGTGTCAGATCAATCATGTGTGTGAACTATGTTAACATTTCTTCATTATTTCTTTCATTTTTATTCATCTGATCTCCTTATCCTCTGAATTTGTAACATCACATAGCTTTATTAGTTCTACTAATGCACCAGTCTAAAACTTCCTTTCCTTCACCATATGCACAGCTCACTAGTAGATAGAAATCTTAATTATTTTCCCTTTTTTATAGAGCTTAAAAAATCATACAGTACATTTAAAACACACGCAATAATTCAGCATTTGGGGTAAGCATGGAATGGAAGCCAGCACCTATGAGCTCTGGCCCGTCCTGGCTGTAATATCCCAGCATCACTACATCTGAGGGATGATAAAGGACACTGGTGGAAATTGGGTAGAAATTCTAATCCCAACACCCTGCAGTCAGGGCTCCCATCACCATGGTGCTGGTCCGCCATCGTCTCCACCAGGAACCTGCTGTAGGGTGGTTACCCTAGACACTTGATTTATTCATAAGATTCTCTCAGACAATAAGCATCATCTTGAGAAGTCTTCTCAAGAATTTCAACGTTCTAAAAAGAAGCCATTGTACTTTATGTTTGTATGTTTCAAAAGCAATAAATTATTCATTCAATAGATTTTAATTGAATAAAATATTCAATTAAACATTGAATATTGAAATCTTCCATTTCAAGCAAAAAGTGACTTGGTTCGACTCTGAGATACAATTGGCCTTATGCATTCCTAATGGTGGTGACCCAGGTCTGTATTCTCGTCCTTTCTGTCTTGGCACTGTCGTTCTACAGCCCTGGGCAGAGTCAGAAAACTAGTTGGCAGAGCTGCTCATGGAGTTTTTTAGGCTGAGTATCTCATAACTCTGCCCATCACTCTCACCTGAAGGTGGCACCTGGGGATGGAAGCATAAGCCTAAGTGAAAAGAGGGAGCAAAAATGATTATTTGTAACGTTGCCAGCAACGGATGAACGAATGAAGTCTTCCTCCAAACCTCTCCCGGTTCCCTTCTTTGTGATCTTTATTGTATCTTTATACAAATAGGGCATTGAAGCAACATTAGCAAAGTCTTAATTTGGCCATATGGATCAAACACACAAGCTGACTCAACAATCCTTTTCCCTCCCCCCAAACGCACCTGGTGGCTGCAAACCAGCATTGCCAGATGTGTATCTATTTCCTAGTTTGACACCAGGGAATTGCCTGGTAAATATTATCTTATCACTCTTGTTCATTTTACATTATATAACATTATCCAAAGCTAACAAAATTGAAAAAAATATGAAGGCCAATAGCAGTGTCAATTTGGCAGAATTTTAGTGCTAGAGAACGGTAACTTGTGTCACAATATGACTTTAATTAAACTATCTATGCTTCTCCATCTTTTTTTTTAAGTACCTCAAAGCTATATTCATACTTATCACATAAATAGAAAAACATCCCCTGTTCTTTCATACCCAGGTTTAAAAATTCTAGTACTCATTTAGTTGTCAGCCTGAAATACACCTACAGGGGACCTTGACAAGGAAAACCCTGTGTGCTCCAAGTATAATAATAAAAATGACCTACATTTGTTTTGGGTACGACATGTGCCCAGCTCTGTGCTAAATGTCCACAGGATCCATCTTACTTAGTTCCCAAAATATCTCCCTGAGCCTGGTTGTGTTATTCATTTTAGTCCACAGCAGATAAATTAATTTGTCAGGAACACTAAGTGGCAACATTGAGACCAGATCCAGGTCTAGTGACAGTTTTATGCTCTTAACAAGAGGCTACACAGTGGGAATGACAGCAGCTAAGGAAAAATGCATCTACCCCCTAAATTATCCATGTTAGTTAAGCACCTGCGATCTGGTTAGCACTGTATTAAATATGGGGGTGCTAAGTTTCTTCCCTGAAAAAACTAACAATTAGTTGAGGAGACAAGACGAACTGACAAAACTATTCTGCACATCAGATGACAGTCATGGAGTGGGTAAATTATTTCATGTAACAAATGAGCTTTGCAGGCATCAGAGGCAGCAACCAATACAGATAGGAATGCACAGCACAGGCTGACCTGTTTAAGCTCAGGAAGGAGAGCTTGAACTTGGATAAGCAGCACGGGGAGGGGGAGGCTTCGAGGAGAGGGGAAGCAGTGGAGGAGAGAGCAAAGCTAAAAAGGACCAGATGCAGACACTCTGAGCTCACGGCGTCCAGGCTAACAGACCACCCTAGTATGGACAGGTAAGTGGCAGCGTGTCGAAGGTGAGCTGCTTCTGGATGGAGTGCCACCCAGAGGGATGCCCATCCCAGTGCGGGCCCCAGCAGGCACTCCGTGAATATCAGTGAGGGAAGAATGAGTGAAGTCCAGTGGATCGTACTGATGTCAACATCGAGTTATAGAAGGAACTGGGGTACCAGCGGATTATGCACAAGCACCTAGCCCTGACTGTCCCATCACTAGCAATTCCTGAACAAACAGATCAAAGTAATTAATAGAATCATAAGACACCTTTACCAAAGTAACAGATCAGCTCTAACAGCATTATTATTTTTTAAATAGAATGTTTAAGTTAAAAAATACCAGTAAGTTTCACACAGAGCTCCACAGGAATGGATTTTACAGGCCACAGTATTCATGCCGGGGACTTGGCCAACGAAAGCAAAGTTGCAAATGCACCTGCTGCTTAATGGGAAAACCCTGGGAACATTCAGCATAAAGGAAATAAATGAAGTCTACCTCAATGAGTTAATCGTGGGGAAGCATCCCTACAGTTCTTTAACATTAAAAGAGAAAAAAATGGAAATGTAACCCCATCCACAGAATGAACCTTGAGGACTTTCCTATCAGCATGAAATTTCAAACAAGAAAACTGCTGCTGTGCTAGGACCAGAGCTGGGGATTCTAGATCTGCAGTGATCACCAGCCTAGTTCACGCAGGCAGAGTCAGACACCCAGCACCACAACTGCACCCTTAAAGACAAGAGCCACCGCCTTTGGGTTTCAGTTTCCTCCTCTGTAGCATGAGCGCCCTTCCAGCTCTAACACTATGTGACTACATGTTTTTCACAGCAACAATGAAAATGCAACTACAGAAGACCCAGTAATGACAACAGTTCCTGAGGGCATACTCTGTGCCAGGCATTCTTCTAAGTGCTTCACGTGTACTGACTGGGACCATCACCTTAGAAGGCAGGTACCATTTCATTTTACAAACAAGAAAACTGGGGCATAGAGGAGTTGAACAATTTGCCCAAGGTCACAGAGATGGAAAGGGACAAAGTCAAAATGCCAACACACACAGATGCTCTTAACCATTACACTCTGCCTTTTTTAAATGGAGAAGGCAAGGTACCGTGCATATATTTAATTATGCACTTTAATGTCCAAAGGATGCTTCCAAATCCTTTCTTGCTAGGCCTCTAAACTGCAACCATCTTTCCTGCAGAAAACTACAGTTTTTCACTGTCGTTTGTTTATACCACAGTTAAATCATAATTAAAGTGACTTATTGAATTACTGGTTGCAAATTACAAACACCTGCCAAGTAAGATTCTCCTGCACATACAGAGAAATTCGCAGAAAGACAGATCTTTAGCTACCTCCACTCCAATTCCTAAAAGCATGCACTACCCCTCCACCCCCAGAATTAAGAGACTAGAGAAAGTATGCAGAGAATTGCCTGCTCCTTAGAGGTGATGTCAGACGTATTTATCTGCCTTCTCCAGCCTTCCACTCCCCAAGAAAAGACTTCTCCCCATTGATCCTTCCACCCACTAGGGGCGCTGAAATAATGTCTGGAATAATAAAGCCAATTTGCCTCTACAATGATTGGATTCACTTATTCGTTTTGGAAGAATTAGGATTCTTTCTCCATGTATAGAGAAAAGAAACACTCATATACCTGCCCCTAGAAAAAACACCTGATGCTGGAAAACTGATTTGTAATGAAGTACTTACGGTCATTGTTTGAAATATCTAGAACACCGAATCACGGTAAAAGCAAGAAGGTAAATCATATTCTGTCAAATTCATACATATTACATATGTAATACTGATAAAAGTATATACTCATTTGGATATTACCAAACTAAAAAAAAAAACGGTCAAAAAAACCAGAAAAAAACTATTTTATTGCAATATCTGACTATTTAAAATTTATGGGAATGAAATTTTTCCATTCCAGTTGAAATATTGACCATCCCTAATCATAAATTTTAACCAAAACAAATCTGGCTGGAGCTAGCTGGTATTTGACAAACTAAAAAATTTATGCCAGCCTTTCCTAACCACGACGGGCAAATTTTGAGAAAAGTTGGCTGATTTTGGACATAATAAATGAGAGAGGATTTTATTCTGAGATGAGGTTTTCATGCATTTAGTAATAAGAACCAGTCCTGGAAAATGAAGCTACCTCATAAGACCTAGAACTTAAAGTTTGGTCTTATTAGTTCCAAGTTTTCTCATGCCAGAGGGTAATTTAATTTTGTTCACCATGCCCAGTACTATCATCAAAAACTTCCATCATAAGCAACAGAAAATATTTTTCCTATTATTAAACAAGATATTAAAATTCAAGACATGCTATCATATGTGCTATTTGTTTCGTCTTGATATTTCTTAACAAATATGGGATTAAACCTATTTAATCACTTTTTATGTAGAAAATAGTTAAGCAAGATAGTAAAGTTTCAATTCAGAATTTACTTTTTAAAATATAATAAAAATACTTTGCAGATTACCTTATCTTCGTGATCAATGATGCAGACGCATAGATTGACCATAGACTGAAATTAAGTGAAAGCAGATTGTGAATAATGCCAGTTAGGGAAATACTAAGTCAAGACAAAGCTTACTTTTTTTCTTTTTAAAAGATATTTCAAGTCACTTCACACAAAGGCAATTACATATACCAAAAAATCACTATGTACTTGGATACTATCAGGATCATCTTGTGACTCAAATGTTCCAGAAAACTATGGATATGCATTAAGAAAGTTACCAGACTTTTTCTACTACAAGAACTGATGGAAGTCTAGTGGAAATCAAAATCAGGCAGATTCAAGGGAAAGAAGAATCTGTCCTAGTGATTCCAGGAAAGCGCAGGAAGGTGGAAACCTGGGCAGGCCCCAGGCAGCTATTTCTGGCTCCCAGTGTAGATTTCTGGGAAGCCAAGCTCTGGTCAGTCTGAAAACTGAATTCACCCCACTCTGTGTGCACATGACTCCATGTTAACTCTGTCCCATCTTCCAATGCTCCTAACCTAGCCATCTTTGACTACATGGATGGATGTAGTAAAGTGGAACTGCTGTTTATGCTATTACTAAAAGCAAAATAGAAATGAGCTGTCCAGATCTCAGAACTGTACCAGTACTTCCTAAGGTCAAGTTGCAGAAGACAGTGCCCATTCCTCCCATGCATTTCCCAATGCCAGGCCCAGTAAGTAGCCCCAGTGCCCACTTGAAGGTAGCCTTTCCACCAGACCACGTCACCCTTCCTGATTCTGGAACATTTCTGCACAGCTCATCACCTAGAAGGATTTACAAAGTAGTCAGAGCATGGTTTAGGTAGAGCAAAGGACAGGATCCATTCCACCATCTCTGGACCTCACCCTGGGCTACAGCCATGCCATGGGAAATGCCTGCTTTGTACTTAAAGTGATTTAGCTGAATGCCAGGAGAGTGTGGGAATGATTGATTTATCAAGAAAAGTAAAGATGCCCGAATAAGCTTTTTAAAAAGATACCACTCCAGCATTTGCACCACGTGAAATGGAACATAAAGGAACTGGGTAAAGAAACACAAAGATCAAAGACAAATTAGAGAAGGGAGCTTTCAGCTGACTGTGCTGAATCCCTGACGACCCATTCAAGAACATCTACGTAGATCAAGGTTTAAGAAGTTAGAGATCTGTATGATAGCAAACAAAGTGGTGTGTGTAGGGGAGCATGAACTTCACATTTGTCTTTAAATATATTAATGGTGCTATAAATAGGCCATCACCTGCTCCTTCTTTTCCATTTGGAAGAGAACCAGCCAGAACGGGTTTGAATTACAGATTCAACAGAATCACAAGTAGCAATGTCCTGGCTGCTTTTTCCAGAGGAAAAGGGATGAGTTTTCTTCCCTGCAAGAATGGAAATGAGAAGGAGATGCTTTTAGAGACCCTGCTTGCCAATGAGACTGAGAAGAAGTCTCTCACCAGGTCCTCTTTGGCCCTATAAAGTGGTGAGAAGAGACAAAGATGCCATTCCAGGGAGCATTCCAGGCTGGTAACAAGGGTGTGAAGACTGCCGTGAACTCACACCCAGAATACAGAATTAAGGTGCTCTCTGCTCTATGTTGTATAATAAAAGACCCAGTTGTGATCGGTGGCATCGTGATGTTCTATTTACTTTCTAATTTCTATTCTTATCTCATTGAATTCCAGCAGAAGACAACACCTCTTGACTAGTGTGGGGAAAAAGAAAACTTCATTTTTTAAAGAACCCAGATGATAAGTTTTCCCATGCATAATATTAGAGCACCATCTGGCTCAGGATATGAAGAATAAATTGCCAAAAACCCAAGGACAGCTATTTTGCACACGTGTTGAAATAAAGCAAACACCCACACCTTTGCTCCAAGGACATGAATATAGGTGTATGTTTATATTCTAAGCTAAAAAGACATCATTCGATGCAGACATCCCCAGATCAACCACTGACCAAAAATATCTCACTGATTAATCAATGCCTGGCACTCGATCTGCACATACATATCACAGGCGGTGCAAAAGTTTGAACCACACCAACAGAAAGATCAGTAACAGGAAGCTTACCGCCATCTACAGATTTCCCCTCACCGCTCACGGGAGTGAGCCAAGGATTTCTACTCGAAAAATATAAATTGGCAAAATTGACATCAGCTGTGGAGTTGCATTACGCTCCCAGTGATGAAATCCAGTTTAAAAACCTGTGCAAAACAAGTAAACACGACTAACTACCTCTCTAGAAATAGGAAATCAACGGTTCACGGATGCTTGTTACTTATACACTTGGAGGCTGAAGATTCACAACAGGTCAACACCCCATCTCGCCCTGTCTATGGGACTAAACCATACAGATTTAAAGGCAAATATGCATAATAAAATACTTGTTTTCATTTCTCCTCTCCATTCACCACTTTCCCGAGGCAGGCTTTTTAGAGAGTTAAATAACTAAAACGCCAGCTCAGGGGCTGGGCAGCGGTCTCGCGAAGAGGCGCGAGGCTGATTCGGAGGGACACAGACCTAGTGGAGCGGCTGTTGCGGCCAGCGGCGCCGAGTGGAAAGCGCGGCGAGTTTGCCAGCGGGTGTGCAGAGGTGGAAAACGCACACCCGGGCCGTCCACCCAGTGCACACCCCGGCAACTTTATTTTGGGCAGAACCTTCCGAGGAAACTTTTCTCTCGCCCTCAGTTCTCGCCCAAGCCAGGTCGGCCGCGGGCAGGCAGGAGGCGCAGGGCGCCGCGGGCAGAGGGGTAGCCCCGGGCGGGACGCGGCTCGGCGGGTACCTCCCTCTCCTCTCGGGGCCCCGGGGCGCGCGGGCAGGTCCCGCAGGGAGGCCACTCACCAGCCGGAGAGCGAAGAAGACGGCGAGCAGGGCGAGGCAGGCGCCCATGACGATGAGAAGCAGAAAGACGATGAGCGGGTGCTGCTGGCTCATGCGGTAGTACGACTCGTAGAGCCAGTCCCGGGACCGCTGCAGCCTGTCGCCGTCGCCGCCGCCGCCTGCCGCCGCCGCCGCCGCCGCCTCGGCGCGGTCCCGCAGGTAGCGGCGCCGCCGCATCGCCTCCTGCCACATCGGGGCGGTTCACGGGGCGCCCGCCGAGCGCGCCCGGCCGGGGCCGCGCCGCCCGCTAGCCCGCAGCCGCCCGCGTCCCAGCCCCGCGCTGCCTCGGCCGGCCGCGCTGCCCGCGCTCCGAGCTGCGCGCAGGGGCCTCCGGCGCGGGCGGAGCTCGGCGCCCCGGGCTGGGCGCGCTGACGCGCGGGCGGGGGCCGGGCGGCGGCCTCGGGGGCAGCTCCCGGCGGCGCCGCTGCCGCCACCGCGCGGGAGGGGCGGGTGCGACAGGGGGCGCTCGACCCGCCTCTGCCCGCACCCCGCGCGGCGCAGCCAGGCCTCCACCCACCGCCGCCCCCCGACGGCCGTGTCGCGCGCCGGGCACGGCGGGGGGCCGGCGCGCCCAGCCGCGTGCTGGGAGGGGAGAGGCGGGGGCCGCGCCCCAGCCCCGGGGGTCCCTCTCTTAGACCCACCCACGATCAGCGCGGGCAAGGTCCACCTCCCCTCCGCTGTCTCAGCCTGGGGTCGGGCGGGGGCTCCCACCGTGCCCTGCGCGGTCCCCGAGCGTGGCCTGGGGGTTCCCGCTTCCTGCCGCCCTCACCTCCGACCTCGCTCAGAAGACTGCGGAGGCTCCTAACTCCTCTCCACTGGCTCCAAGTGCGGCGGGGAGGGGCCCTCCCACCCTCCAGTCCCCCCAGGCTCTGAGTGGTGTGCGGGGGGTGGGTAGGACAGGGTGCTTTCACGCTCCTCCCCACTTTCTCAGAGCGTAGCCGGGAGGAGACCTCCCATCCTTTGGTATCCCCTACTCGGAGGGTCGCGGGAACTTTCTCTTTTTCACCCTCTGTGCGCTCGCAGGAGGGATTCCCCTCCCCTCCGCATCCCTTAATGGGTAGGGGGTTCCCACCCTCCTCTTCTTCAACTCAGCACAGCGGGCTTGGGGGCTCTCACGGTCCTCCCCACTCTCTTAGAGAGCAGGGGGCTTCCCTGCGGTGGGCGGGAAGACGCTGGGACGCGAGGAGACCCCCTGGCCGAGAACAGCTCCAAATGCGCAATGGAGAAGCGAGGCGGACACCCGCCCGTGTGATTGAGCGCTGCACTCCGCCACGTCCTCGGGTAGGCCGCCTTACTTGCGCCCTGCAGTTTCAGCTTAAGTCACACTTTGGAGGTACCCGATAGGGCAAGGTTCTCCGTATCGGAGTTTAGAGGGAGCCCTCTGGTCGGTCCACGGCCCCCGCCGAGCCCCTGCTGTCCGGCAGGGATGGCAGCGAGGGCGCGACCGGGGAGAGTGGCTGGGCGCTGGTGCGGGCAGGGTTGGCTCTGGGATTCGCTTCCTCCACGTCACCTCGGGGGACTGGGCGCGGGGGCCGATGTCTGCAGGGGCAGTGTCCCCCTCCTGACACTGCTGGGGTCGAGCCCGCTGGCCCTCTCCCTGGGCGGTAGGGGAGCTCCTTGGTGCTCTCCAAAGGAGCCTACCCTTTTGGAGGGTTCCTCCTAGTCGAGAGTTGGCTGTACCCAAGACCCGCAAATCCCACCTCCACCCGAAGCCTAAGGAATCCGAGGCACCGCGATCCTCCCCCCTCGGGCACCAGCACACGGCCGGGGGTTGTTCCTATGCCCTTGTCTGTTCCAGTACCAGACCAGCGCAGGGGGCCCTGAGCCCTGGCACTGCCTAACACTTGGGAAACCTTCACGAACTGTCCCACTGCCCGCTCTTGGCCCTCCTGTCCCCCTGCGGGACAGAGGCATGTGAGCTGGGTAGCTGCGTGCCCAGGGACGGCAGGACCCAGCCCACGAGGGGAGAGCGGCCCGGAGCCTTCTAGTGACTTTATTTTTAGCCAGAGTTAATGCCTGCTCTGCTCAGGGGGTGTAGACCAGAGAAGGGCACAGCTCTGCCACCGGCTGCCCGAGACCTTGGCCGGTGGGTAAGGATGGGGGACAAAAAGGAAGCATGTCCCGGACACTGGATCCTTGGCCAGGGACCCTGTCCACCAGACTCCACCAAGTCCTGGGCCTTCCCTCCTGCCCTAGACCTGCAGAGGAGAAGAAATGGAAGGAGGCAACGAATGGGAGAAGCCCCCTACCCCGAACGTGTCCTGGGGGTCCCATGGCCTCCTGCCCTCACAGGAGATGGAACTCTTCTTTGTCGAGTTCCTGGTCTGCGCCCTCACCCCGCTTTGCCTGCCCACCCCAGGCGGTAGACGTAACCGCCCCCCACCCCCCCCCCCGGGGGTAATTCAAATCTCAGCTTTACCCGCGGGTCCAGACTCACCCATCGGGCTCAGTTCTTTCTTTTGGACTGGGGGATTTTAGGGTTTTTGTGGTTCTGAGAACAAGCTGCAAGACAGCGCTGATGAATCGGATTTATAAATATCCCGAGACCAGCGTCTCCTAAGGAAGCCCGGGTGAGTGGGAAGTTGCACAGCTGCTGTCGTGAGGATTCTCCCCTTCCTCCCGCTCTGCCCATGGTCTGTCTAGGTTGGGCAGAGCTGCGCATTTCCAGCCTTTTCCTTTTGGAGCAACTTCTCCTCTCCAATTCTTGGTGCTTCTTCACCCTTTGTATTGATAAACGGCTGCCTTTACCCACTCAAAAAGGAAGATAAAGTAAATAATCTGTAATTTAGATTTATGGTTAAAAGTATTGAGAGACTCGTAAGAGAACAGTACATGTTTAAGTATTTTCTCCTTCTCTCCAGTGGGGAAGTAACAACCCGTAGCTATACCCTATATATATCCTCCACATGGTAAAGGGGTGTGGCTGTAAGATTTCTAGGAGATTTTGTTAAACACAATGGCAGGACATAATTTAAAGAGACTCTGCATGAAGGGATTTTTGTCCTTGACCCTTATGACATTTTTTATCACTCATTCTTTCATTAATTCGTTCAATAAATATTTATTTTGTGCCTATCCTATGCCAGATGTTCAAGGGGGAAAAGAAGGACCAAGCCTAGGACCCTTCTAGGAATTTCCAATGTACTTTGAAAAGTAGGGCTACAAAAAACAAAACATGAGCAAAAATCAACATCCATCCCCAAGTCCCCCATATGATTTAAATTTCACCGTCGTGTACACAGGTCGTGGAATGAATATAGTAGAGTAATCAAGATATGTCAGGCTTCCCGAGGTTATATTGGGCTTCTCGTTTGTTTCAGTTTGGGGGCTTATTTTTATGAGGACCTCTTTATGTTTAATACAAAATATGAACCAATATAATCATTATAGTTATTCTATCAGCATTTTGTAATCAATTGCACCAAATATACCTTTTTAAAAGTTCACAACAGTTTCTATTTTGAAGGCAAAAAAACCCACAATGAAATAATAACCCCCAAGCAGCATGAAGTGGAATGAAAAATGCCCTTTAGTACAAAGCCAGGAGCATGAAATCTAGACTCATGCAATTAAAGGGATCCCAAGGAGTCCACTTCCGTGCCTTTGGGTAGCAGGGCTGCTATGCCGAGGGTAAGCCACGATGAGCAAAGGGGTTTTCCCACAAATATACTCCATATCAATGTCCTTGCGACAAAATGCACAAAGAAACTTACTATGGAAGCTCTAAGGGGCCTGAGAGATTGGGGGTGGGGGGAAAGGAAGAATAAGCATGAGAAAGGAGAATTCATTTTTCCTGCGACGCTAGAGGGCAGCCCTCCATCCTCAGAACCCAGAAGGCAGGGCAGGCCTCCCGGGAGCGTGATTAGTGCTGTTGCACAGGGCCCCTTGCTTGGTTTAAGGTCCTGCTGTCGCCATGTTGAAATTCTTGATACCCATTTTTATTTTGCCCTGAGCCCTGAAAATTAGACAGCTGGTCCTGCCAGCTAGAGACACCAAAGAGTCCTGGCATCTCTGCCTGCGTGCAGAGCCTAGGGGGTGCAAGCTTGAGTTCAAGCAGACAGACACGTCCACCCAGTGACTGCAGGCCACCTCTCCCCTCCTAATCTGATCATCTTTCACACACACGATAACACACCTGAGTGCTTATACATCTGTTAAGTAACTATGCTGCAGGACAGGTTTTGGAATCAGTGGCTTTTCCTTTAAAAATAACCCATCTTCTAGTTCCTATTCCAAATACAGTTAGATTAGCTCACTCAATAAGGACGCTGTTGGGCTCTTCCCAATGTCACAGTACTCTGATTGATTAAAGGCAAGGACAGACACAGACACGTGTCAAACCCAGAGCATATTGTAGAGCTGAGCGCGGAGCGTTTCCCTGTGTATTCGTTTTTCTCTCTGGCAAATACATCACTAAAATTTATACAATAAAGTATGAACAATATGTCAACAGATTCATTATCACCATGAAATATGTTTTGTGTACCCAGATAACATTTACATTTTGATTGAACCAGAGTCTGTGGATACAGAAACCACACAACCAAAGCCAGCTTCTAGCTCCGGGAAGCCTCATTAACTCTTTGAGCTCACTAAGGAACTCTTCTGCAGTTCAGTTTTTAGAGCATCAGATAAAAAGTTGCTGCATGGACCATTAATATATTCATTTTCTTTCCCCTTCCGAGTGGGATGATCCTGACACGTCTTTTGAAAAATCTTACTTGCTTGGTTTATTTGATAAATGATTTCTCAAGTGACAAAATTGGAAGAAATAGTTCAGAGACTCATCTTGAATATCTGATTTTGGGTGACTTATTGGGATTTATGGTCCTGAATATGTGAGAAGATGGTACAAGTATTTTGCAACAGACCTTTCACAAAATCCCGCCGCCATTCCAAAGTTTGTTACTAGGACTTGTTTCAAGATCCACCGAGACACTGGAATTCCTTCTGTGAGTGCTGGGAGGAGTGAGAATAGGTTAATGACTAATCGGGCCCAGCACCAGCATGTCTACAACCTTGAGAGAGGTATCGATTTCTCGGCTTCTGCTCGGAGAATGCGATCTAAAAAGTAATGACTCATAGAGTGGAGCTGTGTGCTCAGGATTTGTTTCCTAGGGAGGTACCGGAAGAGGGGCCTTGTTTACCAAGCGTGAATGATTCAGATACCTTGACTTTTATTTTTTTTTATTTTTTACTTTTAAAGTTTATATTCTTATTAGTATACATATATTCAGTCAGGCTCTTATTCTCCTTTTTATTGTGGTGTTTTGTTTTGTTTTTTTACATCTTTATTGGAGTATAATTGCTTTACAATGGTGTGTTAGTTTCTGCTTTATAACAAAGTGAATCAGTTATACATATACATAGGTTCCCATATCTCTTCCCTCTTGCGTCTCCCTCCCTCCCACCCTCCCTATCCCACCCCTCTAGGTGGTCACAAAGCACCGAGCTGATCTCCCTGTGCTATGCGGCTGCTTCCCACTAGCTATTTTACGTTTGGTAGTGTATATATGTCCAGGCCACTCTCTCACTTTGTCATAGCTTACCCTTCAACTTTTATTTTTATATCCTTTTAGGTGTTCCTTAAAAGAGTCAACAAGAGAATAATTTAATTACACTCTAACATTGATCAATAATGTACTTTTAGGGACAAGAAATGGTCTCTATGATAAACAATACTGTGACATAGTTCATGACTATTTTTGCCCAATTCTGAATTCATTCAATTCAGGTAACTTAGTTTAAGATTATAAGCCACTCTCCCATGTTTGAGTCATGGTTTTATGTTTGAATTTGAAAATAAACTCACTGCTTGTATTCACACTGCTATAATAGTTAATATTCTCGTAATAACTTTCTTAAAGTGCTGGATTTTTGCCTCAACTCTGATACCAACTGTAGATCCTCAGAGAAATCAAAAACATCTCTGAGCTTCAGTATCTGTAAAGTAAGAAGAATAAGCCAAATATTCTAAGGATTTTTCTACCATGTTTATACTACCCTGGGCTGGGTAAAGGGATGGATTTTAATCAACATTTTTAGATCGGGGGTGGGGGAAATCACATTCAATACAAATAAGGGAACTGTACACAAAAAAATTTGTTGGGTTGTACGTAGGCATTTGACAACAAGTACTGTTTCCTTAGGTGTAAATGCAAGAGAATGTTTCAGTGGTGTGCCATGGCAGTTAGTAGACACGCAAATCTTATTTTTGTCTTAATGTGGCCTTTCTTCCCTCACTAGAAGGTCAATTAATTAAGGGCAGGAGATTTTGTTTCTTTTGTTCACTGTTATATCTCTATTACTTTACATTTGCAAAACACATAGTAAGGGCTTAATAAGTATGTGCTCGATGAATGAATGACTGAATGAAAGAATGAAGACATAAAGTGATTTTATTCTTTAAAAAAAAAAGGCAAGTAATGCTACTAGATTACTTAGAACTTGATTTGATAGAAATGTTGCCCAGGTCCTGAAGAGGTTATATGTATATAAATGTTTGCTATTGGCACTGCCCTCATATTTTTTTAAAATTTCACAATGTTTTAAAATCCTAAAATGGCAAGATTTTCATACAATATTGAACTAGTTCTACTCACCCAATAGAGCAAAAGAGATAACCATAAAATAAATATGTCCAGGAAAAAAAAAATGCGTGGAGAAAGTACCACTGGGGTTGGTTTTCTCAAGAGAAAATGAAATGGGATGCTGTAGCTCCCAGTAACATATCAGAGGCAAAACAATTCCAGGCAAGGAAGACTCTCAGGGTTTATGAAGTGTACACTTAAAATCTCATCCTTTCTGCAGCTTGACCATGGTTGAGACCTTGACAGCAAGGAAGCAGAGGTAGGATGGAGTGAAGTGAGTCACCTGCATGGGTGTCACTCTAATGACCAAGCATCAGTACCCAAACTAAGGGATGTGAGATGAAGACAACAGCTTGGAATAGGCTTGTTTGGGTTGTTGGCTTTTGTTTGTTATTGCTGGCACTTTTGACAAAAGTAATACACTTCTAAATTTAATTCCAAATATTAGGATTCTCATGAACTGAGTTCCTTATTACAAATTCAGGAAACTTTGCTTTTAAACGGAAGATTTCAAAAGAACCCCAAGTGAAATATTTGAGTAGCATGTTGAGTGTTGCTGTGTGTGATATAAATATCTTCATACCTAAGTTATGCGGCACTTTCCTTTTAAATAGTCCCCCAATCACAGGCGACAAGTCCAAAACTGAACTCAAAACCATGCCTACCAAGCCTTCCTGTCCCTCTGTGACCATCTATAACATGACTGAGCCAGGGACAAGGACTTCTCTTCCACTCCTTTTGTGCCATCACCTGCCCACATCCAAATAACCATCGTTCCTCCAACTTTATCACCCGTCTCTTCTCAAGCCTCTCCGTTCTCCATAGCCTCACTCTTTTGCCTTAGTCAAGTCTTCAGAATTGCTCACCTGCCTTGCTGACTGCTCAAAGCCAACCCTCAGTGTTCTACATGGAACAGAAATCTGGCCCTGCTCTGCCCCATTGCCTACGCAAGAAAACTACATCCTGCTGTGAAAGGCCAGGGCTCTTGAAGCAGCCCTGCTCAGTCTGTAATGCCTTCATACCTCCTGATTTAGGCTCTAGATAAAGTGAGCTGCACGAAGCCTAGAGGTCCCCACCCCAATCCTCTTTTCTGAACCTACCCGCCTGCTTCTTCCTGCCTGGAAGGGCACCCCTCCTCTATGCACTATTTAAACAGGGAGACCAGTGGACGGAGGTGGCTCTAATGCCTGCGTTGCCTACCTAAGCAAACCAAAACCTAAGCCGTTGCACTGGAAACTGAGGGAGTGAAACTTGAGAACAGCCAATCACACGCAGCCAATCAGACTCTCCCAAATGAGAAACCCGCTGAAGCTCTAGCCAATCAAATCATTGCTTCGCTTCTGTGTCCTGCCTGTAAAATCCTCACCCCTACCTCCTGTTTGGCACTGCCTGATTAGAATCCGTGTGTACTCAAAAGAACTCTTCAAAATTTTTAATGGGCCTCGCTGCTGTGTTTAAAATGGACAACGAACAGGGACCTACTCTGCAGCACAGGGAACTCTTCTCAGTGTTATGTGGCAGCCTGAATGGGAGGCGAGTTTGGGGGAGAATGGATACATGTTTATATAGGCTGAGTCGCTTTGCTGTGCACCTGAAGCTATCACAACATTGTTAATCGGCTATAAAATAAAAAGTTTAAATGTTTAAAAACAATTTAATGTGCCTCAGCTTACTTTTTTACAGCACGTACATACGCACCCATCCACCCACCCTCCAATTCCCTTATCTGGAAAACTGATACTCATCATCTCACCTGGGAATCTCCTCCATGTGTCTGGGCCAACCATTCTCCATGGGATGGCTATAAGGTTACGTCAACCCTGATTACTTTCCTAAAATAGAAAGGCATTATTATCAAACAATAATTTTGGTGTTAGGAGGTTAAATAAAAGACATTTTCAAAGATTTTTTTTTTTTTAGTAATCCATTGTAATGAATGACTAGCGTCCAGGCTTATTTTGTAGTTCATTATTATAAAAGCGTGATAATTTGTAACAATATGGACAAGGATTTCTAAACGCTGGGCTTTAAAAAAAAAAAAAACAGAACGTTAAATACATAGATAAATAGTGACTAAATTTTAACATGAGTTAAATTTAAAAATAAATGATATTTCAAATGAAGAATCAATTGACCTTGTGGTCAGATTCTGCTTTCTCTTGCAAGAGCCTCTGAGATGCACTTTTCTCAGCTCCCACTTCAGCACCAGGTGGTGTCTGGAGCAATGGTGGGGGACGGTCACTGGATTCATGGAGCCAACTGCCTTAGATTGAATAACCGCTAAATGGACAGATGTGGTGAATGTGCTACTCTATCTAGACAGGCTGCATTTACATGGTTACTGGGAAATATTGAAGACTTTTTCATGCTCAGCAGGCTCAGGAATATAAAGGTAATCTTAAACCTAGACCCTCATCATTGCATTACAGTCTAATAACTAATATATGAAGAAGAAATCTGTCTTTCCTGCTGTGGTAGAGTTGCTCTTCACTTCTAAACATATTTTTCCCAAGAGCCAACAAGTGGAGGGCTCCTCTTAAAAAAATGCCGAAAAATCTTAAAGGCATTAATTAATATTAAATTATCTGGACTAAAATATAGAGAATAGATATCAAGCTTGGAGTTTGCTCAATGTTGATTCAAATTTATATCACATTTCATTAGAGCACAAAGAATCTACTCTTCTTAAGACATACAGTTTGCAATTAGGTATCCAGTTACAGTGATACATATGCTTTTCTTATATGGAGACCAAAATATGTAATTATATTTAGTCTTTAAATTTGCAAACACTGAATGCAATTAAGTCTGTTCTGGACAGAATTTTACAAGTCTAAGTTATAGATGCTTTTTGCTAACCCTATATTTGTGGTATAGAAAACTATCCACCAGCCTTCTTCACATTCTTTCAATGGTATATTGTAGGAAAATTTAAGAGCTGAAGGAGTCGCGAAGCGTGGTATTAGGAATCACAAATGTCAGCAAGTAACAAAATCAGATTATTCCAATGATTCCCACGTTGTCTACTGGACAATGGATTCTTCCAGAAGGTTTTTCCTTCCTGTGAGTAAAGTATTCTTGACCCAAACAATATTCAGCTCTTTTCTTCTTTGCAGGCTATTCAGTATTTCAATGAATTACATCTAAACAAAAGGGCAACATGGAATTTATGTAATGAGTTTTGTATTTAGGCTGGTACTTAGAATCCTTTCAGAGCCCTAAGTTTAAGAATGGGATCTGGGTACTAAAAAGACAATAAACATAGGCATAATTTGCATGAAGAAACGCTGAACCTCTGTGTGGGTGTATTTCTTATCAAACATTGATACAACCAAAAACAGAAGTGGGTAATGGCTCCACCCAATCTTTTAACCTACTGATTGTTGGAGGAATAAACTGTAGGGATGTTTAACGATTTTTATTAAGCATTTAAAGCACTATTACTTGTGCTTGTTTATCTTCTTTAGATCATTGGCTCAGGATTCATAAATAAACTCTCATACAATCACACTTTATAATCTAAGACCTTTAGGGAAAGGACCACATCTGCTTAAGCTGTTCAGACAGCTGGATGATCCATAGTCACATAATCTTGTTTTATTTATCATTATTATTTTTACCCTAATACATGTGTAATCGTATAATCCCTTGAGTTGCCCTGTTTCTCTTAACCAGTTGGAAGCTTTTCTGTTTCTTAACTGACGGATAATTGATTGAACCCTGACCACCTCCCCAAGAAGGATTACTGGATTAGTTGCAGTCCTCTGATTCTTCTATTTTAAGTAATGCTTAATTTAAAATTCCAACTATTTTGGAAATAGGTGGGATATAACTTTCAATTAAATATTAGTTAGTAGGAGACAGAAACTCAAGATAATACATCTAATTTTAAATTATTTATGAGCATACAGGAAATCTAGACTTGATTATGAAAAGTCTACATTTAGTTTTTGAACTGAATTTTAGAAATAACATTGAGAAACTAAGATTATATCAAAGATGGTACCCATTGCAGAACCTGGAAGTCAGAATCCCCATGCCACAGTTTGTGTGTAGAGCCTTCTAGGCAGAGCTTAACCTGGAGAACACATGCTTCACTGGGGCACAGAATCATCAACAGTTTCTCCTGTGACACTCAGATGTGCAGAGAATCTCGCTTTGTTGTTTTCCTGTAAGTGCCTTGAGCTTTTCCACAAGTCTCATCCCTGCTGGGCGGAGAGGAGAGAAAGTCATCTAAGTGCAATGCAGTCACCAGTCGGACTTTTTTTTTCTTTTAATATCTTTATTGGAGTATAATTGCTTTACATTGTTGTGTTAGTTTCTGCTGTATAACAAAGTGAATCAGCTATACGTATACTTATATCCCCATATTCCCTCCCTCCTGTGTCTCCCTCCCACCCTCCCTATCCCACCCCTCTAGGTGGTCACAAAGCACTGAGCTGATCTCCCTGTGCTATGCGGCTGCTTCCCACTAGCTATCTATTTTACATTTGGTAGTGTATATGTCCATGCCACTCTCTCACTTTATCCCAGTTTACCCTTCCCCCTCCCCATGTCCTTACGTCCATTCTCTACGTCTAGGGGCAGGACAGGAATACAGACACAGACGTAGAGACTAGTCAGATTTTTTAACTGAAGAGGTCCTTTATGTAACCTGAGCTCCAAGTTGGTGGATCCATGACAAGGCTTATGTTATCCTGATCGCTGTACCAGTGACTTCTGAAGTATACCAACCCTGGGCACTCCATTGGCATTCTCTGATTGAGGGTGTGACTTGTGGTCAGCCTGGTCAGGGTCCTGTGGTACTCCAGACTGACCAGAACTTTCCTCATCTCTCACTGAGTCTTTGCCATGTCCCCTGACTAGGCGACTGTGCCTGGGACCCTGGTAGACCCATTGATGATGGGTAGCTCTCACCTCAGCTGCCTCTGGGTCCCCTGAAATTCAGACACATGCATGGAATTCTAAGTGACTCCCATGTCACATCACCTGGGGGATGGGGAGGTGTTTACAAGCTGAATCTACTCTCCCCTTGCCTACCTGCCTGGAACTATTGATATTACTCTGATACAGCCAACCTTTGGTGAGCACAAGGTAATGAGCATACACTCTGATGGGTGGTACCCATGTCATACTGATTCTTGAACAGTTGACTATCACACATGTCCTAATCATTTTCAACATCTGCTTCCTGTTGTGGAGGGGTTGTCAGAATACATACCTCCCTCCTTGGTCCTCTCTGGTTTTCTCTCTTTCTTCCTTCTTACTATTCAGTTTGGGTTTTTCTACTTCCTAGATTCATATGCTCCTTTTCTCTGTCCTTGGTATTAAATGGAAGTCTCGGATCTGGACCCCCAGCACCCCAGGCCTATCTTTTGGTGCGAAAAGTGCAGTAGTAATTAGGATTGCTTTTGGCTGCAAGAAGGAGGATTCCTGACCATCCATGACTCAAACATCAAGGTATGTACCTCACCTAACAAGAAGTCGGAGACAGACAGTGGCTCCATGAAGCCCTCAGGCTTCCCAGAGCCATCTTTCTTTGCTGTACCATCCTCAGCATCCTGACTATTTTTCCCTGCTTTGTTAACTCTTGGGTACAAGTTAGCCACTGCAGCTATAGATGTCATACTGTCACAGGTCAGAATGCTGAGTAGGAGGGGAAAGGGCATAAGTGGATTTTCTCCTGGAATATCTTCTCTTTCATTAAGTTGGGAAATCTGTCACCTGCATATACAGTAGAATTCTCCCTACATCTTTCAGCCAGAACGGGCTAGTAGGCTTATCTTAAAACCAATCAGGGCTTCCCTGGTGGCACAGTGGTTGAGAGTCCGCCTGCCGATGCAGGGGACACGGGTTTGTGCCCCAGTCCGGGAAGATCCCACATGCCACCGAGTGACTGGGCCCGTGAGCCATGGCCACTGAGCCTGCGCGACCGGAGCCTGTGCTCTGCAACAGGAGAGGCCACAACAGTCAGAGGCCCGCATACCACAAAAAAACAAAAAAAAACAATCACAGGAAGGGAAGTGAGACCATGGTGATTCACCCGGGAGCCTACCTTCCCAGAGTGTGTGCCAACCAGATGCCCAAAAAAAATCAGTGTTGATTGAGTTATCAAGGAAGAAGAGGAAAGTATTGTTGGGGTTGGCAAGCTACAGTGCCCATGCCAGGGGCTGTAGCGAAACTCACAAGGCTCTTTGCTCTCTTGACAATGCCTTTTTACAGTCATAGCCTTGCTAAAGAAGTCCGGAAAGTCAACCTTAAGAGTAAAACACAATCAATGTCCTTCTTGTTCTTAGCAGTATATGTCCTCATTCATCCAGGGCTGCAATGGCACATGGTTTAGGGGAAAATAAAAACTTCTTGGTTTATTATTTGTAACACTAAAGAGCTATTTTGAAATATTTTCAGGCTTGTGATTTATTCAAATAACAGATATATATTAGGAACTGAACCTGAACTCTGGGCTAATATGTAAAAGCAACTGGTCTGATAAACTTTGATGGGATACAATTTAAAAAAAATAAATTTAGATTAACCTAAGATATATTTTGGCTCAGTATAAAGCAGAACTTTTCTCATATGAAAGTTACTTAAAATATAACAGATTATCTAGTGAGTTGGTAATTTTGAAGCACATGATCTGTGACGGATTGTTATGAATTGAACAAGATGACTTCTAATTCTCTGATTCCAATATGTCAATAAACTTAGACCAAACCCTAATAAGCATGAATGCCACAAATAGGCACTAATTAGTATTCATGCTATTCTATGGAAGTGCTATTTGTGTTAAAATTATGACTATAATAGTATAAAATTTAATGCGTTCTTAGCCTTTAGAATCTAGAACAGTCAACTGTCAACAGATCTAGTTTTGTTACCATTTATTCTTAGAAACTGGTAAAAATCTAAACCTCACCATATATTTTAGCCTACCAGCAAAACTTGACATATTTTCATGGGATCATTCCCTTATACAAACATAATGTATATAACATCATGGAACTGTTTTAAAAGTAAGTACTTTTCAACCTTAATTTTTTTTTCTTTTCTTTTTTTATTTTTTTGTGGGGGGGAGAGTGTGAAGCATCTCTTTTAACCTTAGAGTTTAGATAATAGAATCAAGACACAAATGGTACTAAAGAAAATGAATAAATATTAGTGATCATATATATTTTGTATTATCACAATTTAAAATTTTTCTTTTACACCAAAAGACTTGGGGTAAATCATTTGCTTCAATTCTAACCAAATCAATGATATTATGAGATGCTTAATAATAGTCTGTTTGTATTTATGAATTAGATTTTCTCTATTGGCAGCCTTCCCAATCCACCCAAGCAAGGATTGCTTTTAGAATTCTATAATTTTATTTTCCCAGGGTAAAAATAATTTAAACCAATATCATTACTGACAAAAATTATTATTACCTGGATATCAATTTTAGTGTAAGGGGTAATTAACACAATCTTTTAGGAAATTATTGTGATTATAATTGAATCTATTTAATGATTTTTTAAAATGTATTTTTACTTTAAAATTATATTTAAATCTGCTTTTACTATGTACTTAGTATACTTTGTACATGAATTTGGGAAATGGTAAATGTTCTTTGACACTGCCTTGAATTATATTTTAAAATAATGGTTTAAAATTTCCGATTTATGCAAAAGAAGAAAGTCTATATTGGACAAATTTCTGCAGATTATAATGAACACCTCTGAACATATGCACACACACATGCGCACACACACTCACATACACGCTAAACCCAGGGAATCATGAATTATGGCTGACTTCTCATGAGAAACAGTGGAGATCAGAAGATAATAGGATGATATCTTTAGACAGAAGGAACACACACACACACGAACTGAAAATTCTATATAAAGCAAAATACTAATTTGAAATAAAGACTTCTAAGATAGATAAAATCTGAAAAAATTAAATGCCAGCAGGCCTGTACCATGAGGAATGCTAATGGAAGTTTTTGAAGCTGGAGAAAAATGATATCAGATGGAAATGCAGATCTTAATTTATCCAAAAGAAAACTAAATATTTAAAGCAAAAGTGATTATATTACAATGTGTGGTTTATAACATATATTTTATAAAATGTATAACAATAGTAAAAAATAGGTGGGTAAATTAAATTATGACTGTAGCAAAAGATAGATGGATAGATTAAAGTACACTTTGCAAGCTTTTAAATTTTATGTGAAAAATGCTATTAGGTTTAAATAGACAGTGATGAATCAAAAATGCATATTTTGATTCCTAAAGTAGCCACTAAAAAAAATTACAAGGTATAACTAAAAAGCCAATAGATGTATTGAATGGGAATTCCTATAGCAATAGACTAATTCTAACAGCCAAAGAAGCCTGGAAGAGAGGAACACAGGAATGAAAACCAGATGAGATAAAAAGAAAATAGATTACAAAGTGGTAGAATTATAGCTAACTATATCAATGATTGCCTTAAATATAAATAGGCTAAAAGTAGAGATTGGAAGACCAGATAAAAAAACTAGAGATTTGAAGGTCAGTTGAAGAAGCAAGATCCAGATATACACTGAACAAAAAATCACTTTAAATATAGGCACAAATGAAGAAACATATAAAGATAGAAAAAATATATGCCATGCAATAGTCAGAATAAGGAAGCCGGTGTTTTTATATTAATATCAGACAAAGTACAATTCAAGATTAAGAGTAATTACTAGAGATAGTAAAGGATATTTTTTAATATTAAACAGGAACACATAATAAATGTCACACTAAAATTCATTTAAGATATTACAGCCATAAATGTAAAACTTAAAACTATAGAACTGGTAGAAGAAAATATTGGAGCATATCTTCAGTGTAGGCAACAACTTTTAGGCCACAAAAGTACTCAGTGTAAAAGGAAAATATTGATAATTGGATGTTATTTTTTCAAATTCTGTTCCAAAAGTCACTAGTAAAAAAATAATAAAGCAAACTACAGGATGGGAGAAAATATACAGAATATGCATATTTGAAAAATGTCTTGTATCCAGAATTTATAAAGACTTCTTACAGTTCATTAAAAAGAATAAAATAAAACAACGAAAAATGGGCAAAAGACTTGAACAGATGCTTCACAAATAAGATATATGAATGGCCAATAAGCACATGAAAAGATGTTCATTATCGTTACTCGTGAGGTAAACCAAAATTATATCTGCAATAAAATAGCATTTCACATCTCTCCAGTGGCTAAAATCAAAGTGTCTAACATGAAATATTGAGTGGTCATGAAGCAATTGAAACTCTCATATGAGTAAAATGTTACTTTGGATAAGTTTGGAGTTTCAGATAAATTTAAACTTCTACCAACTCTGTGGCCCAGAGATCCCACTCTTAGGTGTTTAGCAATGAGAAAAGTAATACCCTCTCCCCAAAAATTCTTGTTTTAATAAGCTTCCTTGTAACTCGCAAAAGCTGGAAAAGACCCAACTGTCCATCAACTGAAGAAATAATTAAAAAGTCATGGTGTATTTATAGAATGGAATAGTATTCACCAATTAAAAAAATGAATTATTGATACAAACCACAGCATGAATGAATCTCAAGAACTGCAAGCAAAAAGAAACCAGACACAAAAAAAGAGTCCACCTTGCATGAAAATTCAAGAACAGGTAAACTCTTGATGACACAAAAGAAAACAGTGGTTGCTCCAGAAAGGCACATGTGAACCTAGAGGTTTAATTACTCTGTGGGTTTATGTACTCATCACCACATATCTTGGACCTATGTGCTCATGCATTTGATAATGCCAACTGAAATCATACCTGAAAAATATTTGTGACTTTTGTCTTCAAAGAATATGATTTGTTAATTTAACAGAAGTTTGATATCTGAAGAACCAAGCAATCGATCTTATAACAGCTGTAGTATGAGTTCTTAAACATCATATTCTAACTCACCTGAGTATATAATCACTCAGTTCACCTCAAGTTATTTAGAGAACTCCAAGTTCAGTGTATACTCCCCTACCAGCAAAATGATCCTAATTCATCATCCTGAATGGATGGACTTGGAAAAAATACAATGAACTTAGGTAGTGTCCAAATAAGGCAATAAAAATCACTGCATATTGGAAAATTACAGTGTCTCTCTTTATAGTTAAACCACCATTGACTGTGCAATTCCTTGTATTTATCCTTTCTATATCAAATTCAATAACACTTTTCAATGTCCCTGTTATGACAAAATAATACATATTTGAGAAAGTTGTGTGAAGTTAGTTTGCTATAAAGCTATGAAGACATGAAAATGGAATGAATCAAAACTAGACTTGCCTTATTAGCACTTTGCTCTGGATAAAGGGGCCACCCATCAGGTATAATTCAAATTGTGGGTCATGATGAACTCTCCCCACTTTAGTGAAGTTGGTACTGCAATGGTAGAGCTCTGCTTTCACTTAATTATTTGTTGACTAACAGCGGCCCTGGAATGATGGAAAAGAAAATGATTCATTACATGCTTATTGAATGTTGCCAATGAGGAACAGGGAGACATCATGTAATTGAGTGAGACACGAAGGTGAACGAGGCAGATATGGCTTTCGGCTCACCAGTCATTCCAGTCCATAACACCATACACAAAAATAAACTCAAAATGGATTGAAGACCTAAATGTAAGGTCAGACACTATAAAACTCTTAGAGGAAAACAGGCAGAACACTCTATGACATAAATCACAGCAAGATCCTTTTTGACCCACCTCCTAGAGAAATGGAAACAAAAATAAACAAATGCGACCTAATGAAACTTAAAAGCTTTTGCACAACGAAGGAAACCATAAACAAGATGAAAAGACAACCCTCGGAATGGGAGGATCTATTTGCAAATGAAGCAACTGACAAAGGATTAATCTCCAAAATATACAAGCAGCTCATGCAGCTCAATGTCAAAAAAACAAACAACAAATCCAAAAATGGGCAGAAGACCTAAATAGACATGTCACCAAAGAAGATATACAGATAGCTAACAAACACATGAAAGGATGCTCAACATCACTAATCATTAGAGAAATGCAAATCAAAACTACAATGAAGTATTACCTCACACCAGTCAGAAATCTACATCTAATCTATCATCAAAAAATCTACAAACAGGGCTTCCATGGTGGTGCAGTGGTTGAGAATCTGCCTGCCAGTGCGGGGGACACGGGTTCGAGCCCTGGTCTGGGAAGATCCCACATGCTGTGGAGCAACTGGGCCCGTGAGCCACAACTACTGAGCCTGCGCGTCTGGAGAGGCCGCGATAGTGAGAGGCCCGCGCACCGTGATGAAGAGTGGCCCCCGCTTGCCGTATCTGGAGAAAGCCCTCGCACAGAAACGAAGACCCAAAACAGCCAAAAATAAATAAATAAATAAAATTTTTAAAAAAAATCTACAAACAATAAATGCTGGAGAGGGCGTGGAGAAAGGGAACCCTCTTGCACTGTTTGTGGGAAGGTAAATTGATACAGCCACTATGGAGAGCAGTATGGAGGGTCCTTAAAAAACTACAAATAGAACTACCATATGACCCAGCAATCCCACTACTGGGCATATACCCTGAGAAAACCATAATTCAAGAAGAGTCATGTACCACAATGTTCATTGCAGCTCTATTTACAGTAGCCAGGACATGGAAGCAACTGAAGTGGCCATCAACAGATGAATGGATAAAGAAGATGTGGCACATATACACAGTGGAATACTACTTAGCCATAAAAAGAAATGAAATTGAACTACTTGTAGTGAGGTGGATGGACTTAGAGTCTGTCATACAGAGTGAAGTAAGCCAGAAAGAGAAAAACAAATACCATATGCTAACACATACATATGGAATCTAAAAAAAAAAAAAAAAGGTTCTGATGAACCTAGTGGCAGGACAGGAATAAAGATGCAGAGGTAGAGAATGGACTTGAGGACATGGGAGTGGGAGGGAAGGGTAAGCTGGTACAAAGTGAGAGAGTGGCATGGACATATATACACTACCAAATGTAAAATAGATAGCTAGTGGGAAGCAGCTGCATAGCACAGGGAGATCAGCTCAGTGCTTTGTGACCACCTAGAGGGGTGGGATAGGGAGGGTGGGAGGGAGACACAAGAGGGAGGGGATATGGGGATATAAGTATACGTATAGCTGATTCACTTTGTTATACAGCAGACATTAACACAATATTGTAAAGCAATCAGACTCTAACAAAGATGTTTAAAAAAAAAATGACCATCAAGGGAAGTTTGTGAGCAAGACTTTCTGCAAGCTATTTGAATAGCGTCCCTTCCCAACAGGGCTAAACTCTGGTCTTCTTGTCTAACTACAACTGCACCAGCATTTTTGTGTCTGAAGGTTATATAACCATTATTTCCTGAAAAGAACTTCCATAAAACCATTGACTACTGGGGAAAGCAGGAAATTTTGCAAGAATGCAGGGTGATGACAGTACAGTCGACCTCCTGAATCTGTGCACACGGAACCTGTGGATAAGGAAAGCTGACTGTATTAGGCCATTTTACATAAAGGATTTGAGCATCTGTGATTTTGGTATCCGTGGGGGATGAGCATAGTCAAAAGATGGCAGAAGATGAGGAGATAGTGAGGAAAAAAGCGGAAGTGTGGCAGAGAAAGTGCCCAAGGGAAATGAAGTTTACAGCTGCGTTTTTTTCCCCTCCTTCCTCCTTTCCTTGTTTCTCTGCCACCCCCAAATTCTTGTCATGTGCCCTACCCCAAAGCCTGGTCAAGAGCCCTCCAGGGACATCTAGAGGGGGAGTCACATGTCAAACTGACTTAGGAATTATTTTTAACGTAATAGTGCTCTCATTAACACCATCCTTACATTTTGTCACTGGTGGGGCTGATATTGCTCTTTCAGAAAAGTAGTGCTGTGAAGAAAGAATGGAACATAGAAAGGAAGAGGTAGAGGGAGATGAGATATTCTGAGAGGGCTGAGCAAGACTGAAAGAGAAGGTGACAAAAGTAAAGGTGAAGATGTTTTGAGAATGTGTGTTCCTCTGAAGAAGAGGTGGTCCAAGCAGCAGAGCTGAAGTGAACAGCTCAAGGGAAGAAGAATCTATATGCCGTATCCCGGGGGATCTGAAGGAGGCTGTGGACACAGCAGGGTGTGCCTGCAGAGGTTGGGTACTGTTACCTTGGAGAGGAAGGATGGAGTCATGGAAGCTCATGGGCTCTGGAGTTAAGCAAACATAGACTCAATTGTGACTGCTTGACTCTTTGTGCAGCCTGAGCAGTGTCTTAACCTCTTAATTAAAATGGACCACATTTGTAAATGGTGTAATTGATAGCAACACCTCTTAGGGTCCCCATGATTAAATAGGTGAACGTGCACCAGAACCATCCAACAGAAGTGGATAATATGGCAACAGTAGGTTGTTTGTTTATTTGACTTCCTCTCTTGGCCCTTTATATCAGAGGAACATAGAGAATGAATGAGGCATGCAGACAACTTTGAAGTCATCATTCTGATGCACCCAGCCACATGCTCTGCAAAGTGAGGAGGACCCAGGCCAGTCCTTCCTGGTCTTGAATGGTCATTGGCATGAATATTTAGAACCAACTGCCACATGGGACCCTGTCTCTAAAGTTGATGGAAACTGCATCCCAAAGCCAGCAAGATGGAAAGTCATCATCTTGGAATTGAAAAAGTGAATGCCCATGATAAGGACTGGGGTCTTTTAGGCTAAAATCTAAAGATAGAATTTAGCACATAATGTTTGCAAAATGTATTGATTCCTTTCTAATTTTAAATGCTCTTAGCCATATAACACAACCCAAATCCTCTTAACACATAAAAGGTATTTTAAAAGTATATGGTCCTTTCCTGCTAAAAGGTAATGGAAACATGCTACAAAATAAAATCAGAAGGAAAAATATTCAAGCTATGTCTACAAGGTGGGGAATGTATATTTTTTGTGTATTTCCTGATATAGACACAGAATTGGATGTGCCTGCCCAAATACATAAGCCACACAAATCAATGTAGTCCCAAGCTTGACAAGAACTCATCTTGAACCAAAGTGGATGAAAAATTTGATTTAGAAAGTTTGTACATTCAAAGAAAATCTTAGGAGGATACAGAGAAAACTGTTGAGTAGAGTTAGTTTTGCAGAATGGGTATTGGAAGCTTGGGGCAGTGGAGTACAAGGGGAAATAGATCATGAGGGTGGAGGCCTCATGAATGGAATTAGTGCCCTTATAAAAGAAGCCCCACAGAGATCCCACACCCACTCCACCATGTGAGGACGCAGCAAAAAGACAGCTGTTTATGAACTAGAAATTGGGCCCTCATCAGGCACTGAATCTGCAGGCACCTTGACCTTGGAAGTCCCAGCATCCAGAACTGTAAAAAATAGGTTTCTGTTGTTTATAAGCCACTGAGTCTATGCTATTTTATTATAGCAGCCCAAATAGACCAAGACAATACACTTTAGATAGATGATAGACAGATAGATAGATAGATACATAGATAGATACATAGATAGATACATAGATAGATACATAGATAGATACATAGATAGGTAGAATGAGAGAGGGCAAGACACATTTAGAGGTTACTCCACATCTATAAGGATAATATGAGATTAAGTACTCAAAAGATATACTACTCTTAATGATCATGTTTTTAATAAAAATGTAACATTGGGAAATTAATTTGAATAAATAATCAGAATATTACTCATTATTATTTCAATTTTTAAAGTAAAAGTACAAGCAAATACATTATCAGTGATAAACTCTAGATGGTGGAATTATAGACTTTTAATTCTCTTATTCTTACATTTCTTTATTTTCCATATTTTCTAAAAAGACTATGTTTTCCTTTTATAATATATTTTTTAAATCCTAAAAATAACGACAGCATTCTGAAATTAAGCCAAGGACTAGAAACAGTAACAAGAATTATTCTCATTACTTCCAAAAAGATAGCCGTTCCATTTAAACACATTAAGGTATTGCTTCAAGTGTTCAATGTGAATTAATGAGAAATAGGTCATTTTTTGACATAGCTCACAAAACACCTGATAAGCACTTTTGCAAGATATAGTTCAGTAATTAACTGCAAAATATACATTGCCTTGTAAGCAGATCTTTGAGATTCTGTTGGGGAAATCTCTAGGTCTGAAAGATAAGGGATTTTACTGCTTAACTCACTAAAATCCAAATGTAATCCATACCCAGCTGTCTAGCAGAAATTAAACTTGTTCTCTATCAGTGAGGAGGGAGTAAAAGAAACAGGAATAATGCTCTTTTAGTTCTCAAAAACTTTTTTAAATAAAAATTCAGAGAAGCCCTCTGTGATCTGAAACCTATCAAGATGAATGACTGGACTCTCTCCTGGGGCAAACATCTCCACTTGATATAGGAAAAAAGAACCAGTGAGAAATAAGATGCAAATGACTTTTTCATTCTGAGCTCCCCAGGAGCAGGGGCTGAGCCTTTGAAATTTGATTTGATAGTGCAAGATTATGATCTTCCTGCTTTCACAGTTTTCCTCCTTTCTCTGTTCTTTTTAGGCAGGAAGAAATATTTTGCCGGTGATCACTGACAATTTCTTCCCAGTAAATTTAGCTTTGACCACAGTAAAGACATACTGAATGTATTTGCACTATATCGACAACCTGAATTGTGATAAATACACTATTCATTTTAGGATTAGGGTAACTAATAAAATGGCTGGATCTCATTCATTCTTTATTGACCCAAGAATCAAATGTGTTGACCATTCAATATACTCTGAGTGAGTTAATAGAGGGCGTCATAGGATTATTCTTTTTTAATTCCTCTTCCAAAGAGAATATGTGGAGATTTAAGTGATATATTTTGATTGTCAACTCCATGAATGTTCCGGTTTGGATACAGGAAGCAATGTTGACGTCCATGTAAATGTTTCTACATGAACTGAGATAGTAAATAAATTTGATATTTGACTATATATTTTTATAATGCATTTAGTAATGAAGGGCTATGATTATTTTGATTCTCCATTGTCACCCTTATTCAAGAATTTGTTAAGAAAAGAGAAGGCTCTCATCTTTCAGCCAGTTATAGCACAAGCAGATTTGAAGTAGATGTATCTCTAAAGCCCCAGGATGTCAGGAGCCAAGAACCACCTCATCCTTCTTCTTGCTGGGGTCATTGCCATCACAAGTCTCTGCTTCTCTCCCTGTGTCTATGTGACCACTTCTCTTTCTGCAGAGAACCTGACCTTCTCTGACCCACTTGCAGTTAGTTCAGACTTAAACACCCAGCCCTGGAATGATATCATATCATGGTTCAGCCTCTGAGTCTCTTAATGTGAGGTCTTGAGAGAAATTCAGCATGCCTCAGGTTGAAATGAGACCAATTTCAATGAGATGCTGGTGTTGGAGAAGACCTTATGGTGTGGAGAATTGCTGATTTGGGGATTGGGCTGGGGACTGGGGAATGAGTTCATTAAGAAGACATTTGGAAACAGGGAGGGTATTTCTGGTATCTCTAGAACAGTAATAATTTCCTAGGTCTGTAATAATTCAAAAGTCAGTACTGGCCACAATGTTATATTCAGGTAAATAAATTGCATATTAATTAAATTAAAAATGGTATCTGTCCATAACATTAGGCCAATTTCCTGTCTGGCTTTACTAGTCATGTCTGCGTATTAAGGTATTATACATGTTTAAGCCAGATTTACTAGAAGCGGAGTCTAGGAGGAGGATTCTTGGAAGAATGATTTAATGAAAGAGCTCTTGGGTGAGGGAGTGAGGGTGTGAGGGTGTGAGGGGCAGCAGGATCAAACAGGGAAAGAAGAGTAGGCAAAGAAGTGATCCAGATTGGAGAGTCAATTCAACTGGGTTCATCAGTTTCACCACAGAGACATACCCTATTAGGCAAGGAGGCCAGCCTTTGATACACCCTGGCAGTTGCCCTTGTCTGCTGACAGCCCCTACCTGCTAGGAGGAGGGGGACATGTGACCTCAGGGCAAGGCAGCTCCTGTCCTACAGAGGCAATACATCAGTGAAGGGGGCAGCTGTGTGCTGTTGGCTGCCAAATTCAGCACCTGGGGAGGGGTGCCAACAGCATCCACTGCAGCATTCAGGGCTGCAGGACTTTCCAAACTTGGTTAAGGCAGCGCAAATTGAAAGTCAATGTCAAGTTAGATTATTTCAATTTCCTAATCCTCACCTTCCTGTGCATCTTTATCTGGTGATTGTCTTCTGTAGATCACCCCTGAGGACTGATCTCAGCTTGGTCCCCTCATCCATGCATTTTTAGCCACAGACTCAATTTTTGTATCAATCTAATAATTCAATGAACCAATCCAAATTCTTACCTTCATGGGTGAAGATTAGAGGTACATCCCCAGAGAATATGTTGTTCAAGTTACTGTGAATGGGTAACAAATTAACCCAACGTAAGTGGTTTAAAACAATGACCACTTATTATCTCTCGTTGTCTCTGTGGGTCAGGAGTTTAGACAGTGGACAATAAGATGTCTTCTTTCTGGTCCACAATATTACCTCTCATGACCTGAACTTGAAAGCTGCACAGTGTTACTTCTGCCACATTCTATTCGTTGAGACTGTTACAAAGGGCCATCTGGGTTCAAAAGAAGGGAGCATTCAGAGTTCCATTCTCAATAGAAGCATGTTGACACTGCATTTTAAGAAAAGCATGAAGGATTGTATATATATTGGTGCAATCACTTTAGGACAAAACAATCTGCTACTTGTGTGTATTGATTCATGCAATTATAAAGTTGATGGGTACTTCCATATAAGAGGCTTGGTGCTAAACATATTTAGACTATGGTTATCTAAAATCAATAACCCAACCCATGCTTAATAATAATGATGGCCATCTATGCTTCTCCTTGTAGTGGTGTTCTCTGATGGAAGGAAGGACAGATGAGGAGAAAGCCAAGGCAAAAGAAAAGGAAAAGGTAAAACTGAAATTCACTGAGCTCCAAGGATATGTGTTGTTAACATATTTATCATGTATTTTTCACAGCCAGCTCTAAAATCAGAGTTCCTTTCTCTTCCCACTTGGGTACATCTACCTAGAAATTTCAATAAGTTCATGGCCCTAAATGTGGTCTCAGATGTGTATCTCACACCACCTAACTCTTCATCTCTCTTCCAAAAGTAGCTGTCTTCCAGATTTCTCTTCTCCAGAAATGGTCCTTCTATTTGACTCAGGCCACATCTTGGAGTGTCTCAGATACCACTTCCTTCCATACCTCCCTCAGCCAATCAGCCCATCATGCCCTTGCCTTCCCACTTCTCAAGTGTTTACCAACCCAGATGACATCTCACCAGTTCATCATGCAGGCCATGCCAGAACCAGAACTACAGTGACCTCTGCACTGATGGCAACATATTTATCTGTGTCTTCCATATCAGCCTCATCCTTACCATAGCCTCAAAACCTCCTGTGATCTAGTGGATGCCAAAATCTCCTGCCTCATTCCACACCCACCACCACTCTCTGTGCTCCCCAGTCACACAAGCCTTCTATTTCTTCACTATGCTGAGCGCCTTCCTGCCCCAGAACCTGTGACCCAGCTATGCTCACTACCTAGAAAGTTGGTACCTCCTGCCTAGTAGTCCTCAGTACTGAGGGGGTCTCTCCTGTGCCTACTTCCACCTTCCCTTAGATCTTTCAAATCACACTGGAAATCTTACAGTTATTATGCAATAACTCCTTTAATATCTTGCCACAAAACCAGTGATTTTTGCACTGTAGGCATATGACCCATTAAGGAGGGAATCATTAAATCAGTTTAGTGAATGGTGATGGACACTTTTAACACAATTATAATACACTGGAAGGGAATAGAAAGCATAAGAGTGCAGTAAAGTTAGTAAAAACAGGTATTTTTTGGTAGAACTTTAATTCCAGTTCTATATATGTAAGTGTGTGTGCACACATAAGCGTGTGCCAAGTTGTGATGTAAAAGGTATTTCTGGGTGTATGGTCCACTGCCACCATCTTGAGTTGATGTGTTGTGGTGTCCCGATTTCTAGGAGGAACTCTGGTCTGAAGTGCTGGGTTCAAGACTTCTGCACGCAGCATCCTGTGAGCAAGTGAAACTAGACTAAGCACAAAGGGAAAAAATAAAAGACTGTGTCTGTGTGGTGTCAGTGGCTCCTGGAGGCTGCAGAATTAGCTGGTCCTCAAATAATATGATCTCACAGAAAGAGACAAAAATATCTCTTCTTCAGCAACCTTATCCATCCCAGAGAAGGATTCAAATCGGCCTTGTTGAGAATTACACAATTAGAGGGAACTTGAAGATGGTGGAGGAGTAAGATGTGGAGAGCACCTTCCTCCCCACAAATACATCAAAAATATATCTACATGTGGAGCAACTCCTACAGAACACCTACTGAACACTGGCAGAAGACCTCAGACTTCCCAAAAGACAAGAAACTCCCCACCTACCTGGGTAAGGCAAAAGAAAAAAGAAAAAACAGAGACAAAAGAATAGGGATGGGACCTGCCCCTCTGGGAGGAAGCTGTGAAGGAGGAAAGGTTTCCACACACTAGAAGCCCCTTTGCGGGTGGACACTGCGGGTGGCGGAGAGGGGAAGCTTCAGAGCCATGGAGGAGAGCGCAGCCACAGGGGTGCGGAGGGCAAAGTGGACAGATTCCCGCACAGAGGATAAGTGCCAACCAGCACTCACCAGCTTGAGAGGCTTGTCTGTTCACCCACTGGGGTGGGTGGGGGCTGGGAGATGACACTAGGGCTTCGGAGGTCAGATTCCAGGGAGAGGACTGGGGTTGGTGGCATGAACACAGCCTGAAGGGGGCTAGTGCACCACAGCTAGCTGAGAGGGAGTCTGGAAAAACGTCTGGAACTGCCGAAGAGGCAAGAGACCATTGTTTCAGGGTGCACGACAAGAGGGGATTCCTACCCCACGTGCCCACAGAGGGCAGAGCACCACCTAAACAAGCTCTGGAGATGGGCACAAGCCACGGCTTTCAGCTCGGACCCTAGAGATGGGAATGAAATGCTAATGCTGCTGCTGCAGCCACCAAGAATCCCGTGTGCAAGCACCAGTCACTATCCGTACCCCACAGGGGGCCTGTGCAATATGCCACTGCCAGGGTCCTGTGATCCAGGGACAAGTTCCCCTGGAGAACACACGGTGCATCTCAGGCTGTTGCAATGTCATGCTGGCCTCTGCCACCACAGGCTTGCCCCACATTCCAATTATAAGTACTGTACCCCTCCCTCCCCCTGCCTGAGTGAGCCAGAACCCCTTAGTCAGCCACTGCTTTAACCCCATCCTGTCTGGGTGGGAACAGATGCCCGAGGGTGACTTACACGCAGAGGTGGGGCCAAATCCAAAGATGAACCCCAGGAGCTGTGCGAGCAAAGAAGAGAAAGGGAAATCTCTCAGGAGCAGTAGGTTAAATCCCCAAGTGAACCTGATGTACCCTGCATCTGTGGAATACCTGAATAGACAATGAATCATCCCAAAACTGAGGTGGTAAACTTAGGGAGCAACCACAGACTTGGGGTTTGCTGTCTGTGACTGATTTATTTCTGATTTTTATGTTTATCTTAGTATAGCTTTTAGTTCTTGTTATCATTGGTGGATTTGTATATTGGCTTGGTTTCTCTCTTTATTATTATTTTTTTTTAATTTTAAAATTTGAATTATTTTTTTATTAAATTTTTTTTCTTTCTTTTTTTTCTCCATTTTCTTTTGAGCCATGTGGCTGACAGAATCTTGGTGCTGTGGCCAGCTATCAGGCCTGAGCTTCTGAGGTGGGAGAGCCGAGTTCAGGACATTGGACCACCAGACAACTCCCAGCCCCATATATAGGTGAGAGGTCTCCCAGAGATCGCCATCTCAACGTTAATACCCAGCTCTAGCCAACGACCAGCAAGCTCCATTGTTGAATGCCCTATGCCAATTAACTAGCAAGACAGGAACACAACCCCACCCATTAGCAGAGAGACTGCCTAAAAACATAGTAAGTTCACAGACACCCCAAAACACACCAATGGACTCAGTCCTGTCCAGCAGAAAGACAAGATCCAGCCCCACCCACCAGAACAAAAACACCAGTCCCCTCCACCAGGAAGCCTACACAACCCACTGAACCAACCTTAGCCACTGGGTGCAGACACCAAAAACAACAGGAACCATGAACCTGCAGCCTACGAAAAGGAGACACCAAACACAGTAAATTAAGCAAAATGAGAACACAGAAACACAGCAGATGAAGGAGCAAGGTTAAAACCCACCAGACCAAACAAATGAAGAGGAAATAGGCAGTTTACCTGGAAAAGAACTCAGAGTAATGATAGTAAAGCTGACCCCAAACCTTGGAAATAGAATGGAGAAAATACAAGAAACATTTAACAAGGACCTAGAAGCAATATAGACCAAATAAACAATGATGAACAACACAATAAATGAAATTAAAAATTCTCTAGAAGGAACCAACAGCAGAATAACTGAGGCAGAAGAATAGATAAGTGACCTGGAAGATAAAATAGTGGAAATAAATACTGCAGAGCAGAAAAAGAAAAAAGAATGAAAAGAACTGAGGAGAGATTCAGACCTCTGGGACAACATTAAACTCACCAACATCCGAATTATCGGGGTCCCAGAAGAAGAAGAAAAAAAGAAGGGGACTGAAAAAATATTTGAAGAGATTATAGTTGAAAATTTCCCTAATATGTGAAACGACATAGTCAATCAAGTCCAGGAAGTGCAGAGAGTCCCATACAGGATAAATCCAAGGAGAAACACCCCAAGACACATACTAATCAAACTACCAAAAATTAAATACAAAGAAAAAATATTAAAAGCAGCAAGGGGAAAAAAAAAAAAAAACAAAAAACAAATAACATACAAGGGAATCCCCATAAGGTTAACAGTGATCTTTCAGCAGAAACTCTACAGGCCAGAAGAGAGTGGCAGGACATATTTAAAGTGATGAAAGGGAAAAACCTACAACAAGGATTACTATATCCAGCAAGGATCTCATTCAGATTCGAAGGAGATTTTAAATCCTTTACAGACAAGCAAAAGGTAAGAGAATTCAGCACTACCAAACTAGCTCTACAACAAATGCTAAAAGAACTTCTCTAGTCAGGAAACAAACGAGAGGGAAAAGACCTAAAATAACAAATGCATAATAGTTAAGAAAATGGTATTAAGAACATACATATTGATAATTACCTTAAATGTAAATGGATTAAATGCTACAACCAAAAGACATAGACTGGCTGAATGAATACAAAAGCAAAACCTGCATATATGCTGTCTACAAGAGACCCATTTCAGACCTAGGGACACATACAGACTGAAAGTGGGGGGATGGAAAAAGATATTCCATGCAAATGGATATCAAAAGAAATCTGGAGTAGCAATTCTCATATCAGAAAAAATAGACTTTAAATAAAGACTATTACAAGAGACAAAGAAGGACACTATATAGTGATCAAGGGAACTGTCCAAGAAGAAGATATAACAATTGTAAATATTTATGCACCCAACATAGGAGCACCTCAATACATAAGGCAAATGTTAACAGCCATAAAAGGGGAAATCAACAGCAACACAATCATAGTAGGGGACTTTTACTCCCCACTTTCACCAATGGACAGATCATTCAAAATGAAAATAAATTAGGAAACACAACTTAAAATGATACATTAAACAAGATAGACTTAATTGATATTTATAGGACATTCCATCCAAAAACAAGAGAATACATTTTCTTCTCAAGTGCTCATGGAAAATTCTCCAGGATAGATCATATCATGGGTCACAAATCAAGGCTTGGTAAATTTAAGAAAATTGAAATCATATGAAGTATCTTTTCCAACTACAATGCTTTGAGACTAGATATCAACTACAGGAAAAAAATGGTAAAAAATACAAACACATGGAGGCTAAACAGTACACTACTTAATAACCAAGAGATCACTGAAGAAATCAAAGAGGAGATCAAAAACTACCTAGAAACAAATGACAATGAAAACACACAACCCAAAATGTATGGGATGCAGAAAAAACAGTTCTAAGAGGGATGTTTAGAGCAATACAATCCTACCTCAAGAAACAAGAAACATCTCAAATAAACAACTTAACCTTACACCTAAAGCTATTACAGAAAGAAGAACAAAAAAACCACAAAGTTAGCAGAAGGAAAGAAATCATAAAGATCAGATCAGAAATAAAGAAAGGGAAATGAAGGAAACAACAGCAAAGATCAATAAAACTAAAAGCTGGTTCTTTCAGAAGATAAACAAAATTGATAAACCATTAGCCAGACTCATCAAGAAAAAAAGGGAGAAGACTCAAATCAATAGAATTAGAAATGAAAAAGGAGAAGTAACAACTGACACTGAAGAAATACAAAGGATCATGAGAGATCACTACAAGCAAGTATATGCCAATAAAATGGACAACCTGGAAGAAATGGACAAATTTTTAGAAAAGCACAGCATTCCACGACTGAACCAGGAAGAAAGAGAAAATATAAACAGATCAATCACAAGCACTGAAATGGAGACTGTGATTAAAAATTCCCAACAAACAAAAACCCAGGACCAGATGGCTTCACAGGCGAATTCTATCAAACATTTAGAGAACAGCTAACACTTATCCATCTCAAAGTCTTCCAAATTATAGCAGAGAGAGGAACACTCTCAAACTTATTCTACAAGGCCACCATCACCCTGATATGAAAACCTGGCAAAGATGTCACCAGAAAATAAACTACAGGCCAATATCTCTGATGAACATAGATGCAAAAAACCTCAGCAAAATACTAGCAAACAGAATCCAACAGCACATTAAAAGGATCATACAACATGATCAAGTGGAGTTTATCCCAGGAATGCAAGGATTCTTCAATGTATGCAAATCAATCAATTTGATAAGCCATATTAACAAATTGCAGGAGAAAAAGCATATGATCATCTCAATAGATGCAGAAAAAGCTTTTGACAAAATTCAACACCCATTTATGATAAAAACCCTCCAGAAAGTAGGCATAGTGGGACTTCTCTCAACACAATAAAGGCCATATATGACAAACCCACAGCCAAGATCACTCTCAATGATGAAAAACTGAAACCATTTCCCTGAAGATCAAGAAGAAGACAAGGTTGCCCACTCTCATCACTATTATTAAACATAGCATTGGAAGTTTTAGCCACAGCAATCAGAGAAGAAAAAGATATAAAGGAATCCAAATTGGAAAAGAAGAAGTAAAGCTGTCACTGTTTGCAGATGACATGATACTCTACACAGAGAATCCTAAAGATGCCGACAGAAAACTACTGGAGCTAATCAATGAATTTGGTAAAGTAGCAGGATACAAAATTAATGCACAGAAATCTCTTGCATTCCTATACACTAATGATGAAAAACCTGAAAGTGAAATTAAGAAATCACTCCCATTTACCATTGCAACACAAAGAATAAAATATCTAGGAATAAACCTACCTAAGGAGACAAAAGACCTGTATGCAGAAAATTATAAGACACTGATGAAAGAAATGAAAGATGATACAAATAGATGGAGAGATATACCAGGTTCTTTTATTGGAAGAATCAACATTATGAAAATGACTATACTACCCAAAGCAATCTACAGATTCAATGCAATCCCTATCAAACTACCACTGGCATTTTTCACAGAACGAGAACAAAATATTTCACAATTTGTATGGAAACACAAAAGACCCCAAATAGCCTAAGCAATCTTGAGAAAGTAAAACGGAGCTGGAGGAATCAGGCTCCCTGACTTCAGACTATACTGCAAAGCTACAGTAAGCAAGACAGTATGGTACTGGCACAATAACAGAAATATAGATCAAATGGAACAGGATAGAAAGCCAAGAGATAAACCCACGCACATGTTCTCACTTTATCTTTGGTAAAGGAGGCAAGAATATACAGTGGAAAAAAGACAGCCTCTTCAATAAGTGGTGCTGGGAAAACTAGACAGCTACATGTAAAAGAATGAAATTAGAACACTCCTTAACACCATACACAAAAATAAACTCAAAATGGACTACAGACCTAAATGTAAGGCCAGACACTATAATACTCTTAGCGGAAAACATGGGCTGAACACTTTATGACATAAATCACAGCAAGATCCTTTTTGACCCACCTCCTAGAGATATGGAAATAAAAACCAAAATAAACAAATGGGACCTAATGAGACTTAAAATCTTTTGCACAGCAAAGGAAACCATACACAAGATGAAAAGACAACCCTCAGAATGGGAGAAAATATTTGCAAATGAAACAACTGACAAAGGATTAATCTCCAAAATATACAAGCAGTTCATGCAGCTCAATATCAAAAAAACAAACAATGAATCCAAAAATGGGCAGAAGACCTAAATAGACATCTCTCCAAAGAAGATATACAGATTGCCAACAAACACCTGAAAGGATGCTCACCATCACTAATCATTAGAGAAATGCAAATCAAAACCACAATGAGGTATCACCTCACACCAGTCAGAATGGCCATCATCAAAAAATGTAGAAACAATAAATGCTGGAGAGGATGTGGAGAAAAGGGAACCCTCTTGTACTGTTGCTGGGAATGTAAATTGATACAGCCACTATGGAGAACACTCTGGAGGTTCCCTAAAAAATTAAAGATAGAACTACCATATGACCCAATGATCTAACTACTGGGCATATACCCTGAGAAAACCATAATTTAAAAAGAGACATGTACCACAGTGTTCATCGCAGCACTATTTACAATAGCCAGGACATGGATGCAACCTACACGGCCATCAACAGATGAATGGATAAGGAAGATGTGGCACGTACATACAATGGAATATTACTCAGCCATAAAAAAGAAATGAAATTGAACTATTTGTAGTGTGGTGGATGGACCTAGAATCTGTCATACAGAGTGAAGTAAGTCAGAAAGAGAAAAACAAATATTGTATGCTAACACATAGTTATGGAATCTAAAAAAAATGTTTTTTAATGAACCTAGGGTCAGGACAGGAGTAAAGACACAGATGTAGAGAATGGAATTGAGGACACGAGAGGGGGAAGGGTAAGCTGGGATGAAGTGAGAGAGTAGCATGGACATATATACACTACCAAATGTAAGATAGATAGCTACTGGGAAGGAGCTGCATAGCACAGGGAGATCAGATTCGTGCTTTGTGACCACCTAGAGGGGTGGAATAGGGAGGGTGGGAGGCAGACATAAGAGGGAGGGAATATGGGGATATATATATATTTATATCTGATTCACTTTGTTATACAGCTGAAACTAACACACCCTTGTAAAGCAATTAAACTCCAATAAAGATGTTAAAAAAATCAAAGAGTTATTTTTGACTCTGGGTGGAGATCATATGAATTTGAACGCCACTCTACTACATTGTAGACTTCATATTTCATTGGATGGGCACTATCCTTGCCTCTCTCTGCCACTTTACCTTCCTTACAGAGCAACTGCGAGGAGCAAATGAGTTAATATTTGTAAGTTCTTGGAAGAATGCTTGGCGTCCTTGGAAGCAATATATGTGTGTTATACAGCATTGTCATTATCTATAGTCATGTATTTTCATTTACTAGTGTATCTTCAGTGTCTATCATAGTGTCTAGCACACCCTAGATCTCAACAATTATCAGTTGAGTAAACAGCAAGGACCTGTGACATAAGCCATCTTACATATACGTCTAAGTGAGGGAACAAGGCTTGTGGAGATTCGGCACTTCTGTTTGGTAAGTGCCAGAGGAATTTTTAGAGGTGCTTTTCTACCAGTATATCTTTCATTCTTACTGCTTCACCACATTGCTAAAGGCTGTCTGGGCCAATATATATTTATTTATGTGTCTGGCAATCTCTAAACATTACATAAGTAAGTAAGGGGAACGGAAGGCTATGAGTGGGAACATCTTTACTCAAGAATGAAATCCAGTGACACCCAAGCACCCTCTCCATCCTTTTTCAGAGGAATGCTTCTTTTGAGGCCAAACTATTGGCAGCTGGTAACATGCCTGATCTAGGCATGATTAAATTGTTGATTTTATCCCAAAATCTCCCTCAACCAAACCAAAGAGGGATCTAAGTGAGGATGGTGTGAACGATTAGCATTGTTGAAAACCAGAGGCTGTAATTCAGAAGGACACATTAAATTTCTACTCTTCCAAAGGAAAGAGGACTATTCTGAGTCCATCATCATTGAAAATGATGAAGGTTAATGGTTTATTTCCATGGCTCACAGGCCCAGCGGCTCCACGGCACGCGGGATCCTCCCGGACCGGGGCACGAACCCCTGTCCCCTGCATCGGCAGGCGGACTCTCAACCACCACACCACCAGGGAAGTCTGGAAGTTTGTAACTTTTGACCACCTTCACCTTATCCTGTTCCCCTGGCCCCCTGCTCCTGAAACCATCAATTTACTCTCTTTTGCTATGAGTTAGGTTTATTTATTTATTTATATTTTTTTAAGAATTAGAATGTGTTGGCCTGAAACAAATAGACTGCCAGGTATTTCTCCAGCAAAGATGGTTTTATTGAGGATCAGCAGAGAATTGCAGTTCGGGGTCTACGACCACAGTGAGCCACATGCAAGAACCCTGAGTTTGGTTATTTTAGATTCCAGATATAAATGAGATCATACAGTATTGGTTTTTCTGGAGAAACCATAGGCCTAGAAGGGCCCTCCTAGTGCCTTGCTGTGCTGGCCTGAGGGTGGGGAACAATGTGGTCCGAGTGCCTCTGCTCCTCTTACCCTTCCCAAGTGGTCCTCCTCATCTCTGTGGCCCAGGGGTGCTTCAGTCTCACCCGGGGTTCTGGAATTTTCTCATGATCTCTTATCTATGGATGGATGCCAGTTGGTCTTCTTGTGAGGGGGCTGAAGCCCAGAACATCCTATGTGGCCATCTAGATGACATCATCCTCCAATTTTGGATTAGGAAAAGTTTTGACCTTGCAGACCTCCCAGAAGGCTTTTGGGAACACCAGTTTTCCCCATACCACCCCTTGAGAACTGTTGTTTGAACCTACCATTTTGATGTAGCTGCTTGAAAAGTATGTATAACAAAGAGGAATTTTTAACATACCTAGGTCAACAATTCCAGCAGACTTTTTTTGAAGATCATAACAAATGCCAAAATTGACGCCAGGATTGACATGGAAAGGTAAAGGACTCAAAATCAAGGCAGCCTTGAGAAAGGAGGACAGAGTTTGAAAACATGCACTCCTTATTTTAAGACTTACTATAAAGCTACCCTATAATTAAGACAGTGTGATTCAGGCCTAAGGACAGACAGATCTAGGAAACTGAATAGAGACCATAAATAGATCTGCATACACACAGCAAAATTAATTTAGATAGATGTGCCAGTGCAACACAATGGGGAAAGGAAAGTCTTTTTAACAAATGCTACTAGAACAACTGGATATCTGTATGCAAAAAAAAAAAATTGAAACTTGATAAATACATAACATGAAAATCGACAAACACTGATGATTCCAGGCAAAATTTAAAAGTTAAAATTATAAAGTTTCTACAGAAAAATAAAATAAAATAAGGGAATGTCTTTGTGGCCTGTGTACTCAAATGTTTCTTAGAGAGACTGCAAAAGCACTTAACAGGAGAGGAAAAAAAGGTAAATTGGACTTTATCAGAAAAAAAAAATTTCTATTCTTCAAAACTTTAAAAAAATTATAAAAAAACCAATCACAATCTAGGAGAAATATACACAATCTATCTATTTATATATATGAAAAAGACTTGAATCCAAATTTTATAAAGAATTTCTACATATCAAAAACAAAAGACAAGCAATCCAATTAAAAATTGTCAAGAGTCTTGGATAGATACTTCATAAAGGAAGATGTAAGAATTGCTAATAAAATACAGGTAAAGGGTCTTTTAATTTGCAGAGAAATGCAAATTAAATCCAGAATGAGATATGCCTATGCAGCCAAAGGAGTGGTTTACATTTAAATGACTTCAATACCAAGTGCTTGAGAGCATGCAGAGTGCCTGGGTATCTCATGCTGGTAAGATGTAAAATGGTACAACCAGTGTGGAAAACTGGTACTTTCTTATAAAATTAAACTCACACCTACCTATGATCCAGCAATTCTACTCTAAGGTATTATTTCCAGCAGAAATGAAAATAAATGCCCACACAAATATTTGTTCAATAATGTTTAGTGCAGCTTTATTCATAATAGCAAGAAATTTAAACAATTCAAATGTCCGCCAAAAGGAGGATGAATAAACAAATTCTAGTCTCTTCATCCAATATTACTCAGCAGTAGAAAGAAATGCACTATTGACACACATATGTGGATGAATATCAAAAGTATTATGTTGAGTGAATAAAGCCAGACATGGGTATGTTCTATATGTTCCCATTTGTATGAAGTTCAGTAACTAATTTGTGGGACTATAACTGTATATGGTGGTTGCTCTGGGTATGGGGAGGGAACCGTACTCTTAAGAGAGATGAAAGGTGAAGGCAGAGCCCTGCATCTTGATTGGATGTTGGTTCTGAGGGTACATATATTTGTAACACTTGCCAGGAAGTGCACTTAAGATGTGCACAGTTTACTATATGTCATTATACCTCAATAGAAATGTAAAACATGCATACGCTAATTATCAGCACAACTGTTATGAATATTTTCTTAGTTTATTAAATGAGGTATTCAATCAAAGATGCATGTTGATTGCACTATGAATATGAAACATGCTGATTACCAATTCATATTCATCTGGAAACTTAGAGGCAGAAATGAACACTACCATGTGTGACAGGAAGATGGACTTGCCCATCCTTCAGTGTTTTCACTTTTCAATCTCTTGTCAATTAACATGGTAATTGCCTTTAATGACTTTGTTCTCCTCAGTGTAATCAGACGGGAAACTTCAGATGGAAACTGCATAAATTATTCTAACTCCTGCCAGGAAAAGAATCCAAGAGTTTAATCAACTTCTGCACATTTTATTCTTCTTGTTAGAAAGTTTTCTTTACATTCATACTTAACTGACAGACCCTCTCCCTGGAAGAGGCAGTCCTCCTGACTAAATGCTCCCATCAATAAGACCATGTCCGCAATGCAGAGGACAGATGACATTCCTGTTCAAAAAGGGTTAACTATGCCAAGGAAGATGGTGCAAACTCACCTGGTTCTCTCCAATGTTTCTTTAGATCCTCTCATAAAAATATCAACACCACTGATGCTACTAACTTTATGAAATTCTTATCAGTTCATAAAATATTGTGCACTCAAAGTGAACATCTGGGAAGAATATAATAGGAAAGACATCATTGTCCCCATTCTATAGAGAAATAAAAATGGAAGTGTATGACATTTAAGCTCATTCGTCATTACATTTTAATGAATGTGGGTCATTCTTTAGGTCTGTTGTAGTTACAACTAAAATTTGTCTTCTTTCCTGAAGCTTTTTCTAAATTGAGCTTTCCTTACTTCTTGCAAAACTTTCACAGTCCACATTATCAGTATTTGAGGCAGCGAGGACTCTCTGAATTGAAATCTTCCTTCTATCACAGGAATCCTGGGCAGGAGGCAGGTGGGAGATCAAGGTGGAAGAGCCCAGGGGGAATACAGAACATGATGTGTTGGGTCCTGCTTATAGCCTAGTCCACGTGCTGTGCCAAGGTGAGGTAGGTATAAAGCAAACCGAATGTCCTTTCTTCCCATTTCAAGAAAGGCCACCTCTTCCATTGATTTGCAATCCAGGACTTCTTGGGTTAAGGAAACCCTGCACAGAAGACATTTTATTTGATTCTGAACTGCATCATTCTAAGAGATGATTGCAAAGAGGTCTCCTATGCAGAGTAACTTTAATATCCAAATATTTTCAGAGGACTGTAGTGCCCATCTACATTCCAGGAAAAAAAGCAGTCATTTAGATGGTACAAGATGTGGTGCTACAGGGAGATCAGCTCGGTGCTTTGTGACCACCTGGAGGGGTGGGATAGGGAGGGTGGGAGGAAGGGAGATGCAAGAGGGAAGAGATATAGGAACATATGTATATGTATAACTGATTCACTTTGTAATAAAGCAGAAACTAACATACTATTGTAAAGTAATTATACTCCAATAAAGATGTAAAAGAAAAAATATGTGGTGCTAAAAACTGTCACCAGTTTAGAATACAAATTTGGGTCATGGAAAGGGTTTGGGGTCATGAAATTTTGAGCAGCCCCAGACCCATAGCTCTAAACATCAGCTTCCTCAACTGTAAAACGTGGACAATAATATCCTGTCCTATCTATAGTCCAGGGAACCTTCCAGAGATTTCGAAAATAAACAGAAAGCACTTTTTGAAGCTCGAAGAGTTATGTCCACCTAACGTTGTGGTTGCCATGGCTATTTGCCACTGTTTCTGCACCTTCCTTTGAGGTTGGTCATAAGTCTGAATTTCTTTTGGTCTCATCACTTGGCTTTCTTTCATCGTCTTAAAAACCAGAGTCTTCTCATTATGAATTTGTTTAGAGAGTGAAAGAACCTTTGCTCTTTTAGGCAGTTTTATTCTATTTCATCTTTTGGAATGTCCCATTTGTATGTGTGAATGGCAGGCATGGCGTGTGCATCTGTATGGGTATAATTGGAAAAGAGAAAACATATATCATTTCCTTCTCACCAAGGACTCTTAGTCACAAGTGAACCTGAAGAGGAGAGGCCTTGGTCCAGGAAGCTGAGAGTCTAAGGGTCTGTGTGACCGACCCTGGGGCTCCAATGACGTAACCAGGTTCATCTCAGTCTCTCTCTCTACCTTTTTCAGCTCTGCTTTCTTTGGCATTGGCTTCATTCTCAGAAGAACTCAGACTGTTCCCTAACGGTCTCAGGATGGCTGCTCCCAGCTCCAGGTTTACCATCCATCTATCTTAGTTCAGGCTGCTATAACAAAGTACCACAGACTGGGTGACTTACAAACAGCAGAAATTTATTTCTCATAGTTCTGGAGGCTGGAAGTCCAAGATCAAGGTGTCAGCATGATTGGGTGAGAGCCCTCTTCCTGGTCACAAATGTCTCCTTGTGTCCTCACATGGCAGAAGGGGCTAGCTGGCTCTCTGGAGCTCTTTTATGACCCAGGCCAAATCCCAATCATAGGGCTCCACCCTCATGACCTAATCACCTCCCAGAGGCCCCGCCTCTTAATACCATTACATTGGAATTAGGGTTTCAAGATTTGAATTTTGGTTTGTACTAAACTCAAGGGAAAAGAATCTGAAGAGGAATATATATATATATATATATATATATATATGACTGAATATATAACTGAATCACTGTGCTGGATACCTGAAACTAACACGATATTGTAAATCGACTACACTGCAATTAAAGAATTAAACCAAAAAAAAAAGACTTGAATTTTGGGGAGACACAAACATTCAGTCCATTGCATTATTTTATCAGCCATCCAACAACAACAAAAAAGGTCTCCTTCCTGACGGCACAAATCAAAGCATGGCCATTATGTCTCACTGGCTTGGATGACGGTCTGCTGGTTTGGGTCCACCATGCACTGTGATTAGGGCCATGCCACTTGTCTCACGTCTGAGTCACATGGACAGTAAGAGGAGCCTGAGTAGGTCTCAAGAAGGCCAGGGTGCGATCACCAGAAGAGTTCTGAGAACATACATCCCTGAGGTTTGCTGCTGTCTCGTTCCACATTGATGACCTGGCTGATGTTGACGACCACTGAGGCCCTGTGTGTATTCTTATCAGCGGCACCATGGTGGCTCTCTTGCCCTCATCCCAAGATGCTCCATCATTCTCCCCTCCATCTGAAATGAAGCTTGGGAGTTGTGATCAAGAGAATCGCATGTAGGAATTTCTCAAGGAGTTCCTTTCTCTAGCTGTTCAATGAAAAGCACATTTCTTCAATGAAGATAGTCAAGCAGCAATTTGGTTTTCACACTTCGCATGTTTTGATCTTGATTGATGTATTAGTTTCCCATGGCTGCTGTAACAAATGGCCACAAACTTAGTAGCTTTAAACAACACAGATGTATTATCCCACAGTTCAGAGGTTAGAAATCTGACGTGGGTCTCACTGGGCTAAAACCAAGGTGTGGGCAGCCTGCATTCCTCCTGGAGTCTCTGGGGGAAAATCCATTCTCTGGTCTATTCTAGCTTTTAGAAGCCACCTGTGTGCCTTGGTCCATGGCCTTTCCTCTTTGTTTCATCTTGAAATCTATCCCTCTCACTTGACAATACATTTTGCTGCCAAAAAGAACTTGGTTATGGATTTGTATGATTTATTAGACACAGATTTTACCCTGGACTTTGAAATGATAGGCTGAAGTTTCCTCATGTTTATTTCCCAATAACTAATGTGTCACATCTATCAAATGATGCTTCTTTTCATGCTTTTTTTGCTTTTGATTCTAGAAGCTTTTTTAGGATCTCTTTCAGGAAATTCGTTTGGATTGGTTGCTTAGCCTTGATTTCTTACTTAGTACAATGCCTTTTGAACATTTACAAATAAAATAAGAGTGACATGTCTGTGTTATAAAATAAAACCAAGCAAACTACCTACCTCTATAGAGATGAAAGACACACATGACTGTTTCCTCTTTATTTTATGTGGAAAATCTTCAAGTGCCTTAGAAAATGCTAATGCTGAAGCTTCCATGGATTCCAAGGTCAGAAGAGCTCAGGAAGAGATGAGAAAGACTGTGCCCAATGCACACCTAGATGATAAACTAGGTCATCTTGAATTGCATGGCAATTGCCGTGAGGCAGAAGAGCAGAATTGGCCCAATAGTAACTTAATTAATCAATGGATAATTTATTTGAGCCTCTATCCAGTGAGAAAATATAGTAAAATATAGATAATATATAGAAAATATAGTCTTGCTATAGTATAGCAAGTTAGGTAAGTCTTGCAATCTGCTATCGTGCTTTAAACTATAGTAAACAATATTTAAAACATGATTGGAAATTACAAGACTCTCTACGGTGTTATCTTTCTACTTGTTTGTCTTTCAGTGATTTATCTTATTTAAAGTATTTTCCTTAACTGAAGCATACAGCATCTTTGCACCAGAAGGAAAAACATTAAAAGAGAAATAAACACATGTAACCGTTGTCACCTCTGTTTTTATAAATTCCTCCCAAACTGCTTAGTTAATGTGATCTACAAGCACAAAAGTGGTGCATTAAAAATAGCTTCAGCTAAAAGCAGGTATAAGGAGAGTCAGCAAGGATTATGTAGCACTCTACAGACAAATTGTGTGATTTAAGGAGGAAGTGTAAAGATTTGCATTTTTTTTTTTTTTGAGAAAACACCCAACAGATGCTTTGAGATATTAAAGCCCCTTTTTAGTTGCACAGAGAAGAGAGTTTCTGCAGAGGAGCTGAATTTATAGAGCAGTATTCTAATGTGGGCAAGTTTGTGGCCAGACTCAGGGAGCTCTGCAGAGGACCAAGGTTTGCACAAGAGACATAAAATTCTGCCTCTAAGGGCGGATACATTTTAGAATGCAATAAAATATAGACACATGCTGATTCTGATGAAAATGGTTTAAGAAGCAATAATTGACCTGGGGTGGCTCAAATATTTATTTATTGCAGCATTGTAATGGATCAGCAGTTGGAACAGGGGTTCTTAATGTTTCAGATATGATGGTGACTGCCCCACCCTCTACCCACAGCCCTCCCTTCCTGCATGGGTGGCTGGCATCGTGGATAGACCTTGAGCTCTTGTGTCATTCAGCAGCTAGTAATTCTGCCACCATTTCCCACTCTTCCCCAGATACCTAAGCCTGAACGTTCAAAGAACTGGTTATTTGTGAGCAGAGAATCTCAGTCCTGAGAACTTTTGGCTTCAGTATAGATGGCACGGATAACCTCTTACTCTTGAGAATAACTTCTACATCTATAAACTAACGTAGTCATCTACAGTTGCTGTTTCTCCATGGGTGTTGGGAAATCTGCTAAAATTTTAGAGGATTGGGTGTATACTGGCAACATTTTAGTATACTGCTAAGAACCAAGACGGAATGCCTTAATACTTATGTGTGAGTCTAAGAAGGTCTATTTTAAAAGTTGCACATATTTGTCACATTAACTTATTTCCTATTTCCTATAAGGTTGAACTAATTCCAGTCTTCTATGCATGATAAAATTTATATGGTAGAAAAAGCCAGCATGATGAAAAATTTCATACCCGAAATTAATGATAGCAACATATGCAACAAAATATCACAGAGATTGCTGAGATATCTTTCCTAGAGCAATGCAAAGGCTTTTCCGTCATTTCTTATTTAAAAAAATGATGTAATGCATGCACTGGACAGTATCTTACCTGAGCAGTGGAATTCTGAGTAGTTTTCAATCGGCCTGTGCTTATGTTCTTTGGCAAGCCATTCAGGTTCGGAATGGGGCAGGGAGATCTCTATTAGATATCTTTAGCAATATCTTTTCACTTCCAAATTATTTACTATTTTCTCTTTCTTCTTTTTTTCTTTCTTTTATCTTTTTAAAGTTTTTTTTTTTCAGTAGTAATGGCAACTATACATACCCCTAGCTCTAAATTAAGCAACATGGCAATAATTATGTAGTTGACTGCTTTTGCTAGCGAACAAATATACCTCTCAAGAGTTCTGACAATCTTTCTCATACTCTGCCCCAGGGTAATTTAAATTTAAAAACGGGTCTTTGACAGTGATGCTTGACTCATGCTCAAGAGCTTTAGAGTTTGTCTGCGGTAACCACTATCTACATCTGAAGACCTGAGTGAGAAGCACACACAGGGTGTGTATTACTTCCCACCTGCCTTATGCAGCTCTCCTGCTAAAAGGGTTTCCCATTTGCTTTTTTGGTTCAAAGCTGAAAACCTCCAGTCCTGACATCCAGGTTATCATTAAACACATCTGACAACTATCCCATCTCCTCTGTAGATGTCCCTCAACCCACCTCTAGTTCTAATCAAACCAGTCTCTCATTCCATTAGGTGCCTTTCACATCTCCAAACCCCAGTGTCAGCTCATCTACTGCTTCCGAAATTCACTTTGGATGGCTGTCAACTGCTCTCCTTCTGCTGATTCACATTCTGCAGGTGCTTTCAAAGCCAGGCTGAACGCTCTGACCATATAAGCAGACTGCTTAAATTAACCTTGTTTCAGAAGCGCCTTTCCCTTGCTCTGAATTCTTTCAACATTGATACACACACTGCGTAGCCTGTTTGTTCCCTCTGCATTGTTGAGTTGGCTTCTTAATTTGTATATGGCTCCTTTGACATGTGCACTTCTTTCTCCAGGGGAGGTTAATCTCATCCATTTCTTCGGAATCTCTCACAGCACCTTGTATGAATCCTTGGTATACTAGGAGTTCACTGCACGCTCATTGAATTGATTTTCATTATACAATGAAAAAATATTGTCCAGTGAATGACGTTTTATTAACCCTTTAGAGTCTCCCAAACATCACTTTCTACTGAATTTTTATACTAATCTGAAAGTAAGCAAAATAATAAAGATGACATAAAACATACAGTTTCTAGGAAACTACCTAGTATTAAATACTAGATACATTTCCCTCTCTTACAGTTAGTCAGTAGGGAGAACCAGTATCCAGAAGGTAAAGGAAAATCCTTACCTAAATACGATTACTCAGCAGTACTGATGGAAAAAAAGAGAATGTGTTGAATAGAAATGTTTAACTATGACTGGAACAAGGAGGACTTTTTTATTTTAAGCATCTGTTATCTTAATTATTATTTTGATCCAAACATCTACATATTGGTAGAGAGTTCAAATCAAAGAGGATTTTACTGGATAAAAAAAACTGTAAAAGTTAAAATAATATTTAGTTTGTGTTTTTAGGCATTAGCACAAAGGAAATACACACCTCCTGAGAAAGTCTCATAATAATTAAAGATAGTATCATATGGCCATGGCTCAACTCACTGTGGGCAAAGACCAAAATTTTTATTTCCCATTGATCATGGACTGATGTCTTTGTAAAATACAAAATCATGTTAATGGATGCCACAGTCATGTTAAATTGCTATAAAACTTTCCAAATACTTACTTCCACTTTCTGGACTTATCTTGTGGGTGGGTAACAAATGCTTCATGGATGCCAGCAACTGGTGGACCACCGTTTGAATAGCAGAGGCATGGACTTCACTAGAGCAAAAGAATCACACCAGAAAGAGATCTGTTACATTTTCTGACAAGTAGAAAAAAGGAATACTTTAAAAGATTATATCCAGTAAAAATAAAGCTTTTGTAAAGAAGTATTTGTAGCTGAAAGTGGACTGGTTGGGACACTGTAAAAGACAGTTACTTAACAATAATCAAGGCAAAATGTTCTAGGCAGCTGATTCAATTCACTCTGGTCCATGTTACCCATGCAAAAGGAAACTGGCCAGGAAGTCCCAGAAAGTCAGCCAACTTTTCCGGGGAAAAGCTGTTTTGCCGGAGGACAGATCCATAGAGCAGATGTAACTGACCAGTGAGTGGGAGGTAGGAAGTCAGGTGTACGAGTGCATAACTCTAAAACTCCCTTGATGGCTAGTGGATGGTTTGGGATCTGACTTTCAACAGCCCTTCCTTTTCTTCTCCACTTCTTAGCACACACCCTGCAGCAGCGACTGAGGGGCAGGAGAGAAGGTGATAACGAGGGGACAGAAAGAGCTGAAGTCAGGGCAGGTCTCCCAGGGTAGCCATCTTGGAGGGTGGTCGGTGCCCAGAGTATGACCCTCAGCTTCACTGTGCAAAAATCTTTTTTTGTGAGTATAGCTGGGGTTGGAGGGAACAAACACCTAGACAGCAGTCAGAAGGGACTGATGTGTAGACCAGAAGGCAAGGTGTTTAACTAATGTTGGAACAGAAATGGCCAATAAACTGCTACTTTTATGTCAGCAGGGCGATGCATGTTCTCCCTGATGGAGCTGCTGTAGGGGAAATTAACAGAAATTGGAAGGTATTTCAAGAGGGTGATATTAGAACATCAGGAAATAGAACGCTAGTTGGATGACATTAATGACCAGTGTAATCAAGGATGTGATGCAATTAAATCTCTCTCTCAACTTTCATATTTAGTGAAAAATTTACTAAGCATTCTACTTTGACTTGAAAGATATTCTGTCATTTAAGGGAATTGTGCAATGAGACAATCTCTGTAAGTACAGATTTCACTAATTCAACTCTCAGAGGATAATATTGTTCTCAAGCTCTTCACAGGGTTCAAAAGTGTTGGTATTATGCACCAAATTTTTTCCTTAAAGGAATGCATGCATCTGTATGTGTATCTAGTCCCTTATGTCCTATGATATTGATATTATGATTTTCAGCAAAAAATATGCATTTTATTTCTCACTGCTCTTAGTCAACTTGCTTTCATGTTGTACAGTTCAACTTGCTTTTGAAAACAGAAAGGGAAATTCCATTCTTGTGACATAAAATATGATTAACAGGTGCTCAGCTTTAGTTTTTATATATATTGTAATTATGTAGTTAAGAAAACTCATATTCCAATGGTTAACCATTAATATTAGAATGATAAAAAATAAAGAAATAGTAACAGAGAAAATTTATAACACTGAGGATGTGTACACGCAGTGTAAATTATATCTAACTTAGATTTTGTTACACTAAGAATAATGTAGGAAAATTTATTTCTAACTATGGAAAATCATAAACCTTTAATTAATAATTTATAATGTAATAAGTTTTTACTCTAATTAACCTATACTACAGAGTTTTATTCTATTATAATATATATATACACACACAATGTATGTCTATATGTATATACCATATGCCTGAATATATGTGTGTTTACATGTATGTGTTTATATATAGAGAGACGTATGCATGTGTGTCTTTATTTTCCAAACTCATACAACAATTAATATATATGTGAAACTAAAAATGCAGAGTATGCTTATTCAAAGGCCCTACACAGACACCAAAACTGAATGGATTTTTTGAATCTTAAAATAATTTTTTAAATTCTCCTCTCATAGATCAGTGGAACAGAATACAGAACCCAGAGACAGACACACACAAACATGTTCAACTGACTTTTGATAAAGATGCAAAACCAGAAGGCCTTCAAGGTGGCGGAGGAGTAAGACGTGAAGATCACCTTCTTCCTCACAAATAAATCAAAAATACATCTGGGGGCTTCCCTGGTAGCGCGGTGGTTGCGAGTCCGCCTGCTGATGCAGGGGACATGGGTTCGTGCCCCGGTCCGGGAAGATCCCACATGCCGCGGAGCGGCTGGGCCCGTGAGCCATGGCCGCTGAGCCTGCACGTCCGGAGCCTGTGCTCTGCAACAGGAGAGGCCGCGGCAGTGAGAGGCCCGCATACCGCAAACAAACAAACAAACAAACAAACAAAAAATACATCTACATGTGGAACAACCCCTACAGAACACCTACTAAATGTTGGCAGAAGACTTCAGACTTCCCAAAAGCTGTGTGGCAGACAGGGTCTTGGTGCTCCAGCTGGCTGTCAGACCTGAGCCTCTGAGGTGTGAGAGCCAGATCAGGACATTGGACCACCAGAGACCTGCCAGGCCCACAAAGTATCAGTTAATGAGAACTCTCCCAGACATCTCTGTCTCAATGCTAAGACCCAGCTCCACTCAACGACCAGCAAGCTCCAGTGCTGGAAACCCTATGCCAAACAACTAGCAAGACAGGAACACAACCCCACCCATTAGCAGAGAGGCTGCCTAAAATAATAGTTACTTCACAGACACCACAAAACACATCACCGGATGGGGTCCTGTTCACCAGAAAGACAAGATCCAGCCCCACCCCCCAGAACACGAGCATCAGTCCCCTCCACCAGGAAGCCTATACAACCCACTGAACAAACCTTACCCACTATGGGCTGACACCTAAAGCAACGGCAGCCACAAACATGCAGCCTGTGAAAAGGAGACCCCAAACACAGTAAGTTAAGTAAAATGAGAAGACAGAGGAATACGCAGCAGATGAAGGAGGAAAGTAAAACACATCAGACCAAACAAATAAAGAGTAGTCTAAATGAAAAATAGGTACCTACAAATAGGTAGTCTAAATGAAAAAGAATTCAGAGTAATGATAGTAAAGATGATCCAAAATCTTGGAAATAGAATGGAGAAAATACAAGAAATGATTAACAAGGACCTAGAGAACTAATGAGCAAACAAACAGTAATGAACAGCACAATAAATGAAGTTAAAAATTCTCTAGAAGGAATCAATAGAATAACTGAGGCAGAAGAATGGAAAATGACTTGGAAGATAAAATAGTGGCAATAACTACTGCAGAGAAGAATAAAGAAAAAAGAATGAAAAGAATTGAGGACAGTCTCAGAGACCTCTGGGACAACATTAAATGCACAAACATTCGAATTACAGGGATCCCAGAAGAAGAAGAGAAAAAGAAAGGGACTGAGAAAATATTTGCAGAGATTATAGTTGAAAAGTTCCTTAACATGGGAAAGGAAATAGTCAGTCAAATCCAGCAAGTGCAGAGAGTCCCAAATAGGATAAATCCAAGGAGAAACACACAAAGACACATATTAATCAAACTATCAAAAATTAAATACAAAGAAAATATATTAAAAGCAGCAAGGGAAAAGCAACAAACAACATACAAAGGAATCCACATAAGTTTACCAGCTGATCTTTCAGCAGAAACTCTGCAAGCCAGAAGGAGTTGCAGGACATATTTAAAGTGATGAAAAGGAAAAACGTACAATCAAGATTACTCTACCCAGCAAGGATCTCATTCAGATTTGATGGAGAAATTAAAACCTTTAGAGACAAGCAAAAGCTAGGAGAATTCAGGACCACCAAACTAGCTTTACAACAAATGCTAAAGGAACTTCTTTAGGCAGGAAACACAAGACAAGGAAAAGGTCTACAATCACAAACCCAAAACAATTAAGAAAATGGGAATAGGAACATACATATTGGTAATTACCTTAAATGTAAATGGTTTAAATGCTCCAACCAAAAGACATAGACTGGCTGAATGGATACAAAAAGAAGACCTGTATATATGCTGTCTATAAGAGACCAACTTCAGACCTAGGGACACACACAGCCTGAAAGTGGGGGGGATAGAAAAAGGTATTCCATGCAAATGGAAATCAAAAGAAAGCTGGAGTAGCAATTCTCATATCAGACAAAATAGACTTTAAAATAAAGACTATTACAAGAGACAAAGAAGGACACTACATAATGATAAAGGGATCAAACCAAGAAGAAGATATAACAATTGTAAATGTTTATGCACCCAACATAGGAGCACTTCAATACATAAGGCAAATGCTAACAGCCATAAAAGGGGAAATCAACAGTAGCACAATCATAGTAGGGGACTTTAACACCCCACATTCACGAATGGACAGATCATCCAAAATGAAAATACATAAGGAAACACAAACTTTAAATGACACATTAAACAAGATGGACTTCACTGATATTTATAGGACATTCCATCCAAAAACAACAGAATACACTTTCCTCTCAAGTGCTCATGGAACACTCTCCAGGATAGATCACATCCTGGGTCACAAATGAAGCTTTGGTAAATTTAAGAAAATTGAAATTGTATCAAGTATCTTTTCCAACCACAACGCGATGAGACTAGATATCAATTACAGGAAAAAAACGGTAAAAAAATAAAAACACATGGAGGCTGAAAAACACACTACTAAATAACCAAGAGATCACTGAAGAAATCAAAGAGGAAATCAAAAAAATACCTAGAAGCAAATGACAATGAAAACACAATGACCCAAAGCCTACGGGATGGAGCAAAAGCAGTTCTAAGAGGGATGTTTAGAGCAACAAAATCCTACCTTAAGAAACAAGAAACATCTCAAATAAACAACCTAACCTTACACCTAAAGCAATTATAGAAAGAACAAAAAAAGCCAAAGATAGCAGAAGGAAATAAACCATAAAAATCAGATCAAAATTAAATGAAAAAGAAATGAAGGACACAATAACAAAGATCAGTAAAACTAAAAGCTGGTTCCTTGAGAAGATAAACAAAATTGATAAACCATTAGCCACACTCACCAGGAAAAAAAGGGAGAAGACTCAAATCAATAGAATTAGAAATGAAAAAAGAGAAGTAACAACTGACACTGCAGAAATACAAAAGATAATGAGAGATTACTATAAACAACTATACACCAATAACATGGACAAGTGGAAGAATTGGATAAACTCTTAGAAAAGCACAACATTCCGAGACTGAACCAGGAAGAAATAGAAATTATAACAGACCAATCACAAACACTGAAATGGAGAGTGTTATTAAAAATCTTCCAACAAAAAAAAGCCCAGGACCAGATGGCTTCACAGGCAAATTCTATCAAACATTTAGAGGAGAACTAACACCTATCCTTCTCAAACTCTTCCAAAATATAGCAGAGGGAGGAACACTCTCAAACTCTTTCTAGGAGGTCACCATCAACCTGATACCAAAACCAGACAAAGACATCACAGAAAGAGAAAACTACAGACCAATATCACTGATGAACAAAGAAACAAAAATCCTCAGCAAAATACTAGCAAACAGAATCCAACAGCACACTCAAAGGATCATACAACATGATCAAGTGAAGTTTATCCCAGAAATGCAAGGATTCTTCAATATATGCAAATCAATCAACATGATAACCCATTTTAACAAATTGAAGGAGAAAAAACATACGATCATCTCAATAGATGCAGAAAAAGCTTTTGACAAAATTCAACACCGATTTATGATAAAAACTCTCCAGAAAGTAGGCATGGAGGGAATTTACCTCAACATAATAAAGGCCATATATGAAAAACCCACAGCCAAGATCGCTCTCAATGATGAAAAATTGAAACCATTTCCCCGAGATCAGGAAGAAGACAAGTTTGCCCACTCTCATCGCTATTATTAAACATAGTTCTGGAAGTTTTAGCCACAGCAATCAGAGAAGAAAAATATAAAGGAATCCAAAAAGGAAAAGAAGAAGTAAAGCTGTCACTGTTTGCAGATGACATGATAATCTACACAGAGAATCCTAAAGATGCCAGCAGAAAACTACTGGAGCTAATCAATGAATTTGGTAAAGTAGCAGGATACAAAATTAATGCACAGAAATCTCTTGCATTCATATACACTAATGATGAAAAATCTGAAAGAGAAATTAAGGAAACACTCCCATTTACCATTGTAACACAAAGAATAAAATACCTAGGAATAAACGTGCCTAAGGAAGTGAAAGACCTGTACTCAGAAAATTATAAAACACTGGTGAAAGAAATCAAAGATGACATAAACAGATGGAGAAATATACCATGTTCTTGGATTGGAAGAATCAATATTGTGAAAATGACTCTACTACCCAAAGCAATCTACAGATTCAATGCAATCCCTATCAAATTACCAATGGCATTTTTCACAGAACTATAACAAAAAAATTCACAATTTGTATGGAAACACAAAAGACCCCAAATAGCCTAAGCAATCTTGAGAAAGAAAAAGAATGGTGGTGGAATCAGGCTCCCTGACTTCAGACTATACTGCAAAGCTACAGTAAGCAAGACAGTATGGTACTGGCATGAAAACAGAAATATAGATCAATGGAACAGGATAGAAAGCCCAGAGATAAACCCACGCACATGTTCTCACTTTATCTTTGGTAAATGAGGCAAGAATAGACAGCGGAGAAAAGACAGCCTCTTCAATAAGTGGTGCTGGGAAAACTGGATAGCTACATGTAAAAGAATGAAATTAGAACACTCCCTAACACCATACACAAAAATAAACTCAAAACAGACTACTGACCTAAATGTAAGGCCAGACACTATAAAACTCTTAGTGGAAAACATAGGCTGAACACTTTATGACATAAATCACAGCAAGATCCTTTTTGACCCACCTCCTAGAGAAATGGAAATAAAAACAAAGATAAACAAATGGGACCTAATGAGACTTAAAATCTTTTGCAGAGCAAAGGAAACCATCAACAAGATGAAGAGACAACCCTCAGAATGGCAGAAAATATCTGCAAACAAAGCAACTGACCAAGGATTCAGCTCCAAAATATACAGGAAGCTCATGCAGCTTAATATCAAAAAAAATAAACAACAAATCCAAAAATGGGCAGAAGACCTAAATAGACATTTCTCCAAAGAAGATACACAGATTGGCAACAAACACATGAAAGGATGCTCATCATCACTAATCATTAGAGAAATGCAAATCAAAACTACAATGAGGTATCACCTCACACCAGTCAGAATGGCCATCATCAAAAAATGTAGAAACAATAAATGCTGGAGAGGGTGTGTAGAAAAGGGAACCCTTTTACACTGTTGGTGGGAATGTAAATTTATACAGCCACTATGGAGAACAGTATGGAGGTTCCTTAAAAAACTAAAATAGAACTACCATATGACCCAGCAATCCCACTACTGGGCATATACCCTGAGAAAACCATAATTCAAAAGGAGTCATGTACCACAATGTTCATTGCAACACTCTTTACAATAGCCAGGATGTGGAAGCAACCTACGTGGCCATCGAGAGATTAATGGATAAAGATGTGGCACATATATACAATGGAATATTACTCAGCCATAAAAAGAAACAAAATTGAGTTATTTGTTATGAGGTGGATGGACTTAGAGTCTGTCATACAGAGTGAAGTAAGTCAGAAAGAGAAAAACAAATAACGTATGCTAACACTTATATATGGAATAAAAAAAATGATTCTGAAGAACCCAGGGGGAGGACAAGAATAAAGATGTGGAGGTAGAGAATGGACTTGAGGACACGGGGAGGGGGAAGGGGAAGCTGAGATGAAGTGAGAGTGTGGCATGGACATATATACATTACCAAATGTAAAATAGATAGCTAGTGGGAAGCAGCCACATAGCACAGGGAGGTCAGCTCAGTGCTTTTTGACCACCTAGAGGGGTGGGATAGAGGATGGAAGGGAGATGCAAGAGGGAGGGGATATAGGGATATAAGTATAGTATAGCTGATTCACTTTGTTATACAGCAGAAACTAACACAACATTGTAGAGCAATTTTACTCCAATAAAGATGTTAAAAAAAATAAAAGTTGCAAAACCATTCAATGGAGTGGGGATGAGGGAAAGGTTTTTCAGCAAATGTTGCTTGAGAAATTGAACATCCATGGGCCAAAAATGGAAACTCAACTAATCCTTATGCCTCTTGCAAGAATTACCTCAAAATGAAATTTAAATGTGAACCCTAAATCTATAAAACTTTAAAAACATCCTAGGAGGAAAAACTTTGGGATATACGCAAAGAATTTATAGACTTGTTGCCCAAACACAATCCATAAAAAGAAAAGTTGCTAAATTAGACTTTATCAAAGTTTAAAAATTGTTCTCTGGGAAGGACCATATGAAGATAGTGAAAGATAAGCAACAGACTCAGGGAAAATACAAACCATATATTCAACAAAGTCTCATGTCTATAATGAAGAACTCTCAAACTCAACAGTAAAAAAAAAAAAAAAAAAAAAAAAAAAAACACAAAAAAACAATCCAAATAAAAATGGGTAAGACACTCACAGGCATGCTGGCAAAGAGGATCTACAGATGGCAAATGGACACCTGGAAAGATGCTCACCATCATTAGCCATTGAAGAAATGCAAATTAAACCCACAATGAGTTATCCCTACACACCTATTAGAATGGCTAAAGTAAAACTAGAGACAACATCAAACGTTGGCAAGGATGGGGAGAAACTGGATCACTCACATGTTGCTGGTGGGGATGTAAGTGGTACAGCCATTCTGGAAAACATTTTAGAAGCTTCTTATAAAGCTAAACATACAAATACAATACAATCCAGCAATTGTGTCTGTGGGCATTAATTCCAAAGCAATAAAAACTTATGTTTATGCCAAAACTATACACAAATGTTCATCATAGCTTCATTCATAATAGGCCCAAGCTGGATAAAGCCTAGATGTCCTTCCATAGATGAATGTTGAACAAACTTTGGTATATCCATGCCATGGAATGCCGCTCAGCAACAGAAAGGAATAAACTATTGCTATTCACCCATCAACTTGGATTAATCTTCAAGGGATTATACTGAGTGAAAAAAGCCAATCAAACAAAGTTACATACTTTGTGATTCCATTTATACCACCTTTTTGAAATAACAAAAATTTAGAAATGCAGAATATATTAGCAGTTAGAGGGGATGGGAGGAGAGAGGGTTTGGGTGGGGTTGGCCAAAAAGTGGGAGTGGTTTCCAAAGAGAAAGAAGAGGGGTACAGAACTATACACATGTGATAAACATGTGAAGAACTAAACACACACAAGGACTAATGAGTAAAACTGAGGAAGTCGCCCTAAGACTGGTGAATTGTATCAGTGCCAGTATCCTGATTGTGATATTGCACTATAGTTTTCTAAGATGTTACCATTAGGGGAAACTGGGTAAAGGGTACACAGGATCTCGGTTTTATTACTTACAAACACTCTGAATACATAATTATCTTAACAAATATTTCAACTAAAGGGGAAAAAAAGCTTTTTTTTCATTGATTTATTGGAGACGTACCATTGTAGAAGACAAAGGTTGCCCTTGGTCAAGGCTGATTCTAATTCTTTGGTCAGTTTTTACATGGGCTGTGGGTCTTGTGTGGACTGTAACCTATCCACTTAACAAAACCCAGCCTTGATGACATCACAGTCTCAAAGCTAACCATTCATGTGAAGTATACAGATGTTTTACAGCATTTGTGTGTGTGTGTGTGGTATGCGGGCCTCTCACTGTTGTGGCCTCTCCCGTTGCAGAGCACAGACTCCGGATGCGCAGGCTCAGCGGCCATGGCTCACGGGCCCAGCCGCTCCGCGGCACGTGGGATCCTCCCGGACAGGGGCATGAACCCACGTCCCCTGCATCGGCAGGCGGACTCTCAACCACTGCGCCACCAGGGAAGCCCCCAGATGTTTTTACAGTTGTTTTTCTGCTACATTTTCTTAAGATAGATCCTATGAAGAACCTTCTCTCTCTCACCTGAGGTTATGCCCCAAACTCTGGGTGTCTCACTAACCCATGCTTTTGGTTTGATCGCCTCGTGGTGCGTTCTAGTGGTGCATTCTCCGAATCAACAAAATTTTTTTTTTAAGTATGTGGAAGTTTGAGTGTCTTTTCAAGAGCCCACAATGAGTGCACAGGTCCATTCATTTCACCCAGAATCAGAGATCAGAGTGTACTTTTGTATTTTTGTCCACACCATGAGGCTGGTGGGATCATAGTACCCTGACCAGGGATGGAACCCAGGCACCCTGCAGTGGAAGCACAGAGTTCTAACTACTGGACTGCCAGGGAATTCCCACTTTTGTACTTTTATAACCACAAGAAGGTCATGGATATTATCAAGACCTTCATGATTATAATAATAAAAATTCCTTCTCTTTGAGCCTATCAATATAGGGTCTGAAATGTATAGAAAAAAATTTCATGCAGTAATAAATACAACTGCAGATCAAGCCTGCACTGTGTAAAGGGCTTAGTTACACATATTTCTTCCATTCCACAACCCTCAACATTTCTCTCTTTTCTCTTAACTCATAAAGAAAGATGAAAAATAATATTCTCCTGAGTAATGTTCTAGCCTTCCCCTTTGGAGCAGAGGTCCCTCCAGGGCTTCAAGTTTATCTATTAATTCAGCAGCTAGGCAGAGCTTTCCTTTGAGAGCTGCTGTTACATAGTGTTGAGCAAACTGTCCTCAATAGGGCAGGCTGAAGATTACACAAAAGGAGGTGCCAACAGCTCCTGATTTATCACAAACACCAGTGGAGAGGGTTAAGGCAACCCCACAATTCACTGCTCAGACCTTTCTTGCCTCTGATGATCGTCTTCTTTCTCCCTCAACTGGGTCCTGCTTTGACTCTTCTCCTGAAGTCCTGATGCCTCTGCTTCGATGCTGAAACTTGGGAAAAGAAAAAAAATTGTCAATATCTTTAGTGCCTTGCAATTACTTAGCAAAGTTCTGCTCTGGCCCTCACTGGCTCTCTAATGAAACTTCCAGCGTGCATTCACTGGAGCTGGCCTGTGCCGTAGCCAGGGTGAGCCTTCAAAGACTTTTTCATTCTAACATAACCCAAGAATGTTAGGAAACTAGAACAAAAAGGCTGCCTAGCCCCAGCTTCCTAACTCTGTTGGCCCTAATATCTTATCTTTACAGTTTCCGCAATGATGGGATTGAATCTGGGCACTCTCTAAGAGTTCATTAGACAGAATGTGTGTATATGAAGCTACCAGGAAGATATTTTATAAATGAATGTCGATATTTCCCCTTCCAATGTAATTAGATATTCTGTTTCAATCTAAGGCCCTTATTATGCCAAAAAGGAATAATGAAGCTTTCAAACACGATACAGCTGGGCAGATTTCAGCATCCCACAAGAAGCAGCCCTGCCTTGCCCTCCAAGCTTTAGAAGGAGACAGCACAGGGGGCAATGAAATCTGACTACTTTGGTGGGGGAGGGAGTGGATCTAAAAAACTCCTGGTCCAAAAAAGAAAGCATGTGGTGTTAGCTACTTGTAGTCTAAAATTTTAAAAAGCAAAGCAAAATTTAAATGGGGGGTAAAGGGAAGAGTTGAGTTAATCCTCCTACTGCTTTAGAAAAAAGCCAACTCAACTCACATGGTTTTATCCACTAGTTTCCCATCTCTATAGGCTCCACTGAGAAGACTAACATGCTTACAACGTGTGCAGAGAATTTTGATTGCACAGTAGGAGAAAGATGTTGAAACTTAGCTTTAACATCCGTGGAGCTGCCCCAAATACAGCAGAGCTGCTGGGAGGAAGGATCTATTTGGGATCCCGTAGGCACTGGAGAGACACAAAGGCTGTTCATTGATGCAATCTAAAGAGAGGTCATACAGGTGACACACAAGACCCACGCTGAGCACCTGCTGCTCCTGAAGGCGGGCTCCAGCTGCTCAGTGGGATGGGCTGCGGGGATCAGAGAGCCCAGGATGGGGCTACGGACACTCAGAACTGGAAGCAGGACTCCTGCTTTGGCTGTGTAATTTGGGCCAAGTTAGTTGACTATTCTGAGCATCTGTACCCTTTCCTCAAAATGGGTATGGAACCTACTACACTAAGTTGATGAGGAATTTAAATAAGAAGGACTGTATAACATGCCTAGCACGTGGTCATGGTCAATAAATATTAGCCCCTTCCCCAGACCTGTTTCCTTAGCAAAGCCCCCATCATCTAAAGCAATGCTTTGTTAACTCATACACCAAATATGCTAGAAACACTTCATATTTTAGAAAGAACTTTGTGTACATTTGATATTCTTTTTGGTAAACTGAGTAAGCACTCTTTAAGAATATGTAAACCTAGATTTCCTGACAGACTCTGCATTAGATAGTTGATTGGAGCGAACACACCAGCCAATCCCCTTCTTAATCTTGGGGTGCGCAGTTCTGGGCTTCTGTCCTTGGATCCCTCAGTTTAATTACTCAGCTCAGAGCTCAGAGGAGCCGTATGGCTCCAGCCCTGGGTGAGCCAGCTCGCTAAGAAAGCAGGAGTGGGGAGGGCTATTCGTCTCCTGTCCTTTCCACTCTTCCATCCAGCAGGAGTTGGGGTCATGAGCAGGGGGGCATGAACAAAGTTGATGATGTAACTGGGCTTCCTGTGGAGACTTACCCAGTTCACACCTGGAGTCTCTCTATTCAGGAGTGTACATATGGTATTTGTCTTTCTCTTTCTGACTTATTTCACTTAGTATGATAATCTCTAGTTACATCCTTGTTGCTGCAAATGGCATTACTTCATTCTTTTTATGGCTGAGTAGTAATCCATTGAGAAAGAGAAAGACAAATACCATATGATATCCCTTATATGTGGGATCTAAAATATGACACAAATGAACCTATCTACAAAGCAGAAACAGACTCACAGACTGGTGGTTGCCAAGGGGGAGGGGGTTGGGGGAGGGCTGGAGTGGGAGGTTGGAGTCAGCAGATGTAAGCTATTATATGTAGAATGGATAAACAACAGGGTCCTACTGTGTAGCACAGAGAACTATATTCAATATCCTATGATAAACCATATTGGAAAAGAGTATAAAAAAAGAATGCATATATATGTATAACTGAATCACTTTGCTGTACAAAAGAAGTTGACACAACTTTGTAAATCGATTATACTTCAATAAAAAGAAAAATTAAAAAGAGTATACAGACAAAATTGTGTTTATAAGAATAGGCATTTGAAAAACAAAATTAGCAATTTGAAAAATATCTGCATAATAATAATAACATCAACATTTACGTGACGGGCCCTACTCTCTCTAGGCTCATTTTATGTATTAACTTACACCATCTGCCCAACAACTCAGCGAAGGAGGTACTGTTATTATCCTCATTTTAGGGATGAGGAAACTCGGACCCAAGAGAGAGTCAGTGGATTATTCAAGATGCCAGAGCCAATGGCAAAGATCAAGATCGAAGGCAGAACTGCTCCTGCGTCTGGGCTCTTGAATGTTAATTTGCTTCATTGATTGATATCCCATGGATCATTTGTACAATTTTCTTGCTCAGAGAAGAGCCCTTTCCTAATCCCAAGCTTAAACCCTTAGGTTTGTTTGTTCAGTGTTGGTGATGGGTATTAAATAACTGGAATACAGTTATGACTGACTTCGTTTGAAATTCAGGTGTAGGAAGCCTTGTTGATTTTAGTTTCAAGTGGAATAACCTTTCTGTTAGTTTTATCGGTGGTGATGATTTTTCAGCGATTTGTTCAATGGCAGATAAATCCCAGTGACGTTAATCATGTTGTGCCACAGAGAAAAGTCTAGTACTTTCGTTAATTGTCTCTTAGGTTGTAAAAGCCTAACCACGGAGCATTCCACTGGTACCACCCATAGGCAGAGCCAGAGGGGTGGGCTTTGGGCTAAAGCAGAGACTCTGGGAGCCACTTAACTGTAATTTCAGGAGCATAGGGAAGCGATAAGAAGACAGCTATGGTAAAAATAAAGTGACACAAGTGACATCAATAGTCACTCCTCACACGGTGTTCATTGCATGGAGCCTCTTGTCTGCCCTTACATGCAGTAACTCATTCAATGCGGACCTAGGAAGGAGGCCTGTTTCATACCCCGATCTTATCATTATCTGGTAATCTTACAGAGTTCTAAGTTATCCCCGTTTTACGCAAAGCAGAACACTTCGTGGCCATTTGGCTTTGGTGTAGGTCTGCATGTTACCATTGACTAGTAGGATGACCATCGGCAAACCAGCTCAAGCCTCTGATGCTCAGATCCCCTTCTGCCCCCCACCAAGGGCAGTGCTGACAGTCCCTGGGATTGTGCAGGGGTTACAGGAAACAACGCAGGGATTGTGCTCACAGTTCCTGGCACAAGGTGGCCAATACATGAGAGGCATTGTTACTATCTGGAATGTTCTAAAAAGTGATCCAGCTAAGATAGTTATTTAAATTTTACCTAAAACCTGATTTTTTTCTCGGAGCAGCTTTTGATGATGAAACCAGGGACAGGTACTGTATTAATCTCCTAGGGTCTCCCCAACAAGTACCACAAGCTGGGTGGCTTGTAACAACAGGAATTTATCATCTCACAGTTCTGGAGGCTGAAGGTCTGAAATCAAGGTGCTGGCAGGGCCATGCTCCCTCTAAAGCAGGAGTCCCTAACCCCTGGGCCTGTTAGGGACCAGGCCTCACAGCAGGAGGTGAGCGGCGGGCTAGCGAGTGAAGCTTCATCTGCCTCTCCCCATTGCTTGCATTACTGCCTGAACCATCCCCCGACCCTGGTCCATGGCACCAAAAAGGTTGGGGACCACTGCCTCCTCCTGTGTGTGTCTGTGGCTCTTCTCCACCACTTAAAACAAATGGATTTGAGCCACGCTAATGACTTCTTCTTAATTTGATTACTCTGCAAAGTCCCTACTTCTAATAGTATGATACTCACAGGAACCGGGATTGAGACTTGAACTTATCTTTTTGAGGGACACAGTTCAACTCCTAGCAGGTGCCCTGAAGATTTGGCTAACAGACCTGTCACTGATGAGGGTGGGGATATAACTCTACAAAGGAAACCATTTCCTATTAACTCTGTAGAAAGAAAACACCAGTTTGGGGTGACTGTATGCCAGTTCTTGCTTAGTTTATTTTTTTTCTGATTCAAATGTGTTCTCTCTCAAGAGCTGAAAAATCACAGAGTAATTTTTGGAAATCTCAAGATTACATTGAGAAAAGAAAATATTGTTCATTTATGAACATTAAAGAACACTCAGCCAATAACAATGGAAAATGTTCTATTGATTCTACCCCGACCAACCTTCACGTTTTGATGTGTTCCTATTTGTTCTTTGCCTACCTACAAGGCAGCACTTTACTGTGGTGTTTAGAACACCTGGATGCAATTAACATCAGTATCTATCTACATCCGCAGAGGAGAGAAAAATTAAGTCATTGAACAATTTTGATCCTTACTGTAATTTGTATAATTAGTCAAAGCAATTGCTTAAAAAATTCAATGCTGAAAGCCTTTCCTCCCTGACTTTTTTATGTTGACAGTATTGTGGAACATCGTTATTCACATCTAGGAGGCACATAATGGAACCAAGTTCTGTATACTTGACAGACGGCCAGTGCCACCTCTTGGCAGGGCTGCATCTTCCAAGCCATTCTGTTTTGAGTGGGCAGCCATCTCCTCCAGCTTTTACTGCAAAACCACAAGAAGGGGTGAGATCAGAGTGATCACTGCTGCTGGCGGGGAGGGATTCTGTCCCCCTGGAAGCACAGCTGGGTCAAATATCACCCCAAATATTCAGTTTACTCATAGGAAAACTAAAGTCCAATCAGAGAGCTTGAGTGAAGATAGGTCTGAAGTCAAGTCCTGATAGTTGAAAACCCCAAACCCTTCGTCAACCTCACTTTCCCTCAGTCCAAGGCAACCGGTCAATTGCTTTCTGTCTCTACAGATTTGGCGATTATAGATATATCATATACATGGCATAAATGATGAATGAATGATTATTTGAGACCCTTTTTCCCCCAGGGCTATTCCCACTTTTCATGTTGTATTCTCATCTCCCAACTAGTGTTTTCCAAGTGGCAGGTGGTGATATAAAACATTACAGTTTACCTTTACTATTTTTTATGTTTTGCCTGATGAATTCTCTTTCATTGACTAAGTCTTACTGAGCTTCTTCATAAGCCAGGCTCTCCACTGGTCCCTGAGACACCCCGACGTAGGAGATGGAGATGGGTGTTCCCACAAGTAGTTTAAGTTCTAGGAGGGATGCGATGCACATAATGTTCAATATAGCCCAGAGATTCCCCCACCTTAGGTCTGCCGGGCCATCCTGGGTGTGTCAAAATCCTCATAAAGGGATACAGTAAGTCCCCTACATACGAACCTTCAAGTTGCGAACTTTCAACCACGTGAACGTGTTTGCATGTCCAATCACGTAAGTTAGTTCACGTGTCTGGCGTACATCGTCACGTGCGTGCATCCTCTACAAGTGGTTGTGCTTTTGTGTACTTTACTGTACAGGACTGTATAGAGTACAGTAGTTCAGTATCTTTATTTCCAGCTACATCTGCAAGAGGACGACTTCATTGAACTCCTTTTTGTGCAACACGAGGAGCTTACTAATGAAGACCTGAAGGAACTGGAGGCCCAGAGAAAGGACAAAGAGAGACAAGAGGAAGAAGTAACTGAAGAACTGAAGAGATTCACGACACAGAAAATGGCAAAGGAGTCTTCTTTATTTGAGGAGGCACTGTTAGTTTTTGAGGCACAGGACCCAAACAAGAACGGTACACGAAGGTTGCAGCAGCCGTTCAGAATGCAATCCAGTGCTACCGTGTCATCTATGATCAGAAAAAAAGAGCTGCTACCCAGACATCACTGGATCATATTTTCAAGAGGGTAGATAGAATTGAATCCAGCAAGGAACCAGAACCTGTGTCATCAACGTCAGGCGTGAGTGAAATTGCAGCTTTCCCTCCATCTCCTATTGCTGAGGATCCTTCAGCTCTCCCATCTCCCACCTCCTCTCCCTTCTCCAGTCAGTAACTCTTCCTGCCTGTTCACTCGATGCCAGCTCCTGGATGCCAGCTGTTGTACTGCTGTACTTTTCAAGGGACTGTACTGTAAGATTAAACATGTTTTCTTTATTTTTTGTTTGTTTTTTCTGTATTATTTGTGTGAAAAGTATTATAAACCTATTACAGTACAGTACTGTATAGCCGATTGTGTTAGTTGAGTACCTAGGCTAACTTTGTTGGACTTAACAAACAAATTGGACTTAATGAATGCGCTCTCGGAATGGAACTCGTTCGTCTGTAGGGGACTTACTGTATTTAGGAAAGACATTTGAATGGAGATGGATTTGAACATCACTCATTCTAATTCAATGAGTGTTTTGTTTCGTTTTTAAACAGAGGACAGTGGAAGGAAGTGGTGAAATAGAACATACTTTTATTTTAGTGATTGTTAACTTTCAACTTCAGTAGGAAAAAAGAATGAGTGAATTAAGTTTTCTTAGAACTTAGCCATCATTACTTCATTATGCAAATATTTACTAAGTGCTTACTTGGTGAACTGTGCAGCCCACAGGGCCCTGTACTTTGAAGGGCCCCATGCTTGATTTAATACTCTACTGTCACTGTCTTAAATTCTTAGTAACTTTGAATAAGGGGGCCTTCATTTTCATTCTGCACTGGGCCTTGCAAATGATGAAGCAGGTCCTGGCCAGGTGTCAGGTACTCTGCTGGCCTCGGGGTCCCTCAGGGTCAGATATGATTCCATCCTTGAGAGATGGCCTCACTCCTCTTGGCTTACCTTTGCTTTCTGATCTCTGATGAACTTAAATCGAAAGGAAGTTGTTTTTATTTACAAAGATTTATGCTTAATAGATAAATACTTTTTGACTTGAAAACATTCAAAAATGTAATTTTAGTAAAAAAAAAAGGGAGGTTGCAAAATATGTGTTTATAATCCCCTTTCTCTAGTGACATACTGTACATCACACAGTTATTATATATTATAATTTTTAGAAGCAAGGCCTGAGTTCTACAGTCATTCTGGTGTTCATTTCCCTGAAAAATTCCTTTTAAGATGTTTCCTTCATCTTTAAAATTAAAAAAAATTAACACAAGCTCTGTCTAGACATGCATCTTTATTTTTTGGCTGGACTGCTGTGATCCCCTCTAACTATGCAAACATAGATCTTTCTTCATTCAAGGATCTCTTCTCTATTCACACACACACACACACACACACACACACACACACACACACACTCACATTTAACAGAATGTTGAGATGTAACTCACAGCCCACACAAGTCACCCGTTTGCTGTGTACAATTCCATGGTTTATTATATTCAGAGAGTTGTGTAACCACCACCACAAGCTAATTTTAACACATTTTATCACCTCAAAAGAAACCTTGTACCCATTAGCAATCACACCTATTCTTTCCCTCAGTTGCACCTCACCCTTTCCCCAGCCCTAGACAATCACTCATCTACTTTCTGTCTCTGTAGATTTGCGCTTCATATAAATGGAACTGTATAGTATGTATGTTTTTTTTTTTACTTCTATGTCTGGTCCTTTTGATGACCATAATGTTTTCAAGGTTCATCCATGTTGTAGCATTTATCAGCACTTCATTCCTTTATATTGCCAAATAATATTTTATTTTACAGATATACTGTTTTGTTTATCCATTCATCAGTTGAGGGACATTGGATGGTTTCTGTGTTTTAGCTATTATGAATAATACTGTTATGAACGTTTGTGTACAGTTTTCATGTGGACATATGTTTTCATTTCTCCTGGATATATAGGTAGGAGTGAAATCCTGGGTCAGGTATTAACTCTATTTTTAACATTTTGAGGAACTGCCACACTGTTTTCCACAGCAACTGGACCATTTAAAATTTCCACCAGCAAAAATACATGAGGGTTCTGATTTTTCCACATCCTCATCAACACTTGTTATTATCTTTTTTTTTTTTTTTGAGTACAGCCATCCTAATGGGTACGTAGTGGTATCTCATAGTGGTTTTAATTTCCATTTCCCTAATGACTAAACATGTTGAGAATCCTTCCGTGTGCTTATCGGTCATTTGTGTATAAAATATCCCTTCAAGTTCATTGCCTGTTTTAAAAATTTAGCTATTTATCTTTTTTTGTGATCCATATTATCTTTTTAAAAGTACTGCCTGTATTTCACTTGTTCTGCTGTTGTCTTTGGGACCACTAGCCATCTGCACCTCAATCTTGTACTTAGGATGGTGATATTACTTGAGATCTCCTTCTGGACACTGCAGTGCACCATTTTCAGGAGGAGGTTTTTCCATGGGGCACTTTTTCATGGGCCTCACTTAGTTCTGCAGGCAAGATTTAGTGATCTGCTAACAGATAGGAAACACAGGGCCCTGATTTTTGTCTACGTGAGAGACCCTACAGTTCCCAACTCAGGGCTGTCACCTGCCTCCTGATCTCTGTGGCCAAGGCAGTGTCTCTCCTAGGCTGAGTGTCTGGTCATCTCATCAGTGCCATTCTTGTCACCACATCTGCCCACTGCCCTTAACTCTGGGCTATTCTTCCTCACTCTCTGCCAGGTTGTCCACTCTGGTCCCTTGCAAAGAGTGGGTCCTGTGAGGTGGGTGGGTGCAGAGGCGGTGGCAGGAATTGGCTCTAAGATTTTCTAGACATTCTCTGTGTCATGGGGTCGGGAGCTGGGACTACAGTGGCATGAGGCCTCCAAGTGAATGTGATATCCCCAAAGATTTAGCCATTAGACTGTCTATCTGCATTGTCAGTATTGTGAGGTTTTTCATCTTATTAGTTTTCTGCTGTCTTTAAAGGTGTTTGGGGAAAAAAAGTTTAGAGAGGATTACTAGGCAGAAACATATCAAACTCCATTTCAAAATATAAAGCATGTCTCGGCGTTCTAGTAAGATAAGATATAGGCCCTCTAGTGTTTTGAAAAATGTATAACGTATTTTGTTTCCTATGGCCAAGCCAAGGGGAGGTGCCTTGATCATACAGCTGTCATGTATACAATGGGACAGTCACCCACGTTGAGACAGTTTTGTAATGAGGTCCTTCTGGTGCTTTGAGAGCTAATCATCCTCAGTGGGATAAAAGAAAGACCCACCACAGCTTTTTGGGGAATAATGTTGTAATGAATTGCTAATGATCCATCAGGTCTGGTAAGTACCGGGGGAAGGTTTTATATCCTTGAAACGAATCCTTCACTGCACTGGAGTCACACTGATGAAGAAGCCCAGAATTAGGAATGACACTTCTTTAAATGCAAATGGCTCTGTGCTGTCAGCTCCAAGAAGCCACTTTCTCCTGATGGATAATTCTTGGGGGTAATTTGCTGCCACAGTAAGTGAGCCGTGGCAGCCTCTCCCCTTCCTTCACCAGCCGGCAAATAGAGGAGTTATTGGGAGAGAGGAGCATTCCTTTCCTGACACCATGTGCTGTCTATTCAGCATAATGTTAATATAGCCGTAGAGCCAGGCTCCAAGCAAAAAATATTCATCAGCAGAGAAGGGAGTTGGAAGATGTGTTATCCATTTTCTAGAGAGGCTTTGATTTGCAGATTTCTCCTCTAGGACAGGGGCTCTGTCACTAACACCTCTCTCCCCAGTCCATGGAAAAGATAAAGATTCTACCTTATAAGTGTATGTGGCACCAGGGAGTACTAGATTGAACAGGAAGTGTACAGGTGTTGGAGCAGAATCCCAAATACCTTATTCACGTGCTGAACTTTTATTGGCTCTGTGTTGCAGGCTCTGTGTTGCGAATCTCTGAGATGGAGATTCCTGCATTGGGACCTTTATTAGGGACTGTTTGGGGGCTTGACACCTACAGGAGGGAGGGGAAGGAGGAAGGACTGGACAGAGAGAGAAGCTGACCTGGGACACAGGCCTGACAAGGTCCTTGGCAGACCTTCTAGGATGCTCTAAAGACAGGGTGGTTCTTGAAGGTGTCCCAAGTTGGGGAGAGGGGGCCATGGCTTTATTCCCCCATGTTGATCACTCATGGGACGTGGCTGCATTTGGAAGGAGGCAAATTGTTGGCCCAGGCAGTCACCCAAAAAGACTGACAGTGGAGAGCTGCCTGTTGGGCACTAAGCCCAGGACCTGGGGACTCCTTGTTGCCAAAGAGAGTCTGGGTGGCATTTGACAGCATCCACTAAACCATGTGGCATTGGGAAGTTCAATGACCACTAATGGCCTCGGTGTCTTTATAGAATCATACAATTTATGATTATAACACACTTACCTCATAGAATGGTAAAAGGGGACCTTAAATGACAGAACACTCATGAAATGTTTAGCTCAGTAGGTGCAGAATTCTTCCTCAATATTGACTTTGAAAAATGAAAGAGCAGACAGCGTGGTTTAAAGAAGGCTCCAACCTGGCGTAGATCCTACAAACTCTCTCCTTATGAGGGCAGGTTCTTTTTTTTTTTTTTAACATCTTTATTGGAGTATAATTGCTTTACAATGGTGTGTTAGTTTCTGCTGTATCACAAAGTGAATCAGCTATACGTATACACATATCCCCATATCTCCTCCCTCTTGCATCTCCCTCCCACCCTCCCTATCCCACCCCTCTAGGTGGTCACAAACCACCAAGCTGATCTCCCTGTGCTATGCGGCTGCTTCCCACTAGCTATCTATTTTACGTTTGGTAGTGTATATACGTCCATGCCACTCTCTCACTTCGTCCCAGCTTACCCTTCCCCCTCCCCATGTCCTCAAGCCCATTCTCTACATCTGCATCTTTATTCCTGTCCTGCCCTTAGGTTCCTCAGACCCTTTTTTTTTTTAGATTCCCTATATATGTTTTAGCATATGGTATTTGTTTTTCTCTTTCTGACTCACGTCACTCTGTATGACAGACTCTAGGTCCATCCACCTCACTACAAATAACTCAATTTTGTTTCTTTTTATGGCTGAGTAATATTTCATTGTATATCCGTGCCACATCTTCTTTATCCATTCATCTGTTGATGGAAACTTAGGTTGCTTCCATGTCCTGGCTATTGTAAATAGAGCTGCAATGAACATTGTGGTACATGGCCCTTTTTGAATTATGGTTTTCTCAGGGTATATGCCCAGTAGTGGGATTGCTAGGTCATATGGTAGTTCTATTTGTAGTTTTTTAAGGAATCTCCATACTGTTCTCCGTAGTGGCTGTATCAATTTACATTCCCACCAACAGCGCAAGAGGGTTCCCTTTTCTCCACACCCTCTCCAACATTTATTGTTTGTAGATTTTTTTGATGATGGCCACTCTGACTGGTGTGAGGATATACCTCATTGTAGTTTTTTTTTTTTTTTTTTTTTAGGTATGCGGGTCTCTCACTGTTGTGGCCTCTCTCGTTGCGGAGCACAGGCTCCGGACGCGCAGGCTCAGCGGCCATGGCTCACGGGCCCAGCCGCTCCGCGGCATGTGGGATCTTCCTGGACCGGGGCACGAACCCGCGTCCCCTGCATCGGCAGGTAGACTCTCAACCACTGCGCCACCAGGGAAGCCCCTCACTGTATATTTGATTTGCATTTCTCTAATGATCAGTGATGTTGAGCATCCTTTCATGTGTTTGATGGCAATCTGTATATCTTCTTTGGAGAAATGTTGATTTAGGTCTTCTGAGGGCAGATTCTTAAATGTAAATTACTTCTCTGCCCACCACAACCTTGTTATGAATTGAAATTCATTCCCCAGTAATATTTTCTGACCCCTCCTCCCTGGGGGCAGGGGCTGCCTTTTAGGTGAACTACCTTGTATTATAATAGCTTCCTACGGCTGCTGTAACAAATTACCATAAAGTTGGTGACTTAAAGCAACACACATTTATCCTCTTAAAGTTCTGGAGGTCAGAAGTCCAAAATGAATCTGATGGGGGCTAAAGTGAGCATGTCAGTTGGCTGATTTCTTCTGGAGGCTCTAAGGGAGAGTTCATCCTTGGTGTTTTCTAACTTAAGAAGGTCATGCTCATTCCTTGGCTTATGGCCCTGCGTCACATGCATTTCTTCCCCTGCTTCCCACGTCACCACCTCACTTTCTTCTGTTCTGTAGTCAACTCTCCTTACGCCTTCCTTTTACAAAGGCACTTGTGATGGCATTTCAGGCTCACCTGGAGAGCCCGGGATAATCTTCTTATGTCAACATCCTTAATCACACCTGCAGTGTTCACTTTGCCATGTAAAGTAACATTCATGGGATCCAGAAATTAGGAGTTGGGTCTCTTTGGGGGCCATCATGCATCCTGCCACACACACCCCAGCTCTTTTAAGACCCCCCAGTCTTTTAAGACCTATGGTCATTTGCCGGTACTGGCTTGTGAGCTCAGGGAGGGCAGGGAAGCTCATTTGGATTTTACCTTCAGGACAAGTGTATGTCACACACAAGGGATGTTCCAAAAACACTTGCATCATTGAATCCAAAGCTTATTATCCCTACTCCAAAGCAGTAACTCATCGTGAGGAACTCTCAATCTGACAAGGGCCCTGTAGGTGAGAGGCTACGATAAAAGGTGTTTTTGCTTTTTGCAGATGCAGCAGAGTTGCCCAGGGCCATTGGTGGTCCTTCTGTGCCCTGCCCTGAATTCACGGCCAGGGACAACTCCACCTTTAGTGAGCAGGGGGCTCCTTTGCATGGGATCAGACCACTGAACCAGTGTCGATTTGCAGGACTTTTTTTCTGCTTACATCATTCCTTATTTCCACTTATAATTTTACATACCAGGGTACTGGTTTCTTGCTTTGTTCAGCTTCAGTACAAAGTAGAACTTAAAAAAAATATGATTTTAGAATTATTTAGGCTATTTTAATCAGCCCTTCCTTAATTTAAAGCTTCAAGGATTGAAGCAGTGACTTTCTCTTCTCTGATTTGTAGCCAGAGTCCCTGTCTCAGTGCTACTTACCCAGTGGACACTTACTAAGCAGTGAAAAAAAGTAAATGAAGAAAAGAATGAATTGTCAGATAAAAATTCTTTAAAAAAAATGAAGGAAAATTAAAATGAATAATTTGGATACTTCTGACAACACAAGTGGTTATGAATATTGTCTTGGGGCCTGGGAAGTGGACTCAAAGCACACAGTCAGTTGCTCAGTTGACTGGGATAGCACAGGCTCCAGGAGCACATGTTCCACTGTGACCAAGCAAGTTGTCACGTAAGAGGTCATTTGGTGACACCCATCATTTAAAGCAGAGTTTACTCTTCTCAAGGTGTCCTGGCAGGGATGAATTTTGACTCGGGCCTTCGGTCTAGGCAAGAGTTGGATACTAGGGTATCACAGCTGAGCGGGGGGCAAATAAGCAAAAGCACGGGGTTGGGGGGTGTTGAAGTGAGCAAGGGGCTATAATGAGGAAGGAGCCCTTGGAAGAGGCTGTTCTGATGGGAACAGATAGCTCAGGTCAGGGGCTCTGGGGAAGAGGGGATTTCAGACCACAGAGAGTGGAATTCTGGCACGAGGAGTGTGATTGTCTCTGAGGTTTGTTTGCCCCCAACTCTGTTTCTTTGGAGGCCCTCCTGTCTCCCAGCTGCTGGGGGGCCAGTTGAAGAATGATTTGTCATGCTCTGATCCCCGGGCTGCAGGAAGGCCAGTCTTTGCAACACAGCCCCTTGACAAGGATGAATCAACCAGAGGGGCAAAGGAACCCAGCTGGGCCAGTTAGAATCTTCCATGGGTAACTTTATCGATGTTGGGGGCGAGAGGTGACTTTTTTGGCAATAGGCTAGCTAAGTCAGGAGCTGGAATCTGTAGCTGATGCAACTCATATCCGATGATTTTTCTAGAGAGACCCTCAAGCTCCAGCCTGGGGGTAGAGCTGATTTCTTTTTATATCACAATGAGGGCGAGCAATGTCCCGCCCCATCCTGCTGCTGCCCACCACACTCCGGGGTTGGCACTTATAACTCCTCCTTTCCCAGTTCCACAGGGATTCACCCCACTAGCGTTCCATTAAGTGCCTCGTGTCTACGAAGCACTGGGTCCTGCTAAAGTTCTCATTAAGGAAGGAAACATGCCACTTCCTTGAAGATGTTTGCAGGTAGGTCGAGAAAGGTAAGAAAAAAACTGGCCCAAAGAAACAAGTTGAAATACACAAACTCAGCTTTGCCAAGAGAGATTTTCGATGACAGATGTATCAGATAGGATGGCTCGTCCAGCAGAATGCATTTTATCAAGCTGAATCCAGAGGGTTATGGCCGCTTGGAATATGCTTGTATGAGTCCCCTTTTTCTTCCAGGCATGTAGGGAAATGAACTCAGTATCTGATTAAATATGACATGGGGACTTCCCTGGCAGTCCAGTGGTTAAGACTCTGCACTTCCACTGCAAGGGGCACAGGTTTGATCCCTGGTAGGGGAACTAAGATCCTACATGCTGCACGACATGGCCAAGAAAATTAAAAAAAAAAAAAAATGATGTGACTCACAAAATACGGTTAGGAGAAAGAAGGGCAGGGGTGAAAGAAAGGAATAGACTTGAGATGACATAGAGTTAATAAAATATAAATTGGTTCACAAAACTTTGCTTGGACATTGTATTTTATAAATTTAGCCTGATTGTGAACACACATCAGAAGTTTGTTTGTTTTCCTCAGTTGAGAGCCCTTCACACTGAGTCCTACACAATCAGTGGTAGCAAGAATTATGCAACTCCAAGTTCTAGTTTCTCAGGCCTGTTTCCCCCTGGGTTGCCTTACTTTAACCAATCTTTTAGGTTAAGCACCTAAGGTGGGGAATATCTTCTGACATAAGCACCCACAATACATGTGTCGTGGCTCTGTCCTCTCTCCATCTTTGGAAGAAGCATTGTGATAAAGTCCCCATGAAACCAAACATAATAACTTTGAAGATGAGCCCACATTATGCTTCATAACAAGGCCAGCAGGACTCATCAGAACAGTAATCTGAAGATGCTTTTTCTCCACCAGCAGTAACTCATTCCAGGACAGCCTGAGTTCAAGGCGGGGGCCCACAGAGAACACTGCAAAGCTTCTTGGAACACTTCAGCCCAAAAAAGACAGAGAGGACACGCTATACTGTGACTTTTGTGGAAATGAAGAAAAATGACTTCAGGTATTTAACAAATTGCCTCTTGTTTCTCTCACTAAAAACAGTCAACACTGAGCTGTATTCTGGCTTTATAGGGGACAAAATGTAATGTTATCAGTTCTGAGATTCAAACTAAATGCTAAACTTTCAGGAGCACGGAAGTTTGAAAAATATTTTCTGTATTAAAATAACAAGAATTTTTGTATGGTAAGACCTAGAATCACAATAATTAACCTGGTAAGGATCTTTCAAGTTTTTTGAAAGGCAGTTGAAGAAAGAATAAAGAAAGCATTTAAGAAGCGTAAGAGTAGAAAACATTTTCCACTCGGGAAAACTGGAAGAGAGACAAGTCACATGTTTATAGTTTTCATTTTTATGGACAATATGCAAGTAAAATACACATGTAGAAAATTAGGGTGTTTTCAAAACATGTGGTTCACAGCTATGGTGGACCCTCAGGATGGGTTTTCAACCCATTTCTAGAGTCCAGAGGTTGGAATCTCAACCAAGAACTCTGTTTCCTTGGCTTCTTGGTTCCCAGTTCTGCCACTTGATGCCCTCCTGGGAGACTCTGAATTGGAACTGAGTTACCTGAGGGAAGGCAAGGTGCTCAGTCCCCCTTTGTTGGTGTCAGATGGTGACAGAAATGGCACAAATCTGTAACCTGAAAACATGGCTGCAGCTTCTGAATTCAGTAGGTAGCTTCTGAGGGCTGCCTGATGCTTCAGCAGCAGTGGTGGGACTTCTCTGATTTTGGCAGAAGTGGTACAGTTCTGAACTCAGCAGCAGTGCAAACAATTCCTTGATTTACTATGGAAGAGAACAGTTTGACAACTGGGCATTGCTCCTGGAAAAGTCACTGGAGCCTGCTTCCCCAGCCTTCCTGACATTTTGTGAACATATGCTTCCTTGTATTAAGCTCCTTTTTACTGAAACCTACTAGAGTGGATGATGTTGCCAGAAACTAGACCCTAACCAGGGCCTAAGTGAAGAGCTGGCCAGAAATGAACTCCAAAAGACTGAAAGTTACATCCTTCTAGGTATACACACACATTCCTTTGTACAAAGAAAGCAGATCATGAGAAGCATAGACCTGGTTTAAAGGGACTAGGGCACATCGATTCATACAACCCTGGTGAGACATAAGTAGTTATTGTCACACCTGAGCGAGGATAGGGGTCTCCAGGCTTCTCCATGAATAGCGTGGTTGGGACGAAGCCGCCGACCTTTCTTCAGAAGGTTTGCTGCAGACCCAACAGGACTCCATACAGGAAATATTCCTGTCAATGTCGTGACTTTGGGACTCATGCACAATACAAGGGGCTGGTTTAACAAGGCTGGGGTCTTTGGCTAGAAATTGTATGTGGAGTTAGTAAGATATGCTTCATAAATAAAGTCATGGTCAATTTAATTCTTCTCACTCCAAGGGCTGCCCAAATCAGGGATCATGAGAGCTCTTTTGATAAAATGCACTTTCTAACTTTTAGAAAGTCAGAGTATTTATGGTAAGGGCCAATTTTCCACACATGAGACTCATTAATGATGGTGATTGCAACTAGACGAAGCAGTATTATAGAAATTATTGTTTAATATATTTTCTTGCATGGAGATCAATTTCAAAGCATGCAGAAATGTTGAGTATCTAGGGCTTGCACCAATTACCTCATGCATTGTGAAATAGGGGGAGTTGCATTGTGGATGAAGGCGCCAGACTTCTAGCTGTGGTTCTGAATGATCTAATTAGCTATATGGTCTTGGGAGAGCCATTCACCTCTATAAGTCTCAGCCTTTTTATTTGTAAACTTTATGATGTACTAAAGTGACAAGGCTCCTTTCACCTGTAAAGCTCTAAGATTTGTTACATGTATCCATTTGAAAAGTGTTTGCTTTTTAAATATGCTTCTAAGAGTTTTCATCCCTTGGGTGGAAAAAACATAACCCCATCGAGTATGAAAAAGTTAATCTTGTAGTGAAGAGAGAATTGGCACTGGAGTAAAACTTGAGTGTAAAACTAGCTCATGAATGACCTGGTTTTGTGACCCTAGGCAGCTTAATGAATTCTTCAAGGCTCTTTTTAAAAGTAATAATTCTTTTATCTGTTTCCTGCAGTCATTGTGCTGAGTAAATATACCATGAATTGACAGTGTTGACATTAATAAAATTTACTAGTGAGAAAACACATTAAAGAAAGGGGAAATGCAAATTACACACTGGGGGAGAAAATGTGCACAATACAACTGACAAAGCAATCATGCCCAAAATATATAAAGCAGAGAGAGAGAGAGAGAGCAACTGACTGAGGAAGAAACAGATGGAGAGATGTTAAACATCATGAGTGACCAGGAAAATGCAATTCAAGACCATGATGGGGTATCATTTTGCATCCGTTTGGATGGCAATAATTTTAAAAATCTGAAAATACCAAGTGCTGAAGGGAATGTAGAAATATAGGACTTCTTACCCACTGAGAGCGTAAGGTCTACACTGGTGCAAGTGTTTTGGAAAACAGCGTGACATTATCTCTACAGTGAATCATTCACATACCCAGTATCCCAGCACATGTAATTCCGTTGTCCAAGGGACACCTGGCACATGGATGAGAGAGGCATGTACAGAAATGTTCACGCCTGTCCCATTCACCAAAGACTGGGCAAATCAACTATCCACAGTGAAACAGCAGTCAAAACGAATGAGCTACAATTGCACACAACAATATCAAAGGATGTTAGCTAAGTTAAAAAAGTAAGTATCCAAAATTTACATAAAACATACTTTTCTTATAAGGCAAAAACAGCTAAAATGAAAAAAATATATATATAAACATTAAGAATACATAAAATTGCAATAAAACTACTAAAACATAATCAAGGGAAGATCAAACATAGGAATCAGGGTGTGGTTGTTCTGGATGGGGGAACTGGGGGCCTGTGGATGTTAGATAAAGGTTATTGTTAAGATCTGAGGTTTTGGGGGGAGGTGGAATTGTAGATGCTTATGGCATCGTTAAAACAACTAACTAAGTAAATAAAAAATAAAGCAAACCACGCATGGGCTAATGATGAGAGTGTGTCACGAGGCGAAAGTTATGATTAATCCAATTCTTGCACCTGGAGTCCAAAAGAAGGAAATTCACATGTAGCCTTTACAGCACCCGCCCCATATCAGGTGTTTGATGTTACTATGATTGCCACCCACCATGGCTATGACAGCTTCAGACACATCCACAATTCTGCCAAACGGGGGAAGTTCAGTTTTGCCAATGGCTTCCTCTCTCTTTTGTTGAAGTATATTTTCTCTCCATTCATATGACTTCATTTCAGTAAGATCAGTCCTTGAGAATTGCTGCCTAAGTATACAAGGTCTGAGGCTCTTGACAAGGGTCTACACACTCCGAGGCTGTAGACACAAATACAGACCAGACAGGGGTTCCTGCAGCTAGTTTTGGATGAGGAAAGACCTTCCCTTAAAATCTGACCTGTGAGTGGACAGGAAGTAGGTGAGAACGAACTTCTTTCAGAGACTTGGATCACTACTTCCTTTCTTTTTCTTAAGAATTGTTTAGAGCAATTTTAGGTTTACAACAAGGTTGAGAAAGAGATACAGAGATTTTTTTCCATACACCCCTAACCCCCCATGTGCCCTCCCTCAGCATCAGCATCACTCACCAGATGGGCACATTATTTTTTTACCAAGGATGAACGTACGTTAACACATCATGATGCCCCCAAGTTCACAGTTTTACTAAGGGCACAACCTCATTTTAATATCTCTTAGAATTGAAAGCCTTCTCCTTACAATGTGATTTGGAGATTCATGCACTGAGTCAGACCCCATTAGCACTTATCCCAAATCAACATCTGGTTGGGGGATACCCCATTCACACTAAGTGGTCCCCCTCCCCTGTGGTCCCCTTACCACTGTTGATCCTTGGGACAATGGATCTCATATACTCTTTTACTTTAACAATTTTTTGAATGTAGACTTTGTGCCTCCAGCTAGACATAGCACAGTAGGACCCAAGAAATGCTCTCCTTCCAGTGTGGCTTATGGTAGAGTGAGGGGATCTCACCTCGAGAGTATACATTGTAGGGAACAGTCTTGAAACTCTTGGTAGGGAGGGCAGCATGGACTGGACATGAGACAAGATTTTGCTCTCTGGCCCCATGTTTCCATTGGGAAGATGATGATACATGGATGAACTTCTCTTAGACCCCATCCCACAGAAGCACGTTCAGCAGTGTTTGTGGTCCCTAAGCGGGTCTTCCAGGCAGGGAGGTGGCAAGATCCAGGAGTGCTACTGGGAACAGAGCCCTGTGCAACCTGCATGGGCTTCTCTGCACTTCATCACAATGTTTCTTTTTGTTTGTGTTTTTTGTTTGGGTCAGGTTCACTGAGGTATAGTTTGCATCATTATACCCATTGTGAACATAGAGTAAAATTCACTCTTTTAAGTGTACAATTCTATACATTTTAAAAATATGTATTTATTTATTTGGCTGTGACATGCTGCAACTAAAAGAAAGGTCCCCTATGCCACAACTAAAAGATCCTTCATGCTGCAACTAAAAAAAAAAAAAAAAAGAAAAGAAAAGAAATTCTATACATTTTTGATAAAAGCTTACAATCATGTAACCACCACCATGGTCAAGATATAGAAGAGTTGTATCACCTCCCAAAGGTCCCTTGTGCCCCTCTGTGGTCAGCAACTGATCTATTTTCTCCCTCTATAGATTTGCCTTTTCCAGCACGTTGTACAGGTGGAATCATATAGTACATAGTCTTTTGAATGTGGCTTCTTTCAACTAAGACAATGCATTTGAGATTCATCCATGTGGTTGCGTGTGTTAGTAGGTTATTCCTTTTTATTGTTGAGTTACATTCCACTGTATGGAAATATCACAGTTTGCTTATCCATTCACCACTTGATGGGCATTTGGCAATGGACCTTTGGCCAGTTAGAGGTTAACTACCATTGTTTCTTCAGCTGGGGACTTGCATATAATGTCAGGGAATAAGTTCTCACTTTTTGTCATCTATCTAGACCTTCATCCAATGCACAGTTAAGAGTCAGGGACATGTGAATTGGAAACATTTATTTCAAGACAGACCTAGGCTATGCACATGTTCTCTCCTTTAGTCCTCATTCCTTCCTTATGATGTAGACATTATCACCTCCATTTCATAGATGAAAAATTGAAGCTGGAAAGTTAAGTGATTGTCCACATTCACTTAAATTTTGAGTAGATTTGGAAGACCATCCTACAGCATATACAACTCATATGTTACCTCAAATGAACCCATGTAGGTATACTAACTTACCAAATAGGGTATGGATTTCCAGTCATTGTTTTATCTGAGCTTGAAAGAATCCTGGACATCATCTGGTCTCTGGGTCCTGAAAGTCGAGCGTGGTCTCAGGATCCAACTCTTCTGAGCCTTCCAGACTCCGGACACAGAAGTGGCTACACTGGAGTCAAATTCACATGACACAGAAACACAACTCTGCCTGATAACATCTTAACTTTGGTTGGAATATGCTATTTGGGGGAATATTCAAGTTTGGGGGATAAAGGGTTTTTTCCTTGAGATAAAGACCATGCAATTATTAATATGAAATTTCTAGGGCCCATTCAAGGCCCCTGGGAGAGGCCTTTGTAAATAACAGCTATGTAACTAAAGTTTCATTAGCTTCACAATAAATTCATCTCTTGTGCTGTTTGTACTTATTTTTCTTTGAACAACACCAGTAAATATTTTGAGAAAACTTCAGTAGATTAATTCAATAGAGTCAACTTTTTCTTATTATGGCTTTGATTTTTTTTTAACACTTTTCTCTGAACAAGAAAATGTTAACAGTATGGAGTGGTCTGTCACACCCAACAGATTGAAGTCAGTTGGAAATTGATGAATTGATCTGCAGCACGTGGGAAGGCCAAAAATGTTCCAATTTTAGTTGGATCAGAATAGAAAACAGACCTAGTAGGTAAAATTTTACCAGGTCACCAACTCAGCTGAGTGAACAATGTAACACTTTTCTATACTTTAATTTTATTATAGCTGACTTTATTTTTATCTCCAGCCTCCTCTACCAACAATGACCACAACTTAATCTTAGCTAATTGTGCACAATTGCCGGCATTGCAGTTTCCTCTCCAGCCCTCCATAGGATTCTGTCTAAATCCCAGCATGGTTGGGGGGCTGTTAATAAAGAGGCAAGGTTGGGTGGAGGTGCTGACACTTGGTCATAAGTCATCAACTCTCAGCACCAGCTTTCCCTGGATGCACTTCAAGGACTGCCCTCCTTCTACCCCAGTATCCCTTGGAAGGATCTGCTTCCTTGCCTGTTCCCTGGTTGTCAGTCCTTGGTCCAGCGGCAAGGTACTGCTGCATGTGCTGCCTTCCCAGATTAATCTCTGTTCCTCTGTTGGCTACGTGTTTTATTGGTCCCTGTGGCAACTTTGAGGATTTCAGAGCTGACCAAGGAAAAGACAGGACCATGAGATGATGGTGAGCACAACAAGTTTTACTGAGTGGCACTTGGACAGGATTGCATGAGAGAAGTCCCTCCAGCAAGAGAACTTTTCAGAGACAGCTGCATGGGGCCACTGGCCAGAAAATAAAGAGGGCAAGAGGAGTTCTGAGGGCAGCAACACATGGAGGGGGTTTATGTGTCTAGATGATGCTGTTCAGCACCTAGGTGGGGAGCCTCTGGGTCAGATTGCTCTGAAGAGCAGCAGAAGTTTGGATTTTTATAGCCACAGAGTTTGTCTTATCTATGGCTGGTAGATGTTGGGTGCAATTTCATTGATATGCAGAGCAAGGAAGCTCTAAAAGTCTAAAATCTGCATATTTTGGGTTCTATTGAAAGAAATTCATGTGTAAAAAATTTGAGTTTGGTGCCAGCAGGCTTTGAGCTAGTGGTCATAGCCTGCTGTGAAGAAGTACTGCGGAGCCAGTATAGAGGGGTCATATGTGGCCAATGCATATAACAATCCCTACACAGCACTGGGTCACCCAAGAAGTTTTGAGGTTTCTTCAGCACTAGTCCCCCATGATTTTAGCTTGAACACTATGTTGAGTATCAAGGGGACTCCAAAAGTCCCTCCCTCCCTCGGGCTCTGGAAGCTGAGACATGAGTCTTCTCCAATCTGTTCCCAAATTGGCCTGGGCAGTCTACAACAAGTATTTTAGAGTGAATCACAGAGTTGGCAAGAAAGTAAGGATTCCACAGAGAATAAAAAATGAGAAAAAACAGAAAACTTGGGAGGCACGGTCCGGGACAACCCTCAGCCAACCTCAGCTCAGTGACGGAGATAATATGATGACTTGTGCTTTGGATACGCAGCCACCGTGGTTCCCACCGCAGAGCCAGCTCAGTTTCTCCAGTCCCAGAACTGAATGATGTCAGATTCATTTATGTGTAGTTACATGATCTATCCTTGTGTAAATATGCATTAACCCTAACTACATTTTTTTCGTTGGGTTACCTGCAACAAGTGTGGTAAAGAGAATGTTGAAGTTAAATCTGTCCCTGAAATTAAATGCCTGCGAAATTCAGCCCTATCAATCTTGACATAGAAGAGGAATGCATTTACTCCATAAAGGTTGACTAAATGCCTACAATATTTTATGCTTAATCCATGAAAGAATGATAAATTTCTTCTAAGGCATCTTGATGTATTGTAAAAACTTCCAACCTAACCCTTTTTTTTTTTTTTAACAGTCTTCCTTTTGTATAGAAAAGTAACTCCTTCCTGTAGTGGGAGGTTATGTTCCACTCAACCCTGCTAATGCTAGAACCCTATCATGGACAGATCTCTACTCTTTCCTTAGGATTTATTATTCAATTATTTCTCCTAGTATTCTGATAGAGCTTCAAAGAGGAAAATAGCAGCAGAGACATCATCCCTAATGTTTTGTCCCTCATTCATCTAGAACACGGATTTGTTTTATGACACAAAATAAGCCATGTACAAGAATACTGGTCTCTGTGCAAGTTTTTAAAATGAAAGAACTATGCCTCAAAAGAAAAGAACGCCAATAAACCATGTAAAATATCTGAGGGCAGAATTGAAATCTAAGAGCTCTTCTTTCTTTGCTAAATCCATCTTATTTCTGGAGAAAATCTAGAGCACTGATGTGAAGATGACTTAGATTTGAATTCAGATTTTCAAGACACTTTTTGTTACAGAAAATGTCCTATCATTGTTTGGCAAAATAATCCAAGCTCATTGATGTGACCATCTGGTACCTAAACAGTAAGTGTGAAAGCAACTAGATTAAGAAATTAAAGTGTAGGGAATCCGGCGAAATGTAAAATAAATGATCTGTACCAGACCGTTAGAGTAAAACACATGCCTTTTAAATCCAATCACAAATACCAAAGGTATAGGTGTGATGTCACAGGTACAAGTTTATAAATTCAAAAAGCTTCATCTTGTAAAAATCTTGTTATGGAAGAAGTGAGAATGACTTTGTGTGTGGGCATGTAAGGATGCTGATGGAGTTATCACATTACATTCAGTGAATAGGCCCAGGGCTTTCAGAAAAGTTCCATCACTGGGTGGAAGCTTGTCATGGCTTCCACCTGCCTCATGGCTGACGTCAGTCCACAGACAGAAAGGGAACCACGGAGTTGCCATGGGCTACATGGTGGGTAGTGTCTGTTTCAGTGAAAAAGGATATCGTATAAGGAACAGCAGTGACATTACATATCAGACTTTTATTCACAATGCTAATAGCTAACAAGATTTTGAACTCTTTTCTATGCTTGAGTGCTAACCTTTTATGCTGTATCTAACTTAATCTTCATTTAAACCTACTTTTGCCAGCTAGATGTGTCAGAGCCAAGACTTGAGCTCAGATCTGTGATTTGTCAACTCAAGGTTTTAACCACTGCACTGTGCTACCATTTCTTTACTGCTAATCACCACAGTTCTCTTCAAAGTCCTAATTTGGAACCTTACAGACTGTGTGATGTCGCTATTACTTCAAAGGAAAAATTCAGCCTGATTTCTAGGTAATCACACCTCAGCGAGCAATATTGTTTTTAATAACTGTACTTTCAACTCCTTCTGAATCTGAGATGTCTCTACTTATTCTGATAATAAATAAAGTAAATTCTACTATATTTACTTATTTTTCTAAGATAATCTGTTCTCTACATACTCTTTGCTTAGATCTCTGAAAGCCTTTCTAAGGGGGTAAACTCTATATCATGGATTTTACATGGCTCATCCAAACAACATCGTTCATTCCAAATGTGTGATTGATCTGTTTCATATTTGTAAGAGTTGTGAGAAAATGTTTGATTTCTCCATTTTCATTACATTCTGAACCTTGACGGCAATCCATTGTTTAGAAAAGGGTGACGGGAGCCACTTGCCTGTAATAAATGTGTCTCATTTGTAGGCGCTCTATAAATATCTGTTCTCAATTTACTTATTTAGAGTCACCCACACACTGGGATACTGTTATTTTCATCAGTCAGTGTTGAATTTTGTGAAACATGATGTACCACATTTAATGTCAAACAATTACTTTTCCAAAATATCAATCTACATGTTCCTGATAACAACAAGAACAATCAACAACTTGAACACACCACTGTATTACCCACCGTTTCACACATTAAAACAAATGCTATTTGCATTAATGGAAAGAAAATTGCTTTTATATAATTAAAATATTTTCATTTCAATTTGGCAAAAAAATGTTACGATTAAGAAGAGAAATGAAAAATAGTGTAGAAATACATATTTATCTCTTATGGTTTCAGTGTAATATCTTAAAGCTTCAACTTTGTAAATACAGTTATTTTCCAGATAGATATATTTCAGTGGTTATTTATTAAGATTTCTCAACAACTATTGACATTTTAGACTGGATAATTCTTTGCTGTGGGAGGCTGCCCTGTGCACTGTAGGATGTTTTACAGCATCCCTGCTTCCACCCACTAGGTTCCAGTAGCAAGCTCCAAAAATGTCCTCAGATATTGCCATTGCCAAATGTTTCTTGGGGGATTGAATCTCCCCCAGTTGACAACCACTAATATATAATACATACATACATACATATTTTATATATATATATATATATATACTTTATTTGACTATTGTTATTTTTTAGAGATAAAAGATTGTAACTGGGGAAAAAAAAGACTGTTATCTTAACATAAAAAATAGCATTCCTAAATAAATGACTACTTACATATAAAAGTACATTAATAAAGAACAGACATTCCTTGATTTAGGAATGATGCTGAGTTAGCTGTCTGTTGTTTAACAAATTACCCTAAAACTTTTAGCAACTTAAACAACAAACATTATCCCAGTTTCTGTGAATCAGGAATTCAAGCTGGATGGGTAGTTCTGGCCCTTAGGTCTGTCATGAGATTGTAGGTCAAGATATCAGCCAGGGATCCAGTCAGCTCAAGGATCAACTGGGTCAAGGATTCTCTTCCAAAACACTCCCGTGGGTGTGGGCAAACTCCTCCAGGGCTGTGGACGGAGCCCTCAGCCCTTCACCATGTTGGCTTCTCCACAAAGCTGCTCTGTCAACATGATAGCTGGTTTCCTCCAGCATGGGTGATCTGAGAGCCAAAGGAAGCCACGTGCTACTTGTGATCTGATTTCAGGAGTAATATCCCATCACTCCTGCCATATTCTCTTGATTTGCAGTGGATTAGTATGATGTTCCCTTACTGGATAGGATTATCAGGAGTAGAGACCCTTGGGAGCCATCAGAGAGGGTACCTACCACAGTCTCCTTCATATAAACACAGCTTCCTTGTGAAGTGAGGATCAGAGTCCTCTTTTGCTTTCCTGATACAATTCCATAACGTGGGACCCTTTTCTCAGTTGAATCAGCATCCCACACTCAACTCTTCCAATGAAACCCCTGAATCATCCTGCCACTGGCCTTCCCGTTTCCACTCCAAGCTCCACCTCGTACTGTGCCTTTCTGAGTTCCTTATTTTGACCTCAAATTTCTCTTGGTAGGGTGGGCCTGGTACTACCTACCTCTCAGGATTGCTGTGGAAATGAAATGAAGAAGCACATAGAAAGTTCCCTGGACATGGTAGAATATTTTCAATGAAAGTTTTCGTATGCTCATCAACTTCTATAAGAGGGCAGTTGTTAACAGTGCTTCACATGTAGGGCTCTGTATTTGTGTTAAATGATGACTAAGAATAGTTTATTAGTGCCATCTGGGTTTTAACCAGCAGTGAAATTTGAGTTACTTTGGGAAAATATTTTGAGTTCCAAAATGTCTGACTTGGAATGAACTTTTGAATGATTCTTTTTTTTTTTTTAATTGGAGTATAGTTGCTTTACAATGTTGTGTTAGTTTCTGCTGTGCCGCAAACTGAATCAGTTATACATATATATATACCCCCTCCTTTTTGGATTTCCTTCCCATTTAGGTCACCACAGAGCACTGAGTAGTGTTTCTTGTGCTATACAGTAGGTTCTTAGTTATATTTTATACATACTAGTGTATATATGTCAAACCCAATCTCCCAATTCATCCCATCTCCCCTTACCCCATTCGTGTACATGCACTGGTTCTCTACATCTGTGTCCCTATTTTTGCTTAATAGCTTATTTTAATTTGAGCATAGTCTGTGAGAGTGAGATTTGCTTCCTTATACTTACTAATGACTTTAACTAGAATTCCTGGTAGAACCACCCTTTTAGTCAGAGTGCAGAAAAGATTCCTGGAATAGGAAACAAGAATTCTGGAACCAGGCCTCATACCAATTGTTGGAGCCATTCTGGATGGGTGGCTTGATTTCGACTGGCCTCATTTCCCTAAATTTACATTCAATGAGGCATATGGATGGGGTAATTTCTGAGGCCACATCTGATAAAATTCTATGTTACTCATCTTGTTTTAAACACTAATGTCATGGGGAAAACCATCCAAGAAAGCAAAAACAAATTTTTTTCTAAAATACACCCATAACTTTTTATATCATTTAGAAAGTATTGCTAGTTTATTTGCTGAGGCAGGTATATAAAAATGTATTGAGTGGTATGTTTTTTGACACTCCCTGAAAATCTGAATCAAAAGTTGTAGAAAGTCTTTCTTTAGTAGAAATCAGTAACTGTGGAACAATGCTAGTGACCAACTTACTTTGAAAACAGGTAAGTAAAGGAGAAGAAACAAACATTTATTTGCTTTTTCCTAAATGAATTGTACCACTGGCTAACCAAACAGTGAATGAAGAGAAGTTTTTTTTTCCTCATTCATTTTTTTTTTTAGTTATACATATACGTATATCTATTCTATTTCAGATTCTTTCACCATATAGGTTATTACAGAGTATTGAGTAGAGTTCCTTATGCTATATAGTAGGTCCTTGTTGATTATTTATTTTATATATAGTAGTGTGTACATGTTAATCCCAACTTCCTAATTTATCCCTCCCCCCAGCCACGTTTCCTCTTTGGTAACCATAAGTTTGTTTCCTAAGTCTGTGAGTCTGTTTCTGTTTTGTAAATAAGTTGATTTATATCAGATTTTTTAAGATTCCACATATAAGTAATATCATATGATATTTGTCTTTCTCTGTCTGACTTACTTCACTTAGTATGATAATCTCTAGATCCATCCATGTTGCTGCAAATGGCATTACTTCATTCTTTTTATGGCTGAGTAATATTCCATTGTATATATATACCACATCTTCTTTATCCATTCCTCTGTTGATGGATATTTATGTTGCTTCCAAGTCTTGGCTATTGTACATAGTGCTGCTATGAACATTGGTGTGCATGTATGTTTTTGAAGTATGGTTTTCTCTAGATATATGCCCAAGAGTGGGATTATCATATGTTAGCTCTATTTTGAAGAGACGTTTTCATTTATAGATGTGTTTCAGCTAATATGTGAAGAAAGTATGATAGAAATTAGAATATGGCCATTGTAGGACCCCAACGATTAGTGGATACAGTCATTGAGGATTAACAGAAGCCAACATCATAAGAAGAGAGACAGTCAGACCCTGTCAGCCTTCCCACAGAGAACCACACCACCACCAAGGAAGCAGTCTTGCCATGAAAACTGAACCTGAATCTGATCGAGCTCATCTAGATCCAATTATCTATGTAAAGGAAATAAGTTGTTATACACGCAACCCGTATATAACAACGTGTGGAGGCAAACAGCAAAATCCAATCTGTGGATGACTCTACAGAAAAATTGATCTTATTCATTCTGCAAATGTATTCTAATGAAAAAATGATACAGAGAGAAAATTCTACTGATTAAAAGAGACAGAAGAAATTGATCAATCCATCATAATGTGTGGATTGTACCCAAATTCGAACAAGCTGTAAAAAACACAAAGAAGAGCATTTGTGGCTTTAATGAGACAATTAGACTTTTGAATACTGACTGGAGATACTTGATGATGTTAAGAAATTATATATTTTTAAAATGTGGTAATGATATTGTAGTTATGTTAAGGAAAAGCAGCCTGTATATTTTAGATACACTGATGTATTTATAGATGAAATGAAACATTTTATTCAAAATAATGTGGAGGATAATACAGGGGTAATGTAGATGCAGAAATGGTCTGATGTGTAGGCAGAGGAATAAAATCGGTGGGGTGAGGGGGATAAATTAAACTAAAATGACCAGAAGGTGAAATAGTTGATAATAGGTAACAGAAACAGGGAGGTTTATTACACTATTCTTGTGTAAATGTTTGGAATTTTTCACAAAAAATAGTTTAAAAATAAATAAATACCAGTAATTGAAAAAATTATTCTATCCACAAATCTGTTCTGTATGTATAAAAGCAACTGCAAATTGAAGTTTTTTGGCATCTAAGTGCAATCTAAAACAGACTTACTTTTTAAAAATTCAACTTGATAACCAATAATAAAATGCTAACATTCCACCTAGCTTTAAGAGTTGGAAATTGAATATAAAGAGCGTTGTTTGGAGCCAGCTCATGCAAGCTATGATAATTATTACATTTTTTAGTTGTTAAACACAGCCATTATTAAAATTAACTTATATAAAGTTACAATTTAATCAATTCTACATATATTAGAATATAATAAATATTCAAAACTCATTAACTCAGTTATTTGACTGTACTTTCCATTTTCTATGCTCTTATGGTTATTTACATCTATTGTATGTGCGGATGGTGGCAATGCTATATAAGGGTGTGTAGTGTAGTACATTTCATGTTAAGCAACTCCATGTTAAGCAATATCATTTTGGTGGCTTGAAACTGGCCATGTTGGGAGTATTTACACCATGTAAATTGGCCAACACTACAAACCAGGGCTTTCTGGTTTCCCCTAAGAGCCAACTGTTAATCATTTACCAGTACATCGCTTAGATAAGGAATCATTCCTCTGGTTCTAATATGGATAAAATATAAGACAAACTTATGTAGAGCAATACTGGAGAAGTGGCTATCTCTATCACTAAACCCTCCCATTCTCCTCACACCTGTGCACTTATGTGTCTGTCTCCTCTATTCATCTGTAAGCTTCTTGCAAGTAGTGTATCCATTTACTCCCCAGTCTATTCCCAGTAGTAGCAGAGTGGTTGGTACATTGGGCTGGCTGAATGATGAATGGACGAATCTCTGTTTAGCATCTAATAAATGTGCTCACCATTGTACCAGGTACTGTGGAGATGCAGAAGGAGTAAAAGCACTTTCTTTACCCTCAAAGGGTTTTTAGTCTAATTGGGATACCCCACTGGTAGATTACACAATGCTATCAGTAGTATACACTAGGTACTAATTTATTAGATTGAAACTCTAAATTCTAAATGAGACCAGCAGACAAGAAAATCAGGGAGGGCAGGTGTATTCAGTGAAATATTAATTATCCTTGATGGATGCTCACTTATCTCAGTTCCTTGTTTAGGAACTTACTATGTACCAGGTACTACACTAAATAATTTATATGTATTTTATTTAAAAACTTTAATGATACTTTGAGATAGAATTATTAGCCCCATTTTATAGATGAGAAAACTGAACTTGAAAAAGATTAAGTACTTTTCAGTGAGAGGTAAGGCTTAGATTTGATCTTAGATTGTCTACTTTCAAAGCTCAGGCTCTTAAGTGTTTCATGTACTGTGTTAAAGAAGAGGAAGAATAAAATTAGTTCTCGAAAGATTGGTAGAATTTGAAAAAGCAGAGAGAAATGCAGGATGTTTCTATATTAGGGAAAGAGGCATCATCAAGGCAAGTTAGCAGGAAGAAGGAGATATTTATGAGCTAGTGAGGAGACTACCCTGGCTGAGTGTCTGAGCCATCTTTGGGAAAAGTATGAATGTGAGGATGGTGGGGAGAACTGATTATTTTGAAAGCCAGGCAGAGAAATTTGGCTCTGACATAGGGAGCCATTAAGGTCTTTGAGCTAGAGAGTGTTATAAAAATCACAGAATTCAAAGAACATTAGAAAATATACCAGATGGATTGAGAGAATAAGAATGGACACAGATGTTGTAGCGATAAAGGTACAAAGCAACATCAGACTGAAATAGAATAATAGCCATTTTCTTTGGAGTTTGGGAATTTGTTCCTAAATGATTGCTCATAATCAATAATGAGGATAAAATCACATGAAAAATTTCCATAATTGGACAAGTAATGACATTTTTCCCCTAGTAATCATAGGACAAATGCAATATCCCACCCTAAAGCAGACTGACTCCTGCGGCAGAATCTAGGGCTCAACATAACGAAGGCATTCAGTGCATTTTGAGGGAGAGGGTTTGGGGTGCAAGAAGATTAGCATCTTATGCTCCAGAGCACCAAAAGGCAGCAACAAACCCACTCATTGAGTTTTCCATCACTGTCGCTGCCCTGGCATGTTTCCAAATGTCCTGCAGCGAGAGGGAACCACCCCCAATGGAGAATCACTCAGATTAGCAGACCAACACTTGAATTCAGTTTAGTGTTCTTTTTTCCAGAAGTAGCTCAGCCACTGAGAAGGTTTGATGCCAAACAAAGTGTATTTTCACTTCCAGGGAAGACTTAGAGAGTTTTAATTATTCATCCCATTGACTTTCCAAGGCTCTGACCAGATGAATTATTTGAATGCATTTGAAATGTTTCTTAATGGCAAAAAGGAGAATTGTGTACAAGTGCCATGCCTACAATCTCAGAAGAGTAGGGAAAAATGATGAATAATCATCCATAATAGAGAAATCAGAGTTTAGTCAGATTGTAAGAGATTTGAGGTTAAGATCACTTTAGTATACATTCAATAGAGCACAGGAAACACAAGGATGTAAATTCCTTTGAAGGAAAAGAAAGATGAATGCAGGATTGAACAAGACTAGTAGGTTTTTAAATACCTTATTAATTTTTCAATGAGAACCTACTTTTAAGTCTTTAGTCCTTGGAGATGGATTAGATTTCTAAAGTCACATTCAAAATTGGTGCTTTGCACCAATGTGGGTTTTATTGACCAGTGTGGGTTTTATTGACCTCCACCAGTCCTAGTTCACTGGCTGTTGTAGTTCTCAGGGAATATTACTGCAGCCCCCATCCACCCCTGTACAGCATCTGAGTTAAATGCTATGACAGTCAAAACACTAGAGAGAAGCCTTCCTCCCTCTACTAAAACCTCTTCAAATTCTTGGTGGGATCTCAGTGGAATCACAAGCTGAGACAGGCCTGGACCTGGGACCTGGGATCCTTTGCTGCAGTGCTGCAATTCTTGCAACTGGACAAACGTCTCTCCATGGGCAACAAAATACAAAGAAACTATATGGGACTAAAAATAACTACATGCATGTACAGTTGGGGCAAATTCTGGACCAAAAGATACAAAAAGACCAAAAAAACCTGAACTGCCACTTCTGAAGAGCTGGGAGTAAAAACAGGGTGTTGGGAGCAAAAGCAGGGTGCTGGGAGAAAAAGCAGGGTACTGTGCATGCCCCCTGCACACAACACCACCAAAGGGGTGGGCAAAACACCTAAGCCACCCCTCCAGCAGCCTGACCCCTGGACACACCCCTACCCTCACCTCATATGAGGAACAAGCTCGCCCCCATCCCCCCGAGGAGCAAGCGAGCAAGGGAACCTGTTACTTGTTCTCACTAGCCCCTGCTGCAGCAGGGACCCCAGTAAAGCCTTGCCTGAATTTCTTGTCAGGCCTCTAGTCAATTTCTGTTGTTTAGGGAAGGCCAAGAACCCTGGTCAGTATCAAAGCAACAGGTTGACAGGGGGACAGGGATCAAAGACAAGGGAAAGAACTTGTATCAAACCAGAAGGTGTGGGGAGGGAGAGACTGGAAACACCCAAGAGGAAAGCAAGAGCATGAGGTCACCATGGGTGAGATATGCTATTGGAACCCACCTTTGCTGGGACTCAAGGACCAATTCCAGGGAGGTCAGGGAAGGTTCTGTGTAGGGGGTAGACTCTGGTTGTGTCCACACAGTTCTGACATCACCAAGTAACTCTAATTAGTGCAATATTAGGTTTTGCTTCATATTTGAATACATACATTTGGAACACCAAATTCTATGAGAATATTTAATAAAAATGGTAAGCTTTACAGTGATAGGGAAATTTCCAGTCGAAACTCTCTCCTAACCAGCCTTCCTAACTCCATTCAACTTTCAACACAGTGCCCTGTGATCCTTGTAAAAGATGAGTCGGACATCATTCCCCCCTCAAATCCTCCAATGGCTGTGCTTTCCTATGCCAGGGAGCAACAGCTACAGTCCCTAGGGTGGTCCCTGGGCCCCGCAGGATGGAACACCCTGTACTTCTCAGATTTCATCCTCTCTACCTCCCCTCCCTCTGCACCAGCTTCCCTGGCCTCCTTACTGATCTTCTCCCATACCAGGCACACATCCTGTCTAAGGCCTGGGCACAGATCGTCCCCTTGCCCTGAATTCTCTTCCACAGTTATCCACCTGGCTCCCTCCCTCACCTCCTTCAGGGCTTTGCTCAAATGTCACCTTCTCAAAATACTCTCTCTCCCACCCTCTTTGAAAGGGCAGCTGAGACCATCCTGTGTACTCCCAGGTCTCCTGCTATGAATTTGCTATTTTTCCCCCAGAGCACTAATCATCTAAACACAATGTTAATTTGTTTATCAGGTGCATTATTTACTCTCAGCTTCCACCTACTAGGACAAAGGGATCTTTTCTGATGTGCAGGATGCTCGATCAGTGCCAGGCGCATGTATGGCATTTTCTCGGGGACAACCTTTTTGGAGCTGAATGTGAACACCATCAGAAACGTCTCCTTTCAAATTCTGATGACCTCTCTGTCTCATTAGCTGCTGTCTCGCTAGCAACGCATCAATCATTCACCCTCCCTTGCTTACATAATGTATCATGCTGACAAAGCCCATTCTAATTTGCATCATATCTACAGTGTCTAATTTTTTTTGCATCTGAACACTTGAGCGTGCATAGATTTCAGTATTACCATATTTGGCTTCCTTTGCATCCGCCCACCTTGGGCAAGCTTCGGTAACATGTAACTCATGCCATGTGGATTGATTTTTACCCCACAGTGTACAGCATTTGGGTGGGGACTGACTGTTACTTACTCACCTGCGTTGCCAGGTCTCAGTACCACAGTCTTAACTGCAGCTAATTGAGCTCTTTTGTTCAAGAACTTCTCCTTAACAACTCCTTAGCGGCTCTTGGGCATGCATAATAAGGACAACATAAAGAATTACATTAGAGCACCTGAATGTATAACATAGATAGCTAATAGTAATTGAATGACTGTATCCTTAAGGGCATATATAAATATCCAGCCATAACAACAGAGTGGCATTTACCTGATTGTTCTATCAGAATGAAAGCCTAGTGAGGGCAGGACTGAGATGGTCTTGCTCATCACTGAGTCTCTGCGTGGCGGATAGTAGGGGCTGAGTAACTGTTGCCAAATTGTTGAATCTCACTTCACTTGCTGGGAAAACCAGTGCTCTTACTGGTTATGAGGGTGACCTCTGAATACTCATAGGCTCTTGTGTTCAGCTGTGTGTATAAATTCAGGTAAGTTCTTTGTGCCCCTGGTGCCTCAGTTTCTCCACCTGTGAACTATGGGTGATACTGTTTCCTGTTTCACAAATATATTGTGAGGAAGAGATGTGTTATATTGCACGTGGGGCCACTCGGGACCATGTTCACTCTTGCTAATCCAGGGTTATGGTTGGGGCCACAGAACCTGTTCAGCATGATTTTCAGAAGGCAACAGCATTCTGGGACCATGAAGCAGCCTTTCAGTTGGTGGAAAATTGCTAACTGGAGACTTCTCAGATGGTCCACATAGGAGTCCCTGCTAGCGTTTCAGCTTCCACAAAGCTGGCCCTGGTGCCATGAATGGCAGTTGGCCGATTTCTATCTGACCAGTTGTGACTCATAAATAGCACCTATGATGCCATTGTCTATACTTTGGACTGTGATGACCTTGGACAGTGACTGCTACTTCCCACCTGATAACCCTGACCAACCTTTGAGTTTGCTTGACCTTGGTCCTGTGCCTTTGCTGAGGTGCTCTGCCAACGCTATGCATATGTCACCCATCACAGAGCAGACTTCCCTGAAGTTCTCAGTGTTCCTCTTGTTCCAGGATCCTGGTTAACCATTTCTCCATCTGAGCTTCTCTGCCAACAAGTGTTCCATACTATATTGTGCCAGGATGGTCATTCCCTTGTGATAAGCCTAATATAGTAACTGAAGTCCGTTCTTAGCTGTCAGGTCTAACATGTATGCTCTTTTCAGACTTAGAATAAGCAGTTAATGCCAACTGTGCAAGCTAGCTCTGTTTCGAATTGTCACTTCGTAATTAGCCAATTTTGATCTAATAGAGAAATTCTGAGTCTGAGTATCTTTAAGAAGAACGTCCCTCACTGTTCTGAGCCATTTACAAGAAACGCTGCTGCACTGTCAGATTCTTCCAGGCTATATACATGGGAGCTGCACTTACATGACCTTGGAGACCCCACGTTTGGGAGCTATAATATAAGTGAAGAGTAGGGCTTACCTTGATCTTACTGTGGCTAGGAAAATACCCTTAATTTCATCAACTTGCCATAATGATCTTGTTATAATCAGTACAGTGTTATGATGTGAATCCAAAGAAGGCTTGCAGAATGATATTAATCTTGGTAGACGTTTCCCCCACCTGTAGAACTGAACATGTTAGAGCATGAGCCACATGTAAATTGAAGTGACAAATGTCTTCGGAAACAACCAAAATTGTATTAACGACTCTTAAAACACCTGGTGCTCATTAGCTAAAAATACCTCAGAAAATCATGTCTGGAACTCTAGGAACATTATAAATTGAGTATTTATAAAAGGATATTTTATTCCTAAGAAAAATAAAGTCTTCCAAAATATCAATAGTACATTCAAAGGCTGCCTGGTGAGTAAAGGTATATTAAGTGCTCATTCTTGCATAAATGATATTAAAAATACTCAATTATAAAGTAAAGGTGATTGAGTAACCAAGAGTAATATTAGCAGTTAAGTCCCCTACAATTAATAGCTCTAAAACTTCCTCCAAAATTTGAAAAGTTGTCAAATAAAATGTCACAAATGTACAGTGTTTATTTGAAAATCAACTAAATTATTCAATATTAATTTTATCTGCTTTTAGGTGTCTATAATTTCAAGAAAAATATTTTTGAATAATATATGCTGTTATCTAAAAAGAATCATTTGTAGTTTGGAATCAATGTCTCTATTCTCACCATACAGAATCTTCTAAAATCTAATACAACAGCAGCAAATCGGATAAATGTATAGTTGGCTGATGAGGTGTGGAAGGACTTTAATTTGAATTCTTAAGGGTTCTAACTTGGATTCATCTTGAAATAGAATATAAATAATATAAATAAGTTATCTATTTTGTGAGTTTCTTTGTATGTTGGGGAGATAGAGGGGGCTGATGATCAAGGAGTAAATAATTGAAGGATAAAACAAGAATGAAAACCACAAGTCAAAATTTGGAAGGATCACTGTATACAAGCACAGTGACAACTGTGATAGAATTCATATCCACTTCTCATGAGCCTGTCACTCTCACAAGTACTTCATAGGCATTGACTCTCCTAAGCACAGAAAGAAATGATTTTTTGCAAAGAAAAGTGCCTAGGAATGAGATAGTGCTTTTAAAGACAGAGGTCAAGATCAGGCAAGCCACTGATAGGGCCTTGGGATTTGAAAACTGGTATCTCATGTAACAGGAAGCTAACCTCGTGATAATAGAGAATGTATTTCAAATGATGGTGTTATTCTTGCATTACTATTGTCCGCTAATGTTATCAGATCTCTGTACTTAGATTTTGAGATATGGGAAGGAATCAGGGTTCCACAGCTTAAGAATGACAAGAAGAACTTCAAAGATTTTGATGGAGAGATCTAAAAATTAGTCATGTATTCAAGGGAAAAAAGGGCAGATTTCCTGAAGGAGAAAATAATTTAGCCTTAAGAAAAATAGGCTGAGGAGATAGTAAGGTACACTTCGTACATTATGTCTCTGTCTGTATCTATCAATTATCTATCTATATTAGTCTATCATACACTATACATATTTATATATTTATTTTATTTCTATTATATACAGATCTACATATATCAAGGTTGGGGGGGGGACAAAAACTTGCTAGTTTGAGAATGACCAGCTACTATATTAATACATTAAATTGAGAAATGGTAGAATCTCTTCCTTTCCATCTGTCTTTAAAAATAGGACAAATTCCTGTTTGTCTGATACAGACGTTTATTTATTGTCCTGTATATTCTGAGACTACAGAATGGCAAGGATGACCCTTTAACACTCTTTCTCTTTCTCTGAACATATACTTCTTTGGTTATATATTCCTTTTTTTAAAACAAGTCAATAAATTTGTCCATTAACGAAAGCAAGCTTTCCCCTGCCTACTTTGGCTAAATTGAGAAATATAACAGCAAACCCAACATTCCTCTTAGTTCCTTTTTCAAAATTAAAAAAAAAATCAATATCAAGAAGAATGGTCTTTTGACTAGTGCAAAACACCTCAACTAATTGTAGGAGAAAAATAGCTTCTCTGATGTAAGCATTTGGAAACATCCTCAAGGCCTGATGGTTTGGTGTGTGACAGAGAATTGCATTTTCCCCATTACTCCCAACATGGAGGCACACAGGTATCACTTTCCCAGGGTAAGAGGGAGAAGGAAAATAAAACTCTCATTAGTAGAGTCAGTTCCTTGACTTTATCAAGCATGTACAGGTCTATTTCCTGTGCCAGTGCAAGGAGAGTGTTCTCATCAGAACATGAGAGATTAAGGCACAGAGAATGAATGAGATTGTGTATAGGGACATACACATGTTTCTGCCTCTAAAATTTACACTCTTTATACCACTGCTGCCTAAATCTGCCCTGCCGATTAATTACACATGCGTTCTACAAACATATGGCAGGTTGATGACTACTCTGTGATTACATCATGCTCTGGGGAAAGCACTGGTGCCCTATGACAGCTGTTTTGCCATTTTTCCATATCAAGCAGGACACCTAAGGCTTTGCAGTACATTATTATAGCCTGGTTCACCCACCAAGTTATTGCCAGGTAACTGTTTATCCACTGCAGATAAACCTACCATCCTTATCTTGTCCAGAAAACTCCCTGATTTTACTGGGAACTTTTAGCAGCCTTCTTACAACTAAAATGTGTTGAACCACTTATCTGTATATTGGTTGAAAGAACAATTCTATGGGATGTGAAATTACTAATGATGCAAAGATTTCAAGCTTCAATTTTCACCTCTTTGAGAATTGTCTAACCAAGAAAAAAGAATGTATATCAACACTTGAGATAAAAGTGAAAATGCACATCACTAAGGGGAAAAAAATCTCTGTGGTAACAATGAATTATGGGTATACCATAAATGTAATTACAGGAATATAAAGTTAGGAATATAAACAATTCATTTTTTTTCTGAGAACTTTTTAATTGTCGTATTTTGGTCTTACCAAGATTCTATTTTATGTGGTTTCCCCTTACATCAGATGATGAATTGTTTGTTTTAGCTCTTCATAAAATCAATAGCAATTAGACACTCTTGTTCAATTAAGAAATATTCTTATCTATAAAACAGGATTTTTTCCCAAATCATTAATACCAGAGAAAGCAATGAAGATAATTTTTGTTTTCTCTTCATTAAAGGTTGGAGTTTTAATTTTTCTCTTTAGACATTTCCTCTACCCTGTTTATTGCTTTGAAAAATTTGAGAGTCTGGAAGAGCCGACTTTGCCCTGGAGCTGGTGAGAATGCTCATTAGAGTTTGCTAACGTGCTAAAGCCTGTTGTTTGTCCTTCATCTGGGTCTCCGAGCAGTGGATGGTGAGAGACAAGATAATGTGACTTATTGCGTCTGGTGCCCAACAGAGAAAGCAGTACTGTCCACCTACGTCCTACTTGGTGAAAGGCCAGCCTCAGGATCCAGTAACATGTAGAGAATAACTTGGTTTCTTAGATAAGGAAAGTTGACATCAATGAAGGATGAGTTTAAAACGTCTGACCAACCTTAGGGGAGAAAGTTGAAAGTTACACTGAGTACTTCTTTCTGTAGAGTGTTGGTGAGATAGTAGATGCAAAGGTGCAGGAAAAGTCTCCAGTATCTACAGTTAGTGCAGAGTCAAACCGTCCTGGTTCTATTCAAGAGAAAAACACTGGGGTAGTGCAAAACAGAGGCTACAGAACCAGGAGATAGACTTTGTTTGAAGAAAGTGTTATTAAAATAACTTAAAATCTATCATGTTTCAGTAACTCTTCTCCCATGACAACTAAGACCATTTACATTCATTCTTTATTTATGGGTAATCCTCACAACATTTCTGAAGGGGAGTGTTATTACTCCCACTTGACAGATGAGACATCTGAGATGTAGCATGATTTATACTTGAGGTCACCTCCCAGGACAGGCAGAATCAGGATTTAGACCCAGACCTTTCAAGCTCTCAGCCTGGGGAACTTTCCTCCATATACCACAGTGTTTCACTTGGAGTGTGTATTTTCCAGCAATAGATAAGATTAAGGTTTGTAATTTCTAATTTATTTAAATGGAAATTCTAGTATAATCTCCAGAAACCATAAAACCTTATTCCACTTCAGAAATGTAGAACTTTTAATAACTTAGGAGAATTTTAATAATTTAGAGCTTATTGGGCAAGAACCAAGGTGAATGGTTCAATTCATAGTTGGCAAAATTTTTAGTAACATGAAGAATCACATATGTTTATATATTGGAATTGTATAAGTATCAACAACATATATTCTATCATATAATACTATATATATATATATATATATATATCCTTTGGAAATTATAAAACATCCTTATATTAGTCATTAATCATATTAATGACATTTTGGAAGAAGTACTTTTATTTAAGAAGTTCTATCATATCATCATCTCTATGTGCTAACATTTGGGGGTCATCTTGTATACACTACTTCATTCAGACTGTCCATTTCTTCTGTAGTTCTTCTTGCTAAGATTCTAAAAAAAAAAAAAAAGCTTTTAATTTTTTGTTTTTTTTTGCTGCGCCATGCAGCTTATGGGATCTTAGTTCCCTGACCAGGGATTGAACCCAGGTCCCCAGCAGTGGAAGTCCAGAGTCCTAAGTGTTGAACCATCAGGGAATTCCCTTGCTAAGATTCTTAATGTTATTTTATTATGATTTTTTTAACATCCTTATTGGAGTATAATTGCTTTACAATGGTGTGGTAGTTTCTGCTGTATAACAAAGTGAATTAGCTATATGTGTACCTATATTCCCATATCCCCTCTCTCTTGCATCTCCCTCCCACCCTCCCTATCCCACCCCTCTAGGTAGACTAAAAGCACTGAACTGATCTCCCTGTGCTATGAGGCTGCTTCCCACTAGCTATCTATTTTACGTTTGGTAGTGTATATATGTCCATGCCACTCTCTCACTTCACCCCAGCTTACCCTTCCCCCGCCCTGTGTCCTCAAGTCCATTCTCTATTAGGTCTGCATCTTTATTCCCATCCTGCCCCTAGGTTCTTCATGACCTTTTTTGTTTTTGTTTTTTTAGATTCCATATATATGTGTTAGCATACGGTATTTGTTTTTCTTTCTGACTTCACTCCGTATGACAGATGCTAGGTCCATCCACCTCACTACAAATAACTCAATTTCAGTTCTTTTTATGACTGAGTAATATTCCATTGTATATATATATGTGCCACATCTTCTTTATCCATTCATCTGTTGAGGGACACTTAGGTTGCTTCCATGTCCTGGCTATTGTAAATAGAACTGCAATGAACATTGTGGTACATGACTCTTTTTGAATTATGGTTTTCTCAGGGTATATGCCCAGTAGTGGGATTGCTGGGTTGTATGGTAGTTCTATTTTTAGTTTTTTAAGCAATCTCCATACTGTTCTCCATAGTGGCTGTAGCAATTTACATTCCCACCAACAGTGCAAGAGGGCTCCCTTCTCTCCACACCCTCTCCAGCATTTATTGTTTCTAGATTTTTTGATGATGGCCATTCTGACTGGTGTGAGGTGATACCTCATTGTAGTTTTGATTTGCATTTCTCTAATTATTAATGATATTGAGCATTCTTTCATGCATTTGTTGGCAGTCTGTATATCTTCTCTGGAGAAATGTCTATTTAGGTCTTCTGCCTATTTGTGGATTTGTTTGTTTGTTTTTTTGTTATTGAGCTGTATGAGCTGCTTGTAAATTTTGGAGATTAATCCTTTGTCAGTTGTTTCATTTGCAAATATTTTCTCCCATTCTGAGGGTTGTCTTTTCAACTTGTTTATGGTTTCCCTTGCTGTGCAAAAGCTTTTAAGTTTCATTAGGTCCCACTTGCTTATTTTTGGTTTTATTTCCATTTCTCTAGGAGGTGGGTTAAAAAGGATCTTGCTGTGATGTATGCCATAGAGTGTTCTGCCTATGTTTTCCTCTAAGAGTTTGATAATGTCTGGCCTTACATTTAGGTCTTTAATCCACTTTGAGTTTATTTTTGTGTATGGTGTTAGGGAGTGTTCTAATTTCATTCTTTTACATGTAGCTGTCCAGTTTTCTCCTAATGTTATGTATGCTGTATATCTATACTTCAAAAAAGGAATTATTTTCTGATTAAGAGTAGCTCATGTTAATTTTAGATATTATGGGGAAAAAACCCCCAAAAATACAAAGAAGAATTAATCATACAAAAATAAATAATCACCTATAAATACATCATCAAAAGACCCCTTCTAATATATTTGGTCACCATGATCACAATACCAAGTCTTTTTTTTTCTGTTCCTAAATATGCCATGTTTTTATGACTCTTGAATTAATTAAGATATGATAAGTTGCTATAATAAATAGGCCCCCTAGAATCTTTTTTTTTTTTTAACATCTTTATTGGGGTATAATTACTTTACAATGGTGTGTTAGTTTCTGCTTTATAACAAAGTGAATCAGTTATACATATACATATGTTCCCATATCTCTTCCCTCTTGCATCTCCCTCCCTCCCACCCTCCCAATCCCACCCCTCCAGGCTGTCACAAAGCACCGAGCCAATATCCCTGTGCCATGCGGCTGCTTCCCACTAGCTATCTACCTTACTACGTTTGTTAGTGTGTATATGTCCATGACTCTCTCTTGCTCCGTCACAGCTCACCCTTCCCCCTCCCCATAACCTCAAGTCCGTTCTGGCCCCCTAGAGTCTTGAAGAGAAAGAACTTTATTTCAGTCTCACAGACCATCCGAAGATGGAGACCCAGGTTTTCAGGGGGCTGGCTCCACAGCGTCTTTCAGGGATCCACACTGATGAAGACCTTGTCATTCAACATGACTTTTCCAAATTTGCTTAAACTTTGCAGTTATAGCCCTCCATCTGGTAAGAATGGAGGAGGCATGGCCTGAGCTTCATGATTGTCCTAGGAGGGGCATGCATGCCTTATGATCATCTTCCCTTGAATGAGCTCAGGGCCATGGTCACTTCTCACTGCAGGGGAAATTTGGGAATGCGGGGCAGCATGGCCAATCTACAACTCTATTAACTATTGAAAAGGGACTGAGGGATTCTGATGCATATTGAGCTGTTTCCACCATTGGAGACTCTGATTATATTTTCACTGGTGTGTAATGCTCCATAAACTACAGAACCATTTCATTGAATGAAGTGGAATCAGTGCAGTGTAAACAAACAAATAAACAAAAAAAAATTTTATTTCTCTAGTGTTTTTCTTACCTGTCTCTAGTGCATCTTATTTTCCATTCTCATACTGGAAGGTCCCTTTCAGGTTTACAGAGCTTTCAAGTCAGAGTCGCAAATTTCAGGCACTAACAAACGGCCTCTTTGATAATGGTGTTTAAAATACAAAGCCGATCTAATATTAAAACTGTCAAAGTCGTATTAAATTTAAGACTTCTTGACATTCCTACTTCTTTATCTTGCCCCTTGATCATATGTAACAGAGTTTTTCTATTTTATTAGTCTCAAACAAAAGCTTTCCTTTATTGATGAAATATATTGTTATTTTAATTGTTTTTCATTTTATTAATTTCTGCTTTTGTTTTCAGTAATTCCTTTTATTAGCTTTCTTAGTGATTATTTTATTGCTCTTTTTCAATTTCTTGGTTTGAAAACATTCAATATATTCTCATACTTAATTTTTTTATAAATGTGTTCACGGCTATGAATTTTCCTTTGAATATCACTTTAATTTCATCTCGTTTCAGCAGGTTACTGTCAGTTCTAAATAGTTTTCAGTTTTCATTGTTATTTCTGTGTATGTGTTTGATGTTTTAAGCAGATTTGTGCTTCTATACACAAAAAAATTTAGTGAAAAAATGGACCTTGCATGCATTTTGAAGTGTTCTTTAAAGTCTAGAAAATATCTTGAAAATTACTTTGGCAACTGTTTGAAACAATAACAGTCCTGTGACCCATGGAAAGTTAGATACTTTAGTGATATAAATATTATGATCGGACACTGGGGGAGTGGGGAATGGTTATTAATAACGCAAAGGAGTCTTGGTTTAGCTGGGTCGGGGCACTTCTTTATTCTATTTTTTTTTTTGAGATATAATTGACATATAATATTGTATTAGTTTTAGGTGTACAACGTAATGATTTACTATATTGTATGTATACATAGTGAAATGATCACCACGATAAGTTTAGTTAACTTATCAACTCACATAATTCCATTTTTTTTCTTGTGATGAGAACTTTTAAGATCTGTTCTCTTAGCAACTTTCAAACATACAACACAGTGTTATTAACTATAGTCACCACGTTGTCCATTATATCCCTATGACATTTATTTTATAACTGGAAATTTGTACCTTTTGACCACCTTCATCCATTTTGCCCATTTTCTTTTTTAAGCCAAAACTTATTTAGAAGTCTATTTTCCCTAGGTAATTTGTGGGAGATTTATATGTGTATACATATATATTTGTTTTTAATTTCTAATTTCATTGTACTTTGGTCAGTTAATACAGCAACTACAATATCATTTCTCTGGAATTTATTATGGTCAGTAAACATGCCCATATCATATCAGTGACTATAAGCTTTGAATGGTCAGATATCTGAAAAATTCTATATTCTGTCCTGACACTAAATTACATTTTGGACATAGAATTCTAATCCTAGTTATTCTTCTCAGGGATTTCAGGACATTTTTCATTATCTTCTGATATTTGTTAATTGTAGGAAAATTCTTATCCTATCAGAACTCTAATGCTGATTTGATACCTTTTATATTATTGTATTTTAACATTTTTGTCTAGTAGTTGAAACGATCTGGATTCTGTACTTTGTTTTCTGAAATTTCATTACATGTGTCTAGGTGTTAATTTATTTTAAGGTACTTCTCATTAAACTCTGGGAGTCCTTTGAAAATTCTCTTATCTTCACAGCTGGGAGATCCTTCCCTACTGATTCTCCTGATTCTGCTTGCTTTATATTCCTTCTATCCTATCCTTCTGAAAGTCATAATGGATTGGAATCCTGTATCTATTAGAATATCTGTATCTATTCACTACATTTCTTAACTTTTCTTTCTTATTTTAATTTTCTTTATCCTATTGCATTACTTTCTGGAAGAATTCCTTGCCCTGATCTTCTGGTGCTCTTTAATTGTGTGCATAACGTTACTCAGCTAATGTGTTGAAATTTTTATTGGCATGAACAAGTTTTTAGTTTTCATGCCCTTAATTCTTGCACGAGCCTCTTATCTCTAAAGATTCAACATATCAGCTTCTCACAAGCCGCAAACTGCTCAGTTAACGGCATTTCATTGGGTAAACATCTTTCCCTTAGTTGGGTTTGTTAATTCCCCATTTGCTCAGCAATTTAGAATTTCACTCTCACCTCTGTATCTGAAAAGCCCTGTTGTTCCCAGTTGTGGGCTCCTGAGGGGACGAGAAGGATCCTGCTGGTTCCTGTCATCCCAGATTTTCTGTAAGGGTACAGAGGGCTCTGATGCAGCCGGCTGTGCCATCTTGGCAGCCTGCCTTTTACCCCATCATCCTCGGTCCCACTAACCATGCAAGACACTTGCCAGTTTTTGGACCCAAGCTTCAACACTATCCAGATGGTCCCTTTAGCTGTCTGGCCAAGATACGAGTCAGGCTGTTTGAGCAGGGGCAGGGCCACCTGGATTGCCCTGCCCCCGCAGTGTTCAGTCACCTCCCTGCTTCCATGGGCCCTCACAGCCACCTCTTCTTCTTATCAACGTATATCTGGTGTTTTTCTTTCACAGTTTCATGAGTTTGGGGTTGAGGTTTTCTATTTCAAAACAATTCATATCTGCTTTTATGCCTTTCAAGGATTTATCAGAGCATTTAGAGACAATAGATGCTTTCTTGCTTTCCAGCATTGTTTCAGATTTTTAAAAAATTTGCAACCATTTTTAGAACTTTGGAGTCTGAGCATCTCCACCTCGGTGTGGAGAATCCCCTGCCTTTGAGTCTTTCAAAGGGAAGGAACTTTAACAAGTAAAAGAGCAAAGGGACAAAGAAGAGAAATTTGAGGAGTGCATGCTTTGACCTTATTTATATTTAGATATTTTGACTATGGGGACATAAATATTATTTACGTGAAAAGAAAAGTCTAAGATTGGCCAAAGAAGATTAAAGGTTTGATATCTCAAATAATTAGAACATTTAGGACAAGAAGAATATTCAGGGACAGTACAATTTCAGCTGCCAGAGAAGAACCAGTGACATGGTGAGGAAGAAAACAGCTCCACCTCCCACATCTGAGCTGACAGTCCATCAGCACACATTCGCCCGATACCCAAATGTGCGTAGCACGCTGACTCAGCTGTAACAAACAGGGAGTGGGCTGTGTAATGGCTTAAATGTATGAGAAGGGTAATTTTTTCCCTCTCTCTTTTCACATATAATAGCCCAAAGCTCTTATTTCTGGGCTACAGAGACCACCTATCTAAACATTGTTAACCAAGAATGTAGGCTGACAAACACTGCAGTTTTCAATTCATGGCCTCTAAGGCTGTCATGGTCATTTCCACCCAGACCTTCAGAAGGGGGAACGATAATGCAGGAGCATGAGTGAGGGGTCCTAATGGTCTGGGATGAATGGGTTACCCAGCACCTCTCATGTTCCATCATTCAGAACTCAATCACACGGTCACATCTAAATGAATGCCAGGGAGGCTGAGAGATGACAGGGTCTAGCTGTGTGCTCACATGAAGAGGGGGACCGGATGGTGATGAGCAGCTGGCTCTCTGTACCAGAGTGTACTCTGAAGGTTACCAAATATCGCTCCATACCTTCTTCTTATGTGAACTCTCTTATCTCCCTAGTGGGGCACACCCCAAATTTCATGTAGTCACTGAATTCATATCAAACCATGGGAACTCTGGGTTATGCTCATTCCTTTCCGCCAGGCTGGGATGTGATTTTGTTTTATATTACACTCTGACCTGGGTGAGGGGAGCATCCCTCCTTGGCAGATGCTAGCTTTCACAGGCTGCTTCCTGTTGGTGCAAATTTGGGGTCCTGAGCAGTGTGTCAGTCTTTGGCTCTTTCGAGACATGCTAGAGAATTTTTTAGGAAACATAATTCTCTAAATAATAATAAATTTTTGAACTTACAGTTCATGTCATATGTCAATAAACACACTCCCAAAATCCTTCCAAGACATATTTTTTTAAAAAAATCTAAATTGTGTTTAATTTCTGTCTCTCTGCACTCAACGCCTGTTCCTTTGACAACATCTGAAACAACTAAACTTGGGGGGAAGATTACACTCAATTTATTATTTGCATCTCTGTCTTTCAAAACCTTTTTCAGACTTATTTTCTATTAGTTGGGGTCGAGAAGCCGTTGGCCCTTTAGTCTCTATAAAGGTTCAAATTTCTAGACTCCAAGACTTTTTGTTTCTTCTTCCAAACCAACCAATTCTTTGCTGATTGTTTCTTTGTTCTTGAAATGACTTGCTAAAACAGCAAGTAGCAACCAACACACACTAACATTCTGGCTTTTTCCAACCTCTTCTTCCAGAACATTAAGCCCAATGACCGTTCTGTCTGCCTATCGAATTATCATTCTCTACTGTTCTAGAAATCTTTTGCTGTATGGTAGGGCCCTTTAGCACCTCCCCCGTCTCCTGCATTTGTTCCCTTGCCACCATCAGCCAAGTCATTAAACCGATGCCATACAGTTCAAATTTGCATTGTTTCAGCATCCCACTTCAAGACAGCAACTATTGCTTTGCTGGGGTGCTGCCAGTTGCTCTAACAAATAGCCTCAAACATGTAAAATGCTCAATCACAATAAGTTCATTTGTTGCTCACATGAGGTCTAAAGCAGGTACTGCTGGGAGATGTAACTCCAGAAAAGAGAACAGCACGGATTCTTTGAAATATGTAATAAGTTTGTCCTCAAGGATGAGCTGAAGTTTGTTAGACAACAGTGTCATGCAGAAGAAAATGATTGGACCTAGGAGGAAATAAAGTTGGCTCTCACCTTTAAGGCTATGCCAATTTCACCAAAGAAATTCTCTCCTTGAAGTCACTGGGACCTCAGGCAAGTCTAAGATAATGAGGAACTGAACATGGGAGTCTGTATTAGTTTCCTATTGTTGCCATAATAATATGCTACAAACTGGGTGGCTTAAACATTTTAAAAAATCTATTCTAATAACCAACAAAGTCCTACTGTATAGCACAGGGAACTCTACTCAATATTCTGTAAAAACCTAAATGAGAAAAGAATGTTAAAAAGAATAGATATATGTATAACTGAATCGCTTTGCTGTACACTTGAGACTAACACAACATTGTAAATCAACTATACTCTAATATACAATTTAAAAAATCTACTCTAAAAAAAAGTATTCTCCAACAGTTCTGGAAGCAAGAAATCCAAAATCGAGGTATAGCAAGGGGAAGATATGCTCTGGAGGCGCCAGGGGAGGATACTTCCTTGCTTGTTCTGGTTCTGGAAGCCGAGGTATTCCTTGGCTTGTGGCAACATCACACGACCTCTCCTGCCATCTTCACATGGCTGTCATCCCATGTGTCTGTGTCTCCACGTGGTGTTCTCCTGTGAGAGTACGTGTGTGTGTGTGTGTGTGTGTGTGTGTGTCTGTGTGTGTGTTCAAATTTCCCTCTTCTTATAAGGCCATCCGTCATACTGGTTTGGAGTTCACTCTAATGGCCTCGTCTTAACTTGATTATATCTACAAAGATTCTATTTTCAAATAAGGTCATCTCCATAGGTACTGGAGATTAGGACTTCAGCATATCCTTGGGGGACATAGAGTCTAACCCGTGTCAGAGCACCAACAAAGGGAACTCTGGTTTCACCATGCTACACTGCAGGGAATGTACCTGAAACCTTTCACCTTGCATGGGTACCAGCTAGTGACTTAGAATCCATTACCTGAACGGAAACTAAAGCCGCACCAGAGGAGCTCTGCTCCCATTAGTCTGATAGGACCTGCTGTCTTAGTTTTATCTCCAAGTTTGCCATCAGATTGGCCTAATATTCTTTTAGGGTCTTACTAACTTACTAGCCTGCATTATCAATAAGTGTGGTTTTATGGGGAGAACATACAAAGTGCAATCTCTTTTCCCCTAGGAACTTGCTTCTTCCTTCATTACTCTTCCTACATCACTAGGAGACAGACAAGATCTTCAGCTTTTGATTCAGCCATGACCTTTCAATTCTCTTCTCTGCTACCCCAGCAACGGCAGCCTTGGTCTCTAAATCTGCCAAGTCAAACATCAGCTGTGGGGACCGAACCACCCCTGGGTTCAGAGTTCATGGGAGGAGGCACCACCAGGAACCCGAGCGGCAGCCATAGGAGGAATTATCACAGCTCCGGGTTTTATCTGCAGAGTATTTAGTTTTCCCAGTGGATATCAGCCGATTTGCCTTCTCATCATGCCTAACTTTTCAGGGAAGAGCCCCTTCTGATCTGACTTCTTTTTGTTCAAGCCATGTGGTCAAGAAGGGAGCAGCCACATGAGCTTTGCAGACCCTGGCATGCGGGCCCCAGCAATGGGCTGGAATGGATTGTCCAGGGAACCGGGTTGGTCTGGCTGCTTTTGTGCTGTGATGAAACGAGTGGAGAGAATTCAATCACACTGGTTTACTTATCTTTACATTTACTGTATTGATATAACAGATAATATTGGCTTCCTGTTTAGGGTAGCGACAATATTTCTTTGGAACATACATTTATTAAAGCAAGAAAGTTGATTTAAAAACAAGACTGTGAAGTAAATAAGAGACATAGCCAGAGTGACCTAGCTTTGGACAATACTGTACAAGACAATTATTAATTCAATCTTTTTGTAGGTCTATTCACATTTAAAAATCTTTCTTAAGTCAGTTTCAGTACTTTGTGTCTTTCTAGTAATTGGTTCATTTCTTCTAGTTAATCTAACTTGCTAGCCTTCAGTTCATCATAGTTTTCCCTTAGAAACCTTTATTTCTGTTAGGTTGGTAATGATTTCTCTTTCATCCCCGATTTTAGTATTTGAATCTTCTCTTGTTTTTTTTCCTGGTCAAGCTAACTAAAGGCTTGTCAATTTGCTGATGTTTTTCAAGGAACCAGATTTTTCTTTCATTAATTTTGTTTTTATACTCTCTATTTCACTACTTTCCACTGTAGTCTTTTTTTTTTAATTAATTAATTAATTAATTTTGGCTGTGTTAGGTCTTCGTTGCTGTGCGCAGGCTTTCTCTAGTTGTGGCGAGCGGGGGCGACTCTTCGTTGCGGTGCGCAGGCTTCTCATTGTGGTGGCTTCTCTTGTTGTGGAGCATGAGCTCTAGGCGGGCGGGCTTCTGTGGTTGCAGCATGTGGGCTCAGTAGTTGTGGCTGGCGGGCTCTAGAGTGCAGGCTCAGCAGTGGTGGCACACGGGCTTAGTTGCTCCATGGCATGTGGGATCTTCCCGGACCAGGGCTCAAACCTGTGTCCCCTGCATTGGCAGGCAGATTCTTAACCACTGCGCCACCAGGGAAGCCCCTCCACTGTAGTCTTCAATATTTTCTTCCTCTCCCTGACTCTAGGTACAGTCTCTGCTCTTCTTCTAGTGTTATAGGGTAGAATATTTGTTACTGATTTGAGATTTTTCTTTTTGTTTTTTAATATAGGGGTTTCTAGCAAGAAATTTCTCCCTAAACACCACTTTTACGGCACTTCATATATTTTGGTATGTTGTGTCTTTATTTAATTTCATTCAGGTTAAAGTATTTTCTAATTTACCTTGTGATTTCTTTTCTGATCCATTGGTTATTTAGTTGTGTGTTGTTTAAATTTTCACATAACTGAATTTTCAAAACATTTTTCTGTTACTGATTTGTAATATCATTTAATTGTGGTTGGATATTATAGTCTGCCTGACTTTGATCTTATACATTTATTTAGCTTGTTTTATGGCTTAAAAATGGTCTAGCCTGGAGAATTTTCCATACAATCTTGAAAAAATGTGTATTTTGCCGTGCTTCGGTGGAATGTTCTATGCGAGTGTGTTGGATCTATTTGGTTTACAGGGTTCTTCTATTTCCTTGTGACCTTCTGCTTTTTTCTACCCATCATTAAAAGTGAGATAGTAAAGTTTCCAGCTACTACTGTGGGATTTCCTATTTCTCCCCTCAGTTGTGTCAGTTTTTGCTTCATGTGTTTTGGCAGCTCACTGTTATGTGCACATATGATTAACATGGTTATAGCTTTCTGATGGATTTGACTCTTTTATCATTACAAAAAGTCCTTTATCTCTAGCAACATTTTTTGTTTGTTTTAATGTCTATTTTCTCTGACACTTCAGCTTTCTTATGGTTTCTGTTTGCATGGCATATCCTTCCTCTATACTTTTGCTTTCAGCTTACTTGTATCTTTGAATTAAAGTGTACCTCCTATAGATAGCATATACTTGGACCTTATATTCTAATCCAGTATGATAGTAAAATCCCTGTTTTTTGATTTGACTTTTTCATTCATTCACATTTAATGTCATTATTGATATAGTTCAAATTATGTTTGCCATTTTACTTTTTGTTTTCTATATGTCAAGTGGATTATTTTTAAGGCAATAATTTAATTCCTTTAATGATTTTTTTTTTTTTTTTTTTTGCGGTACGTGGGGCTCTCCTGTTGCGGAGCACAGGCTTCGGACACGCAGGCTCAGTGGCCATGGCTCACGGGCCCAGCCGCTCTGTGGCATGTGGGATTTTCCCAGACCGGGGCACGAGCCCGTGTCCCCTGCATCGCCAGGCGGACTCTCAACCACTGCGCCACCAGGGAATCCCCCTTTAATGATATTTTAATTATATTCTTTGGGCTATTTTAGTGATTGCTTGAACGTTTACTTATCAGAATGTACTTCAGATATTTACAAACTTAATTCTATATAGATATTTCTGGAATTAAGTTTGTAAAAATCTGAGGTATATTCTGATAAGTAAACACTCAAGCAATCACTAAACTAACTCAAACAATATAGTAAAAAAAAATCATTAAAGAATTAAATATATCTATACACATAAGTGTTCTTTCCTGATTTTAAGTGCTATTACTATTGTATATGTATATTACTTTTATAGGTATTATAAACTTGACTGTACATTATTATAATTACTGATATATAATTTTCTGTCTTTTAGGGTAGAGGGATAAAAAAGGGGAAGGACTTATTTATAGAGCTTCCTTTTAAATAAATGAGCTAAAGAAGGCCTTTATATTTTGGTTTAGGCCTTCATAACAGACTGGAACAGTTAGCCCAAAAGCCCTTTGATGTTAAACTCAAAAAAGGCAGAGGGGCAATACTAAAGTATTACTCATTAAATGTTGTTACTAAGGTGGTATTTTAATGAATTCCAGGTATATTATTTTCTGATTCTCTTAACCAATATAGACTAACAGTCAAAGAGTATGGATATTTCAGAATTCTCCTATATAGTCCCTAGTTGCTTAGTTACACTTTTGTGAAAAGTATTTTTTAAAAAAAGCTACAAAATGCTTGTTCAACACAAAACACTTTAGCATACTAAGAATGCAGACAAATTCTTGGTAGACACTCCAGGATTTTGCAGCATGGAGAGATAATTTTCTCTAGAAACTTTATGGTCAACTGTTACCAGTCAAAGGCATTAGCTTTATAAATTACATAAACGCTTCTCATCATTCTGATAAGTGCATATTACAAAATAGCTATCTGATGTGTAGAAATGAAGTCTGTTATATAAGTGTACATAACGAAGTACCGTAACTGGGTGGGACAGCATGTCAGGGGTGGTTTGTCTGAAGAATGAAATATAAGATTTAAGTGAGCAACAAAGTAAGCATATGGGGACCAATAATGTGTGTGAATGTCTGGTGGCAGAAACGAGTGACACTTTCTGTTAGGAGCTGGGCCAGGACCTGTCTGGCAGAAGCCCAGAGGGAAGGTAATAGGATATGATACTGCAGAAGCATGCAGAGAGCAGATCAGCAGGGACTTGCAGGCCACATTGAGATTTTTTTTGTTATTGAAGTGTGGTGGCTTTACAATTTGTGTTAATTTCTGCTGTACAGCAAAGTGATTCCATTATACATATATACACATTCTTTTAAATATTCTTTTCCATTAAGGTTTATCACAGGATGTTGAATATAGTTCCCTGTGCTCCACAGTAGGACCTTGTTGTTCATCCATTCTATATATAATAGTTTGCATCTGCTGACCCTAAACTCCCAGTCCACCCCTCCTCCACCCCCTCCCCCTTGGCAACCACAAGTCTGTTCTCTATGCCTGTGTGTCTGTTTGAAATAATGCCATTTGCAGCAACATGGATGGATCTAGAGATTATCATATTAAGTGAAGTAAGTCAGAAAGTGAAAGACAAGTTCCATATGATATCACTTGCATGTGGAATCTAAAATATGACACACACTGAGATTTTTGGTTATTCCATGGGAGAAACGGGTAGAATATCTGTCTGTTTCAAACAGAGATAACATCTTCTTATTTGCATTTGACAATGATTTTTTCTGGTTTTTGTGTGGAGAATTAAATTGGAAGGGAAGCAATAATAGTAAGTTATTAACTGCTCTAAAAGACAAGGAAAGAATAGTTTAAACCGGGTTTGTGCGATTATAGGATACAAAACCCATGCAGATGGAGAAAATGTTTTGGACGTTGAGAATAAAATGAGAAGTGTGGCATAGAAAAAAAGCCAGGGAAAAAACAGTAAATTTAGTATAAAATTTAAATCTTTAAAAATCTGGGTTAAAACACCTCCACTTCCGGGAACCAGACTATTTTAAGAAAATATGGTGATGGTGATATCTCATGGAGACTGTGAACATTTCACCTTAAGTTCAAAGCCACAGAAATAAAATCTTGGTGATGGGCTTCCCTGGTGGCACAGTGGTTGGGAGTCTGCCTGCCGATGCAGGGGACATGGGCTCGTGCCCCGGTCCGGGAAGATCCCACATGCCACGGAGCGGCTGGGTCCGTGAGCCATGGCCGCTGAGCCTGCGCGTCCAGAGCCTGTGCTCCGCAACGGGAGAGGCCACAGCAGTGAGAGGCCCATGTACCACAAGAAAAAAAAAAAATCTGGGTGAGTCTAAATCAGTGTTAAATTGTAAGAATGTTAACTTTGGTTTTCTATCTCATCTTCCCTTCCAGTGTTGTGTTGGGTGGGGCACAGGACCCTCAAGCATCTACTCAGTGAAGATTCCTTCAAGAAGTGATTCTCTATCAGCTCCAATTTGATAAGCTGCCTCTATGCGCTTATCGTCTTTTGTAGAAATCCACCCCTTTTCACCACCACTATTAACTACCTCCACTCCCACTGGTATGGATCAAGGTTAATTAAATTGGTGGGGAATTTCTGGCAGTTGTAACTGCCTAAGAACAGCCTGTATCATGCTCCATGCCATTGAAGCACATGAACAACTCTCTCTAGATGGGGACAAGGTTTAATTTCACAACCTATTGACATTCTGGAGAAAATCTTTCTTGTTTGTGAAAGCCTGTCCTATGTATTGTTGATGCTTAGCAGCTTCCTTGTCTTCTACTCCCTAATGCAGTATCACCCCTTCAGTTCTGACCATCAGAAATGTCTCCAATTATTGCCAAATGGCCTCTGGGAATCAGAATTGTCCCTGGTGATGATCCACTGGTTTAGATTTTTTAATTAGCTTTTTATTGTTTTTTCTTAGCCTTTGTTATTGTTGATAATTTTGACAAAGGAGACTGTTAGTTTTATGTTTCATTATTAAAAAATATACTATTAACTCTCTCTAATCAACAATCTTAGTTTGGGTACTTAAATAGAGAAATGTCTGATGCCATCACAGTCAAAATGTAATGTTCCAAAATAAGAAATTGGTTAAACAAATGTGCTATGTGAATATGATGAATTTCAAAACAGTCATGACAAATTTAAGAAAAAGACTTGTTGTCATGGGAAAATACTCCTGATAAATTGCAAAGTGAGGAAAGAGCAGCTATAAAGTGATAAGTTGAGTATGACATCAAAAATATATATGTATCTATGTTTATATACTCTGCAAAGATATATACTATAATATCAAGAGATGGTGGCATTACATATGATTTTTGTCACTTATATTTCCTTTGTGCCTCTCTATTTTCCAACTTTCTTACATTAGCAATGCATTACATTGGCAATGAGGAAAAAGCAAACCACAAATGTTGTTCTTTAAAATTGTCCCATTTATAGAACTTCTTGTATTTTGTATTCAATAAATACTTACTTTTGAAATCGTATGACTGAAATCACCATTATAGGCCTACAAATCACATCCAACCTGCACACAATTCAAAGGATTTTCATTGTGGTAAAGACATGCAGCAACCTAATCACACCAATAATTCAAAAATAATAATTTGAAGTAAAGAGAACTTTTGAACTCTTAGCTTTCATATCATGGAACTGTCAGTTTTGTGTGTGATTAGGGGGAAGAACAGAGTTACTAAATCAACTAGGAAAAAACCCTACTATTGTTGCCTGCCTATAAAAGCAACAGATAATTACAGGAAAAAACACATTAAAATATAAGGAGAAATGGACAAGTTTTAGCAGTACTATTTCCTGAAAGTGAGACTTTGCAATATATGTTATTTTTCTACTTTGATAGTACTGCTTATGTTTTGTTTACAAAAGAGGTTTGTCTAAGGAAGTTCAGTAACAATGACATAATGGACCATTTGCTTAAGTAATGGAAAATACAGAAGCAATAATATCTCCAAAATCAATATAACCAGAGTTTATTTGAAATATTTTCAGGCAATTCTCATTTTATAGCATCTGAGTTGCATTAAAAATATATGCTATTCTTTAATGACTCTATGCTATTACAGTACATTACTAACATGCCAACCTGAGTGACCATGCAATTTATAATTAACAAAATTTTGTTTCCTTCTCAGGATTTTGAAGTTCATTTCAGAATGATTTGAACTGTGCCAAACTTAATAGTATGTTCAAAGTTTATTCTTGGTTTCCTTCAGTACATTCTAGACTAGATAGAGAGGCACTTGGTATCATTCTGCTGACCTTAGAAAGTTTCTTCAAGTAACGATAAAAATCTCTAAAGGCTGGCATTTGAAAGGGATTATCCTATCTGGTCTGCTCAGCTGTGATATTAAGGAAGTAAATAAGATAAGAGCCTCTTAAGTTTTGTAGGAAAAGGATTTTCACTTTGGGTTAGGGAGTAGAACATTGTTGCTGACAATTTTGCCCACCATGACTAAATGAAAACATATATATTACAAATATCATATAACTGTATCTTAAAGACATTGATGTAATTGGAATCCCAGGAAAAGAGAATAGGCAGAATCAAGCAGAAGCAATATTTAAAGAGAGAAGGATGGGAATTATGCAAAACCGTTGAAAGACATTAATCCACATATTCAGAGACCTCAGAAAAACCCAGAGAAGATGAATACAAAGTAAACCCCACCAAGGCACATCCTAGACACATAGATACAAAACCAAACCAAAGGGAAAACCTTAAAAGGAGCCAGAGAAAAAGCCATATCTTTCTCAGAGAAAAAAGAATCAGAATGGTAGATGTATTCCCAACAGAAAGCATCTTTAAAGTTTAAGAAAAAGGCATCTACACTTCTGTACTTTGATAAAATATCCTTATACATGAGGGCAAAAGAAAGGCATTATCAGATAAATCAAAGCTGAGAGCCATTGTCCCAGCAGGCCAAACTCTAAGAAATAATAAAGGAGCTCCTACCTACCAGTTGAAGGAGGTACAGGATCTCAGAAAGGAATGAAGAGCACTGGAAAATGTACAGATGTGTCTCCACAAAAGAAAAAGAGATTTATTACAGGTACACCAATAACAATATATATTTGAGGTTTAAAATATACATAGAAATAAAATATATGACACCATTTGCAAATAAGTGCAGGAGAGGTGAATTGACTTACACTGCTGTAAGGTTTTTACATTGTCATTAAGAGGTAAAGTACTAATTTAAGAAAGATAAGATGAGTTAAGGGTGAATACTGTCACCTCTAAATTATCCATGAAAATAACAATACAAAAATTATAACTAAAAAGCAAAAGAAGAGATAACATAAATTCGTGCAAGAACAAAGAAGGAATGAGACATTATGAAAACAAATATTGAGAAGAGTTCTCTGTGCTATACAGTAGGTTCTTGTTGGTTACCCATTTTAGATATAGCAGTGAATACATGTCAATCCCAAACTCTCTAACTATCCCTATTGTTACTCAACTATACTCCAATATAAAATAAAAAGTTAAAAAAAATAAGATGACAAATAACGAGATAGCAGACTGAAACTTAACTGCATTAGGAATCAAGTTTAATGTAACTGGACTAAACAGTCCAATTATAAGACACTTTTTAGACTGGATTAAAAAAAATGTATATAAAACTATGTGGTGATCATGGGAGATATGCTCTATGTGTAAGAATAGAGTCAGGCTGAACGTTAAAGAAATGAAAAGTACACACTGTTGGATAACTACTGAGTCCATATTAATATCAGGTAGACTTTAGGACAAGGAGTATAAAACAAGAACATTCCGTAGTGAGAAAACAGTCAGTTCACCTGGAAGACATAGCAATCCTACATATGCATGCACCTAATGCATGGCTTCAAAACATATAAGCCAATGGTAGAAGAATGAAAGGACAGGAAAGTAGCAGTCATAGTTGAAGAGTTTAACACACTATCAGTACTTCCAGATATATTTATATGTGGGTGTGTATAACACAGCTAAACAAAAATCAGTAAAGATAGAGGACTTTGAAAAACAACTTTATTGAGGCATAATTGACATACAAATAAACTGCGAGTATTTGAAATGTATCTTTTCAATAAAACCCATGAAACCATCACTGCAATCAGTATAATGGACACATGCATTGCTCCAGGCTTCCTCATGCCCCTTTGTAATTTTCCTCCCCCATATCTTCCTCTCTAGCCCCCATCTGCAGGCTACCACAGACCTGCTTTTGTCAGGATACACTGGAGTCTCAGTCTATTTGGGCTGCGATAACAAAATACCCGAGGCTGGGAAGCTTATACAACAGAAATTTATGCCTCACAGTTCTGGAAGCTGGAGGTCTGAGATCAGGGTACGGGTATCTCTGGGTACAGGCTGTCTCCCTGCAGGCTCTTTCAACAGGACACTAATCTCACTCATGACCCAATCGTCTATGAAAGACCCACCTCCTAGTTCCAACACCTTGGGCATTAAGTTTACCACATATGAATTTGGGGAGCACACAACATTCAGACCATAGCAACTGGTTTGCATTTTCTAGAATTTTATACAAGTTGAATGATATATGTACCATGTAATGCTTTTGCCAACTTTTTTTCACTCAACATAATTATTGTGAGATTCATCCATGTTGTTACATGCATCAGCAGTCGATTTTTAAAATTTGATGAGTAGTATTCCATTATATGGATATAGCACAATCTGTGTATCCACTCCCATGTTGGTAAACATTTTGATTGTTTGCAATTCAGGGCTATTACCAACAACACTGCTATAAGCACTCATGTATAAGTCATTTATGGGTATGGGCCTTCCTTGGACAAACACCTAGGAGTGGATCTTCTGAACCATAATATAGGCGTATGTTTGACTTTTTAAGGAACTGTCAGACTGTTTACCAAAGTGGTTATACTATCTTACAGCCCAAATAACAACTCATGGGAGTTCAAGTTCCTCCACCTCCTAAGTTATACTCAGAATGGTCAGTATGTAGCCATTCTAATAAACTTTAATGGTAAGTCCTGATACTTGGCATTTCTCTAATGACTAATGATGTTGAGCATCTCATCATGTGCTTATTTTCTATCTGTACGTAATCTTTGCTGAAGTGTTTCTTCAATACTTTGGTCCATTTGTGTTATTTATTATTTCATTTTGAGAGTTCTTTATACATTCTGGTTATAAATCTTTTTCAGATATTTGATTTACAAATATTTTCTTCCAGTCTGATTCTTGTATTTTATTTCTTTTAAGAACATTTTTCAAAGGCAGAAATTGTCAATTTATCAATGTTTTCCTTTTCAGGATGATGCTTTTGAATCCAAGAAATCTTTGTTTCACCCAAAGTCACAGAAATTTTCTCCAACCTCTTCTTCTAGAAGTTTTAGAGTTTAAGGTTTTACACTTTAGGGTGGTCTATGATTTATGTTGAGTTAATTTGTGTGTGTGTGGTGAGGGATGGATTGAGGTTAATTGTTTGCATATAGATATCCATTTATCCCACCACCATTTGTTAAAAAGCCTTTTTCTTTCCCTACTCAATTACTCTTGCACAATTTTCAAAGATGAAGTGTATATATATCATAAAATATATTTTCTGTTTATAATTTTATGTATTTATTAAGCATATATAGGGATCTATTTCTGTACTATTATGTTTTATTGAATAAAAAACAATTTATTTGTTCCTGTTCCTTAATATCTACACAAATACCATGTTATTGGGTTTCCCTGTGGTGCAGTGGTTGAGAATCTGCCTGCCAATGCAGGGGACACGGGTTCGAGCCCTGGTCTGGAAAGATTCCACATGCCACGGAGCAACTAGGCCCGTGAGCCACAACTACTGAGCCTGCTCATCTGGAGCTTGTGCTCTGCAACAAGAGAGGCCACGACAGTGAGAGGCCCGCGCACTGCGATAAAGAGTGGCCCCGCTCACTGCAACTAGAGAAAGCCCATGCACAGAAACGAAGACCCAACACAGCCAAAAATAAATAAAATTAAAAAAAAAATACCATGTTATTCTGATTACCTTAGCTTTATCATAAGACTTGAAGTTCAAGTCCTCTAATTTTGTTTTCTCTTGCTCACATTTGTTATGACTATTGCATTTCCATGTGAAAAGTTGACAATTTCTACAATAAGCCTGTTGGAATTTTTATAGGGATTGTGATGAATCTATAGCATAATTTGGGAGAACAGACATCATCATATTGAGTCGTTATATAAACGAGCCCAAAGTGACCTCCTTTGTTTTGGCTGCTAGCTTGTTTATTTCTTCACTGCAGGCTGAGACCTGTTAGCTCAAAAACCCTCCAGCACCAATCTCAAATTTTTACATGGCCTATTATTCTTAAAATAGCCCAAACAAGTCCCTAGTTTGTTTATTTCTTCACTGCAGGCTGAGACCTGTTAACTCATAAACCCTCCAGCACCAAACTCAAATTTTTACACAACCTATTATTATTAATTTTTTAACATCTTTATTGGAGTATAATTGCAACCTATTATTTTAAAATAGCCCCAAAGAGCAAACAAGCCATTTAGAGCCTGGCTGCTCTGCATATCCAATGAAACCTCACCTCACATCTGTTGGCCATGAATAAGATAGAGCCTGTAGTTATAAAACTCTAAACCACAGGTACCCTTGTGAGCTCTCTGACACAGAGAATCCCTGCTCTGCTGCTGGGTGACCTCACCTAGACAAGGAAGCCTGATCCCTCCCTTCTCCCAGAGTTCCCTTGCCCTTCCCCTTTCTGGATGGTGATCCCTGGCCTTAACCTTGTGAATGGTTTCATGCCGGGAGGGACTTCCCTTCGCGCAACCCTCTCCAAGCTTGCATTGTGAAGCTTGTTGTGTGTCACTGCCTTTCCTAGTCGTATCTTTTCTCTTGATCAACATCTACATAATCGTCCACACGTGCATTTGGAGTATCTCTCCTCTTATTTAGGATTTCCTTAACTTCTCTCAACAACATTTTCCAGTTTTCACTGCACAAGTCTTAAACAACTTTAGTTAGATTTATGCCTACATAGTTCATATTTTTGACACTATCAGAAATGGTATTTTAAATTTTAATTTATATTTTTTATTACTAGCCTATAGGGATACTATTGCTTTCGGGTATTTTTCATCCTGCTACTTTGCTGAACTCACATAATATTTCTAGTAATTTCATCTGTAGATCCCATAAGGTTTTCCACATTTTCTAAATGTTAGGTAGATTTCACCAGCAAAACCATCTGGGTTTGAATTTTCTTTTTGGAAATGTTTTTAAGGACACATTCCATTTCTTCAAAAGATATAGGGTGAGTCAGGTGATTTATTTCTTTTCAAGTAAACTTCTACCCTTCATCTTCCAGGGAACTTTTTTATTTTAACTAAGTTGATGAATTTATAAGCATAAAGTGGTCATTCTATCATTTTAGCATCTGTAGATGTTCCTGATAGTGTCGTTCCTGAATGTTATTCCTGATTTGTCTGTCTACTGTCTCTGTCTCTGCATCCCCCCACCCCTATCTGTCTGGCTAGAAGCTTAACATCTTTGTTGATCTTATTAAAGAACTGTCTTTTGGAGATCATTGATTTGACACCTGTTTCTTTTCTAATATAGGCAGTTATTGCTCTACACTTCCCTCGTAGTGCTGCTTTAGCAGCATCTCACAAATTTTGGTGTGCTGTGTTTTTCTTTTCATTCAGACTAAAATACTTTCTAATTTCCCTTCTGACTTTTTGAACTATCTTGAATTATGTTATTTAGATTTCAAATATTTTGGAAAATTTTCCTTCTATTTTTCTGTTGTTAATTACTAATTTATTTCTATTGTGGTCAGAGAACTTATTCTGTATGACCTGGATCTTTTAAAATTTATTGATTTATAGTAAAAAATTTGGTCTATCTTTGTAAATTCTCATGTTCAATTGAGAAGAATATGTATTCTGCTGATGTTATTGTTTTATAGAAATTAATTAGGTCTAGTTGGTTCATAGTGTTGTTCAAAATTATTATAAGAAGAAAATAAAAATGTATATAGTCCTATATCTATTTGCTTCCACAATTAAAAAATGCTTAGAAAGAAAACTTTAGGCACAGGTGACTTCACTATGTATTCTAAAAACATTTAAGGAACAAATTATACTAATTTTAAATAAAATTTTCAGATAATAGAAAAATATGAGCCATTTCTTAACTTCTTTCATAATGCATAATACCAAAATCTGACAAGGACACTAACAAGTAAAGAAAATTACAGATCAATATCCTATGGACAGGTGTAAAAATCCTTAATAACATGATGACAAATCAAATCTAGGGATAAATTAAAAGGATAATACTTCATGGTCAAGTGAGGTTTATTCCATGAACAGAAAGTTGGTTTCACATCTGAAATTCAATCAAAGTAATTCACCCATGTACAGATAAGGGAGAAGATCCATTTGTTCATCTTAATAGATAGAGAAATGGAAGTTGATAGAATTTAATATCCAACCATATTAAAATTTCTCAGAAAAAATAGGAATAAGAAAGGAAATTACTCAATCTGATAAAGGGTATGTTCAATAAAACTAGAGCTAACAACACAGTTAATGATGAAATATTCAATAATTACTCATTAAGTTGTGGAAAAGACAAAGATATTCACTATAAATGAGTTTTTTCACCATTGTATGGGAAGTCCTAGCCAGTATACTGAAACATGAAAAAAATATTAATAAAATATATAACCATTAGAAAGAAAGAGCCTTGTTTTATTTTCAGATGACATAACTTTGCACATTAAAATCCAAAATAATCTATAGACAAAACTAGAATGAACAAATAAATTTAGCAAGGCCATGGATACAAGGTCAATATAAAAAATAATGGCCATGGATACAAGGTCAATATAAAAAATAATGTATATTATGAGGTTCAGCAACAGACATTTGAAAAAAATAATAAAAATTTTAAAATTTCAAATAACATTTTCAATAGTATCCAAAAAATTTATATCTTCAGGAACTAATTTAACAAGAATGTGCCAGATCTCTTTACTGAAAACTACATAATATCACTGGAGAAAACTAAAGGAGACCTAAGTAAATGATGGAATAAATCAATGAAGAAGAAGAGAAGGTGTTTTACTTCAATACTCATTAGGGAAATGCAGACTAAGGGCACAAGGAGTCACACCCAGCACCTACCAGAAGGTCATGATTACAAAGACAAGTGTTGGCAAGGATATGGAGTAATGCTCTTCCCAGTGCTATTGGAAGTAAGAAACGCATGAGCTCTTTGGAAGACCATGAGTGGCAGTTTCCATCAAAAATAATATTAAAATTAATTGACTCAGGAATTCTACTCTTAAATACATATAAGTGAATGTAAATAGATTCTAAAATATATTTACTGGAATGTTCATCTTTATTCATAACAGTCAAAAAGGAAGAAAACTCTGATACTCACCAACAGGTAAGTGGATAAAAATCAATACACAATGGAATATAATGCAACAATAAAAATTAAACTATTGGTAAATGCAAACATGTGAAAAGCTCTTAAACATATTTGTTGAGTGAAAAAGAACAGATGTATAGAATTGCACACTCTATTATTCCATGTATATGAAGTAAAAAAAAATCCAGGCTAAGCAAACAAAAAATCAGAATAAACTGACATTTATAGAGTCAGAATAAGTTACTTTTAGGGATCTAAAATTGAAAGATGCACAAGAAGATCTTACTCAGTGTTGGAAATCTATTTCTTTACACTTAAAATTACAGGATTATATATAAGCCATATATATCTCATGGAAACTTTAAAAATACTTATGAATGGATTTTTTTAACCTGGAATTGTGTAAAAACAACAAAAAATTGTTGAGCAAAATCAGATCTTTAAATTAAAATACAGTTTATAACAGTAGCCAATCTGACATTTTTAACACAATGGAGAGGCCACTGGGGAGTGGTTAGAAGCCAATCTCTCTTCCCTAAAAGTCTCAGAAACTCTTCAACCAGTGCAGCCATTAGAAAGAAAACGTGGGCTCATACATAATTCAAAATTTTCTAGTAACCACATTAGAAAATGTAAAAGAAACATATAAAAATGGTATTAATAATGTATTTTATTTAACTTAATATATCTAAAATATTTTAACATGTAATCAAAAAAATTAAAGATACTGTCTTTTATTCACACCAAGACTTTGAAATCTGGTATGAATTTTACATACCATACATCTCAGTCTGGACCACCCACATTTCAAGTGCTCAGTAGACTCAAGTGGCTGGTGGTGACTGTAGTCTCGGACAGGAGGAGAAAGGAAGTTTCCATCTTAGTTTTGTGCTTTTCCTTTTTTTTTGAGGGCTATGGGGGTGTGGGAGGTGAGAGGGTGTGGGAAGCACAGAATCCAAATGCCTGTCTTTATATTTGCAATATGTTAGTCAACAGTTTCCTCTTATCGATTTCAGCTAGCCTCCCACGAGCTTCGAACCTGCATATATTTTTCAATTTTATCCATACTATGAGAGACTTAAAAACAATACAGATAAGTGATGCCTCTTGTATTTCTTTTATATATATCAGTTGGATAACTCTTGAATGAAAAGATGAGATTTCTTTGCCATGAGCAATTTTTCAGTGACATACTGACTTTTGGTAACCACTTATGTATTTAATAAAACCTTCTAGAATCTATTGTGGGGAGAATTTTAAGTTTCTGGTTTCTAGTTGGCAGGAATCTGCTTTTTCTTCCATTAAAAACACAGGAGCATATTTACTCATCTTAAACACTCCAGGACCCTTTACATTTCCTGTGATTTCTGAAGGATTGGAGTTTCTGAGTCTACACCTGCATCTTGCGCTCACGTAGCGAAGTGAGGGATCTTCACCCAACAACCTCCCTCATCAGGACATGTCACCTCTTACCTGCATTTCCTCTGTTCTGTTGTGCTCCTTGATGGAAGAGATGGGGCAGTAGAATCAGCTGCTAAGGAGTTATACTTCCTTTTCTGTCATCTGTTCAAATTAAATCATCTACCGCAAACTATACTTTCATCTTCATTTTCCTCTTATTTTACCCCAAATATATAGAGAAAAGAGGCTTATTATTTCAATATATTTCATAAAGCCTTTTATCATGTTGAGAATTAACCCTCCTGGAAGATGGATTATGATCATTTATCCATGTTCTTGGATCTATACAGCTTCTTTAATCTTTGCTATTTAGTCTATGAAAATTGGAGCTGAGCAGACATCTAGTGAAGTCATGCGTGCTTCACAGAGGTAGTGAAACAAAAATTAAGTACCGACCAGTCTGTGCTCAATTAAAGTCCTGTCTTTAATTTTACTATTATTGTTTAAAATTCTGTGTTCACTAGGTCATACACTGTGATATATTTCTAACCTATGCTAGAAGTCTATCCTCTGTCTTGGAAAAAAAATTAATAGTGCCTGTTTGGTGAGAGGAACACCAGACAGGCAAGGGCAGGTCTGTTGGTACAGGTGCAGAACGAGATCAAATTCTAAGCAGCAAAGCCATCTCAGGAGATTTTATTTTAAAATCTGAAGTCAGAAAAAAATTACAAGAACACAATCCTTTTCTGTGTTTAATAACCACAGAAATCCTGTTCTGCATATAATTACTTCATGAGGTTGTTTGTCAAAGTCCATTTTGGATATCTGGATTTGAGAAAGTTTTAATGTAGCTCTCATAGAATTACAATATTTCATCTCTTAAAGCTTTTTATTGGAATTGGTCACCATGGATAACAATATTCAACTTGATATCTTTAACTCTGAAAGTGGATCAAGCATCCACTTTTTTTCTGTTATACCTCAGCGTCTTAGACCATCATGTTTTCTTCTCTTACCTTTTGATAAGACTAATCCAATGACTCTGGTCGATTCCATAGTTTAAAACCATGTGCACACAAAGTTCATTCTGTCCATTGGGACCTCACTCAGAGGGCTGGGGCTGAGGGACAGAGAGGAGAGAGGGAGGGCGGGAGCTGTAACCCCACAAAACTGCGCAGAGCTCACTCAGCCCAGTCAGAGGGCAGCTTCGCAGGCTCCATCAGGAGTCTGCTGTCTGTGTGGTGAGTCTCTAGTCAGGGACAAACTGTGGTGCAGAAATAATTTTGGGTCTGCCAAGCTGTAGAAAGGGAAGTAATAAAAATATAAGCACCCATATAAATATTTTCTTTCGGTGGTGGCTTCATCAGATTAAAAGCAATCTTGGTGGATTTTTGTTTGTTTGTTTCTTTCTGGTACAAATAATTTTTCATGGATTTGAAAATTCGCTGAGACATAAGTCCCTCTTTTCTTGTGCAGACTGAAGAATAAACTGCCTAGCTTTGGGGAGAGATGGCTTCTGGGTCGCTAAGAAGCCAAATAGGAGACTAAGGTCTTTAAGAGGAAAAACAGCACAATCTCAGTTTTAATCATTCTCCCAACAACAATTCCATCTCTTTCCGTCTCCAGTGTCCCACTGATAGGAGCACTTGAGCTCACTGGGAGATTCAAACCATTGATTCTACTGCCAGGCCGGTTGTCTTTCACTGCTGACTAGTTAGTGGTGGAAAGAAAGAAAAATCACCTAGATGTGCACAGAAGGTAAGGACCCCACAATTCCCCTCTTTTGATTGATTTTTGTTTTTCTTAATTCTCTCAAATAAAAATGTCAAATATCTTAGGACCAAAGTATCAGATCAAACACAATACCAGTCTAATTAGCCAGGTTTTTCTCTTAGCCTGTGGCCTCTTGTCATTTCTTTTTATTCCTTCATGTGAACCATTCTTTCTTTCCCATTTGAGGGATTTCACAAGACAACATTACTTTGGGAGATGCCATTTTTCTTTTCTTTTTTACATGGCATGCTCACATTTATTTTCGAATAATAACATACCCTTAATAGCCAATAAATTAATATGTCTTGTTTTTGAAATATAGTTGATTTACAACATTATATTAGCTTCAGGTGTATAACATAGTGATTCAATATTTTTATAGATTATGCTCCATTTAAATTTATTACAAAATATTGACTATATTCCCTGTGTTGTACAATATATCCTTGTATCTTATTTATTTTATATCTAGTAGTTTGTACCTGTTAATCCCGTACCCCTATCTTGCCCCTCCCCCCTTCCCTCTCCCCACTGGTAACCACTAGTTTGTTCTCTGTATCTATGAGTCTGTTTCTGTTTCATTATATTCATTCATTTGTTGTATATTTAGATTCCACACATAAGTGAAAACACACATTACTTGCCCGTCTCTGTCTGACATACTTCACTAAGCACAATACCTTCCAGGTTCATCCATGTTGCTGTAAATGACAAAACTGGGGAAACCACTGAAGCACTGAACAATCGATAACACTGGTCTCTGCTCACTTTTTTTAAAATTAAAAATACAAAATCTTGTAACATATGGGGAGCCATTGTTGGTAATACTATACACTCATTTTTATACTTGATAAATAAAAATTTAGAAAAATTCCCAAGATTTATATTAATAAAAATACAGAATATAAAAACTCCTTTAATTTTGGATCCTAAAAATGGAATTGGCTGCTGATTCTGCTCATTCGTGTCTCCTCTGACTATTCTGTGAGTGAATCCCCAACAGCTGTAGTGTAAGATGGTTTCATTTCATTTAATTAACAGAGCTGGGTCTTCAGGGAATCTTCCCATGAAATCTGAGCAGTTCTGTAAATGGAGAAGTAGTTTCTAGAGAGGAGGCCAACACAGCCACCCACTGACATGTTCATAGAAATAATTCCATATTGAAAAGAGAGCCCCAGGGTAATGTCAGTGCAGTTTTAATCATAGCTTCTAATTATGAACAATAAGTCACTTCAACAATTTTGTGTGTCTTAGATATAATAAAGGGAATAATTAACAGTCAGCAATAATTCTCAAGCTGGTAGAGTTACACAGCCAAGGAGTCTGAACTGTGTACCTCAATAAAGTAAAATACTTTGTAGAATGTCCCTCTGCCCCCTCTACCTGGCTTATTATTAAAGATCATTTACCAAAGAGCATGTCCTTCTAAAAGCACTCAGGCTATGACCCACCAACTGCTGGGAGGTTATCAAGACTCATGGACCACGTGCTAAGAAAACTCACTCCTAGGAACAGACAGTAACTGTTTAGGATTGTAACCTGGGTTACTACAAACCACCCTGGGAACCCGACCCCACCCTCCATGCTTATGTATGTTTGATGCAAACGCTACCAAATACTTGTACTGGCTGTACTCCTATCAATGATTTTAATTTTCTTCTTACCTTTGTTGTTTTCCAGATTCTGTGCAATGGTTTAGTATTACTTTTTTTTAATGTTTTATTTATTATTTTTGGATCTGTTGGGTCTTCGTTGCTATGCATGGGCTTTCTCTAGTTGCATCTAGCGGGGGCAACTCTTTTTTGAGGTGTGTGGACTTCTCATTGCAGTGGCTTTTCTTGTTGAGGAGCATGGGTTCTAGGCGCACAGGCTTCAGTAGTTGTGGCATGCGGGTTCAGTAGTTGTGGCATGCAGGCTTAGTTGTTCCGCGGCATGTGGGATCTTCCCAGAGCAGGGATCAAACCCATGTCCCCTGCATTGGCAGGCAGATTCTTAACCACTGCACCACCATAGAAGCCCCAGTATTACTTTTATAACCAGAAAACGATGTTCCCTAGGAAGAATACTGAGAGGCACTCAACCTTTCCTGTATCCTGAAAGCTGCAATTCCTGACAATTTTCCCTCCTCTGGGATTTTCAGACCTGCCCATTCTCCAGTCCCCATGCTCTAAGTGGTCAGCCTCATGCCTGTCTCCCTGCATCTGGTCAACCTCCTTCATCCTCGCCTTCATCACTGGCAGAGAAGCTTACTGAAAATGCAGTATCTTGGCCTCTCACCTTCTGAGATGGCCCACACTCTGTCTGTGGAGCATGTTTCTCTCTAAATAAATCCTCTTCTTAACTAAAAAAAAAAATGCAGTATCTTACTGTTGCTGTAAATCTTATAAAACGCTTCCTCTGGTGACTTCATTTTGCTTACAAAATAAAGAGAACCGAACTCCTAACCTATCAGCTTATTGATCAGGCCCCTGTTTCCCTCCCAGCTGCATTTCTCCCCGAGAAGAATGTTAAAATCCAGCGGCATCAAACAGCTTATGGTTCCCCACACGTCCCAGGTTTGTGTCAGCTCAGTGCATCTACTTATATCCCGTTTTCCTGAACCCCTTCATTTGCCTGGTTAACTTACTCATCCTTTAAGACTCTCAGCTCAGAAGATACATCCTCCAGCAATCTTTCTTCTACTCTCTCAGTATCCGCCTCTGCTGGCTACAATGCTCCTTCTCGGCATTCCCCTAAATTATTTATACTTGTCACTGCGATTTTATTTCACTGTAACGATAATTTGATGTGGCTGTCATCCCTACCAGATACATGGGTTCCTTTAGGGCAGGAAATGTGCCTATTGTTTTCTTACTTTCACCTGGAGTCTTGATACACACATGATTAAAAGTCAGTAAATATTTGGTGAATGAATGAAATTGTATTATCAATGAACCTGCCAGCAGCATTACAGAATTCTTTCTTGTAACACTTTCTGGTGGTAAAAGTTAGTTAAAGGAACTTCAAGTATTTTTACGATCGTCTACCAAGAAGCAAAGCAGAGCTATTGAAGATTGCTCCACAATATCTACTGCAATAGCTTATAAAACCACAGTGTAATCAATAATTTGCATGTGGTACATGGCATAAAAGAACATTTCAGTATAATAACTCCATGTGAGACTAAGAACTAATATCGCAGTGAAACATCCTTGAATACTGCAGTGTAATAGCAGAGGGTAAAATCTGCAAGATCAAAGTACGGTTGCATTGGTTATGATAGGACAGCCAACACTGCGGTAATGAAATCAGAGCTCTCCTGAAAGTAGCACAGTTTTGCTCCTGCTGTGGTTTGGCAGCCTCATCTAATAGCAACTCAGCCATCCAACTAGTTCTGCAACTTTGTCATCGTGGATTTCTTGACTTCCAGTCATGCAAACGGTGAAAGGGAAAGAGGATTGCTGAGGCATGGGTCTATGGTCACACCTAAAATATGGTCTATGGCTTCTAAATTAGTCCCACCCAGATTCTGTAGCCAGAAAACAATTACAGGTAGCTCCAGTGGAGCAGCCAGGGAAGTTGGGATGTGCTCCACTTGTCAGCCCGGGAGGAGGGAACGGGGGTGGAGACAGGATTTCACCAGACTCTGCTGTGTTGGACCAGAGCACCTATGCATGCTGGTGGGTGCTACAGAGCAAGACCCTAGAGGAATTCCACAAGGCATGCCCCAGGGCCCGTGCTGATGCAGCATCCATTCCCAGCATATCACATTGGGGAGGCCATTATTCCTCCTGGAAACTCAGTATCAGGGGTACCGAATAAGCAGCCCAATTCCATTCTTACCCCAGGACACAACGGCCACTACACAAAGCCCCTGCAGTAACTCTACAAACTAATAAACCTAAGTTGCATTAGATAGTTTTTATTCCCAATATTTCAAATAACATCCTTCTCCTCCACTCTGCCATAATTAAGTTTATTAGGAATTGATTTTTTTCTACTTCTGCAGGGGTAAAGACATGACAAAATCAGTATCTGTGTCTTGACCCAGTAGAAATATCTGTCATGAATAATTGTAGCTTTTAAAAACAGTTGAAATGGAACCTCAGATTGAATTTGAATGCTCTTAAGTTTGATGATATAAAACGTTACATGTTTGTGTAAATATATCAGACACATAGGCTCACAATGCATTAAAAACTTGAATAGTCTGCAAGGTCACCTCACAGCAGAAAACAGCACAGTGGTCCGGACCGCTGAGAAGCTGGCAGCTGAGAGAGGACCACAGTGGAGAGCAGAGCATCTCCTGCTCACCCTGAGTTTCCACTCGGACACATCTCCAAGGGGCGTGCCCCTACCGTGGCACTTAACTGTTGGATGGTTGCTTGCATCCGTTGCTTTGGGCAGACTGTACACCTGGGTAGGGCAGAGAGCAGCCCAGAGGCTGGGAGACAACCAATAAATGCTTGTTGATAGGGTGCACTGGCTGCAGTAACCGTGACTTGGGCTAGCTCTAGAGTCAGACAGCAGCCGCTGCTGTTTGTGCCTGCCAGGTATCCAGCTTTGAGCTCATTCCATGAGGCCAGGATGGAGCCAAGCTTACTCCCAGATCTGGAAGGAGGAGGACATGGGACTTGGGTCAGCCAAGCCAAGCAGCAGATTCCCTCAGCTAGTTGTACCAAACGAGGAAGCTCTAAGTAGTGGAAAAGAGACCCCTTCTAGACTCGTGCGGAACTTACAGGAAAACAGACTCTCTTTTTCCACTGGGATTGCAAGCAGATAGAATGACATAAAGGTATAAACTTGTAGCTTCTAGGTGCCCACCTGGGGGACCTGATGACCTAGACTTAAGACATCAAGAAGTGAGGCAAGGCGCCGATGTTGGTGTGCAAGATCCCACCCCGTGCAGACTGGCTCCCCGCTTTCCAGCTACTCAACTTCTTGTTTTGTTTTGTTTTGGGTTGGTTTGGTTTTTGCTGTGATCAAAGTCAGTTGGGTTGCTACCACTTGTAACCAAAAGAACAAATACACACTGATTGGCTTAATTTATATAATCTTGCTTGATGAGGATAAGAAACAAACAAGAATCATATACGTTTAATCTTAAATATGTTAGAAAACATTTTCTACTTGAAATAAAGAATTTATAACAAAATTCGATTCTAAGATGACTGAACCACACCGATTTTTATACAAAACAATAGACTTCCTTTTGTGTCATAATACTGTATGTGTTTTATTATTTTATCAGATGTATTTAAAATGATAGCTAAAAACCTTGTTTCATTAAAATACATTGAATTCCAACACTGACCAAGTTTTCATGTTTCTTCAGCAATTTGGGAGGTGAATAACTCTGTTCTTTTAAAACTGAGCCTCTGTAACCTATATTCCTCTCTTGAGTACATTTCTAAATGTATTATAAATGATACTCATGTAACCATATACAAATGCCAAGTAGGAATTGTCTAAATAACATTTTAATGAATAATGAATATTTTGTAACCCTGCCTAACATCTCCATCTATGTGTTGATGGGAGACAAGATCCTCCTCTGAGTACACGGGTCCCTAGGAAATCCATGAGTGGATTCCCAATGGGTTTGCGAGCCCAGGTGTGGTGTGTGTGTGTGTGTGTGTGTGTGTGTGTGTGTGTGTACACATGCACATGCACATCTCAATGGAGGCCATTCGTGGAGTTTCATCAGACTCCTGAAGGGGATCTATATAAAGAAGAAAAACCCCTGAAATGGGCCAGACAGTCTCCAGTATCTCACTTTATTCTTTGTTTTTACCTGACATGTGGGCAGACATTTCTAAGCAATCTGCCAAAGAATCTTGGCATAATATACTATTATGAAATCAGTATTTCGATAAAGTGAAATACCCGATAAATTGAGATTGTGACTTCGTAGCCCGAGGTCCCGCTTCAGTGGGTGATGACAGCATGTGTGATGGAAATGGGAGAGGAAGGCCGTGTATGAGCCATCCTCAGAAAATAGGAAACAACTGTGACGGCAACATGCAGGACGCCTGCCCTCATGTCTCTCACAGTGAGATGTTCCTCATTTGTATTTGCTACTAGTCTTGCTTATGCTTCTGTTTGCAGAATGGCCACTATCTTTGAGATGCTCCATAGAGCATCTGTGGTAGGACACTTCTGCATCCTCTAAATGCACTGAAGGATGCTCAGCAGGGCCAGGCCTCCCTCCTGACGCCTTAGGGAGCCTGGCTGGCCTTTATTGTCTGCAGCCCTTGGTACGCAAGCGTCTTCAATTCTCTCACCTGGTTCTCGGGGGTGGGGGGGTCCTTGCTTCTAATCTGCCCTGTTCTTAAATACCTTCCGTTAAACCCTGGAGATGTATCTCATCTCTCATTTCCTTTTCTTACTGAGGGACTCAACAACACCTGCCTCTATGTACACAGCTTTCACTCATTCCTTAGCAAATACCTTTGACATCTCAGAGATTTCCAGTCACTGGTCTCTGATGAAGATCAGTTTCTGAGCTCCTGACTCATATGTGTGTCGAGTTAACCTCCCCACTTCCATGTCCCAAGTTCATCTCCAAGTCATCATTTCCTAAGACAAACTCAGGTGTCTGTTGCTCCTTGGCTGTGATCTTAGGCAAACAGCTTGTCCTCCTCATAATGCCTCAGTTTCTCTTTTGTAAAGTGGAGGTGGCAGTGAGGCTGGAGAAAGATGGCACATGTCCAGTGCTTAGAACAGCCCTGACAGCAGGTCTTAACTGATACGCTGGCCATTTCCCGTGTTGTCCTGTCTCAAACGGCACCTTTTCCAGACTTCTCCCCCTCAGCAAATGGCACCCCCAGCTGCTAATACCCACACCCCAAACCACCCCTAGCCTCTCATGTGGATTACTGAGATCTGCAATTGTCTCCAAAATATGTCTTCAGTACACCATGACGCCGCCTCTCCACTGCTCTCTCCCATCTTGCCCGGGTTGCTACGAGCGTCCTGGGTGCCCCCTTCCATTCCTGTCCACCTCCACCCCATTGCACAGAACCCAGACATAGACTCATACAAATATGCCCGCTTGACTTCTAACAAAGGTGCGAAGCAATCCAATGGAGGAAAGATAGCCTTTTCAGTAAACGGTGCTGGACGAGAGCACATCCACGCGTGCCGAGGACAAACCCAGGTGCCAATGACAGCAGGACTCCGCCCACTGGCTGGACCCTCATCCTGTCCATCCCCACACACCACACAGCAGGGAGTAAGACAGACGGGCAAACACGCTCCCTCTTTCTCATGGAAACCTGTCTGCATTTTCTTCTCCTGAGGGTCCTCAGTCTCTGCTGACTCTGAGGCAGGTGTGGCCTTATCCACAGCCAAGTGTTCTAGCCTTTGTCTTAGACACCTTCTGCTCCTTTCACTTGGGGCTCACTTACAGCTGTCAGCAATCTTCCTCCTGCCCCCAGGTGCCCCCTGAATCTGACATGGGTTCAAACCTCACATGGAAACAGAGACCCCATCCCTCCGCCCTGGGTTCTTTCCTATCCCTAGTGTTTGCTTCACCACCTCACTTCCTCACAGCAGTTCTCATTTCTCATGGCACCTGCACCGGCCCTGCTCCCCTCCACCTCAACCCTCAGCATCCCACCTTTGCCCTCACAGCCCCACTGGAGAGCCTCGGCAGTGCCACCTCTTCCTCATAAATTCTGTCCCCATTCACTGAATCCCACCAGGTATTTGATCTTGCTTCTCTTTCTTTTCTCTATTCAGACACCCAGTTACCCTAGCACCATGTGTTCAAAAGATATTGCTTTTCTCAATCAGTTGCTTTGACACCTTTATGAGAAATCAATTAATCATGTAATTGAAAGTCAAGCCCTGGACTTTTTATTCATTTCGTTGATCCTTTTATTTTTTATTTTTTTGCTGACACCACACTCTCTTGGTTACTACAGATTTTTGTAGCTTTTAAAGTCATCGATTATAAATCTTCCACCTTTGTTCTCCTGCGAGAGTATTTTAGCTGTTCTCAGTTGTGTTTCCATAACATTAGAGTCAGCTTGTCACTTTCCAAAGAAAATCCTCTGGCGATTACGATTAGGATTGCCTTGAATCTATAATTATTTAGGGGAGAATTGGCATTTCTGCAATACTGAGTTTTCTGATCTGCTAACAAGGCGTATCTATTTATTTGCATCTTTGTTCTTCAAAATTAGGGATGGCAGCTGTCACCCATCATTACCAGACTCTGGGCTTTCTCACCATCCTGTTTGGTGACTTTCTTCTTCCATAATCGTTTGTGTAACCAAATATCTATATTATGACATATTTGAAAGAACTATTTCCTAGCTGGATTCTGAATGACCCACCCTGGAACTTTCTCTTTCCATCTCTTCCTACAAATATGTAGCCAGGTACTTCCAAGTATCAGTGTCCAAGGTATCTTTCTGCTTAAACACCTGGGAGGCAATGGTGAATCAATACTTAGCGGCTGACTTTGCCCTTGTTCAAGCCTCCTTTTAGAATGAAAATGTTAGGAGAAAATGGAGAAATCATGTAAACATACATGATGTTAAAAACAAGCACAAACAAGAAAGCCTGTGAGCAAGCCTAACAGGAAACCATGAAATGGTCTTGTAAAAAGAATGTTAGAAGTGGGATTGACATGTACTCACTGCTATATTTAAAATGGATAACCAACAAGGACCTACTGTATAGCACAGGGAACTCTGCTCAATATTCTGTAACAACCTAATTGGGAAAAGAATTTGAAAAAGAATAGATACATGTATATGTGTAACTGAATCACTTCGCTGTACACCTGAAACTAACACAACATTGTTAGTCAACTATACTCCAATGTAAAATCAAAAGTTAAAAAAATAGAAAAAAAAGAAAGAAAAAGTGGGCTGTAGCTGCTATTTTATCAGCACAATTGCCAAGCTTCCTGCTGTCTGGACAGTTAATGAAGTCTCACTACAGAAACTCTGCCTTCCCAGTACGTGCACTCCAGTTTGATTTCTGCGCTCACAAGTAGTTTTTTAAAGGAAATTTCCATTTTCATGTTTTTCTTTGGGGAAACTATCTTGATATTGAAAATATAGGACTGTTAAGAGTTTGACAAGATAGTTCTACCAGAGTCATCCTGCCTCTGGAAGCAGCAAAGTCCTCTGTGTCCAGCACTAATCAAAACTGATTCAGGAGAGTACGGCTGTCATCGCGCGTGTTTGACAGCCTGTGAATAAAGCATGGGAGTTTTAAGAATGTAGGTGAGTTGTAGAACCCTAATTAAAATAAAAGCCGCTATTATGGAACACTCAGACATCTAATTTTTAAGTTTCCTTTTTTCCTGTTTATAAAAGGGAATCCTACTTCATTTGAAGAGATTAGAATGATACAGAAAATTTAAGGGTAAAATTAAAAGTCCATGTCATCTCATTACCCAGAAGAAATTATTACTAACATTTTGATATTTTTCTAACCAATAATTTCTAAAAGCTCTTTTAAAAAGTAGATGCATCTCACATTTTGAAGTTCCTTTTCATCATTTAAAGCTACAGCAGTTCCACTGCCTAGATTCTAAGTGTTTACAAGTGTTATTTGAATTTCTATGTGCTTTATTTTATGCTACATTCTATGGTGGACCATAGATGTAGCATATTTTATGCTACATTCTATGGTTATTTGTAATATTGAACTTTATATGTTATATTGCTAAGACCACCTGTACCAAGATATTGAGATATCTTCTCAACTGCAATTTTACATATTATATCTTCAGGAGTTATAATTGCTGGTTCAAAGAAAAACATTTTAGAGTTTCTTGTCACACATTTCCAAGTAATTTTACAAAAAGTAAGTACCAATTCCCACTGCCAAAATGTGCGCATCTCGCTATAACCCCACTGATACTGAGTGTTATCAGTATATTAATCTATGTTAGACGCTATCTAATTTTTATTCTATTATCTTGTTAAAAACAGAGTTGACAAATAAAATTGTAAGATATTTAAAGTGTCCATCGTGATAGTACATTATATATATATATATATATATATATATATATATATAAAGAATCCCTCTCATCTAGGTAATTAGCACATACATCACCTCACACATTTATCTTTTGTATGTGTGTGTAAGAGGACATTGAAGTTCTACTCTCTTAGCAAATTTCAATTATACAACACAGTAACACACTGTTATCAACTGTAATCACCATGTTTTACATTAGAGCCTTAGACTTTATTCATCTGAGAGTTTGTACCCTTTCACCAACCTATCCCTATTTCCCTCAGCCCCTGGCAACCAATTTTCTACTCTTTGTTTCTATGAGCTTGATTTTTTAAAAAAATTTTAGATTCCACATATAGGTGATAACATGCAGTATTTTTCTTTCCATGCCTAGCTTATTACACTTAGCCTAAGGCCCTCAAGGTCCATCCAAGTTGTCCCAAATGGCAGAATTTCCTTCTTTCTCATGACTGATAGTATTCCATTGCATCATAGATAGTATTCCATTGCATCCATCCATCCTTTGACAGAAACTTAGGGTATTTCCATGTACCCATGTAGGGTATTATCCTTTGGATAAATACCCAGAAGTGGGATTGCTGGGTCCTGTGGTAGACCATACAATTACCTTGAATTGTTTGTCTCTGTTGAGGAGTATGGAGACACATTTTAAACTCTTCTTAGTAATTACAGTTTCATTGCTCTGCTCCTTTTATAGTCCTTCCTTTCCTCACCCCTCAAAAGGGTCCTGAGTGAATTTTTAAATATTTAGCATGTTGATTCTTTATCATATCTTTCCAGATATTTTCGCAATGTTTTGATATAGTTTAGGTTATTTTTATTTTTTAATTAATTTATTATTTTATTTGTGGCTGTGTTGGGTCTTCGCTGCTGCGCACGGGCTTTCTCTAGTTGTGGTGAGTGGGGGCTACACTTCGTTGCGGTGCGGGGGCTTCTCATTGCGGTGGCTTCTCATTGCGGTGGCTTCTCTTGTTGTGGAGCATGGGCTGTAGGTGCGCGGGCTTCAGTAGTTGTGTCTCTTGGGATAGAGAGCATAGGCTCAGTAGTTGTGAGGCACAGGCTTAGTTGCTCTATGGCATGTGGGATCTTCCCGGACCAGATATTGAACCTGTGTCCCCTGCATTGGCAGGTGGATTCTCAACCACTGCGCCACCAGGGAAGCCCTAGGTTATTTTTTTTCATTGATGTTCTAAATTTTTATGAAGGCAAAATAAGTTTCCTTTGTAACTCAGAGATTTTAAAAACAAAACTGATACAATGTTCTAAAGTACATATTTCTCATGAAAAAACCTTATATCAATGTTATTATTTCTCACAATATGACCGTATGGGATTCTGGGTATTCTTTCAAAAATATCTCTTCTCTTAACCATAGAGTTTTGACATAGAAATGAAGCAATATTCTTATAAAATATCTAAGTGATTTTGTTTTATTTTGTTTTCCTTATTTTCCAGCAGACCTCCATGGCCCCAAATTCCCTGTGGTCTGGCACATGAACTGTTATGTAATGTTACCCAGACTGAGGTTTAAAACTGTAAAACTGCATGAATATTAAGACTATAGGTATACTTTTAAGGTAAAATTTGTAAAATATACATGTGTTCTTACAAATGCTTTTCTAAAATATAAAAAATAAATTCTTTTATTTAAGAAGCAGGACATGTCATCTGACTTGACTCTATTCTAGTCAACTACATTCCAAAGGAATCAAAGTTCCCAGCAGTTTCTTTTTTTTTTTTTTTAAATTAGGACCTTCTTTTAAGATACTGAGAGAAGCTGCAGACCCCATTCCAGAATGATTCAGTTACACTGAATTTTCTACATAATTTACAGATTTTACAGAGATCTACCTAAGAATCTCTATTATTCTTTCATTTCATCACAGAATTAAATTATATTTTAAAATATTTGATAATTTTTTTCCAGTCATATGTGATCTGCTGAATGAGGACATTTATTTCTGTTTCTTCCTCAAACTCTCCTTTTGTCAATAAAAAATATATATTATGCATAATATATAATAAAAGAATATATTAAATCAATATAATAAAAATATAAAATTGTCTATAATGATATATAGTAAAATAATATATACACACATACGTACACAGTCATATCAACACACAAGGTCAAGTACAACAGGGGAGGAGATAACAAAGGGTGAATGGCCAACCTGATGTTGAAAGATGGAAATCCTTGACTTAGCAGAGCAGAGCAAGCTCACCCTCAGTGCCTGGAAGAAGAAGACAGCGGGGAGCAAACGGACTAAACAAGAGAGCCCAGAAGGATCATTTGCTCCAGGCAAAAGTCAGTAGAGCCACAATGTGAGATGGTGGGGTTAAAAAAATAAGAGGAAGATGGTTTAAAATCAGTATAAAGGCTTTAAGAGCCTTACAATCACCTCTTTTTTGTTTTTGTTTTTTTTTACAGATGAGGTAAACTGAGGCACAGAGGTGTTAAGAAAACTGTCCATATCATATGACTAGTGAGTGGTTCGAGAGACCGTGCTCATAAACACTTCATCTCTCAAACAGGGGATGCTGAGATCTTCAGGTGGGAGAGGTGCCTGCATTGAGAATCAGACTTCAACAGCAACCCTGGAAACTAGATTTCAGTGAAGAAATGGCTTCAGAATTTCCAGGCATGCTTGGTTGTTATTTCCTGGTTGTCAATGGGGTTGTTATAGCTCAGCTGCTGAACCAAACATCCCAAACTCACAGTCTGCTTTTCTCACGTTGATGTCTAGTAGTCCTGGACAGGTATGGAAGCCGAGGCGACCATCAGAAAACCCAAATTCCTCTTCTTCTACTGTCTGTCTTCCTCAGCATGTGACTCCCACCAGAGGGTCCAAGATGGATGCTCTAACACACACAGTCATGTCTTCACTCTAGTCGGGGGATGGGGACAGCAGGCAGCAGGGCACCTTCCTCCCTCTCACGTGCTACAGGGAGCTCTTGCGGCCACATTAACACGTCAGGGAAACCGGGAAAGCAGTCTTTATTCTGAGCCTGCCGGATGCCTGCCACAGTTATTAAAGAGAGAAAGCATAAATGGATGTTGCCGGAAAAGTAGCTGTTGGCCATTTGTGGTCTCCAAATCGCTAGCATGCTTGAACACTCTCTTAGTGAATTAGCGAATGTTCTGCTCCGCCGAAGAGAGAGTGAAAAAGAAACAGTAAGGTGTGGCATCTAGGAAATAGGTGATCCAACATAGGAAAGAGGTAGAGAGAATTCCCAGGAGGCTGGAGAAGGGCAGGCAGGTGCGGAAATTGTGCAGCAACTGTAGGCTTCAACAGTGCCGGTGAGAGCAGTAAAGACATCTGAGTCTCCAAGAAGAAAAACGGCTCTGAACCATTCCCTGATGTGCTTGGCTGAATGGAGAGCCAATGCTGTCAGAGAATTAGGAAATACATATTTAAGTATGCAGGAAAGTAAGTAAATGAATCAAGACAAGTAATTATAAACTCTAGGGGGGAAAAGGGACAGCTTTTGTGTCCCTTTTATGGTGTGTGATTACACTATGAATTATAAGATTATATAATAAGCAGCTGATAGTGGTATTGTGGGTTGAATTTTGTGCCCCCCCTCTCCGGATTGATATGTCGAAGGCCTAACCCCTAGTATGTAACTGTTTTGTGGAGATAGGGTCTTTGCAGAGGTACTCAAGAGAAGATGAGGTCATTAAGATGGGGTCTAATACAATATAACAGGCGTCCTTATAAAAACGGGATTTGGACACAGACACACACTCTCAGGGAGAATACCACAGGAAGATGGAGAGGCAGAGATGGGGTGATGCTTCCAAAGCAAAGGAGCCCCAAGGATGGCCAGCAAATACCAGACACTAGGGGAGAGGCATGCAGCAGACTCTCCCTCACATCCTCAGAAGGAACCCGCTCTGCCGGCAGCTTGATCGCAGACTTCCAGCCTCCAAAACTGGGAGACAATACATTTCTGTGTTTAAGCCTTCCAGTTTGTGGCAGTTAGTTACACAGCCCTGGAGAACTAACAAGATTGGTTGAAGCAGAACTGTGATACCAATTTGATGGGAGGAAGGGGAGAGTGTGAAGGGTAAACTCATTTTCCATAGAAAACCTAAGACAGAAAAATCAAGTTTCTTCAATAAGTATGAGATCTAGAAACAGTGACGTCAATAGCAGGAGAAACAGCTGACATGTGAGCTGTTGGCCTTTGAGCAGTGTAGAGAAACAGGAGGAGGGAGGACTCCAGGTGCCGTCCCTGACCTCCTAAAATACGCATAGGAAAAGCGCACGCATACCACAGTACGTCAATAATAACACGGAACAAGGAGCATCTCTAAGATGTTTCAGGTACACGGGGTGATGCTAGGGCCACACCCCTAGCAACATGCTGTTCAGCGGGCTTTCTCCCTCTGCATCCCAGCCCCTCCTCTGCCTCTGTCATCATCCCAGCCACTCCTCGATGGGCAATTCTGACACCTGAGAATTTCCTGGACCCATGAGACACAAGCCACAGCTTCAGAAACTTGGCCCCCTCCTGCTTCCGTCTGGATGTGTGTAAAATTTGGCAGCGCTAATCTTAAGTGTTATGTTTAATTGGCATCAAGCGGAGTCTTCAGACCCCAGGAACTAGCAACTCTGTGCTGCCTCGAATTCCTTCAAATGTTCGAAGTCCCCTTCATGTAAGATGTTCAGTTCCTACATCACGTCAGCTCAGGAACAGCTCTACAGTTCAGATACAAAACATTGACTTTTTTGATGTAAAAATGGTACAGGTAAATCCCTTAACAGCCATTCCCGCCGGGCCCCCCTAAAGATGCCCGCCTTGTAGAGGAGACATATTTTGTTGTCATTCTCTTTGAGCTCTCCACTCGGGTTCTTGGAATCTAAGAATCTTCCCTAGAAACTTTCTGACACAGGCAGATTTTGGATGTGCTGTTTGCCCTGTTGTCCCCTACCGGATCGCAGCCAACCCCACTGAGGCTCCACCCACCGAGACCCCGCCTTCCTGAGCGTCGCATCTCCGGTGCCGCCCCTCCTCCTCTTGTTCCATGCAGGCTGCTCCGGCTTCTCCTGATGCCCGAGGCCTGCCAGGACGTGTCTCCTGTCTGGGGAGGCCCACAGCTCACCCCACGGATGGCCTCTCACCCACTATGAAATCCAGCTGTTAGTCTCAGGCTCCCTGGACCTGGCTTTCCGGAGGGCTGCGGAGTGCCTGACAGGCAGCACGTGGGTCCCAGTGGGTCAGCACCTGCTGAGACCTGCCCGACTCCCTGTCTCCTCAGCTGACACCACCCAGACACAGCATCTGATTCTCCCTCCAACGTACAAAGATGGCTCATGAATGAAGGGCAACGGTGTGGGTTTGTGAGTGAGGGATTTTGACAGGTTTGAGACATCTGGGGACAGCTTGAGCCTCTGTAGCTTTCGTATTCTTTCTGGGCACAGGAATGACACCATACGGATGAAGTCGTGGTGTGGCTACTGCAGCTCCCCTCTGCAGTGACAGCAGCCCTCTCCCGTGGGTGCCAACACCACTGAGAAGTGTGATAGTGTCCTGGTGAGTTTGTGGGGCATCTCTTTTCAATTTGGTCCTATTCAGATGCGGGGAGATTGCTACTACCATGGTAGCAATGCCTTAACCCCATCCACTTAATCTCTAAGTGGGAAAAATAGGCAGAAATATCTAGCTGTGGAAGAAAGTAAACAATTTTCTCCTGTGAGCCATGGTTTAGGAAACACAGGCTGAAAATGGCGATGCCTTAAAAATAAGCTGACATTTGTGAAAAAGGTAAGAAAAGAAGATTTAAGTTTGCAAGCTAATTAATACAACTCTGTATCATGTAGTCCTTCCTCGGGCTGCATAAGGTTTTACTGTGAGTTACGGAGAAAGCAAGATTGGAACCCCCATCTCCTAACTGTCTAGTCTGCATTTTCAAGGGCTTTTTGCAGTAATTCCTGCACACACTCCAAGTCCAGCCAACCTCAGACAGATGGGGTGCAACCACGCCAGGACATGGTTGGGACGAGGAGAGAGGAGGAAAGTTACATCTTGTACACACTCTATGCAATCCTTGCTTCCTAATCTCTTCCCCCAACCAATGTAGGACTTGGAAGACCCCACATGTATATAAAGATATGTATCCAAGGCAACTCTGCCAGGGGCAGGAGTTTCTTGGGGGCTACTCTCTTTCCTCCTTAAGAGGCTGGGAAGACAACAGAGGGAGAGGAGGTAGCTGAGGACACAGCAGGAGAAAACCTGCTGAACAGCATCTTGAATGGAGTGGTTCAAACATCACCCCATCTGGGCTGATGTATGTTAAAGATGTTCTTTTCCTTTTAGTTTTATCAGAGTAATGCACGTGTTTCTGTTTTTTAACAAAGCTGAGTTTTCAAGAAAGAGCTGTGGATACTCAGGTGCAGAGGGCAGTGTCCGAGAGGCAGAGGGGCAGTCCCAAGCTGGCTCAGCCGTGTTTCCTGGGTTTGTGTCTGGGTAAGAAAGGAGCAAGTGTCCATGCACAAAACAGCGACTGTCAGAGGGCTGCAAACGCGGATGAAGAGGGACTGGGACATTCTGTCCAGCAGGATAGGGGAGCTCAGGAAAATATCTTCCAGGAGAAATTAAAACTCCAGACCTGAATTTTGCCTGAGTCAGGAGTCCAAATTATTCTACACATGAGGTGTAGGAAAATCTAATTAGAGGGATTAATATAAAAATTGGTCCTAGGCCAGTGATATTGCTGAGCCATCTGGAAGAATTAAGTAGAAAGCCAAAATTAAATGGAGGGATACTTCACCCATTGAGGCTTTGTGGATTGACATACAAAATAAGAACCATTTCAAAGTTTAAAAACACATGGAGAAGACCTCTCTGAAAATCCTAAGGAAAACACAGCAACTAGTGTATCAGAGGAACCTGAAATTGTAAAATACCAAACTGAAAAATTTTACAGTGAATAGGCTTCAAATCATTAGGAAGATGAAGGTAAGTTGTATAAACCTTTTTTTAAAATCCAATTAAAAAAAGAAGATAGGTATTGTGCTAAAAAAGTTTAGTCATAGGGAGAAAAAAATAAAATCAGTTCTCTGCCCACAAAATAACAACAGAAATATTCTAGAGGCATAAAAGATCTAATAGTGCATATGAAACTTAAAAAAATGAGAGTTCTGGGTCTACGTGGGGATGTAAACAGGTGGAAAAAGTGTGGCTTACACTAGTACGACAATGAAGTTGTACCCATCAGAGAGCTGCAGTCACAGAGTAGCCAAATAACTCCAAATCTGGGGAGAGGCCAATGCCTAGAGGTAGATGAGACCAAGTACTTATTGACCTGGGTCACATGCGGCTGGACCCTCTGGTAAGTAGAATTCTGCTGCAACAGTCAATGTACTGGTGAAGGCCAAGTGCAGGCTGGAAGGAGGGTGTGCAGCCCCTGGGAGAAGCAGATAACAGGGGTGGGAAGGGGTTGCCCATTCTTGAAGGCCTTTTATCATGCATCCCATCAGATGCTAAAGGGGAGACAGGAATCCCAAGAAACTACTGTGGGAGGGGCACAAGAGTCCACCTGGATCCTGCTTCCCCATGGAATAAAAGTCTAATCTGTGGGGGTAATTTAGGCAAAAAAATAGTGTCTTGCAGCTGCAGGAAGGGAACAGAAGAAAGGCCTTTAATCCTAAGGTCGGGGGGTAGGGGCAGGAATACCAAAGGGGTCCATAACTACAGCTGGAAGATGGACAGGAGCCACTCATGGAGTCCCTTCCCCTGAGGCCCAGGACACAAACCCGTCTAAGACTGAGGGTTAATCTGAACATCAGAGAAGTCCATCCACCCCAAACCAGGGAACAAGCATCGATTAAAAGTAATTGTGGAATACTTCTGGGAAATAAACCAGAGACAGACTCTCTCTGAAGATCAGGGGAAGGGGAGTCTTAAAGCTGAGGTGGGGCAGTTTTAAGGTTTCTCCTTTTTAGAGGAGAAACATCTAGAAAGCCAGCATCCATAAAACAACAAGGTGTTGCTAGAAGAATTTGAAGCCTGTAGTGATTGAAGATAATCATAACAACAGCCCCACTCCTAAGTAGATCGAGGGTCAGCAAACCATGGCCCGCAACCAGATCTGGCCCACTGCCTGCTTAGTGAACACAGTTTTATTGGGACACATCCACACCCACCTGTGTACCTATTGTCAGAGGTTATTTTGTAGAGATCTTATGATTCACAAGTCCTAAAGTACTTGTTACTTGACCCTTTCCAAAAGCTTCTGCTGATCTTTTGACTAAGTTAAGACAAAACTCCCCGGGAAGGGTTGAGTGTAAGAAAAGATGTGCCTACTTCCAAACATAAAACTATTTATTCAGTTTCTACAGCACTATGGGCATCTTTCAACAAAAAAACTTCAAAGCATAAAAAAGCAACAAACTTCCAAGAAACAGAACAATACATAAAACCAAACTCAGATATGAAGCAGATGTTGTAACTATCTGACTAGGAATTTAAAATAACTATTACTAATACGTTTATGTTGAAGAGTCTAGTAGAAAAGGCATATAACATGAAAGATGAGATGAAAAATTAGCAGAGAGATGGAAACTGTAAGAAAAAAATCAAATAAAAATGTTAGAAATGAAAAACACAGTAACAGAGATGCAGAATGGTTTCCATGGGCTCATGATACAGCTCAAGAAAGAGTCAGTGTACTTGACAACATGTCAATGAAAGTTATCCAACTGAAAGTCATAGAGGAAAAGACTGAAAAATAAAAAGAGCATCCAACGCTATGAAAAAATATCAAATGTTTGGATATGTGCATAATAGGAATCCTAAAAGGAGAAGAGAAAAGAGTGCATAAGAAATATGACAGTTTTCTAAAATGATTTATGGACACCAAACTACAGATCCATAAAGCTCAGAAATGTTAAGCAATATATAGTAAAAACAAACAAAAAACCCCACAAAACATCAAGATATATATTTTTCTAACTGTTGAAAACAAAAGACAAAGAGAAAAACATGAGGTTAGACTGAAAAAAAAATACATTAAATAAAGAGGATCAAAGATAAGAATTTCAGCAGAATGCTTATCGGAAACCATGCAAGTAAGAACATAATGCATTGACAACTTTAAAGTCCTGAAAGAAAATAAAATCTGTCAATCCAACATTTAATAGTCTGTGAAAATACCCTTTAAAAATATGATGAAGTCGGGCTTCCCTGGTGGCGCAGTGGTTGAGAGTCCGCCTGCCGATGCAGGGGACATGGGTTCGTGCCCTGGTCCGGGAGGATCCCACATGCCGCGGAGCGGCTAGGCCCGTGAGCCACGGCCGCTGGGCCTCTGCGTCCAGAGCCTGTGCTCCGCAACGGGAGAGGCCACAACAGTGAGAGGCCTGCGTACCGCAAAAAAAAAAAAAAAAAAAAAAAAAAAAAAATATGATGAAGTCATATGAAGATGATGAAGTCTTTCTCAGATGAACAAAAACTGAGGAAATTCATTGCCGGCAGATCTACTCTACAGGAAATGTTAAAGTATGCTCTTCAATGAGAAGGAATATAATATCAGACAGGAACATGAATCTATTAAATAAAAAAAAAGAAGTGTGGAAAATGTAAAAAATGAAGGTAATATAAACTTCATTTTCTTTTTAATTGCTATAAAGGATAACTGTGCAAAGCAAAAATTGTAATATTGTATGGTGTGTTTATAGTATACATAAAAATAAACTGGCAACAATATCACAAATAAAAGGGAAGAATTTATATATAATTATATTTATATATATTATACTTATAAGAATATATAGTTGTAAGGTTCTTACACCACATATGAAGAAGTATAATTTTAAGTATATTATTAACTGAATACAGATTCTGATTAATATCTACATTTTTAAACCCTAGGGCAACCATCAGAAAAATTTTTTTAAAGAAGTATAAATTATAACTCAACAATAGAAATAAAAATGGAATTACAAAAATTGCTCAAATAACCCAAGAAAAGACAAGAAAAGATGAAAAAATGAACCAAGAAAAGATTAAATGAGTAGAAAACTGCTAATAATGTAGTATGTTTTAATCTATATCAATAATTACATTTAATGTAAATGGTCTGAACACACAAAGTGAAAATACGATTAGATGGGGTAAAAACAAGGCCCACCTCTATGCTGTATATAAGAAATTCACTGTGAATATAAAGACACAGATAAGTGAAAACTAATAAGATGGGAAATGATATACCATGCAAACACTAAACAAAAGAAAGTTATAGTACTTATATTTATTTCATATAGTACGTTTGAAGTAGACGTCAAAACAAGGAAAATTATCAGAGTTAAAGAAGGACATTACATAATGATAAAAAGATCAATTCTCTAAGAAGACATAATAATAAACATGTGTGCACCTCACAAAGGACTTCAAAATACATGAAGTAAAACCGATAGAACTAAAAGAAGAAGTAGACAAATCTATAATTAGAGTTGGAGTTTTCAACCCTCCTCTCTCTCTGTACTTAAAAGAACAAATAGGCAGAAAGTCAGTAAAGATATAGGAAACTCGAATGAACAACTTCATTAAGTTGATACTTTATTGGACAACAGCAGAATAAACCTTTTTTTAAGCATACATGGAACATTCATTGAATAGCTCACACTCTGGGCCATAAACAAGCTTTAACAAATTTAAAAGAATAAAAAGCATAGTTAAGTGTTTTCTCAAGTCTTGACTTAAAATTAGCAACCAATAACAGAAAAATATCTAGAAAATCTGCAAGTATTTGGAAATTAAACAATACACTTTGTAATAACCCATAGGTCAAAGAGGAAGTGCACAGCAAAATTAAAAATAGTTTAAGCTGAATGAAAATTATGAAAATACTACATTTCAAAATTTGTAGGATAGGACTTCCTTGGTGGTGCTGTGGTTAAGAATCTGCCTGCCGATTCAGGGGACACAGGTTCAATCCCTGGTCCTGGAAGATCCCACATGCTGCAGAGCAACTAAGCCCGTGCGCCACAACTACTGAGCCTGGCTACCACAACTACTGAAGCCCATGCACCTAGAGCCTGTGTTCTGCAACAAGAGAAGCCCCTGCTTGTTGCAACTAGAGAAAGCTGGTGCGTAGCAATGAAGACCCAACGTGGCCAAAAATAAATAAATAAATAAAAATTAAAATTTAAAAAAATTGTAAGATACAGTTAAAAGCAGTGCTTAGAGTGAAATTTATAGCAAAAGCTACTCATATTAGAAAAGAAGGAAGCTCTCAAACCTGTAATCTAAGCTTCCACCTTAAGAAACTAGGGGGAAGAAAGAGAAAATGAGATACTTCACTCCAGTTGGTAATTTGGTTTCTCACAGAGCTTACTGGTTAGCAATTCTGAAACAAACAAACAAACAAAAATCAAATTAAGGGAAATCTCCAAAAACAAAACTGACAAGTGCTCTTCAAGCTCATCAAAGACAAGGAAAGCCTGAGAACCTGTCAAAAATTGAAGGAGACTAAGGAGATATGACAATTAATTGTAATGTGTTTCTTTGCATTGCATTCTGAAATAGCAGAGATATAAAGTTTAAAACAAAATTTAAAAATTTGAAATGCAAATGAAGTGCTTAGTATTATCCCTGTTGATAAATGTTGCTGCAGTTTATTCATTTTTCTCTTCTATTTGGTATTCTATTATATGCATAAGTTATCAGGTGCCACAGAGAAAAAAGTTTACAAAATATTGACTAGCTTAATGATATTGTATATATATATATGTATACATACATATAAAAATAAATGTGTATGTGTAATCACACATATATATCATAGATAAAATCACATTTATATACACTAAATTATAAAAACTTGCATGGAAATGAAATATCTCAACCTCAGGAGATTAATTATGTATGTGAGGGAATGAAAAGAATTTTAATGAATCTTTAACATTTTATTCCTTTTAAGAAAATTCATAGGGATCCTACACTAATTTTTCAAGTTGGTGGAAAAAGACCTTGTTTTCATCTTTTCTTTACATCATTAGAACTTGAAAGGTTTACCACAGTACTATCATCATGTTTTGTTGCAGATATTTTATTTGAAGATAGAATATTTAAGTCCCTTAAATACAGAGGGATTCCTTTCCAAAGAGCTTTATATAAGCTCTTGTTTCTGAACAAAAACAAACAAATTAAAATCAGTAAACTAATAGATTTTACAGACATACCCAAGAGCTGGTCAGCTAAAAAAAAAAAAAAAAAAAGAAGAATATCACAATGCCCTAGCTTATCTAACCAAAATATGGAGCATGTCCACAGATAAGCTTAGGAATGAAACTGGACTCATCATCTTTGAGGCAGAGGAGATAGTCAATGTTTAAACAAATCACGTGGTCACTGCCAGAATCTCTTCCATCTCTTGCCACTGCCTGTGGCCACCCGCCTCTCCAGAGCTGGCTGCTGATTGAGCTAAACCAATGGGTATAGCCCCAGCTCATGCAATTAAAATAAGCAGAAGGAAGTTCAGAATATTTTTGGGTGAATTAGAAGAAGAGGAAAACATAAGGCTTGAAATTAGTACCGTAACACAGGTTTGTGAATTGGGATGGGTCCCCTTCCTGGTACCCCGTGATGACTTGCTGTTATCAAGATTACTATAAAGACAACTCATATATCTACACTGAGTCTCTAAGTGCTGTTAGGGACTGAACTGTGTGCTCTCCCACCCAGATTCATATGCTGACATCCTAACCTCCAAGGTGACTGTATTGCCTCCAAGGCCTCCAACAGCAAAACCAGAGAAAAGTCACCCCCAGAAAGCCAGCAGGGGAGATGGTAGGCTGTGAGTGCTCAGCGTTCTGCAGACGAGGGAGGTGGATGAGGGAAGTGTGGACTCACGCGGGGCTCTCAGAGGCTCCAACCAGCAAGGCCTCTGGCCAGGGCTGTGTTTAAGGCTGGGTTAGGCAGAGATGGGAGCTACAGAGAGGCGATGAAAGGTCTGGCTGGCAAGCCCCAGAGGAAGGGCAAAGGCACTGGGGCAGATGCAGCTGCAGACGATGACCAGATCAGGAAGGGACCCTGCAATGCCTACAGCAAACAAGGCCATCCACACAGCTCAAGGGCCTTGGCCTCTTCAGGGACCTTGTCTCAGCCAAGCACAAAGGCATCTCCCAGGCCAGAAATCAGAGCCAAAGCACCAGCCCTGTCCCACAGCAGCTTGCAGATGTAGGGCTGGGTCAGCATGGGGACCAGGCCACCCTCAGCTCAGTGGCAATTCTGACAGTTGGGGTGGCAAGAAGCCCCATTCACCCAGCAGCAGCAGCCCCCGCTGGTATCTCCCAGGCCCCCGGGGCCCCAGCGAGGACGCTCGGTGACCCAGCAGATCTCTGTGTGGCAGAGAGTGCAGTGGATCCAGTCACAGCCATCCTTCTTCTGCACCACGATCTGGCACTGTGGGAAGTGCATGGCCTCGCCCTGCTGCAGCATGGTCCTCAGCATCTCTGTCGTCTGCCAGGCAGCCACGTCGTTCTGATGTTTGCTCTTGTGTGGCACAGTGTGATTTGTTTCCAAACACTTTACAAGAGGCCCCACTGTATATTCCCTGACATGAGAGATCATACTTGCCTTCTTCCAGTGACCCTTTTCTGGTTCCTCTGGTCTCCTGCAAATGGCCCTCTTGGTGGAATCCTGGAAACACGCCTAAATCAATCCATTTCCCACTGGGGTTGCTTGATCCAAGGGAAACTCAATCATTCCTGTGTCCTGAAAGAGCAGAAGTGCAGCTTACCCCACTGCTGTAGCCTCCCTGCTGCAGATGTGGAGGGAATGAGTCATCAGCCTCCCCTTCCTCGACTCACCCCCAATATTTAAGATAAGTCTGCTGATAAGGTTTTCACTAAGCTTGAACAGGTCTTGCTATGGGATACGAACAAAAGCCCAAGCCCTCTCCACTGATCCAATGAGCCTTGACTCAGTAGAGCTCACTGTCTGCTTGCCATCCCATCACCTCCTCACATGGGCTGAGACGGTGGTCATGGGTGGCAGGGATTGCTCTACATCTTACTAATAGGTTTCACAGAACTGTCTGGTTCCTTTCCACTGAGGCCACATATATTATGCCTTACATTTCTCATCAAAAAGAGATCAATGAACCTAGGTTGAAAAATCTAGTTTGGAGAAAAAAATACTGAAATCAATTTTGAAATATGTTTTTCTACATGCAGGATATCCAAAGTGACTATCCTGTTGGCAGGTGAAGAAGGGAACAGGCTGGAAACATATACTCACGGAATTCTTAAGATCAATGCAATTGTTTAGGGAAAGAGTGAAAAGAAAGAGAATAAAGGTCCAAAAAGAGTTTGTTAAATTATCACCACATAGGGGTGATGCTAGAGGTGCTGGTGGAGGGGCTTAAAGTAAGCTGTCAGAAAGGTGTTGTGCTGTAGAGAAGAAGGAAACAAAGTGAGGCATTTTGGACAAAATAACACCTTTTGAATTAGAAAGAAAGCCTGACAAAGGCTAGACGATGAAATGATGATAATGATGGTGATGATGGTGATGGTGGTGATGATGGTGATGGTGATGGTGATGATGAGAATGTTGATAATATTTCGAGAGCAGGTACTCTGAGTTAGGATATGAACTTCACATTTATGACTCCTTGATCCTCACAACTGGTTACTCTGTGAGTTAAGTACTTTTTTTCCACATTATACAGATGAGAAAAGTGAGATGATCTTCACATAGGGATTTTATAGGAACTGCTTTATGGAGGACTTTTGCCTTTACTGATCTCAGTACTCTTCAGCAGTAACTCATGAGATGCTCTGAGCGTGTCTATAAATAACCTCCTGAGGCATTCAGGTCTTTCAAGCCATGATCTAAAGTGAAGGGGAAAGTAATCTGTTTTCCCCAAAAGTGCTAAAGAACACAGGTCTGATAATTTGAGACTTCAAGATGTGATTCATTTTTGAAGCTGAGAATACCTCCAACACAAGTTAGAAGTAGCTTTTGCTTCTAGAAAGGTAATTACATTTATCTTGCAAACTCACACCTTCCTTACCTCTCCAGCTATCAAAGAAATAATAGTAACAGCCAGTGTTTGTTGTGTTCACCCGGGAGTGTGGGTAATTTCAATTCACACAGCTGGTCTATGGTGGGGCAGGATTTGAACACGGAGACTCTGGCGGCAGAACTTATAAATTTAACTTTATATCATGGCTACATCTCATGAAAGCCCATTTCTGTATCCCATAAGAAATCATCAAAGTGACTGAGAGGCTTAAGGAAGGCCAGTGGGTCCCAGTTACTGTCTTAAATAGTCTCTTATTATTCAAGTTGACACAGATTGTTCTCCCAGCAGAAGTACTCACATGCAAACACTTGTGGAAATGAATGAGGTTTCCAACATTTGGGGCTGGGGGAAGGTTTGGCAAGGGTATTGAGGTATCACCACAGAAAAACAAATGAAATCAGAAAAGATTATGTGAAGAAAAGACCTAAATACAAGATATTTGATAGCAGAAGTTAAAACTATCTTAGAATTATGAGAGTGGCAATTCTTTTTGAAAAACAGCTTTACCAAGTTATAATTTTTATATTAAAAAACTGCCCATATTTAATCTGTACAATTTGATGAGTTTGGATATATGCTTATGCCTGTGATATCGTTGCCACAATCAAGGTAATAAACAGGCATCACCTCCAAGAGTTTCCTTGTGTGCCTTTGTGGGTTTGTGTGTGTTGTTTGTGTGTGTACATACGTGTGTTTGTGTGTGTGTAATAACACACAGTTAACATGAGATCTACACTCTTAGCACATTTTTAAGTGCATCATAGATGTTTTGTTAACTATAGATCTCTAGAACTTAATGAACGTGAAATGTGATGACAGGAGAGAGGTCCTGTTGATATTCCATCTCACTAGCCTCACGTTAGCACTGTATGGATGCTCACACAAGTTTGGAGGTCATCTGTCCCTGAGAACAAGTCATTAGGTCACTTTTCCAATTGTCCTACCAAAGGAAAAACATTAATAAGTTTATGCTGTTGTTAGCTACTACGTTTGTGGTGATTTTTTAAGCAGCAATAGAAAGCTAATACATGGTAAACTGAAAAATGGTTTCTTCACTGCATCTCATTTTGGTTTCTACTCTTCAATAACTCTTTGGGGTTTGGGTCTTGGTACATCTGAGGGTTTAGCCCTGGAGGGAACTTATGAAACATCGGTGTTGCCAGACATCAGCCTGCAAACATGGCGAGGGCCCTGCCCTCCTCAGTCACATGCCCAGAGGCCCCTCCCGCATTCCTACTCTCCCTTCTGCACACATTTGCTTCCAATGGGTCCCTCAGCCTGAAGATCTTCCCCAAATAGGGACTCAGGGGGCAGTCTCCCCATTCTGGTTGGCTAATGGGTGGAGTTGGACAATAAGGTCTTTGAAGCCAATTAAAGTCTAAGTCTCAGGAGTGAACCATCTACTCCATTTGAGGGCAGACACGGTGTCCTATTGCCTTATGCCTTGTGACTAATGGTGCCTAGACCAGACCCCATCAATGTCTTTGAATGAATAAATTAAATGACCTACAGATGGGCTAAGCTTCTGGGGGCACTCAGCTTGCCCGCTGCTTTCCAAATCTAACATTTATTTCTACCCTTCCAAGAACAATATGTTTTCTTCTACACCTTTCTCCTCCTGAGGTCCTAGATCAAATGATATGTGAAGGCTTTCTTGACACTTCCTCTCTCTGCTGACTTTATAAAAATTCTTGCTTATCTTACTAAATTCTTAAATTAATGACTAGTTTATAAACAGTGATTATGAATCTTGGAGGAATTATTCTAGATCTTTATCATCTTTGTTTTTCCAATAAATATCAGAATTCCAATCCTACAGTAGTATTTAAGAAATATTTTAATATGGTACCAAATCTTTCTTTTTACAGTACTGTGTTGATTTCTGGCTACACAAGAATGATCATTAAATAATACAAATCATTTTTAGAAATCTTTTCTATCCAAATGTATCTTTAAAATCGGAGCTGCTAACTGACATTTAAGAAAGCAAAAAACTTGACCAAAATGCCTAGGGGAAAAAAAGGCTTCTGAGATAATGACACAAATTAGAAGGAGTCTCTAAAAACCCAACCTACAGATCTGGTATTGGTATGGAGGGAGGAGGTTAGATACCAATGTTGTTTCTGAAACTAATTAGCTGTGTAACATTGTGAAAGTCACCACTTAACCCTCCAGGACATCAGTTTTCTCAACAGTAAACTGAGAGGATTGAAGTCAATACCTCTAAGATTCTTTTATTCTTAAGATTGTCATACTAAGTGAAGTAAGTCAAACAGAGGAAGACAAATATCATATGAGATTGCTTATATGTAGAACCAAAAAAGGAATGATGCAAATGAACTTATTTACAAAACAGAAACAGACTTGCAGACAGAAAATGAACTTATGGTTACTGGGGGGAAGAGGGGGAGGGGATAGATTGGGAGTTTGGGATTAACATGTACACACTGCCATATTTAAGATAAACTGCCTTTCCGTGAAAAAAAATTCTATGATTCTGATATTAAATATATTTTATTAAGAATTTTAAAATTTTTATAAGGATACTGATGAATGCAAATCTTTCTTAGTTATTGAAACAGTGGCTTAGTGGCTGAATTTTTTTCAAAATCTAATTTTTGAGGAGTACCATCTTACAGAGTAGAACAGGAATGACAAATGTTGATTCTTTGCTCCTAACACACAGTTTGAACACAAGGTATCTTTTGAAAGTGATGGTAACCTATCACAGATCACAGGATTTGAATTGTCTCAAAACCTCGCTGCAGATTTGTAACCTGATAATGACATCCACACTCAGTAGAAACCAGTCCAGCAAGCCAGATGGACTCCACAGAGGTGACAGAAAACATTCTGTACCATTAGAAACACCACAGTAGTTCATTATACCTTAATAATGATGAAAATGTCATATTGTATATTTCTTAAGTTAATCAGAAAAGATCAATATGCATTTTAGTAGGCATTCATAAAATATACCTACTTTGGGAATGCTTGGGAGATTTTAAGGAAGATTAAAGTCATATCTTTCCAGAAAAAAACATAGAAATGCACAGTGTTATAGTGGTTTGAATAGTGTTGCCCCAAAATTCATGTCCATCTGAAACCTCAGAACGTGACCTTATTTGGAAATGGGGTCTTTGCAGATGTAATTAATGAAGTTCAGATAAAGTTGTACTGCATTAGGTTGGGCCCCAAATCTAATGACTCCTGTTCCTTTAAGAAGAGGAGACACATACGCGCAAGGAAGCAGGCCAAGTGAAGACAGAGGCAGAGATTGATGTAATGCAGCTACAAGTCAAGGACTGCTGGCAACACCAGAAGCTGGAGGAGGCAAGGAGGGGTTCTTCTGTGGAGTCTTCAGAGACAGGATGACTCTGCCAACACCTTGATTTTGCACGTTTAGCCTCCAGAGCTGTGAGAGAATAAATTTCTGTTGTTTCAATCCACCAGGTTTGTGGCAGTTTGTTCTGGCAGCCGTAGGGACTAATACAGGTGTTAAGGTGGATTACGGAATAAAAAATTAGGAAGGGAGAGTGCATATACTGAAGTCTTGTCGTGACTGTGCACCTTATCCAACTCATTTTATCCAATTTAATTCTTACAATTACCCTATGAGGTAACTATTATTGTCTCCATTTTACAAAATGAATAACAGTTTTGGAGAAGTTGAGAGGCATGTTCATAATCATACAGATGGTTAAGTGGTGGATAAGGTTGGACTTCAGGCCAAAAAAACCCAAAAAACACCTCATGCTTTTCCTATGGCTGCCATTAAGGGGTGCAGAGGCCTCCACCAATTATCTAAAGATATGGCCAGTGGACGAGGCACTCAGCTTCAGTTGTCAAGAGAGAAAAAGAGGAAGGCGTGGGCAGTCACTGAAGGGAGAGCTGGTAGACAGGAGTAGTGTTCCAGGCAGGAGATGGGGCCTCACCCGAGCAGCCCTGGCAGCCTCACTGGGGTCTGAAGCTTGTTGTCTCAGATAAGCTGGAGCTGCAGGGACAATCTGAAGGCAGCAAGAGTCCTATTGTTCTCTGTGAGGAAGTTTCCAAGCATTATCTCTGTGAGGAATGGTCCATCTGTGTGAAGTGGGCACATGTAGAAAATGAAACTGTATGGTGACATGTTAACAGAGGCTGAGGAGTTCTGTGTGTTCCAGAATATGCCTTTTCTTTTGAAATTTATTTATTTTAATTTATTTATTTTTGGCTGCATTAGGTCTTCATTGCTGTGCACCAGCTTTCTCTAGTTGCGGCGAACAGGGGCTTCTCATTGCAGAGCATGGGATCTAGGTGCACAGGGCTTCAGTAGTTGTGGCTCTCAGGCTCAGTAGTTGTGGCGCACTGGCTTAGTTGCTCCACAGCCTGTGGGATCTTCTCAGACCAGGGCTCAAACCCATGTCCCCTGCACTGGCAGGTGGATTCTTAACCACTGTGCCACCAGGGAAGTCCTAGAATTTGCCTATTTTGATCTGCAATGAGCTTTCTTTTTGTAATTTTTTATTTTATATTGGAGTACAGTTGATTAAGAATATTGTGTTAGTTTCAGATGTACAGCAAAGTGATTCAGTTATACAGATATATGTATCTACTCTTTTTCAAATTCTTTTCCAATTTAGGTTGTCACATAATATTGATACTTTCACTATATCCCTCCCCTGGTGGCGTGGCACGGCAGGGACCACAAAGATGAACACCATTTTCCTTTCAACTTTGTAGTGTAATGTGGAGAAGTCACACATAGTTTCAGACAACTTATTTATTATCACCCTCCTCATCAGACAGAAGAATTGTAGATGTGTCGACTCACCCTCTGATTTCAAATGGACCAGCTCTGTGACTCGATTTTGAGTTTTCTAGGTTTACTTGAAATTGATGTCCGTGACTAAAAGTCCATTATGTGCGTGGTCCCTGAGTTGCTGTTATTGATGCCTGGCTCACTTTATAAAGTAGCCCCTCAAAAGTTTGCCAGTGAGATGCATATCTCTGTACTGAACAATTTTCCCACTTGATGATTTAATGAAATCAGAATCCTAAAATACTATGGTTAAGTAAGTTTACCTTTCAAAATTGTGAATGTTGGACCTATTGAAAAAGAAGGAGGAGTTTTATGATCTTGATTATGTTTACTACATGGTAGGAAATATTCTAAGGTAAGCAGCTCCTCCAACTCCTCAGGTATCTGGCAGCACTTAGGTTGTCTTTGTTCCTAGGTCGTTTGTGTCTGTGTTTCATTTCTTGTGACTTCTGAACACCCTGGATCAAGTCTCTGAATCTCTGAAGCTCCTAGCACTGAGCAGTATTAATTAACCCTTTCCACTCAACCTTATTGAAACATGACCCAACTCTGGACAAGGACAGTGGAAAAGCAAAGGAAACACAGATGGACATATACCCTGGTGACCAAAGGCTACCTTATCTTAACCATCACTTCTATTAAAATTGTGAGTTTTATTCTGTTCTAGATTGTGTCCCTGTAAAATTAAGTAGACCATAAGGGCTGATTCAATGAAAACCACGTATGGGTCCTTGAAAGGAAAAAACTTGCCTTGTATATTTAAGAGGAAAGTGCTAGAAAACATCCTAGAAAATGGCAATTATCGCCCCAGCTTTGTCTGCTGGTGGAGTAATTCTCAGATTTCCGCCACTTCACTCACCACATGTTAAATGTGCTCTCCCCAAACCCAATTGGCTGATAATAGCCTTAATTATATTATCCTTGGGCTCCCAAAGTGGAGGAAAGAGAGGAAACACCGCTTGGTTCCAGCTTACTGGTCAAAGCCAATTTTAAGAGATTTATTTTGTCTAAGAAATGGCAGTTCTATGTGACGAGTGAAGATCAAATAACTCTGTGTTTGTCAGGAAAAGGACACTTAGTCCCAGAAATCCCATCTGGACCAGGAAGCCAACCAGGCGCCTCGGAGATGTGCCAGCCACCATCAGACCTGGGCGCAGTCCACAAAGCAGGGAGTGAGTGCCAACAAGGGGCACCTGGACACGGGCTCCTTAATCAGTAACTAAACTGTAAAAATAGGGCTGGGCCAGGAGCCTCGCTGTGGCTGGTTTGTTCTACATTCTCCTTTTCCTCCCTCCTGTCATTCAGGCATTTACTCCTATAAATCTCTCTGTTTTCCCCTAACAAGCATGCTTCCTCTGTTCTCTGATGAACAGAGCTAGGTGGGGTGGGGTTCTGAATGTGTGTCCTGAGGGACCCCTCCTCTCAGGGTTGAAGATCTGTGGTGTGGTAAGATTACACATGGACCGGGGAGGGGGACGCACATAAGGACCCTCACCCCAGAGGTGCTGCGGAGGACCAGTAAGCCTGACTGCCTGTCCTGGGCTGGCCCCCCTCCCTGCATGTGTGGGATGAGCGAACACAGGGACACAGCATGAGTGAGCCAGCCAGGCCTGGATACCTGGAGGTGAGCTGGGTCTGCACACAGTCTGGAGAGCGTGGCCAGGGAAGGCATGTGAGTTGCTGCAGGTGTTTAAGCAAAGTTTCATGTTTATTTGGTGCCAGAGAGACCTGAGCTGAAATACCTGCCATTTCATAGCTACTGAGGGAACTTAATCATTGAAGCTTCAGTTTCCTCATCTGTATCAAGAAAGTGAATGACTCAGCTCAAGGCTGCTGTGAGGATCAGATATGAAAACACACTTGCCTGGTGCAGAGTCTGCTGAACAAAGAAATGCATTTTTCCCTGAGTTGTGTGTTAGGCTTCCCTGTAGAATTGTTTCTGAAGGTAAAGGCGAACTACTGAAGAGAAGAAAAGAGATTGAAGTTCTCAGCTTTCATCCATAAAATGTATCTCAGGGTGAGGATTTCTGGTTCCATGGTAGACTGGTGAGAAAAGAACATTGAAAGACAGAGACTCTCTCCCACTCGCCAGGACTCTTTAAATGACATGCCATCTTTATATATTTCTGTAAATGGGGACTTAATGAAATAATCACCAAAAAATCAAATAAATATAGCCACAGCCTGCCAAGAGTCACAGACATCTTTCTCATCGTCTTGTATGTGTGTCCAAAACTCAAGCTTTGAGCTTCCTCAGGACAAGGATGTGGAGGCACTGGGCCTCCAGGGAACTGGGTGGCTATTATAGTTATTGAATCCTAAGTGCTTTGGTTTAATTACAGCCAAGGAACCAGTAGTGGATGTTTTACACATGACTTTCTCCTGAGCGTAACTGCCTAATAATATTCTGCAAAAAAAGAAGGTGTCATCTGCATAGAACGCAGACTTCGATGACTGGTGACAACATGCAATCTAAGGTTAGCAAAAAACCAAAAACTATCTATGGCAAAAATATACTACAAAAATCTGACTATTTATAACCCTGGCTTTTAGAGAATAAATAATAAGCAGCTAAATCTTTTTTGATTCACCTATCTCACTATCTTCTTCTCCATTAAATTCTAAACTGGAGTTTAATAGGCCCTAAGAGGAGGGTTTAAGTGTGGCCTCCAGGATTCACAGAATTTAAAGTGCCCCTTATTCCCGGCTTTGATCCAGCACACAGTGGGGGGGGGGGGGTACCCAGAACACTCCAAGTTCTTGGTAACCTTCTTCACCTACAGCATGCCATGCCCCAACTATTGAAAGGATGTCACTGCTCCCAGGGTGTTACCACCTGCCCACCAGTGCAAACCATCTAAGAGATGACTCCATCAGAGGACTGATTACCTGTCTTTGACTAACATCATTCATTGGGAGCAGCCCACTCAGCTGTACATCTCCTCGTGTCCCTCAGTTGAGGCTTTGGTCATCCATCAGCACCCTCCTGGCTGTTATCTTCGTGTGACTTTGGACATCCCTCCATCTCCTGTCCTTCCTAGTTCACTACCCCACCCCCAGTTCTACCGTGTGCCTTCATGGATGTCAACTGCAGAGTCTTCTACATTTTTAAAGCCTTCTCACAAGTTCAATTTCATGATTAACTGAAATCCTTCTTTGCCTCAAGGACCCTAGTTCCCTTGCAAGTCTCTCAAACAGTGCCCTCATTTCTGGTCCTCCAACCCCAGGTACATCTGAATGGTGGGTAGGTATGCTCTTTGATCCTCATTGCATCTGGCCAACCATGTCTTCTTTTATTCCTCTTTCAAAAACCTTGTTTCCATAGAAATACATACCATCAGACTATTTCATTGCCTACCCCTCCTTGGAGGCTCTTCCTCCTTGTTGCAGTTGTACGAAAGCTGCCCAGTCTTTCCCTGTCATTTGCAAGAGATTTCAGCACCTGACTCACTGGTTCACTCTCTCCATCACCATTCCTGTCTTCATTCTTCACAGATTTAGCATCCATCAAGATAATCCATTCCCAGCCTTGGCCTTTCTGTTCCTTGACCTCTCCTAACAGCCCTCCTGAGCCTCTTCCCCCATGGCCATGGTCATTTCCTATACCTTTTCAATTGCCAGTGATTAGATCATCGTAAAGCCTTCAGTTCTCAGACAGTGACCTCCAACCTCACAGACTACTTTCTCTTGGACTAGGGTCTCCAGATTAAATATAGGCTGCCCAGTTAAATTTGAATTTCAGATAAACAATTTCATATATTTTAAACATGATTGTGTACATACAACATTTCCAGAAACACTTTTGCTCAAATACTATTTTTTTTTATTCTGAAATTCAAATTAACTTGGCATCCTAGATTAGTATTTTCCAAATCTGGCAACATTACCTTGAACCCAAATTCTAACAGTCTCTGACTGCACTGGGATCTTTAAGCCTTTGGTCTGACCTTTTTATGGGGCCAGGATTTCTATGTCTTCTTCCCAGGACTTTGATTCCTTGGTCTCTCCCTGCCATCACTTCCATATTTGCCTGGAAGAAGCCGAACACCAGTTAAATCCAATTCACTGTCTACTTTGTAACTGCATCTGAAGAGCTTAATGTGCATTGAGAAAAATGAGTCATTATGCTGATTGGCCTTTCTTTGTAATTTATGACCATAAATCTTAAGTAGATCGTTAGCACTGTCCAACAATCCTACTATATTTCTTTTGCAAACTGTTTTCACACTCACAGAGAAAATGGTTCAGACCTTCTGATTTTTTCTTAAACCTCTTAACACCAACTTACCTGCTTACTCTCAGCTGATAGTCATGTTTCTTATTTTACTGAGAAAACAGAAAAAAAGATAGCAACTGCATTTCCCATTACTAAATGAGCCAAACTCCCTGCACTGAGGCCCTGTGCTCCCTCTTATTTCTATTTAAGGCCATCCCTCCACTTGTACACTGGATCTCTTTTTTTTTTTTTTTTTTTTTTTTTTTTTTGCCTACTTCAGTTCACTGCTTTTGCAATTAGCTACTTCTTCATCCTTAAATGTTTCTATGTTTAACAAATCACTGCGATCAATGAAAAAATGTTATGTTAGGCCATATCTTTAAAAAATTAAAAAAAACATTATCCCATATCCTTTCTCCTTTGCTATAATGGAGTGTGGCTTTGTTTCTCTACTCACCCTATGTAGCCAAACAACTCAACAGAGTTGCTGAACCAATGCCTCTCAAATTTGCATAGGGATGCGCTTGTCAAAATACAGTTCTGATTCAGTCAGTCTGGGGTAGAGCCTGAGATTCTGAATATTTAACAAGCTCACAGGTGATGCCAATGCCTCAAGACCAGAGACCATTCTTTGAGGAGCAAGGATCTGTAGACACCTACTATTCTCTTTTTGAACCCCTCCAACCAGGCTTCTGTGTCCACCATTGCACTCTCAGGGTAGCTGTGGACTGTGATTGGCCAAGTTTAATGTCACTCCTCAGTCCTACTTGATGGATCCCCTGCAGCACTTGACTCTCTTGAAAGGCTCCCTTCCCTCCTGCTCTAGAAAAACTCCCCATTCCCCACCCAGCCTGGTTTACTCCTTCTCACTGATTGTTCCTTTTTCCTTCTTTATTGGCTCCTCCCAGCCTTTCCAAAGTCTACACAATGGAAGCTCCTGGTGGGAGACATTCTGTCTTCTCCCTCTACACTCCCCACCTCTCTGTGTGATCATATCCAGCTCTATGGCTTCAAATCTTTCTAAAGGCTGATGACTCACACATGTGTGTCTCCATCTCTAAGATCTCCCTGAGATGCAAATGTAGATGTGCATGTTTCCTTGATTTTTCTACCTGGATATCTAAGGAGTCTGAAACATATTATGTGCAAAACAGAATATTTAAATTCTACCTCACCACACACTTCCCCCATCTGAAGAAATGATACCATAATTTACCCAATTCCCCAGACCAGGAATCCAGGATTTATCTTTGTCTCCCCTTTCTCCCTCACCCTCAACATCCAGTCTATCAACAAATTCTATCAGTTCAACTCTCAACATACATCCCACTGTCTGAGATGCTACAACCGTTATTCAAGCCCTCACCTTCCTCATCCTGGAATTACTGCACTAACTTCTTACCAAGGTTTTTCTGCTTCCACTCTGCTAAGAAGTGTATACACCATATAAAATGACCTTCAAATAGATATTAGACATATAAGGGCTGAAATGACTTAAATTTTCATTAATGAATTTTTTGAATGATATTGGTAAATATTCAGTATGCCCACCATCAAGCTATTTATGTGTTCATTGTATCTACTTGTTTCAGATGTTTGAATCATTATACATGATAATCCAAAATGAGCTATCGGGGACACCATTATAAGAAAAAATATGATTTTTTCTTCTTTTTTTCCCAATTCAAAATATTGTGCCTTCATTTCTAAAATGTTTTCAAAAACAAGGCAATTATTTTTATTTCTTAGTGTTTTCTGAGAATAGGGTCTCATAAACTGTTACACAGAGGAGCTTATGAAGGCAGGATATGACTTGGGAACCTAACATTCTCAGTATCTCTCAGTCCACATTACAAATACTACTATGAAACCATAAAGTCAGGGAAAACCAAATTTTGTCCTGTGACCCTAAGGCTGACTGGCCCATTATATATCCCTGCCTTTATATGCTCTTAAGTTGTGAAGAATAAGAGTCAGATTCAAGGTACATTATTAATTTTAAGGTTCTATTTTTGTAAACTTAAATTCACTCATAGCTAAGTTTTTCTTGTTCTTCTTGTTTCTTTCTCTTAAGAGAAGATACATTTCCTGTAACACACTGAAGCCTTTAATGCAGGGGTCAGCAAACTGTAGCCCAAGGGCCAAGGCTGGCCCGCTGCTTGTTTTTGCACAGGATACAAACCAAGACTGGCTTTTACATTTTTAAAAGGTTCCATTTTAAGTGGTAATGTGAGTATCTACATAACGTCCTTGATTTTGCCTCTTGGTCCACAAAGCCTAAAATTTTACTCTCTGGTCCTTTAAGAAAAAGTTTTCTGAGTCATGTATTTAAAGCTCCCCTGAGCTTATTTTGGGAGTTCCAATTTCAAGAATCCAAAGAGGAGCAGAAAATCTAGTAAGCTTTATGCAAATTTCAGACCTCCCTTCTCCAAAATGATTGTTTTTGTTTATTGGTTTAGTTTTTGGTTTTCTTCTCTGATTAATTTCTAGGGAGAAATTAAAATCGGTTGCTTATCTCTCCAATGCTTTGTCTACGGATGCCAGTCTGGCTCCAGCCACAGCTGCCCATCTCCTCCTCAGCATTCCAAGTGTCCACTCCTTGTGATGTCCCAAGAAGGGAAGGCATTGACAGGTGTGTGTCAAGTGAACGGACAGTTACTGGATTATGGCACCCAGAGATGGATTATGGCATGACAGTTGAAGAAGTTCAAGAAGGAATAGTCCTGGTCCCCTCTAGTAGAGGTAATTAGGAAAGTGGTTTTGCTCTCCATTTATGTATCTTTCTTGGGAACAACAGAAGATATGTACAGTGCTAAGATGAGGAAGGGAAACTTCAGAGATGGGGTCATGGGTTCTCAGCCAAATGCTATCAAAGACACAACTCACAAACCTCACTGCCTGCGAGTCAGTCGAACGGGTCTAAATCTAAGCTGCTCTGCCTAGTCCGTCTTCCCTCTGGGGTTGGTGGTTAGTGCTTCTTGCCTTCTAGGGCTGGCTCATGCTATCGCCCCGTTACACTGATTTTTTCATTACCAAAGATGCTGGGTGATAATTTGCACCCCTTGTTCTCAAATGCTCTGTTGATGCCTACAGTCTATGTATTTTGTAGGTACCAAAGATACACCCTTGGGGTGATGGTCATTGGCTGTTCACTTCAGGTTTCTAAACATTAGATGATACCAAGAGCTCTGAAGGCAAACATGTATGGTGAAGTTTCAAAAGGCAGCTGACACAGCCCATTAGAAAACCTAGTTGTTATGGTGATGGACAATGGCTGAAATTCAGAGAGAATCACAAAACATTATAATGAGAGAAACGTTATTTTATACCCTGTAAGTTATTTGTTTTTTCTCAATGTACACCATTTTGAAATAAGTATGATATTTTCCTAGTCCTATGGGTCAAGAACCATAACATCAACAAGGACTTCTAATGTAGACAAATCAATCAAAAAAGAGATTCTCATATGGATAACAGTAATAGTCTCACACCTGTTTAGCCTAACTTATTAATGACCCAACGTTGAGTAAAGACCCATTGTCAGCAACTCAAAACTTTTGAAAAAAAAAGAACTTTCATTTAAGAATATAAATGATGATTCTTTATTCTTTAAAATGTCCAAACTTCCAAGAAAAAAATACTATGCTTTTAAATTTTGTTTGTATTTAAATGAAAAGCCAGTCTTCCAAAGTCGAAAAGTTTATAAAAATCTACCAAAGTCATGAAGTCAGTGGCATAAGTGGATTTCTTATGAAAAATGGTGAAGATACTATTGTTGGATCTAGTATAATATGAGACAAAACAGTGGACAAAAACTAGGAGTCGAAGGAATCTTGAGAATCTGGATGCACTGGCTTAAACAGATATCGTGGAGAGGAGTATGGACTACCCAGGCAATGGAAGTGAGGATAATCAAACAAGTTTCATGAGTTTTTCAACTCCATTCCCCATAGGCCATCTAATTATACTTAAAGATACATTAAAAAAGCAATATGTGTAATTAAATCCAGCATGCTTTTGGATTTTAAATCATTTAATGCAGGTTGACTCAAGTTCATGTGTTCATGTGTGTGTGTGTAGCAACAGAAGGTGTAAAGAACACATCTCATGTGTGACTGCTACATCATCCCACTTCCATGATGGGGGCTGCTCTGGGGGATAGAGTGTTGCAGAGGTGGAGGAGGTTAAAAGAAGAAAACCAAAATAGCAAATCTATGTTCTAGAGAAAGGAAGCCCAGGTTCAGTCTTGAACCCAGAATTATAAAACTAAGCACAACCTTTTCACTTCCTCTTAATAACGGTAATAGTTGACAAAAATCTGAACATATAGGGAGCTTTACAGAACACCATGGGTGATTGTAGTGCCTCAGAGGAAACAATACTGAACTCCAACTATCATCCAGAAAATATAGATGGGTGTGATATTTTAAATAATATCATAGGAAGATCAGGATGAAGCTTTATACGAAAGTTTTAGAGCTTGATACGTTTGGCAATGGATAAAAAGAAGCCATTTTGAAATTTCTGAAATGATTATGTGACACTGAATCTCTCTTCTGAATCTCAAGAGAGAAAATTTTCTTCTTGTGTTGATGCCAGAGGTTTTAATGTGCCCGAGTATTAAACAAAGATCATCTTGTTTTGCAAAGTTTATTACAAACAATTGCCCGGCTATTAAAATTTGCTTGATGTTTCCAAGTATGATTAGTCCCATCATGGAAACGTGGGTATATGGAAACTAGATATATCACATCTCATGCTTCAAAGTGTGCAGAGCAGCTGTCAAAGTTGAGTGGGTGGGAGATGCCTTTACTCAATCAGCTCAGATTCAAAGCCCATCAATTCAGTGTTTTGATGGTAGTAGGAATACAACCACTTGTATTCTATACAAGGCTACGCAGCCAACTTAATATTTGTCAAACCTAGTGGAATGTAGAAACTTGCCAACATTTTACCCTAAGCAAGCAGGAAATGGCAAATATGATTTTCTGTGTAACAAGCAAATGTGGGTTGGATTGCAGTCTCAGACATGAAGGATTTTGATTCTTCAAAGCCTTGGGCTGACCTGCCAGGCGTCTGATCATCTTACGTCAGACTTTAAAATGGGTCAGAGAACAGACACTCAGCTAATCATGAAACACTAAAATAAGTTTGTTTTTCTTTCATGAAAACTGAAAACAGCAAAGTGTCAAAACTTTGTATACAGAGAGTTTTCCAGGGTTTGGGATGGGACACATGTATTCTGTATGAGGTGGATCAATTAATCTGTGAAGATGGGATGGGACCTGAGAAAAACTCTGGGGTCACTTTCATTGAACTCTCTGTCCTTTAACTCAGAGCTGGGATGAAGTATTTATCTCTAAGCTGTGAGATTTCCCAAGGAGCCCCCCCTTACCCTTAGCTTGTTCCCTTTGACCAAGGAAGTAAGGAATGTTGCTCTGGGGAGGAAAGCGACTTTCAGACAGCTTCACCCGTTCCTGGTTGGGTGACCTTGGACAAGTCATTTCTCTCAGCCTCCACTTCTTCATCTTAAAATGAGAATAATGACAGTGCTTGACACATAGGATTTTCATGAGGATTAAATAAAACCATGCTTGGAAAGAACCCAGACCAAGTACATATTCTATAAGTGGTTGCCTTATCTTCATTATTTATTATTATTGTTAGCAATATTGTCATTGCAGTTGTCTCTTCTCCCTTTTAGCTCAATTCAATTCAGCAAACATTTATTGACAGCCAGTTTTCTATCATTTAGCAGGGTAGCTAAGTTTCATTAGCATATGTGACACCTGTCCACTTAATTCCTTCCTTGAGTTCTAGTCAGTAGTCAATAGGGTCCTAAAAACCCTTAGGAAAAGGAGGATTCAAGTTTATCACCACATTCTCTTAACATTTATTTCGGCTCTGTCTTTACCAACACTCCCCTCTGGAGATTTTGAATCTAAAATGCAATTGCCAGTGCTTAAAAATTAGGAATTGCTTGAGACTGGGAACAGTTGAACATTAAAAGAGTTCTCTCTCTCAGTAATTACCCATTAAAATTCAATAACATTAAAGACATGCTGTAAAAAAGGAGGTGGGGAAGAAAGGTATTAAAAGCCCAGGTGTATTTTTGAATTGATAACAGATATGAGATATTAACTTATGTTTATTTCTGTGCATGTGTCATTGCCCTAATATATTTGAAAGGAAATGGTTCAGGACTGCTCATATCACCTTGCTCAGGCTCTGTCTGAAATATGTCTCTACTGATCCAAACTGCAACAGTCCCTAGTATGGAATTTGTTTCTCTTTCATGTTTCATGTGGGTCCCTCAGAGAGTTCATGTAACCTCCAAAGGAGATCATAGCACAAGTGTTGGGGAAAATCAGAGTTATTTATCTCACTGTTCAGTTCAATCCTTTTGTTTTGCTGATGAAAAAGCTGTGTGGAAAACATCAGACAAATACAAAATACCTGACCAGTACTGTTAAGGTCATCAAATCATGGAAAATCTGAGAAATCGCCATGACCAAGAGGAGCCTGAGGAGCCATGATAACTCAGTGTAGTGTACTGTACTGGATGCGAGCCCAGGACAGAAAAAGAACATCAGATAAAAACTAAGGAGATCTGAATAATGTGTTGACTTGTTAACAATAATGTATCAATATTGGTTCTTTCATTGTGACACATGTATCTCACTAATATAAGAAGTTAATACTAGAAGAAACTAAGCAAAATGTATATGAGAATTCTCTGTACTAGCTTTATAATTTTCCTAGAAATATTTATAAAATTCTTCTGAAATAAAAAGTTTATTTTTTTCAAAAACTACATGATTAAATTCAAGCAAGTCATTAGCTAGTGGAATTAAAGAAAAACAGATTTGTGAACACTTTCAACCTGAAGCATACACTCATGTTTTCATGCCAGGGGTCCCCATGGGTGATAATGACACACTTGTGGTCTGGGGTGCTGGAAACAGTGTGGGTCTGTTTTCACAGCTGAGACTACCCTTTGTCTCTATCTCATTGTGTTTGGTTTGTTTGTCCCACTGTGATAATCATACCTACTTCATAAGTTGTCTGTGAGGATTTAATTTAACGCTGTGAACCTCCACACAGCATTTGACACACAGTAGATACTCAGTATAAATTTACTTCTTATTCTCCTTAACCTTCATCCCAGGACAGGATTAGTCATGGTCTACTTCTCCTTTAGATCGTAAGTACATGACCAACCATTACAATTTTGGCCATGCCAAGCATGATTGCCTCATAAGAGATAAATTCTCTAATGTTCAGTTATCATAGACTTTTAATCATCTGTGAATTGTCTGCACACAAAGCCAGAAGCTCTAGAAACAAAATAAAATAAAGATGTAAATGAACCTTGTTGAATTGTTGCTTTGATTCCATGTTTTGAAGAAAACTAAGTCAGGGAGAACTTGAAGATATGTTTAGAAAAATAAACTACTCTATAGAAATGAGTTAATCCACGTGAATTTACCATTTTTTCCTACAGCAGGAAAAATGCAGTTTGAAAAATAGGTAGAGAATGGAGAGAAACAAGACTATTCTGAAAATCCATGGCTTTTTGTTAAGGGGCCTGGGTGATTCAAATGGAGGTTTACACACTCATTCAAGCAACTGACTTTTTTTTTTTTTTTTCAGTATCCGGGACTCTCACTGTTGTGGCCTCTCCTGTTGCGGAGCACAGGCTCCGGAGGCGCAGGCTCAGCGGCCATGGCTCACGGGCCCAGCCGCTCCGCGGCAAGTGGGATCTTCCCGGACAGGGCACGAACCCGCGTCCCCTGCATCGGCAGGTGGACTCTCAACCACTGCGCCACCAGGGAAGCCCCAAGCAACTGCCTTCTAAGAACCCACTAGATGTGAATTTCCATACTTGGTACTGGAGATATACGCAGAGGATAGTCCCTGCTCTTAGATTGCTCATATTCTAGTCGAATAGATTCCACAGGGTAAGACTTGACCCTTAGCCAAGGTCAGGGGTCAAGAGAGTGTTCCAGAGCATGCAGTTCTGCTAAGTTTTAAAGGCTTCCTGGAGGAAAATGAGACTATGGAGGTGAATGCAAGGCTAAGCTCAAAGCCCATGCCCCAGTCTGCCATAAACTGCAGACTCTGCAAAGACAGAAGTGTAGGATTCAAAGGAAGGCTGGTAGATGAAGCCAAAGAGCCAGGCAGTGCTCAGATCCTCTGCTCAGACTTGCTCAGCTCAGGGCTTAAGAGGTTAGCTGTCTAGGCTTCCACTGCAGTCAGAGTTCTGTGATTGAAGGGCGGAGGGTAAGCTGAAGTGGGATGAGGTTGGAAGCAGAGTTTGAAGACTCTGGATAACATTCCTGCAAGAAGGGATGAACAATTAAATAAGGCAGTGACCAAAAGAATGAAAGGCAAGCCTGTGAGTTGACATTGATGAGCTGGTGACCAAACGAATATAGAACATAAAGTTCTGGATAACACCCAAGTTTCTAGCTCAGGCCACTAAGACTATTAGTGTCTTCATCAACATGAGAAACAGAGGAGGGGGAACAAGTATGGAGGGGGTCTGAATATGTTATCTTCAAATAGGAAAATGCTAAGCTTGAAAAATTTATGGGATATCCAAGATACAGTTGAACATAAGACCAAGAAGTCATTAATTTGTTCCCATTCTTTTTAAATTTTATTATATTGAAGTATAATTGATTTAAAAATGTATTAATTTTTGCTACACAGCAAAGTGATTCAGTATTTTATGTATATAAATAAATATATTTAATAATATATAAATATATATTTAATAATGAATATATTTATATATATAAATATATACATACATTCTTTTTTATATTCTTTTCCATTATGGTTTATCACAGGATATTAACTATAGTTCCCTGTGCTATACAGTCAGACCTTGTTGTTTGTCTATTCTCTATATAATAGTTGCCTCAGCTAATCTCAAAATCCCAATTCATCCCATCCCCACCTCTCCTCCCCCTTAGCAACCACAAGTCTGTTCTCTATGTCTGTGAGTGTTTCTGTTTCATAGATAAGTTCCTTTGTGTCATATTTTAGATTCCACATATAAGTGATATATGGTATTTGTCAGAAAGCAGTAATTCTTAATAAGAAAGAGATAGTGATGGCAAGAAACCCTTTTGGTATTGGGGTAAAAATTATTGTGAATGGTGCTGATAGTAAAAAGCTTATTTATTATGGAAATTTTTCTTTAATAAAAAATAAATAAAATGGGGCTTCCCTAGTGGCGCCAATGCAGAGGACGCAGGTTCATCATGCCCCAGTCTGGGAAGATCCCACATGTCGCGGAGCAGCTGGGTCTGTGAGCCATGGCCACTGAGTCTGCATGTCCGGAGCCTGTTCTCCACAACGGGAGAGGCCACAACAGTGAGAGGCCTGTGTACCGCAAAAAAATAATAATAAATAAAATAAATAAATAAAATGAATTTTGATAAAATATTAGCTTTAAGAATTAACACAAAGTACATCAAGAAAGTATTGTTTAAGAAAAGGTTAAGTAAAAATACAATATGGGATCACTAGGGTAGAGGTGTATTTGAAGTCATACGTAGGAATTAGTTTGCTCACAGAAAGTACATTATGTTAGTGGGAAAGTAATTACTCTGTGCTTGGCCTGATGCTTTGCCACACCTTTGAAAATTTATAGGTCTTTTCTGTTTGTTTGTTTTTTGAGAATTTGCTTCAAACCAAGGAGTAAAGCTGTGATGCAGAAACCAGACTGAGAAAGTGCTGAGATGTCAAGATTCTTCTTCATCTTCAATAATGCCCTCCCTACAAGCTCCATGTACTAAGTATTGATGACAGCAAGAAACATGGTGTGCAGATGTTTCTTCTGAAACTCTACCATGCAACACAGTTGAGGAATTGGGTTTCTTAAAATACATCAACGTTGGATATAGAACCAAGATCATAGAGTAGAAGGATGTGCAAGTGGAGATAGGCAAACTTCCAGAAAAATAATTCAGAATAATGATAGTGAAGATGATCCAGGACCTCAGAAAAACAGTGGAGGCAAAGATCGAGAAGTTGCAAGAAATGTTTAACAAAGACCTAGAAGAATTAAAGAACAAACAGATATGGACAATACAATAACTGAAATGAAAACTACACTAGAAGGAATCAATAGCAGAATAACTGAGGCAGAAGAACAGATAAGTGACCTGGAAGACAGAATGGTGGAATTCAGTGCTGCGGAACAGAATAAAGAAGAAAGAATGAAAAGAAATGAAGACAGCCTAAGAGACCTCTGGGACAACATTAAATGCAACAACATTTGCATTGTAGGGGTCCCAGAAGGAGAAGAGAGAGACAAAGGACCAGAGAAAATATTTGAAGAGATTATAGTCGAAAACTTCCCTATCATGGGAAAGTAAATAACCACCCAATCCAGGAAGTGCAGAAAGTCCCATATAGGATAAACCCAAGGAGAAACATGCTGAGACACATAGTAATCAACTTGGCAAAAATTAAAGACAAAGAAAAATTATTGAAAGTGCAAGGGAAAAATGACAAATAACATACAAGGGAACTCCCATAAGGTTAACAGCTGATTTCTCAGCAGAAAGTCTACAAGCCAGAAGGGAGTGGCATGATATACTTAAACTGATGAAAGGTAAGAACCTACAACCAAGATTACTCTACCCAGCAAGGATCTCATTCAGATTTGATGGAGAAATCAAAAGCTTTACAAACAAGCAAAAGCTAAGAGAATTCAGCACCACCAAACCAGCTCTACAACAAATGCTAAAGGAACTTCTCTAAGTGGGAAACACAAGAGAAGAAAAGGGCCTACAAACACAAACCCAAAACAATTAAGAAAATGGTCATAGGAACATGCATAAGGATAATTACCTTAAACATGAATGGATTAAATGCTTCAGCCAAAAGACACAGGTTTGCTGAATGGATACCAAAACAAGAGCCATATATATGCTGTCTACAAGAGTCCCACTTCAGACCTAGGGACACATAACACACTGAACGTGAGGGGATGGAAAAAGATATTCCATGCAAATGGAAATCAAAAGAAAGCTGGAGTAGCAATACTCATATCAGATAAAATAGACTTTAAAATAAAGAAGGTTACAAGAGACAAGGAAGGACACTACATAATGGTCAAGGGATCAATCCAAGAAGAAGATATAACAATTATAAATTTATATGCACCCAACATAGGAGCACCTCAATACATAAGGCAACTGCTAACAGCTATAAAAAAGGAAATTGACAGTAACACAATAATAGTGGGGGACTTTAACACCTCACTTACACGAATGGAGAGATCATCCAAAATGAAAATAAATAAGGAAACACAGGCTTTAAATGACACAGTAGACCAGATAGATTTAATTGATATTTATAGGACATTCCATCCCAAAACAGCACATTACACTTTATTCTCAAGTGCCCATGGAACATTCTCCAGGATAGATCACATCTTGGATCACAAATCAAGCCTCAATAAATTTAAGAAAATTGAAATCATATCAAGCATCATTTTGACCACAACACTATGAGATTAGAAATGAATTACAGGGAAAAAAAAGTAAAAATCACAAACACATGTAGGCTAAACATTACATTAGTAAATAACCAAGAGATCACTGAAGAAATCAAAGAGGAAATCAAAAACTACCTAGAGACAAATGACAATGAAAATATGATGACCCAAAACCTATGGGATGCAGTAAAAGCAGTTCTAAGAGGGAAGTTTATAGCTACACAAGCCTACCTCAAGAAACAAGAAAAATCTCAAATAAACAATCTAACCTTACACCTAAAGGAACTAGAGAAAGAAGAACAAACAAAACCCAAAGTTAGCAGTAGGAAAGAAATCATAAAGATCAGAGCAGAAATAAATGAAATAGAAACAAAGAAAACAATAGCAAAGATGAATAAAACTAAAAGCTGGTTCTTTGAGAAACTAAACAAAATTGATAAACCATTAGCCAGACTCACCAAGAAAAATAGGGAGAGGACTCAAATCAATAAAATTAGAAATGAAAATGGAGAAGTTACAACAGACACCGCAGAAATACAAAGCATCCTAAGAGACCACTACAAGCAACTCTTTGCCAATAAAATGGACAACCTGGAAGAAATGGACAAATTCTTAGAAAGGTATAACCTTCCAAGACTGAACCAGGAAGAAATAGGAAATATGAACAGACCAATCACAAGTAATGAAATTGAAATTGTGATTAAAAATCTTCCAACAAACAAAAGTCCAGGACCAGATGGCTTCACAGGTGAATGCTATCAAATGTTGAGAAGAGCTAATACTTATCCTTCTCAAACTCTTCCAAAAAATTGCAGAGGAAGGAACACTCCCAAACTCATTCAATGAGGCCACCATCACCATGATACCAAAACCAGACAAAGATACTACAAAAAAAGAAAATTACAGACCAATATCACTGATGAATATAGATGCAAAAATCCTCAACAAAATACTAGCAAACAGAATCGAACAACACATTAAAAGGATCATACACCATGATCAAGTGAGATTTATCCCAGGGATGCAAGGATTCTTCAATATATGCAAATCAATCAATGTGATACACCATATTAACAAATTGAAGAATAAAACCATATGATCATCTGAATAGATGCAGAAAAAGCTTTTGACAAAATTCAACACCCATTTATGATAAAACCTCTCCAGAAAATGGGCATAGAGGGAACCTATCTCAACATAAGAAAGCCCATATACGACAAACCCACAGCAAACATCATTCTCAATGGTGAAAAACTGAAAGCATTTCCTCTAAGATCAGGAACAACACAAGGATGTCCACTCTCACCACTATTATTCAACATAGTTTTGGAAGTCCTAGCCACAGCAATCAGTGAAGAAAAAGAAATAATAGGAATCCAAATTGGAAAAGAAGAAGTAAAACTGTCACTGTTTGAAGATGACATGATACTATGTAGAGAGAATCCTAAAGATGCCACCAGAAAACTACTAGAGCTAATCAATGAATTTGGTAAAAAGGGGAGAAAGCAGCAGGGGTGGTGGTGGTGGTGGTGGTGTGATGAATTGGGTGATTGGGACTGACATGTATACACTGATGTGTATAAAATTGATGACTAATAGGAACCTGCTGTATAAAAAAATATAAAAATAAAAACATCAGCGTTGATTACAAGCCAGAGCAACACATCATACCATTCATTTTCAAGAAACACAAAACTAAGACTATATAAATAAATGTGATGTGTTAAGCCAATGGTTAGATAACTTTATAAATGTATTCCGAAAAGATACTTATTTCTCTATCACTAATACTATGTATGACAGTGCATTTGTATCCATTAAGATTAGTTCTGACTGTGAGTGACAGAAAACCGAAAATAGCAGTGGCTTATGCAAGACTGAGTTTTATTTACTTCTTGTGTAAAAGACGTCTGGTGCCAGTGCTGTGGTTGTCAGGGTTCCCAACTGTATCCATGGAATTGCTCCTCCATCCTCAACAGAAGCCTCCTACATCATGGCCTCTGGCATCCCAGCCTTCGCACAGACAACCCAGTCAGCAGGAAGGAGGCAAGGGTACCCGCCTTAACTTGGACAAGAGATTCCCCTTACGCATCAGAACGCAGCCACAGGGCCATGCCTAGCTGACAGGGAGAGGGAGAAATTCAATCTTTCTTCTAAATAGCCATTCACCCAGATAAAAATTAAGCGTCTTGTTACAGGGAGGAATGGAGGAGATGAGTACTAGGGCCTATAATAAGTCTCCACCACACCATCCCCCTTAAGGTTAGGATGGTCATAGCTGAGAAAGTGTTGATTTTTAAATATATATAGATTCTCCATCCAAATATTACCTATTCAATCCTTATGATGTATCAGGTACTTTTATAGGCAATAAGGAAATAGCAGTGAACAAAGCAGAAAAATATCCCTGTCCTCATAGAGCTTAAATTCTAATGAGAGATTGGTATGCCTTTACCCTGTATCAGAAAACTGTGTTTTTACAAAGGCTGCACCAGCTATGTTCTTCTGTAATTGAACTAAGGAGTAGATGCACAGTGCCTTGGCTTAACAATCCCAGGACCAATCAGGATATCCTGCCCTCTGACACATGCAGCTTCAAGGGCAGAAGAATAATATCATTCAAAAACAATTAAAGATGATACTCTCTAATCCCAGCATCGAATGCCCTGAAATTCTATAGCTGTTAAACTTTTAGCAACAAAACAAAGAGATGGCGAGGTCAAGAATCTCCCTTGTGTCCTCGTCTACCATAATCTGAGATTTTATATGTACCATTGTGATGTTCCTTGGTCTTTCATGCCATGAAACTATTGAGAGTGGGGATAGCAAATCTGGGCTCTCCATGTAACTTGGGGTCATCATTTGGTGCCACACTAATCAGCTCAGGATGACTAGGGTAGGATATGATGCTGTTACCCACCAGGGTTCTTAGCCTCCTTAATTAATAGAAATTGATCAGAGGGCAGACAAGAAATTCAGGCAAGGGTTTATTGGGGCCCCTGCAGCAGCAGCCGGGAGGGAGAACAAGTAAGCGTTTCCCTTGCTTACTTGCTCGCTGGGGCAGGGGATGGGAGGGGTGAGCCGAGCTGGTTCCTTACATGGCGTGAGGGTAGAGGTGTGTCCAGGGGTCAGGCTGGAGGGGTGGCTTGCCCACCCTTTTGGTGGTGTTGAGGGCAGTGGGCATGAGCAGTACCTACTTTTGCTCCCTGCTCTTTAGAAGTGGCAGTTGGTCTTTTTGGTCTTTTTTGTATCTTTTGTCCATAATTTGCCCCAGCTGTGCATGTGCACAGTTATTTTTAGTCCCTTATAATTTCTTTGTGTTTTGTTGCTTGAGGAGAGGTGTGTCCAGGAGCAAGCACTGCAGCAAAGGGTCCCAGGTCCCAGTCTATCTTGATGCTGTACTGCTCTGGAAAGAAAAGGGAGGGATCAAGCTTCAGTTTCAATATCAGGAGCCTATCTCTTCCTCTTGTGTTTAATCACTAATTACAAGTTCATGAACTATCCATCCTTCAGTCTAAGAATTCATGGGAGATAATGTGGTATAATGGAAACTTTGGTTACTACTTTGGCTATACATTTGTGAGCCCGATTATGTACATTGTTTGAAAAACAATTTCCTCATCCATAATAAAACAAGAAAAATAATATTACCTAGTTCCAAATTCTGTTTTAAAAGTGAATAAAGTTATATATGTACACACACTTTCTAATCTATAAAACATTAATAAAGAGGTCATAAGTATATTAATATTATTATTGAAATGGTGAATTCTTTGGGCAAGATTATTAAGCAGACCAAGCTACTTTATAATAAGTATGCACTTTGATTTATGTTATCTTTGAGTAAAGATAGGCATTCAAAATTTTCTGATTCGTAGTAGATAAGTTTAGTTTATAGTAGATAAGTTTAGATAAGCTTAGTTGACCTTTTCCCAAATCTTGACAGCTAGTGGGTGAAGCAGGATATGCCCTGTGAGAAGAGCACAGGGTGTACTTTGATGCCTTGATTAGACAAACAGGAAACCCAACACCAAATAGAATGCTACGGAGGCAATTAAATTTGGTAGAGAGTGTCAGTCGAACATTCGACCAAGCAGACATAACAATCTCTGTAACAAGTGGTACTTTGATTTCCCTGGATCCGTTTTATTTTTACCAGTGAAAGAGCTTAATTTGTTTTCAGTGGATACATTTCATGTTTCTCCAGAACAAAGTTTCTTTTTGAATTGGATTTTCCAAATCATTAGGATGAGCAGCCCTTTCACATTTTGGATTGTTCTAGTAGCAGTCACGGCTAAGCTAGAAAAGATTTTGTTTTAGAAACACTTGTGTCATGTTTTTATGGATGTGGTTGACCTTTGCCACCAAATGCAGGGTGGGATGAGGAAAGGGGATGAAAGATTGGTGTGTGGGCAGCAGAGAGAAAATCCAGAGAATTACCAAGAGAAAGAAGTCTCTAACAATACAAAATTGTTCCTGCCTAGAGAGAAAATGGTTCTCACCCGCTTGCTGGCCTTTGTTGGTTGCTTCTTTGATGTTTCCTTTCAAAAGGGTGACATCATTTCCTCATAAGACAAGGATGAAAGTTCTGCTTATCTAATCACATTACACCAATTTCTTTCCTAAAAAATGAAACATTGAGTTGAGTGAGATGACTTTATGAAATGTTTCATTGGTTATGGTGTCACCAAGAGATTGGAGACCTTAAGCATAACCCTTGGAAGATGGAAGAGTTGTACACCAAGAGAGAAAGGATTTAGCAACATCAGCTCTAAAAAGCTACTGGGCAGGCCTGTATGATTTACTGAATGTCCTTGATTTAAGAATCTAGAATGCCAGGAAAAGTGTCCCAGGAAGAAAATTAGACCATGAGAGAGAGGAGATGGACACTGGGACATCCTGCAGATGCTGGCAATCATTTGAGAACTTTGGAAGTGTGGTCCCTCCAAACCCAGGGTTGGGCTTCCTCTAAAGTTCTTGTTCTGTCCCTACTGGCAGTCTGGCCACTCTGGAGAACCCCCTAGTGGCTTTGCGATTGATGTGCCACATGGTGCTAGGTGGCCCTCCCAGGGAGAGTCTGCCGGACCAGCCCCTCAGGCTTCCCCTAACTGGAGTCCCACCTCTCAGGTCTCCGGAACTGCCCTGGCTGGACATGGAAGGAGAGTCCACACTGGTGGGTTTGGCCTTGGAGCAAACTCAAGGGCACTAAGTCTTCCCCCACTGCCTTATCAGATTTCTGCATTTGGTGGAGACGATTCTGCCTTTTGTAGATTACAAAGTTCTGAAGTCTATAGTGCTCATTGAGCAGGATACATTGTTATCAAGGAGGGAAATGCTGCCCAGAAATAATTTAAAAGGAATTATCCTTATTATTGGATGTGCCAAAAAAAGGCAGTGGGAGGTGGGCGGATAGGAGATTAGAGAGACTTGGAACGTTAATTTAAGCCCACTAGTCTTAGTACTTTTCAGAGGTCTTTAGTGCTGATTACCAAGGGAAACACAAAACTGGCCTGGGCTTTCCTTTTCAGATGTGGTCCTTAGTATTCCAAGTCTCTGATACAGCTCGTAAGACTCCTGCAACCTGTCACAGAAGCACTTCTATTGTCATCATCCAGTGCATTTGCCATGCTTTGTTTTTCACACCAAATATTGTCAGTGATACTGTGACCCCAGATTCATCATCTCCTGGGCTCGGGAAGAGATACTGACAGAGTTCTCCCCTCCCAAGAGTTGTCCTGGTTTGTCATCTCACACCATGAACTAAGTCGTTTTCTCTGAATTTGTGATGAGGTTAAATGAATTTATACGACAAACAGAACATGCATTCAAGTAGCTTTTAAGATGCACTCAATGCAATTTTTATTAAATTAAAATGTAATAGCCCTTAAAATTCAAGACTATGGGTAGTCTTAAATCAATGTAGTCCCAGTAAATACTACTATGAATATTTTGAAACAAGTTTCTGTACTTTGGTGATTACTATTACAAGAAAAGGGGCATGTTTAAATATGGAGAGTAAGGTGGATGGTGGGCTGGTATAAAACAGCCTGGGGGTTCTGGCCCATGAGGACCTTGAGTTTTTAAGATTTTTCATATGACTGTTTATTGTTTCACCAAGTGAAATATGCCCAGAAGGGCATTTAGTGATGCTGACTCTAGTTATTAGGGTGTCAAAGACTATGGAGACCCAGTGACTTAAGAGAGAAGGCAGACACCTGGGGAACTTTGATTCAGATGCTTCAGAGGAAAGGCATATTTTTCCTTGGCTTTTCCCAAGCTTGCTGTCTTAGTGAATTGTGACCAGTATTGGCCCAAAGTATTGATTTTCCCATCTCCTGTTTTTATCAGCCGTCCTTTGGAAAATACTTGCTTCAGGCACCTGCTACAGAAACAGCCCATGTGACTCAATCAGTGGGATTTTTTCTCTCCCATTCATCTTAACAAAAGGACTTGTAGCTTACTTCTGTCTTTTCAGAGCCTAACATTTTACTCATGTCTGAGCGAACTTTAAGTTAGTATTACACACAAACAATATGGAATACATTTTTTGCTGTTAATTTCAGAATCTTAAGACTGATTCTTACAATTTTCTCTCTTTGTTCCTCCCTTATAGCAGTTACTATTAGCCAGCAGGAGAAACTCAGACAAACAAAAATAGATTACCAAATATCTTGCTTCTTGAGGGAGAAAACAACCTTCCTAGGAGAACATGCTTCCCCTTCATACGTAGATAGTGACAGTGACCAATTGTGCAGTGGCACATAATCACCCTGTATTCTGTTTTCTATTGATCTGACTCTCTGTATCAATGGGACAGAAGAAGGAAATAAAAAGACAATAGTCACTTCACTTCCCGTTTGCTTTAGATCCACATAGTCATGCTGCAATAATAAGAAAATGGGTAACAAGATAAATATTTTTCATCTGCTAACAGGATAATATAATTAACTAAATTATATAAGGCCACAAGAAAGATAAAAATCTAGACTGAATGTCAGGAAATGCTTCCTGATAATTAGAAATATTTGACTAATAGAAAGGCTCTCAGGAGAATGGAGAGAAGTTCTACCACTTGGAATATTTCAAATTAGATAAAAGCCAGAAAAATGAAGCTGGGCTTTTGTTTATATCTGTGTATCTCTAGGTTTTCCTTATCTAGACCACCCATTATATAAATGATAATATTCTTTTTTTTATATATCAGGGAATTAATTTATTGCTGCCAGAGAACAAATGCACACGTTTCCACTTTAAACAAATTATTAACTCTATTAAAAATTTTTTTTTCCCAAGAAAGTCAAACTGAATTCCAGGAAAGCTTTATATTATCCATAGTTGAGAGAGAAATATTCCTTTGTTATTTTGCACCTTTTCTACATGGCATAAGATTTTGGCTTTAAATACAGACTGAGTTTTGATAAAGACATTGAAAATACTATTTCTTCATGTTGAGTAAATATATATTATTCATATATACAATAGTGTATTTATTTATTTTTTTAAACATCTTTATTGGAGTATAATTGTTTTATAATGGTGTGTTAGTTTCTGCTGTATAACAAAGTGAATCAGCTATACATATACATATATCCCTATATCCCCTCCCTCTTGCATCTCCCTCCCACCCTCCCCATCCCACCCCTCTAGGTGGTGACAAAACACAGAGCTGATCTCCCTGTGCTATGCGGCTGCTTCCCACTAGCTATCTATTTTACATTTGGTAGTGTATATTTTACATTTGGTAGTGTATACATGTCAATGCCACTCTCTTACTTCATCCCAGCTTACCCTCCCCACCCCGTGTCCTCAAGTCCATTCTCTACGTCTGGGCCACACACCTACGGTCAACTAATCTACAACAAAGGAGGCAAGAATGTACAATGGAGAATAGACAGTCTCTGTAACAAGTGGTGCTGGGAAAGCTGGGCAGCTACATGTAAATCAATGAAATTAGAACATTCCTTCCCACAATATAAAACAATAAACTCAAGATGGTCTAAAGACCTAAATATAAGACATGACACCATAAAACTCCTAGAGGAGAACATAGACAAAATATTCTTGAACATAAATCATAAAAATATTTTCTTCAATCAGTCTCCCAACACAAAAGAAATAAAAGCAAAAATAAACAAACAGGGCCTAATCAAACTTAAAAGCTTTTGTACAGCAAAGGAAATGACTGTCAAAACGAAAAGACAACTCAGGGAATGGAAGTGTCTGGAGAAAGACAAATACTATATGATATTACTTATATGTGGAGTCTAAAAAAATAATACAGATGAATCTATATACAAAACAGAAATAGACTCACAGACACAGAAAACTAACTTATAGCTACCAAAAGTGGGGACAGACAAATTAGGAGTATGGGAGTAACAGATACAAACTGCTATATATAAAATAGATAACCAACAAGGATTTACTGTATGGCACAGGGTCTTATATTCAATATCTTGTAATAGCGTGCAATCAAATATAATCTGAAAAAAAAATGAATCACTATGCTGCACACCTGAAACTAACACAATGTTGTAAATCAACTATACTTCAATTTAAAAGGATTAAACTTCCTTAAGATATCACTGTCTGTATTTTGAAAACATTTTTCTTTACTTCTCATCTTCATTAAAATTTGCCATGATTATTATTTTACTATTTAACATAAATAAGAAAGAATGTAAAAAAAGTGAGGTGCTCTCACTGAAGTATGCGTGTATGTTAGTGATGGTGTGGTTGGGAACAGAAGGGCAGTGACCCACCAACCTATTTTGAGCCATCTTCATAGATTTGGGGGCTGTTAAAAAAAAAAAATCTTAAAATTCAGTTCCTGAGCAAATGGCCCAAGGAGGAACATACCGTTGGTGGGCATCTTGGAAGGAGATGGTGCATCTTAATATGACAGCTTGTCTTTAAGATGATCTAACCACTTATTTGCATCAATTACTGGGTCACCAAACATTGTCTGCTTGATTCTTTTATAGACATGGATGCTTGGGAGAGAACACACTGATCCCTTGAGGAGAATAATTTGGTCAATACTTCTTATGGTAGGTTAGAAGATAGGCATTTTATTTATCAGGTAGGCTCTTTGTATACTGAAATACAGATGTTTTGTGCTTGAGTCAACCTTGTGTGAATTTGATTCAAGTTGTTGAATTTGTGGAGCTGAAGTCCAACCTCTACCCAAAGGGTCACAAACTTACGTTCTTACAGGGCAGTTAAGTGAATGAACAGGGACAGGGTGGGAACCACAGCAAAAAAAAAAAAAAAAGAAAAAAAAATTGTTTGGCTTGAACCAGTGGTGACCATGTGGGAATGTGAGACCACCTGTGGTCGGATCCAGATTTTCAAGAGGAGATAAATATCCAGGGTTTTGTGGGAATACTACCGATATTTAAATATGCACAAATGTTCTAAAACAACAGCTGGAATAAACAAAACATGCTTGGAAGCAGAATCTGGCCTGTGTTGACTAGGAGATGACTTCTGCCCCAGGCCTTGTTCTAGAAAGAGGCAGTACTGTTCAGCATTCTGAAAGCTTTCTTTGCTTACCACCAATGTGTGTCTAATCTGAGAATGAGCAATGAGTCTCATGATTTCAAGGGAAATTGTACAGTTCAGTTTCACAACTTTTATCTTAGACAAGTTAACAGAAGGTATTGAAATAAATAATTATAATAACAACGACAAATAATACTTTTTGTGTACACATACAGTGTTACAGTTATATATTCACACACGTATACCTGTACAGTCTATTTAGCCCAAGGAATAACAGTCATTCATCTTGCTTTGCCATTTCTAATCAGAAATCCTAATATAAAAAGATCTGCAGTGGACAGGGACAAAGAATCTCCCCAGTACATACCATTAGACCTAAGATTTCTTGACCTCTCTCAAGGTCATCTTTATCACAACACGTAGAAAGGTAGATGAATCCGTCCTTCAATAAATTGAATGGATGTTTTCAAAAGAAAAGTCTATGGCAATGCCTTTATTTGCCCTCAATAACTCATTGTTTCTTGTAACCTTCAGAGTTGTCCATTGATCTTATCGATTAACTTCTCAATGGGTGTGTATTCTGGCTGACCTGTTTGATCTGGAAAAAGTTATGCCTTTATCCATTGCCTAGATCAATGATTGCTGTATCTGTGTTTTCTGCCTCATCTGATGTCCAAACGTTGTTTCTTTTTACTTTATATACAATAAAAAATATAAAGAAAAATCAATAAAGTTAGTATTTTACTTAGTAAAAATCAAAAAATGGAGCAGGTAGGGAGGATTCCACTTAACTCTTAATTCAATGATGAATCTTAAAGGTGTTGCCCCATTGCATCTTGCCAATGATGAAAGTCAGTTCATTTGGTGGTGTTTATTAGGTTGTGCCCATAAGCTGGGAAAAACAGGTCAAAATCAAGTGCTTTACCTTCACTCCTCTGGTCCTACAGTGTGGAGTGGAGGAGGGAGACGATGCAAAGGTAGACTCATGACCTCTCTCATCTTGATTTCTTTCTCTGCTGCATTGAGATGCAAATGAACCCTGACATTTTGCCTACATTTCTTTCTCTTTTTCCTCCCTATCCATGTCTCTTTTTGTTCTTAAGCAGTTAATATGTTCAGGCTCTGCTGACACTTGCTGCCATAAATTGAACGATGTAGAACAGAACTCACACTGAAGTGTTGGTAATCTAGTGGGCTAATCAACCCAGAATTCGTATTTTAAAAGCATGGAATGGGGAATGATATAATTTAGTGGAATTAGTGCCTGATGGTCATGTCTCTGATTCTTAGATGAGGAAATAAGAGAGACAGAGAGAGAGAAAAAAATGCATTTGGGAATAGCTTTTATTATCATGTGGAAATCACATGCTGTATAGATCTCCAGAAGTTACTTATACTACATAATTGAAACTCTATACTCTTTGACTATCTACTGTATAGCATAGTGCCTATAGATCTCAGTACTGTATTAGATACTTAAAATTTGCTGAGAAGATAGATCTTAAGTTTCTTACCACACATATACACGATATTATAATAAAAGGGGTGGAAAGAGACTTTGGGGCGTGATGGATGTCTTTTTGGCGTTCACAGCGGTGATGGTTTCATGGGTTTATATCTATCACCAAACTCATCGAGTTGTATACAATAAATATGTACAGCTTTTTACATGTCATTTATACCTCAACAAAGTGGTTTTAAAAAAATCACACCACTGCTTTCTGCATAATGCACTGCAAAAGCACAAACGATAAGAAAACTCTTGACCAAACTTAATCAAGCCAGTGAAGTAGCATCTTTCCAAAATGGAAATTGTTCGTGCCAGCAAACAAGCAGGAAGGCCTTAAAGACCCCACGTTAACAATTGTTATCGAAGGCTCCTGGGACCAGAACTTCTAAAACGACAAATATGTCTGGAAGGCTGTGGTCCAAGGGCATTTCTGCTGGCTATAAGTGGGGTATGGAACCAGAGGGAGCACACAGCTCTCCTGAAAATTGAAGGTGTATATACTTGAGATGAAACTGAATTCTATCTCGGCAAGAGATTTCCTTATGTGTACAAAGCAAAGGACAACACAGTAACTCCTGGTGGAAAATCTAACAAAACCAGAGTAATTTGGGGAAAGAACTCACGCTCATGGAAACAGTGGCATGGTTCATGCCAAAGTCTGAAACAACCTTCCTGCTAAGGCCATTGGACACAGAATCCATGTGATGCTGTACCCTTCAAGGATTTAAACTTATTGAAAAGTAAATAAAAAAGAGTGTGGATTTGTTCAAAAAAAAAAAAAAAAGCAATTGTTATCCAGTATTGACATCAATCTGTGGTTGCTCATCCCAAGGAGACCTTGGACTTGAGTTGTGTTGTTCACTGCTGCACTGCAAGACCCAGCACAGTGCACTCAAGATATATTCACCGAATGAATGAATTCAAGAATGACTATAGCCCATGGAAGGTGAGAATTGCAACAGGGTCCCACAGAAAACCACAAGACTAACCATTCAGATGAAGAGTGAAAATGCAGGGGAACATGTGGCTGAGTCACATAGTAGCTGTATGACTTTGGGCAGGAGAATCAGTCTCTCTGAACCTGTGTGCTCAACTCTACAATACGAATGGCACTTATGTCAAAGGAGGCTTTGAATATTAACTGAGAGAAAGTGAGAGATGACACATGACCAAACTCGGGACTCAATTGTTATTTCCCTTTCCTCTCATTTCCTTTTATTTTTCTTGAAACATTTCCTTCTCTTTCTCCCAATTCATGGGTCATGAAACATTTTCATTGTTATTGAAAATATCAAACTTCTGCTCTGTGGCCTGCAGGACCACTCGTTCTTCATGTGACCTTGGAAAAGTTACTTAGTTTCTCTAGGCTGTTTCTTCATCTTTCAGACGGGAGAGATGATTCCTCCTGTATTAGAGGGTTGTTTTGGGGATGAAACAAGTAAATGTAAGTGCTTAGAAGAGTTTCAGGCAAACCTCAGCTGTTATTGTTAAGGTCATATATACTTGTAAAGAAGGGGAATAATTTTGGTAAAGGTAATTTTGGGAAGTGCCGGATTGCTGATAAACAACAACTAGGAAGCACCATATTTTATATAAATGCTTTGCTATTTCTCAGGTCTAGGAGAAACCCAAAAAAGATCTTTCCAAGCATTCACCATCACAGACTCTTCTTGTAAAAAAAACAGCATCTGTCTACTTATCTAAATTTAACTGATACCTTCAATTTCTAATCAACAACAAGAATCCTTATTTTGATGTAATTTACAGTGTTATTTATTATCCATGTGAGCTTGGAAACATTATTTTACCTCTCTGAACCTTTTCATAAAATTGAGCTATGGATGTGTAACATCACAGATTGCTAGTGTTATGGAAGTTGCATAGTCCATAGAACCCACTTACCAACTTCTTTTATGTTTTTTAACATCTTTATTGGAGTATAATTGCTTTACAATGGTGTGTTAGTTTCTGCTGTATAACAAAGTGAATCAGCTATACATACACATATATCCCCATATCTCCTCCCTCTTGTGTCTCCCTCTCACCCTCCCTATCCCACCCTTCTAGGTGGTCACAAAGCACCGAGCTGATCTCCCTGTGCTATGTGGCTGCTTCCCACTAGCTATTTTACATTTGGTAGTGTATATATGTCCATGCCACTCTCTCACTTCGTCCCAGCTTACCCTTCCCCCTCCCTGCGTCCTCAAGTCCATTCTCTACATCTGCATCTTTATTCCTGTCCTGCCCCTAGGTTCTTTAGAACCATTTTTTTAATTTTTTGATTCCATATATGTGTTAGCATACAGTGTTTGTCTTTCTCTTTCTGACTTACTTCACTCTGTATGACAGACTCTAGGTCCATCCACCTCACTATAAATAACTCAATTTCGTTTCTTCTTATGACTGAGTAATATTCCATTGTATATATGAGCCCCATCTTCCTTATCCATTCATCTGTTGATGGACACTTAGGTTGCTTCCATGTCCTGGCTATTGTAAATAGAGCTGCAATGAACATTGTGGTACATGACTCTTTTTGAATTATGGTTTTCTCAGGGTATATGTCCAGTAGTTAGATCATTGGGTCACATGGTAGTTCTATTTTTAGTTTTTTAAGCAACCTCCACACTGTTCTCCATAGTGGCTGTATCAATTTACATTCCCACCAACAGTGCAAGAGGGTTCCCTTTTCTCCACACCCTTTCCAGAATTTATTGTTTGTAGATTTTTGATGATGGCCATTCTGACTGGTGTCAGGTGATACTTCATTGTAGTTTTGATTTGCATTTCTCTAATAATTAGTGATTTTGAGCATCCTTTCATGTGTTTGTGGGCAATCTGTATATCTTCTTTGGAGAAATGTCTATTTAGGTCTTCTGTCCATTTTTGGATTTGTTGTTTGTTTTTTTGATATTGAGCTGCATGAGTTGCTTGTATGTTTTGGAGATTAATCCTTTGTCAATTGCTTCATTTGCAAATATTTTCTCCCATTCTGAGGATTGTCTTTTCATCTTGTTTATGGTTTCCTTTGCTGTGCAAAAGCTTTGAAGTTTCATTAGGTCCCATTTGTTTATTTTTGTTTTTATTTCCATTTCTCTAGGCGATGGGTCAAAAAGGATCTTGCTGTGATTTATGTCATAGAGTGTTCTGCCTGTGTTTTCCTCTAAGAGTTTTATAGTGCCTGACCTTACATTTAGGTCTTTAATCCATTTTGAGTTTATTTTTGTGTGGTGTTAGAGAGTGTTCTAATTTCATTCTTGTACATGTAGCTGTCCAGTTTTCTGAGCACCACTTATTGAAGAGGCTGTCTTTTCTCCATTGTATATTCCTGCCTCCTTTGTCATAGATTAGTTGACCATAGCTGTGTGGGTTTATGTCAGGGCCTTCTATCCTGTTCCATTGAGCTATATTTCTGTTTCTGTGCCAGTACCATACTGTCTTGATTACTATAACTTTGCAGTATAGTCTGAAGTCCAGGAGCCTGATTCCTGCAGCTCCGTTTTTCTTTCTGAAGATTGCTTTGGCTATTCAGTGTCTTTCGTGTTTCCATTCAAATTGTAAAATTTTTTGTTCTAGTTCTGTGAAAAATGTCATTAGTAGTTTGATACGGATTGCGTTGAATCTGTAGATCACTTAGGGTAGTATAGTCATTTTCACAATGTTGATTCTTCCAATCCAAGAACATGGTATATCTCTCCATCTGTGAAACCACCTATCAACTTCTGGTATTATGAATGTTGACTTCCTTACTGTGCCATCCTGATATGGACTCTCAGTTTTGAGAAGTCAGTTGTAAAACTGTCCCACCACATTAGTGAGATAGTGAGGTGTCATAGGAGCCCCTCACTTAAAAGCACATTTATTAGGGCCTGTTGCCAACCTCTTTCTTTTTTATTTCCCTTTGAGAATTATGGTTGCTGCATTTATCAGGGTCCAACCAGGAAAAGGGGAACCATTCTAAATATGTACAACAGAAGGAATTTATTCAGGGGATTGGTAATTTGGTAACTAGAAGTTGAGAAACCAGCAGGAGACTGTGTGGAAACTTGGCAACAGCAGATAATGGGCAGACCAGAGGCAGAGGTGACCTGATATGAGGCCAGGGACGTCTGGTAGGAGCTGGTTGAGACAATGAGGGAAAAATACCCCAGCTGTTTTCTTCCCACCCTCTCATCTCCTGCCATTGACTGAACGAGGTCAGGAACCAGCTGAGATAGGACAGGAAGCCCATGGGTGGAAATCTGGAATACAGAGAGAATAGGGAAGAGCATGAATGGAGCTGCCGAGGGAAAAATGGTGCAGGGGAGGGAGGATTGCCTGCTTACAACATTCAAATCCAGCTCACAGTGCTGTCCATCACAAAAGACACAACTGGAAACAAAAAATTCAGCAGACAGAGATGCACAGGATAGATTTAATGTTGGGTAAAATAATGTTATTACATATGGCAGCAAAAGAATATTGGGATTTTGTTTCTGATCTCTCAGCTCAAATGTGTATTTTCCAAAACTTGTACATTAAGAGTAATTTTAAAGAACTACAAAAACATTCTTTTCTGACTCCTAAAATAGCATCAACAAAACAGCCTTTATTTAATAAGGGCAGTTAGCTTGAAGACAAAAGTATATAAAAATGAGTTCTAGTGGTTTATGTGTTTCTCTAGTATTTTCCAGAGTACTTTCAAGTAGTTTCAGTTATTCCATAAAAAGCATAGGTAAGTCTAAATTTGTGCAAAGTCAACTCTTTCCAAAAGCTAGTTCCCTTCTGGCTTGTAAATTCTTGTAATCCGTTGTCCCTTTGCAGCTAACCATGCCTTTATCAATTCAGTATTTACTGTCTTTAGCTTTGTGTGATGTACAAATACGAAGATAGTTTCTCCCTTATAGAGCTTATGTTTTATTTGGGAAGGAACGTAGGCAAAGAGAACATAAATTACAGCATAAAATATAGCAAGAGAGAAAGTATGTGTTACAGGATTAGGGCTGCACTCTGCAATCTGGAACTTGAGTTGGGTTTTGTTTCTTGCTTTTGTTTTAACATTTTTGAGCTGACAGTACTGGCATGCAGCTGTCTTCAGTGGAGGTGATAATTCTTCATACACATTTATCATTCAAGAGTTTGGTTTGATACATTCAGCACTGGATTAAAATCACTCAACAGATTTTCCACTGCCTTTCTAAAATTCCAAATTAAAGACTTCTTTCCAGCAATCACCACCCAACCCCCAGAGCACCTGCCCAGTAGCTCTCCACATTGGTGCCAGAGTAACTGACCCCAGTGGTAACAGCATCCTTGCAGAACCTACCTTGACAAGTGCTGGGTTTTCCCTCAGGATGGAAGAAGGCAGGGTCTCAAAGTCAAGGGCTGTTAAAACGCTGGTGTCTACAAGCTCTTCATCTGCCAACTTCTTGCTCCCCTGTTTTTCATTCCTAAAGAGTTACACCAAGTATGGACTGTACACTTTCATTTGCATTCAGTCCCCAGCTTCTTTCCATGAGATTCTTACCTCACAGTTGCACCAAGGAGGTGAGAATACCTGAGAACTAGAGCTGGTGTCCTAATCTCATTTTCCTCTTCCATCTTCCCTAGCACTGAGCATGATAGCACATGAGGATGAAGGAATAAGTGAATGAGAGAATGAATAAGAGAGGACAATAAAACAACTGGAAAGAACTTGTGTTTTGGAATAATGGAAATCTGGATTCCAACCCACCCGCTTCTCATTGTGTGATTTAGGACAAGTCACACAACCTCTCTGAGCCTTTCTAGATGATTTGTTGTGATAATTAGTGATAAAGAATATAAAACATCTCCTGGAGACAATGACTCCACTATGACTTCCTAAAAGGTGGAAGATTTTATTCCATAAAAATGGGAATGTTATGTGTTTATTTTGTATGGGAGAAAAGAAAACCAAGAAAATTTGGAGTTTTCCAAGTGTATTATGAAATAATAACTGTCTCTTGATACATGATCAACTGAAAATATGCAAGTGTGGTCACAGGAATTTCCTGGCAATTTCTTTCCTAAGCCTGGATGGAACACAAAGCTATGAAGCAGGATTGCTACCACTCCTCTTGGCATGAAATGGGAACATTTCTCTTGGAGTCAGAACGGGAAAGCTCCGTTCTGAGAAACTGGGTCATTAGCACCAGGTGGACCTGACAAATCTAAGTCACTGCTTTTTGGAACTCCTTAGACTGCAATCCTGGAAAGAAATACAATTTTCCTTACTGTGTCTCCAAATTGTCTGGGTCAGCCCTCTTGCACTCTCATGAACATAACTCGGGTTCCTTCCAAAGATTTCTGATGCACCTCAGGTGTTAGAGCAGTCTTGTTAGACATTACAAAGTTGATAAAATCTAAGCAAAATCTGAGTTTCTCATTCACCAGTTGAGCATGAGGGTGGGGTGAAGTGGGGCATTCTCTAGACCAGGAGAAGGGAAGGTGTTCATTCTTTCTAGAATTTTCCTTGCTCCATCTCCTTCCCCACTGGTTCCCACCTTTGGGGTCTGGAATAAGGGGAGAAAGAACTGGAGAAAATAATTATTTTGATTCAGCTGGGGCTATTTTTTTAACAAAAATGTTCTCTTGGCTCCAAAATGGACTCTTCTCTCTGGGAGCTTGTGTGGTTCTGTGGAGACATCCCCAGGGAATCGCAGCCCTGTATAGGCATCTGACTCAGGCAATGTCTCCTCCATAGCACCTGCCTGCTGAGAGTACCATGACCCAGGACCTAGGGTGGGGTCCTTTTACTGTCCCCTACCTTCCCGGGGCATAGACAAAGGTGGATCCTGCTGTAGCCCTCCCCCTTGGTCCCTCCATCATGGCTGTGCCAGCCAGCTTCCCATCTTCAGACTCATACTGGTGAGGGTCAGGCACTGCTCTTTGCCCCCAAACATGGGGAGTGGACATAAGTTGGGCTCTTCACTTGTTTCCTCACTCTACATTTGAAAAGGGTGGCTTCTGAGAATCTGTGGCTCAGCCAGCATCCAGCCAGCTTGAGATATCTTCCCCTCTTTTTGTAAGCACCATTCCCATTTCTCTCTTGGCTGGAGGGACTGCATTGGCAGATGAGGAAAAGAATGCTGCTTCTCTACAACTTCAGAAGAATTCCTTCCTCTTAGGCTTGGTGTTCTCTTAGATGGCTATTGAGGATGGAGGTCATGAGAATAGGCTGGCCATCTCTCTGGACCATTCTTTTGAGGAAGTGCCCATGCCTGTCTTCAGAATATGGGGTAGCATCACTCACTATTTTCAGCTACAAAACTTTGACCACAATTCAGGACAGCAAGAAAACTCCCATTCTAAATTCAATTACAAGTGTACAATTTTTCCATTATGGATGCTAGACAGCACAGAAGTTCTGCAGCTCTGTGTTGGGCCCTGGAAGCATCTACTGCTGAAGGTGGAACCTTATTCTCTTTGCCTTGTTTCTCCTGAAACCCAGTTTCTTCATTTGATTGTTTTAATCTGTTGTATCATGATCTTATGTTGAAACAAGGTAGGATTTAAATAAATACATACATAAGACCACTAAATGTCAGTTGCTGACTTTAGAAAGTATCAATAAAGAATGCAGATATTACCATCTCCACTTCATAGGTAGAGAACTAGAGATAAAATTAGTTCAGGTGATTTGCCCAAGGTCACTGAGCTAGTGACTGGCCTTCTGAAACACAGACACTTCCTGGCTGTAGAGTATGTTCCCTGAACACCATATTACAAATCCAATGGAAAGGAATAATAAATGTGACACATCCTTGATACTGTACCTGACTTCACTTGGGCAGGCATTACTGTGGAATTTGTCATTAAGGCTTATTTGAGTAGCTTAGATACCCTTAAAAGCATGGATTTAGCTTTCCTGTTGGAAACTTTTTCAAAGATGTACCTGAATCAATGAACAGTCTCTCTGGAAACCCATGGCCCCTTTTGTCCCTCCTAAGAGAAGAGAGGAGCTTTGGGCAGAGCTTATCAAATGAAATGCTCCGAGTCTCAGAACACACGTGAACTCACTCCTGGGAACACTGTCGGGATGCTGTGAGGGCTCTGAGATGAAAAGATAACTTTCAGCAATATTCTCTTCACACAAAACCTGCCTACTTTTACATATATTTGGCAGAAGTTGAAAACTGGGGTAAAATGGAATGTGCTTGGTATCTCCTAATTATTTCAGCAAGAAGGTAAGAATAGGTCTTACCTGATTCTCTGAAAAAGAACAAAGTTCTACTTGATAAAAAAAAAAAGAGAGAGAGAGAGAGAGAGTTAAAAATCAACACCAGCCATCAACAATGTGACCTCAGTTGCATAAAATAAATGTAAAAATAAATATAGGTGAGTTTTCAGACTGTCTGGGAAGGTGGGAAGAATGGTTTTGTGGGAGTCAGGAAATTCAGGTTTTAATACAGCTTCTCCCACTAACAGATGATACTTTTAACTAAATTGCTTTGAGACTGAAATTCTCATTTGTAAAGTGGGGGAGAAGAAGCCGGTCAAAGGTGTTTAACTTTCTTTAAAATGCTTTTACTTGAAAAAATTCCAGAAAAGTTGCAGCAGTAGTAAGTACTATGAGCTATAGAGCCCCATTCACCTAGATTCACTGACTGTGTCTGCTTGTTTCTCTTTTATGTAATAACAAAGAAGATGATTATTATAATGATACATAATTATTAACATTTGACAAACCCTTTGAGAGTCACTTGGAGTCATTGAGCCCTTTTAGGCCTAAGTAAATACTTCTGTTGACAACCTCTTCCAAAACCAAAATGTAGTTATCAAAGTCAGAAAATTTACACTGATACCACGGTGCTGTATAATTTGCAATCCATATTTAAATGTCTCAACAATGTAGACTGCAGCAATGTTTCTTTTGGTTTAACTGTTCATGCCTCCTTGATCTCCTTTGGTCTAGGACATTTTCTCCTACTTCTTTGTCTTTTGTGACCCTGACCTTTTGGACTTGTAGAGCTGTTTGTGGTTAGTGTGATGTTTCCTCACGTTCAGATCTAAGTTGTGCATTCTGGGCCAGGAGACCTTGACTGTGTAGTTGTGTCTCTCTTGGTGCCTCTCTCTGGAGGCTGAGACCAACGTGTCTTGTTGGTGGTGACATCCACTTCGATGACTTGGTTGAAGAGTGTCCCCGGGTTCCTCCACTGCAACGACCACTTTGTCTTTTGTGTGTGTAACATGTAATCTCTGTGGAGATACTTCAAGGCTAAGCATACATACTCTTTCCTCACCAAACTGTCACCAATGACTTCAGCTCCCTTTGAAACTCTTGCCTGAAGCAATCAGCACCATGATGGCTGCAAAATGCTGATTTTCTATCCCTCCTTCTACATTTACATGTTGACTTTTGGCTATAGGTAGAGGTTCATCCTGCCCCACTTAGCTGTTTACTGTCTGTTTATTTTGTGTCACTTTGGACTTGTGGTTGAAACATTTCTGACACAGACTCTGAAATAATGACATCCATGGTCCGTCTCCCTAGGAAAAAATGCACATAAAAACCCCACCAAAGTACATATATTTTCCAGATGTTGATGGATCCTTGAAGTCTGTTCATGGCCCAAGCCTAAGGTACTTATGGAACTTTGTATAATAACACTTCTGGCTCTAAAATGCAGTGATACTTCTGCACCTGTTGATATTATTTGAGAAGAAGCAGATGGTAGGTCTATTAAAATGAGTGTGGCAGGTGCTTCATATCTCCTCAATTAGCAAATAGCTTCTTGGAAAGTAGGTTACTTTGGTTTCTTTTAGAAAAATCACTCTACTAGTGCTTTCAAGCACACCCTTAAAAACCATATAGTTTCCCTTTAACACTCAGAAAGTGAGATAAACCCTCCCCTGGCTCCTCTTCCTTCAATCTTTGGGTCCTTGGTGCTTGGAGGGTGGTGTCGGCTCTGTTGATTCCGTGAGGTTCGTCGTGTAGTTCAGTGTAACTTCAAGTCACATCTCATCTCAGCCTGTTTACTGGAGAGAAAGGCAGGAAGGAATCCCCCATGAGTGGCCCCCAGAAACCATCAGAACTTTATCCTAAAGGAAGGGAAATGTTGTCAATGCCAGAACTGATTGGTTTATGTTTCAGGCTCTGAGACAGATAGACCACAGTTACAGACCCAGATCTGCCATACAGGCCTGAACCTGCTATTAATCAATCTTAAATCTCACACGCACAGTAGAGACCATAATTGGATCACTGCCCTGGGCGGTGGCATGTAGCGAGCTCTTGATGGATGACATCCCTGGAACCTTAGTTGCACCGTACCTGGAGCCTCTTGCTTTGGCTGTAACTGTACATACTGTCTCAGCCACTCAGCCAGACCTTGGTCATTCAGGAGGGTGGGCTTGGGTTTTGTTCCTGGTCTGTACCCTCTGTCACTGCCCAGGTCATCCTGGGCTCCCATTGAATAAGTCAAGGTCAGGGCCTTAGCCCTTGGAATTCAGTGTCTCTCAGCTTTGCAAAGTGATAAATAGCGACCTGAAGAATCTAAATCCATGCTAAACGGGCTGGGGGCGCACATTAGAGTCCTCTACCCTGCTTTTCTTGTCCAATCCAGAGGAGCAGAGCTGGCTGTTCTGGACCAAGGGTCAGAGAGAGAAGCCTCGGGGCCATGGAAGGGGGAAGATGGGCATGGAGGGGGTGCTGGCAGTGACTCGGAGCCTCATCCAACCTGCTATGACCTCACTTCATTCATTCTTTTACTTATTCCTTCCTTCCTTTCTTCCATCAATAAACATTCACTCAGTGACACAGTTAAGGTGTGAAGTACCAGCCTAGCTTCTTATACCAAGAAAAAAAGCAACTGCTTTATTGCTATGACCCTAAATATCTTACTGATTTCTTTGAGGAAAGCTACTTGAAGCTTTACCAATGTCAATATGTAATAGGGATATTGTTTCTAGAAATGCTTATCTACTGTTCAGATTTTTTATTTCTACTCTACTCATCCTCATATTTTCCAGCAGAGATGATTTTGGAAGATCATCTTATTATCTTTATTATCATATGACTATTATTTTAAGATCAGGAGGAGATATTTCTGCTACCCATACTTCCACTCATTGGCAGAAATTCTCTGCTTCAATGTAGAGAATGGACCTGAGGACACAGAGAGGGGGAAGGGGAAGCTGGGACGAAGTGCGAGAGTAACACTGACATATATACACTACCAAATGTAAAACAGTTAGCTAGTGGGAAGCAGCTGCATAGCACAGGGAGATCAGCTCAGTGCTTTGTGTCCACCTAGAGGGGTGGGATAGGGAGGGTGGGAAGGAGGCTCAAGAGGGAGGGGATATGGAGATATATGTATACATATAGCTGATTCACTTTGTTATACAGCAGAAACTAACACAACATTGTAAAGCAATTATACTCCAATAATAATAAAAAAAAGAAATTCCCTGTTTCCCTGGTAAAGTAAAATGGGGGGGGGGGAAGGAAGGACTCCAGAGAGAGGTAACCAGATGAGGACTGGATTGATAGGAGAGTGAGACTGATGTGCCTTGAGAAATAAATGATATATTCAAGAATCTATCCTTAGGTAACAAATAGTACATGGGGAGTCTAATTTACCTGGTCTAAGTGTGAATTAGAGACTGCTGCCGCAGGCCTTATCAGTTTGGAAAGTGGGAAGAACAACTTAAAATTTGCTTTCCCCTCAGCAACAGTTAATTTTAGTTTGTTTCCAGGTCCTTCAATCCTTGAAACATTAAAAAATAAATGTCATTATGTCAGAAGAAATTCAGAATTAGAGTTCATGAGATTCTCCAAGAATTGATGGGTTTGCAGCAGGTGGAAAGAAAGGAGCTTTTGTTTGAAGAAGTGAAGGGGGCAGGAGTGAGGGCTGGAGGTAGGCAGTGGGGAACGGTGTAGGAGTGGGGTGATGAAAGAACTCTGGACCTGGGGTCAGCATCTGGCTTTGTAACTTGCTGAGAGTCCATCCTTCACCAGGGATAAAAGGTCTTTTACTACTTAGGTGAGTTGTAAAAATCAAATGAAGTGATGCAGAAGGGTTATATAAACTGTAATGTGATGGACAAATACAACCTATTTTAAGAAGGGTTTCTAAACTGTGGAGGAGCCCCATATGATCACCATATGGTGTGAAGGCCCTCTGCTTTATGTAAGCCTAAGGTAAAGGCTCACAAAAGGTATTCTCTGCAGATACTTACATGTGAATCCGTTTCTGCTTTTGGAAAACTTGACATATTAAAATGTTTCCTTGAGACTGTTGAATAAAACTAACATTTAACCACTAGTTTACCAATCAGTAAACACCGAATGGATTCCTACTACGTGTCCAAGTACCAGGCCAGGTCTCAGGGATTCAGAACCAAAAGGTGCGGTCTTGAACTGCAGACTTTCAGCATCTGGTGGAAAGGGCAGACCAGAGGGAACTGTTATAATGTGTATTGAAGAGTAAGAGTGCAGCCTGGGGGTGGGAGCAGGATTCAGGAAGATTTCCTGCATAAGAGAAGCTGGAACTAAGACTGTTTTCCAGAAGAGGGAGTGTGTGTGGGGGGGGTGTGGGTGGGTAGGGAACACTAGGAAGGGGGAGAGGGGAGAGGGCAAGGATTAGGGTGGGGATATGGGGTCTGGGGTTGGGCTCTAGTTCCAGGTGGAAAAGCATGTGTACACTGAGTGAAATGGCCTAAATATTCCCTCAGCTTGACTGAATTTTGACCCTGAACTGGTTTCTTCCTGACCCCAGACCCCTAGCTTCCCTTTACTTAGAACATTTCCTTTCAAAGACTCACCATTGTAAATTCTTTTTCTGCCCCTTTGACACATAGACCTTCTATCAGCCTCTTGCCAGTTTTACAACCCAGAAACTGTCTTCCTCAAGGACCTGGGAGCCACCTTTGAAATGTGACCATGGCGGAGTGGGGATACTGTCCCTGTCTCCCAATTTCTGTGGGAGGACGAGATCCTAACTTAGATGTGCAGAACTTAGTGAACTCAGATCTTAAGCACATTGACTGTCCTCCCCATAATGTCCTGCAATACTTTTCCACCAGCTCACCCAGGGTTTAAAAACTCTCCCATCTTTTGATTCAGTGGAATTAAGATCAATCTCTCTCCCCTATATCAATAGACTCTCTCCCCTGCTGCAATAGTCTTGAATAAAATCTTCCCTTGCAATCCAGTGCAATTTTTCTTTTACAAGACAGACATAGAGGAATGAGAACAGAGGGTTAGAACAAAGGTGGATGAGACTCGGCTCTGTGACCGCTGGAGCTGCTTGGATTCTGACCTGCATTCTAGATTTGTGTCCTAGAGTCCGCGCTTCCTGAGCTGTTGGGGACACCAGACTGTTCAGCTGTATCTGCCTTGCTGAGAGGCAGCCTCATGTGAATGAATAATTCAAAATCCACAATAAACAACTATCTTGAAATAAACAACCACAACCTACCAGTGCATAATTCAGAGAGCTAGGGAAGAAAGATTTTCCAATGAAGCCGGTTGGCATTGGCTTTGAGGAAAAATTCCTTCCTTTTTTTTTTTTAATGTATTTGTGTGGTATTTTTATTATACGTTTTACTGATATGAAGGTTGTATAGCACATATTTGCAAATCATAATAAAATATACAAAACCCTTCATTGTCAACTTCATATAGCTTACTGATTCTCTCAGAATGCTTTTTAAACATTGATGGACTGGAACTTTAGTGCTTTACAACCTGGCTGAGGTGCCTCAGTGGAGTGGAGAGAGCAGCAATAAGACATAGGGATTAGAAGAGAGAGCTTGTGTGTCACATGGAAAGACTGATGTGTTGGTCCCATCAATTAGGTCTGCATTCCCTATGGTGTCCCTCAGTGAAGCAACTAAAATTCCATTCCCATGTTTCTTCTTAGGAACAGTTAACTTAGTTGAACTGCTGGTGGCGGTCAGACCAACCTGGACTTTCCAATCACGTTAGAGTCCAAGTCACCAGTGTTGTGTAATGGAATTTTACCTGATTAGACATAAGAGGGATGCCAACTAGCATTGATGTTCCTGGGTGACACTGGTGGTTGGCTGTGAGGTTAGAATTGAATTGTTTTGACAGGCTTCCTTTGGCAACTGTCTATCCTTATGACCTTGACAACCAATGGCCTTCTTTGATTATATCTGCTCATTGGTATGCATCAGTGGTTTTAAATCCAAGTAATCTTCATCAGTGTGTTAGTATTTGAAAGTTCAATCCATATATTCAGAATTTTATCATAAGATAACACCCAGTTGGGACTGCATGCAGCTTTTTCTTTCTTGCTGCTGGTTGCATTTTTGCTCTTCCTGATGAGAAATTGAAGAAATAATATCTCCCAATAATTTCTACTCAAAATTTATTTACTCAGCTGTAGCTTCTAATGCTGTGGATCATTTGAATACTTTTCTTTTTCTTTCCTTTCTGGCTACTTCCAAAATGATATTCTATGGTCACAAGCTATTAATCAAGTGTTCTCTCCAGTCATTACTTGAAAGTGTACGGGCACTTGGGAGGGAGGAAATGTTTCCTACTGCTGGAAGGACATCTTTCAGCCCTCAGCAGAGCAGTAATGTGTCAACAGAGTCCTTAATAGATTCACTGGACCCCAAATCTGCCAAATAAACCAATGAGTCTATGTCAAAAATATCTCTATTTAAATATACATCAATCCATCCCCAAATTGTCCCTTTTGAATATCAATTTTCCTCCATGAAGAAAAGCTTGGTGCCTGTGAACCAGCCTTACAGGTTTTATGAGTTTAATACCAACCTCCATTGAACTGTTGTATAATTAAAGATGAATGGTATAGTTTGTAAGTATGTATGTAGATTTTGACATGAGGTCTAACTTGATTTCTCAACACTCAAGCAATATGGGTAGAAATCAGCTGTTTTTAAAAATGCCCATCTCTTTTCCAAAATTCACCCTTAATTTGTTTCATTTAATGGATTTGAACACATTGAAGGTGAGTCCACTTTGATGAAGTACATTATCATGTCCATAAGAGTTTTTCTTAAAAATTAAATCTTGGAGAAGAAAGTAATCATAAACCAGTCGGTCAAGGGCTTCACATAGACATATTAAATAAAAATGTCAAATTCAACATCATCTAATATTCAAGGAATGAGTAGAAAATATGCTTGAGGAATCAAATAGTCACATCGCTTGCCTGTAAACAGGTGCATGTTTCAAATTTCCAGGAGTGAAGGGATTTGGTTGGTTTGTGCTCCACCTCCACCCCCCACCCCACTACATGATGATCTTCAGGAAAGATCTTGGTCAGTCTCATCATCAGAAAGTTCTTCCTTCCTCATTCTATTTTAAGTTAAACATTGTTTGGATTTATTTCAGCTGGTAAATAAATAAAACACCTGTCTTAGTCTGCTCAGGGTACCATAACAAATGCCATGGACCAAAGGGCTTAAATAACAGATATTAATCTTCTCACAGCTCTGGAGGCTGGGTGTCAGCATGGTCAGCTTCTGGTGAGACCTCGCTTCCCGGCTTGCAGATGGCAGCCTTCTCACCGTGTGCATGAGGATGGATGGAGATAGAGAAATCAGACTCTCTGGTATCTCTTATAGTGTCCTCTTATAAGGGCACTAATCCCAGTAGGCCAGAGGCCTGTTCTCATGGCCTCATCTAACCCTAATTACCTCTCAGAGACCCCATCTCTACTTTAGAGGTTGGGCTGTAATGTATGCATTTGGAAGGACACAGACATTCAGTCCTTAACAATGTCCTCCTATCTCATACTTCTCTTTCTTTGGACTTTATAATTCTGGAATTCTAAATATTTCAGAAGACTTACTTTATATTATTTTAAGAAATCATAAATACCTCTGTCTTAGCCCTGTGTAATTCCTCCTCATTTTTTTAAATATGTGATGCAACAACACTATCTATAATACACATATATATTGAGTTGGTCAAAAGTTTCATTCATTTTTTTTTTCTGTAAGATGGCTCTAGTAGCATTTAGTTGTCCTTAACTTCATTCAAAGCAATTTTGTTAGGTAGTATATGACAGCTGTCATATTAACATGTATTAAAAAATAACATCAAAATTGGTGAATTTTTGTGTAGCCATTTTAATATTGAAGATGGAATAAAAGAAAACAACATTTTCAGCATACTGTGCTTTATTATTTCAAGAAGGGTAAAATGCAACTGAAATGCCAAAAAAGATTTGTGCAGTATATGGAGAAGATGCTGTGACTTACTGAATGTGTCAAAAGTGGTTTGCAAAATTTCGTACCGGAGATTTCTCAGTGGACAATGCTGCATGGTTGGGTAGATCAGTTGAAGTTGATAGCAATCAAACTGAGACATTAATTGGGAACAGTCAACGTTATACCACACGAGAGAGAGCCAACATATTCAAAATATCCAAATCAAGCATTGAAAATCATTTGTACCAGCTTGGTTATGTTCATCGCTTTGATGTTTGGGTTCCACATAAGTTAAGCAAAAAAACCTTTCTTGACCATATTTCCACATGTGATTCTCTTCTTAAACGTAATGAAAACATTCCATTTTTAAAACAAATTGTGACAGGTGATGAAAAGTGGATATGTACAATAATGTGGAATGGAAGAGATCATGGGACAAGCAAAATGAACCACCACCACCAACCACACCAAAGGCAGGTCTTCATCCAAAGAAAGTGATGTTGTGTATATGCTGGCATTGGAAGGGAGCCCTCTATTATGAGCTTCTTCCAGTAAACCAAACGATTAATTCCAACAAGTACTGATCCCAATTAGACCAACTAAAAGCAGCACTCAATGAAAAGTGTCCAGAATGAGTCAACAGAATATGCATAATCTTCCATTAGGATAACACAAGACTGCATGTTTCTTTGATGACTAGGGAAAAACTGTTACAGCTTGGCTGGGAAGTTCTTATTCATCTGCTGTATTCACCAGACATTGCACCTTCAGATTTCCACTTATTTAGGTCTTTACAAAATTCTTTTAATGGAAAAAATTTCAATTCCCTGGAAGACTGTAAAAGGCACATGGAATAGTTCTTTGCTCAAAATGATAAAATGTTCTGGGAAGATGGAATTATGAAGTTGCCTAAAAAATGTCAGAAGGTAGAAGGTAGTGGAACAAAAGGGTGAATATGTTGTTCAACAAAATTCTTGGTGACAATGAACTATGTGTCTTTTATTTTTACTTAAAAACCGAAGGCACTTTTTGTCCAACCCAATACAAATATACATGTGTGTATGTATGTGAGGTGTCTAATTAGTATCTGAGAAAAAATATAAACTAGGATTCCTACTTTAACACTTACATCAAATAAACTCCAGGGACTTCCCTGGTAGTCCAGTGGTTAAGACCCTGCACTTCCACTGCAGGGGGCTCGGGTTCCATCCCTGGTCGGGGAATTAAGATCCTGCATGCTGCAGGGTGCAGACAAAAAACAAAACAAAAAACAAACTCCAGGTGAAAGTAAGAATTAAGTTTTTAAAATTAAGTTGTAAAATACTGAAAGAGAATACAGAAATTTTACTAATTATCTCAGAATACGAGAGACATTTTAAGCACAATCCAAAACACAATCACACAAATAAATGTTAGGTTTGACTACATAAAAAATTAAAATTTACTGCATGGCAAAATAAGTACCAGAAATAAAGTGAAAACAACACAATAAACCAGGAAAATATTTATAACACATATCACAGATAAAGAGCAAATATTTAAAAACTATAAACAACTCTCACAAATCAGCAAAACAAAGGGGAAAAAAACAATGTAAAAGTGGGCAATAAATGTGAAGAAATAATTTAAAATGTATAAAAAGAAACTCTATTTTCCTTATTTAAAAAGTGCAATAAGGGCTTCCCTGGTGGCGTAGTGGTTGAGAATCTGCCTGCCGATGCAGGGGATGCAGGTTCATGCCCTGGTCTGGGAAGATCAGGGCCACATGCCGCAGAGCAGAGGGGCCGGTGAGCCATGGCTGCTGAGCCTGCATATACGGAGCCTGTGCTCCACAACGGGAGAGGCCACAACAGTGAGAGGCCCGTGTACTGCAAAAAAAAAAAAAAAAAAAAAAAAAAGGAAGCAAGATGGCATCATTTTCAATATTAGATCATGAAAAAAATTGTTAAGTGTCTGCAAAAGTGTGGACAAATTGATTCTTCTATGTTGCTGGTTGAAATTCTTTAGCATCGCTTCTTTGAAGAGTAATATGCAGCATTACCAAAATTTTAAAAGCTCGTGCCCTTTGGTTTGGGAATTCTCTTACAGGAGGTTTCCTTCAGACATCCACATATGGGGAAGGATGAATGCCCAAGGCATTGTGTGCACTGGGGCATTGTTCATAGTGGTGAAACCCTGGAATCAATACTACCTAGGTCAGAGATTATGTTTATTCAATGAAATACCAGGTAACTTTATAATAATGAGGAAGGCTCACTTTTTTATTATTTTTCACTGTATGTTGATAGGTTTTGCTTTAATTACTCACCATGTGCATGCATTACATTTAAAATAATCACCACAATAACAGCCCTGATGATATTTGGGGAGGAAAACTCCATGTAACAAGGTGACCAGTAGAAAGTATCTTACCCATTGTTTCCAGTTAAGCACTTCTCAGAACTGTGAATGCCACTAACCTTAATTAGCACTTGTCTGTTTTTTTTTTTAAATTTTTTGTTTATTTTTATTTTTTGGCTGCATTGGGTCTTTGTTGCTGTGCGCAGGCTTTCTCTAGTTGTGGCGAGCAGGGGCCACTCCTCGTTGCTGTGCGCAGGCCTCCCATTGCAGTGGCTTCTCTCTGTTGTGGAACACGGGCTTCAGTACCTGTGACACTCGAGCTCCATAGTTGTGGCTCACGGGCTCTAGAGCACAGGCTTGGTAGTAGTGGCGCACGGGCTTAGTTGCTCCATGACGTGTGGGATCCTCCCAGACCAGGGATCGAACCCGTGTCCCCTGCGTTGGCAGGCAGATTCTTAACCACTGAACCACCAGGGAAGTCCCAGCACTTGCCTGTTTTCCACCATCCACCCAATGATACCGTATTGTTGAATGGATTATAAATGTGTTCATTATTTGTTAAGGGTCTATTATGTACCCTTTATTCCATGTTTTCCACAAAAACTTACATTTGCTGAATACCCACTATGTATGTGCCAGAACTTTGCTAACATCAAAACAGCAACAAAAAAGTGGGGACCTCATAAAAGTCCAGTTGGCAGCACTTCCTCAATCTGAACACAAAATTCTCTGATAATTGAGCAGTAAATAGAGCGTCCTTGGAAAATACTTTTGCACACCTCCATTTCCAAAGTTTGAAATAATAATTTTAATAACTAAAATAATTCTAATAATTTTATAATAATATTTTAAGAATTAAAAGAATAATTTTGTAATGCAATAATTTTATATAATAATAATGGTCATAATTCAAAAGAGTTGACAGTTGTGAAACAACAAAATAGGGTACTGAACTTTGCTTTGGGGGGTCATTATTTGCTCAAATTCTTTTTCTAAGGTTTATACAACATTTTTTGTTTTACTTCTTTTCTACTTTTTTTCTGGAAAGTGCAGCTGAGCACAACTAGGTCAAGATGGTTAAAAAGAAAATCATTTTTAGCCACTTATCTCAGCTAGGAAGTCTGTGCAAAGTGAATTCACTGCTGTCAAATAGATCGTGTAATACCAGTGTTTAAAAGTACATGGTATTTTGAATTTGATTTCTTGGAAAAAAATCCAGGTGGGGGAGAAGTCCCCACTGCTTTCTGTTGTAAATTGTTCTGTTTTGACTCATCTGCTTTCAAATGCTGTCACTTTATTAATGTAGCATGTCTATGTGCAAGTTATATTAATGTGAATCCTTGTTCATTTAGAGTAACTTTTGCTCAGAATCATTCATCAAAAAGTAATTCATTCAAATGATTAATCAACATCTCTTATAAACTGCTTTATCATACCATTATTTTCATAAAAAGAGTTAAATTTGAGAGAAATGTATTTGGGAAAAAAATGACAAAATTCTCAACCTGGAAGATTCCAGACCATGTAGTTCTTTGTGTTTCTGCTCTTGGAGTTGCGAACATCTAGATACATTTTTCAATAAAAAATATAATTAGGAAACATCACAAAATCATTATCTATTTGAGCTGACTGGAAGCAATTCTTTGTTCATTTTCTCTCTTGCACTCTGGGATATTAACCTTCAGAATATTTCCCAGCAGACCAAAGTCATTACTTTTATAGAAAAGGCCAATTCAGCTAAGCCATGCGGCACTATTCTATATTTATCACCCCGTAGATGCAGGCTCTGGGTGGAGTTGGAAGGTTTAGAGGTGAATCTGACACTGTCAGGTCTGGTTAAGGGGAGATGAGTCTCCAGTACCCTGAAACTGCCAAGGAGTTCCCCCCACCCCAGGCCTGTGGCCTGCCCCACGCTGAGTGGTCTAAAACACTGACCAGGTAGGGCAAGGACAGCATCAGCAGAGGGGAAGAGCGTGCAAAGCTTCCCAGAAGACAAAAAGACGCCGATGCTTTCAGGAAACGCCAGGCTCCCTGAAAAGCAGTGCAAGTGGACCAGTAGCTCAAAGTGGTGTGGACAAGAGATCAAGATAAAGGTGCATTGAGACCTTTGGACTCTGGGATAGGCTGGTGTTGTCCACCACAGATTTTAAAAATACGCTTGAAGGCACTAAAAGGCTCCAAACCATAGTGAGCACGATGATGACAATTACAACAAATCCCTCCTAAGGTACAAAATAGCCTCCTCCTCATCGATCATATTTATACTTATCCTGATTCATACTGAGATTTTTCCTCAGTATTGTGATCAGTAAATAGACCCAGTGATGCCCCTGAGGATGTTTTTCTATGTCCCTAGGATCGTCCCCGTGTTCTGGGAAGTCCATGACCTTCCCTCTCTGCAGCCTATGACGGATCAAGTTCAAGACTGCCCTTGAAACATCTATTTTCAGATGTGCTCATCAGCCCAAACACCAGCCCTCCCCTACCTTTGAGGTTTGTCTTGCTCTAGTGGGTGTGCTTGGGTGTGTTTCCAAGGCTGTACCTGCCTGCTCATTCCCGCTGGGTGCACACTTCTACCCTAGGGTTCCAGCTCCAGGCCAAAACTGTTTCATACCTGGCAACCACACCTGGCCCAGACCACTGGACAGAATCTAGAGAAGTAACGTGTTGGGGAGGGCACACATGACTTTATCTCTTTGCCTCTATAGCACTACTGTAAGTTTATGCAGGACCCTTTTACTTTAATGAAGAATAAGGGTTATTGAAGGGGAATTATAACATGGGAGAAAAATTTATAAACTATAGACTCCAAATGAGTTTTCCCTTAATTCAGTGAAAAAGCCAAAATAGAAGTTAGATTGTATCCCAGGGACCCTTGTCCTTTGCTACTGTGTCTGTCTCCAAGAAAGGACATTTCCCACCAGACCTGCAGAGAGATGCATAACCTTGCCCATCAGGTGGCCCAAGGACAAAGAAAGCTCTAGCAGAAACATTTCCCATTCAGTGGGTTGAATTGTGTCTCCCCAGAATGTATGTCCAAGACCTAAAACAGAGGCAGGGATTGCAGTGATGCTACCATATGCCAGAAATACCAAGAGTCACCAAATGTTGCAAGAGACAAGGAAGAATGTTTCCCTTAGAGACTTCAGAAAGAGCACAGTCCTGATGACATGTTGGTTTCAGACTTCTGGACTCCAAAACTCTAAGAGAATAAATTTCTGTTGTTTTAAGCCATCGATTTTGTGGTAATTTGTTGTGGCAGACTCAGGAAACTAAAATAACCCAAATCTGGGTTATTCAGTCTAGGTCAGGCTAACACTGATGGGAGGAGACAGATGGGCTTGACGTTAAGGGCGACAGCAGGGAATGGACCACAGAATGACAAGTCGAGTCTCGGGCCAAGTGCTCCAGCATCAAGCATGGACCACCACTCTTTGTAGACATTGAACTGGATCAAATAGATGGAATCACATTTCAGTCAAAGACCTCCCACATATCCCAAAGACAAACATATATTCTGAAGATGGAACATCTAGTCCCATATTACGGAATAAAGACATTTCCCTATACAGCGTGACCGTCACATACTCCTACCCAGAATGGAAACTGTGTAACATAATAAGGTGAAAAGTGGAGTCTGCCCCTAATATCCCTGTACCCATACCATCATCTGAGTTTGCTCTAGTGCCTGCCTGCACTGTAAAGATAAAGATGATGTTAATAATAAAGGTATGAATTAAAATAACAGCAAGCACTGACGTAGCACTTACTTTGTTCTAAGAACTGTTCTAAGTAGCTTAGATCCTTATAAGTATTACATCTTCCAAAAAACCATCTGACACTGGCATCTGAGTTGGTATCCTCATTTTATAGCTAAAGAGGATGAACACTGAAAGTGATTTGCTCAAAGACACACCTTGTTAGCTAATGTCAGGGACTCGGTCTCATTACAGAATCTACGCCTATATATAGAGACTGTTATGGGTTGAATTGTGTCCTTCACAAAGATAGGTTGAAGTCCTAACCCCTAGTACCTGTGAATGTGAACTTCTTTGGTCTTTGCAGATGGAATCAAGCTAATATGAGGTATCAGGGTGGGCCCTACTCTAATATGACTAGTGTCCTTATAAGAAAAGGAAATTAGGACACAGACATACACAGAGAGGAGACACAGACACTCAGGGGAAATGGCCATGTCAAGACAGACAGATAAGAGTGATGCTGCAACAAAGCAAGGAACCCCTGGCACTGCCAGAGCTGGAAGAGGCAAGGAAGAATCTGAATTCTGGAGGCTTCATAGGGAGCACGGCCCTGCCTACACCCTGATTTTGGACTTCTGGCCTCCAGAACTGGGATAGAATACATTTCTATTGTTTTGAGCCACCTAGTTTGTGGTACTTTGTTACAGCATCTCAAGGAAACTAATACAGAATCCTAGTAAATTTCCATAAATTACTAATTTCCTTTTTCTCTTCTACTGGTGTTCAGATTTTTTATTGTGAAATATAAAACCCAGAAAAATTATGGACAGCTAAGTAATGAAGCAAGCACCCTTGTACTCACACCCAGGTCCATGAATGCAAAAATTTCCAGGACCACCAAAGCCTCAAGTATAGCTAAAACTCTTTGGAATTTTGTAGTGATCATCTTTATTGGTTTTTATCTTGAAATATGTATATATTCATTTATCATCTCAGTAGGCACCTTAATACTGTGGTCAGGTTTTGCCATCTTTAACCTTGTGAAAGGAGCCGTACAACGTGGAAGGGTCACCATTACCATCAACGTAGTGGTGAGCAAAGGCCTACCAGTCTCTGCGAGGTTGCACAGACAGGCCAGTAGACCAGTTGTCCCAGTTAGCTCTTCTTCAAAAGTGCCTTGGCTGTTACTGGCTTTCTTTATTTCCATAAACATTTTAGGATCAAAGTGTAAAATTCCATTTAAAAACAGTTGTTTGGATTTTTATTCCACTGCTTTGAATCTGTAGTTGATAATGGGAAAAACTGGTATATTTTCAATATTGACTGTTCTACTATACGAACATGTCATATCTCTCCATGTAGTTACTTTGTTAGTCCTTCTCAAACATATTCTACAGGTCACTGGATAGAACTATTGTGCACTTGTTATTAGAATTATTCTTAATTACTTGCTATTTTATGCTGTTTTGCACACACGTTTAATTTCATGTTATATTTGTTTCACATATACAGAAAGATTATTTTGTTTATTTATTTTTGTTTATTGACATAATAGTAAACATGTTAAACACATATGTTAACTAATAATTTTACTAAATGTCTTATTATATTTTCTATAGGTATACATTTATATAATCTGCCAATATTTACTTTCTTTCCAAATATCCTACATCTTTTCTTTTCTTTTCTTTTCTTACTACAGAGGCTAGAACCTCTAGTGCAAAGTTTATTAGAAGCGGTAAGAGTGAGCATATTTCCTTATTTCCAATCTCAGAAAGAAACGTCTCAACATTTTGTCATTTAAATAATATTTGTCATCTAAGCAAACTGATGTTTACTACAGTTTTTAAAAAATACCTTTATAAGATTAAGGGAATTCCTTTCTAGTACTAGTATGTGAAACTTTTTTCAAATGAAAAAAATCTTTTGAGAATGACTATGTAGGAGGTGACAGTTGTGGCTGACGGTATTATAGGGCTGTATGGTTGAGGCCACTATAAATTCTGTAGATTAAATAGAATTTTAATAAGTCCAATAGTCATTGAGAGGTAGACTGTCATTCATCAAATGCATTGAATGGTGGAATATATCCATTTTCAAATTATCTTTGTTCTAGCCTGTCTTTAGATATTTAAGTCAAAAGTGTGGGTAAATGGATTATTGTGCACATTAGAATTAGAAAAACTATTGATTCAAGGTTTCTAGTGAATGAATTATCAATATGACCAACTGCAAATTTCTTTTAGAATTGCTGCAAATTGGCACATCAGTGCCTTTGAATAGATCATGCGTGACGTAGTTATGTTACAGTTATTATTACGGTGAATCCCTGCAGGATGTGTAACGTTATGGCTATTATATAACTTCAATAAAGCACATAGCCCTGAGTCACTGAAAACACTTTAGAAAAAAAAAAGCACTTTTTCAAATAAAAAAATCATTAAAAAATGCTGACCTTTCTATAGCACATTTCCTGTATCTATTGAGATGATCATATTATTTTCTTCCTTGATTCTACTCATGGTAAATTACAAAATTGATTTTGAATGATAAAGGACTTTGCAGTTCTATAATAAATCCAATTTGATCTTGATGTATTGTCACATATATCAAAACATATATTTATACAAATATATAAATATATATGTGACAATACATCATAACCAGTATTCATACATATGAACATGTAATATACATTATTATATGTCATATATGTTATATATTCATATATATTCAGTATTTATATATCTATTTAGGATTTCTAAAGTCATGTTTTAAAAACATGATTGTTTTTAAATGTATGTATACATACAAAACAAAGGACTTTGAAAACTGTAGATAAATGTTATAGATAAATACTTCCTCTTTCAATTTTTGGAAAGAAATTGTATAAAATTGATATTCTTTCTTTCTTCAATATTGGATAGAATTCACTGGTAATACCATTTATTTTTTTCTCTTGTTTTGCTATGATTTATCAGTTTCATTAGTCTTTTTAAAGAAATAACTTTTGTTCTTGTTGACCATATCTACTGTATGTATGTTTTCTATCTTATAGATCTCTGCTCCTCTCTCTACTATTTCTTTACTTCTAGCATCTTTTGGTTAATTTTGCAGTTATTTTTTGCAGCACTTTAGGATGAGTGTTTAGATCATTGAGGTTCAGTCTTTCTTCTCCTTTAAGTACAATGAGAATCCACTCAATGACATTTTGGAAAGCACTGTTCTGGCTATAATAAAAAAATATAATATATAATTAACATATAGACACTCTGGGATCACTTCCAAAACATTAAGTAAACATTCAAAAACACATTTAGTTACAAATTGCCGTTGCAGTTACAGAGTTGTTGCAATGATTAATACAAAAATAAAATACTTGAAAAAGAAAGGATTTTATAGAAAGTCAGATGTGCATAGTGAAGTACAAAAAGAAACTTGTATAACGTTAGTCCTCTATGTGTTACAGCGGATAGGAAAATGAGACTTCATCAAATCAAACAACTAAGCCATGAGATTTGAAGACAAAGGAAATCTACACTTCTCAGGACATGTGGTGCTGTTTTCAATCTTCAAGTACACTTTCATTAAGACCTCCTAATGAAAATCAAGTCATCTTGCTGACGGACTTACTAGTCTTTATCTCCTAAATGAGCAGTACCTGCCTGGTTACTTCATTTTCTAGCACCTCGTGTAAAGCAAATAAAAGAATACGGTGATGTCTTGCACAATTAAGGATGAACCAGTTTGCATTGACTTGATTTTATCTGAAAACAAACGAACAGAAAAAAGAGTCTATCAAGTTGACTTTGCTTACAGAAAAGATCAAGTTCATTTTTTGAATGTGTATTAAATGGAAACTTCAAAAACACTTCAAACTTCACAAATCAAGTACCAATATCTGGAAAAGGCAAGAAATCTATACCAAATTATCAAAGCTTTTTGCTAGACAAAATGTAACTGTTGCAAAGATGTGGCAAGTGGTTTCAGTCCATTATTGAGTGGGTTCTTTGCAGCAGGAGATATTTCCAGCTGCTAAGCACCAAATGTGGAAACTGCCATAACAACGTTGAGAACATTTGTGATGAATTTTTAAGCAAAATCCTGATACAATGGCCAGAGGAAATTAGGGATTCAAAATGTTAACCTTGAGAAATATAAAAACAACAAAAGAAGAAAATAACATTCCTTAGACTGACTGCAATCCAGTTCTTCTAGCACAGGGTTTAGAAAGCAATGGTTTTAAAATGTGATGTAAATTTCTTTAAGCTGGGCATATGCACAGATTAAGGAGGACTATGGAAGGATGCTCCTGTGTGCTACTGTTTTATTATTACAGGAGCTTACAAGGCACTTTTTCATTATGCACCCTATTGGTTCAGAGCATAGAATGTGTTAAATCTCTTTACATCTGTATCTGCTTTGCCCAATCACATGTCCTAGATATACCAGTTAATGGAGGAACCATAAATTTTGGAAATACTTCTATCTTTAAGGAACGCACATCATTCTCGTCATACAGGTTATGATATCAAAAAATAAATAAAAAGCAAAACCGATGTGTGAAGATCTCCTGAAGAGGAAAATGATGACAGAGGAGTGATGACAGTTTTGATGACAACAGGGATGAGGTTGAGAAAAAAGACAACGGGAGAAAAATGAGCTCATCATTCTCATGATGAAGAGAATGAAGAGAAGTATGAGAATAATGAAGATGACCAAGATGGAGGCTACTACCGGAGGACAGTGATACGGCGAGTGAAAGAGAATTCAACAGATACTAATTCAGATCCCTAAGATAACAGTGGGGAATGAAGGCTGAAAAACAGTCCAATTGAACCCTGGCTCTCCTAACTCAGAATTCCTTAGTTCTCCTGAAGAATGTTTCCCTGTAGAGGTTTGTCAATGGTTGATACACATTTCCAAAGTCATACAGTGGTATCCATATCACATCTGAGACATAACTGTGTAAATAAAGGTTTCATTCAACTATTAATAAGCTTGACACAGTAAATAGAAAACATATATATGAATATGTGAAAGTGATTAATCCTCCAAATACTAAGATTTCGAATTTAAACAAAGAAGTATATGCATGTCTTATCAATTAGTTTTACTTTTAATAAAAGATCCCAAGTTGGTAAAAGTATGATAAAATGGGCAATATCATACCATGATTGTGGGACTGTAAATTAATACAACTGTTGTGGAAAACAATTTAGCATCATTTACCAAGATTCTTCATATTTTTATTTATCTTCCTTCATTAGCCTAGTTTTCTATATTTATATTGAGGACATTATCTGTTGGCTATGTGCATAAATACATGTGTTCAAAGAGGTTCACTGAATTATTTAAAATATTAACAAAAGGTTAGAAACAACCTAAATATCCATAATAGTTGACTTGTTAAATCAATTATATAGGTAATTTATCAGTTTTTGTTGAACAACAAACCATTCCAAAACTTAGTGGCTTAGAATAAAAATCATTTATTTTGCAGGTTTACAATTTGGGCTGGACTTAGCTTGGCAGTTCTTCTGGTTTCCTCTGCAAATGGCTCTCTTAGCTGTTTTTGATGTCGTATACGGTGCCTCAGCTGGGAAGACTGGGGTGGCTGGGGCTTTCTCTTCACATGGTCTTCATTCTCCAGCAGGTTAGCTTGGGCATCAGAAAGCATGAGTGGAAATGTACAAAAGCTCTTGAGGTCCAGCCTCAAAACTCAAAAATATGCTACTTCAATCACATTTATTGGCAAAAGCAAGTCACAAAGCAGTCCAGATTCAAAGGCGGAGTAAGATTCTACCTCTTGCTGAGAGGTGCCCATTTTTGCCTTGTACCACAGAGAGTTTCTCCTGCCTGTCTTCTGGGTCCCAATTGCTAAAATGCTCTGCAGCCATGAAAATAGTGTAACTGCAGTTACTATAGTGTAACTAGCATTACTACAGTAAGGCTATGAAAAAACTATGGCAATGCTAGATGAAGAAAGCAAATGCAAATTTGAATATACAACATGTTGGAAAGTGTATTAAAAATAAGCTTGTTATCAGTACAGGAAAATAATACAGCTGAAAGTCAAAAATGATTGTATTTTGATGGCAGAACTATGGAAGATTTTTCTATTCTTTTTAACATTTTATGTTTTGAAAGCCCTAATATAACGTGAACATTTGTGCATGTACACACCCACAAATAGAAAAAAAAATACCTGAGAGAAAAAGAAAACATATTTCCGTTTGCATTATCTCTAAATGAATATATACATATATAGTGGCAGAGTTGGGGGTGGGTGAGAATATTTTTAAACCGCATTATGGCTACCTCACTATTTACAAAGTAGTCACTTATTCCTAACTGGGTAGGGAAAGATACTAAATCTACATGACTGGTTTCATATAATGTGTCACAAAACCTTTTAAAAAGTTACAAGCTTCATTAAAAGAGCACATATAATTAAAACATAAAAAGGAAAACAGAGAACAGGGCATTCAATGCACATTGGATTGATGCTTTTTCAATGGATTTGATGTTCTAAATGCTGAGTGCCTGAATTCTTCCTCAGGGAACACAGAGCAACAGATAAGGGCCCAGGCTATGCAGTAACACTGCAATGGGCCAATATAAGAGCAGAGAGCATGGTTTAATGTCTGGGGAGGTTAAAGACCACAAAGGATACTGTGGAGGGTGTTCAAGTTATGAAAACCCAAATCGCAGGCAGAGTCCCGTGGTTAAAAAAATGCATTGCTTGCAGAAGAGGAGGGTTGCAGTCAGTCTTGAAGCTTAGGATGAAATATTCAGAACAAAATGTATTACAGACAGAAAAAAAAGCCAGAAGCCCACCAAGAATTAGTTACTAATTAATTGATAATTGTGGCAGGCAAATAAGTGTGAAAACTTAGGTTGGTTGAAGTGTGATACAGGAACAGCTAAAGCTGGGTTCCACGGGCACTTGAGTCACAAAGCACTCACTTCCCAGTGCAGTGAGAAGTTCTTCTCATTTCTTTCTTAATTCTTGGATAGATTTTTATTTTAATTCAATTCTATTTTATTTTTAATTTTTAATTAAAACATCATTAGCTACTAGCAGTTACATGACTAACACTATCAGACTTTGTAGGAGAACATTTATCACTTCATCCCATGACTATGGTTCCATGCTCCATGCTTCATATGCTATTCTAGGTCATCTCAGGAAGAGCTGGTATGTGTCTGGGGTGACGAGAGAGCAAGATGAAGGTCAGTGTGGTTCAGTCAGTGAGGAAAAGAACCCCAAGGGAGGAGGCTACGATCATGAAGCAAGTGGACATATCTTGAGGGATTTGTTAGTCCAAGGAAGAGACTTTAGCTTTTATTTCCAATGTGATGGAAACTCATGGGAAGGTTGATTTTTCTGTGGAGTAACATTATCTGACTTAAAAGGATCATTCTGTATTTTTCAGGGGCAAGAGTAGAAGCAAAGAGGTGGGTTCAGGTGTCAGAACTAAAGGTTGAAAGACATGGTCTTATTTTGAATATGTCATGAAGATACAGCCAACAAACTTGGCCGATGGACCAAATGCGGGGTGTGCAGATAATGAACCAAATGTTAGATAAAGCTGACATCTATTGAGTTGAATAATAACAGCTTCTCAAGAGGAAATCAAAAGATTTTTATAAAGTCTAAGTTTGAAATACCTATTAGACACCCAAGATCACAAGTTGACTGTTAGATTTATAAGCCCAAAATTCAGACAACAAGGTGGAGGCTGGAGATAAAATTTTAGGAACCATCTACATATAAATGGATTTGAATGAGATCACCTAAACAATAAGTACCTAGAACATAAATCATGAAAACATGGAGCTAAACCTTATTCATAGATAGAAAACGTTCGCATATTGATAGAAACTATTAGAAACTATCACTGTAAACATGTAACTTCTCTCCAAATTTATCTATAAATTTGATGTCACCTTAATCAAAATCCAAAAGGAAATTTCCACAGAATCTGAGCCTCTAATTTTGAAAGGTGTATGTAATTATCTTAAGATGCTTTTGCATTTGAGTAACAGACAACCCAAAGTTGTTTAGCGAGAAGGACTATTCCTTCAATCACCTGTGAACTCCAATGATAAAACTGCTTTCGATTAGTTTATGTCAGTAGATCAGGGTTTTTGGTGCTTTAGGTTTCTGGGCTGTACTTCCCTCTACTGGTTGTCTTATCTTCATCCTGGTTCCCTTGGGTGCAAAACTCATGTTGCTGTACCAGCTGCGTAGCAGAATGCAAACATGGTCCAGTGGAGGAAGGACACGTCTCATGGGAGTGGCTTTCTTTCTCCTAAAGACAAATGAGCCAATGAAAAAGAACAGAGTCCAAACAGACATGCATATGTATATATAATATATGTATTAAAAAATATATATATATAATATATGTATACTATATATGTATATATAATATGTACATATATGTCTATATAATATATGTGTGTAACACATATATTACTTACATATATATGCATATATATGTATATATATAAACGATTTACTATGTGATGAAGGCTGTACTTGAAACCAATAGACAACAAATAATTCAATAAATGGTACCATATGATCAGCTACACATATGGGAAAAAATAAAGTTAGGGCCCAACTTCATAAAACACAGAAATAAACTCCAACTACAAATAAAGAGTTTAAGATAAAATATGTGTGTTAATTTAAAAAGAAAGGAGAGAGTATTTTTACAATCTTTTGGTGAGGGAGAGCATTTCTAAGCAGGTCACAAAGCCCAGTAACCATAAAAGAAAAGGCTGACAGATTGTGCAAGATGAAAATGAAAACCATTTCTGTGATAAAAGATGACATTCCAAACCTAAAAGGTAGCCTGGGAAAAATATTTGCATACTAATAGCAGATAAGTAATTAGGCATTTAATATCCAAAATATAAACAGAGTGACTGCATGCTTCTAAGTCCAAGGCGTTCAAGCTGAGAGAATTTTCTGCTTCTAGCCCTCAGCCTATGGAAGCCCCCATGCCCAGGAGGCCCACAGACAATGACTGATAGATAGAGGGCAGAAAGAACCACCCCTTTGCCTCTAAGAGGCTCACTCTGTGCTATCCTGCAGAACCCTACCCCACCCTAACCAGATCAGCCCAAGGCCAAACCTCAGGATGATTTATCTTGATCAGCTCATCCTCTCCTTGTTTTGCTTCCCTCCCTCACTCCCTGGATAAGTCCATGCCCCCCTCCTGTGGACAGGCAGAATCCACTGCTGGGAATTTCCCTGCCCCTTTGCCCCATCCTCTCTCCTTCAGATAAAAGTCACTCCAAAAGGAAGTTCCCCTGACCCTCTAGACAAGCACAGTCTGCTCTGTTATATGCCCATAGCATCCCAAACCTCTGTTACAGCTATCACATGTGGCCAACTCACAGATTTGTCTTGCCTGCTGGACAGTTGAGACTTTACCTCTGTTATCTTAATTCACATCTGAAGGGGGAAAAAAGAAAGCTACCAATGAAAGATCCCTTAGTTATGTTTTTTTCTCCATAAAACCTCACCTGAAATGATACAAGAATAAGAAAAATGCTCAGAAAGTTGAGAGAAAATGACACAGAAACACAAAAAAAAGACTGAAAAGGACTGCCACCCAAATAAGTAAAGAGAAACCATTGTTCATTTCTGAGAATGGACCAATTTGAAATCCAAGCTTAGAATGAAGAAACTGTTAGACTGATAATTTTTTTTTAAAAAAAGGCAAATTAGAAATGAAAGAAATTATGACAGTGTGAAGAGGGGGAATAAACCATTTTCAAAACCCTGAAGTCACTTGACAATTTGGAGAAAAGATGCAGGAGCAAAGAAGAAATATAGGCAGACCAGGTCCAGCAGCAAAGAGTCAAACATACCCCACCATACGAAGTCACTCTTGTGGAATTTCCTTGGGCACTTGATGGGTCCTCTAGTTCTCAGTGACAGAAGGATGCAATTGGAGGGATCCAGGAAGAACCCAAGCTTAGGAACGGTTATGGCTAACACAACAGTCTCTTGGACCCAATTATCTCTTGTATGACAATGTCTTGACATATGAAGGCTGAGTTGTCATGTGTTTATTAACTATTTTACTGTGGTTTGGGAATGCATTCTCTCCACAATTGTCAATTAATCTTACTTGTGTTACAGAGTTAGAAGCATGCTGCCATTGATTTGAATCATTTATTAAATTATCACAAACATGAAAGTGATTTTTTAAACATATTGTTGGACTCAAAGGACATTCTATTGAACTTAATGTCTCTCAAAATATTTGAGAGATTCCTCACAAAGTAAATCCTCAACCCTCCAAAACACAAGGAAACTAGCAGATGAAAAATCATAGACAGGAGGGAAATTAGCTATTATAAAAAAATTATTTTTAAACCATAATGCTGTAGAATTGTAGAATACTCTTCAGATTACCAGAGACAAAAAGAGACACCTTATATGTGTGTGTATGTATGTATGTATATATATGTATATATATATATACATATATATACATACATACATGTATTATATTGCTAACTATTGTGAATTGCATGGAGAGTCCAAACAAAACCACAATAATGATTAAGATGCATTTTGAAGACAAATGCTTCTAGTTAGTTCCCAATTTATATTCCTAAGACAATTTTTATAGACTTTATTTTTTTAGAGCAGTTTTAGATTGACAGCAAAATTGAGCAGAAGGTAAAGGGGTTTCCCACACACCCCCTTGCCCCCAAACATGCGCAGACTCCACCTCTATCTATAACCCCACTGGAGTGGTCTATTGGTTACAACTGATGAAGTTACATTGATATAATTACCCAATGTCCGTAGTTTACATTAGGTTTCAGTCTTGGTGTTGTACCCTCTACGAGTTTGGACAAAGGTTTAAAGACATGAATCCACCATCATAGTATCATACAAAGTATTTTCACTGCCCTAAAAATCGTCTGTGTTCCCTATTCATCCTCCCCATTCCCCTAACCTCTGACAACCACTGATATTTCCTGTCTCCATAGTTGCTCTGTTTCCAGAATATCATATATTGGATCATACTGCATGCAACCTATTCAGATTGGCTTCTTTCACTTAGTAATATGCATTTAAGGTCCCTCCATGTCTTTTCATGGTTTGGTAGTTCATTTCTTTTTAGCACTGAAAAACATTCCATTGTCTAGATATACAAAGCTTATTTATTTATCTATTTACCTACTGAAAGACACCTTGGTTGTTTTTAAGTCTTAGCAATTATTCATAAAGCTGCTATAAACATCCATGTGCAGGTTTTTAGGTGGACGTAAGTTTTCTACTATTTTGGTTAAGACCATTTTCTTAATAATGAAAATAATAAGAACTAATCTTCTTTACTGGGTTGTTGAGAGCATTGCACGGATTTACACATGTCTGTGTGCTCAACTCAGAGCCTGGCCTGTAATACGTGGTGAGGAAATGTTAGTTTAGTGTGAATATTCTTTATTCCTTCCCTGGTTAAGAGATGCCCCAGAGGTGTCTACTTCTCTTAGGGTCAGTATTTCCTTGGACCAGGCTTCCTTTGGTCTAGAGGTTATCAACAATGGACCTCAGAGATGCATAGTGCTGGAAACACATTGCGTGGTGGGGGGTTGTGGTGGGGTTACACTCTTCGGTCCTGCCCTTGGGAAGGGGACTCCATCTCCCAGAAGGGCTTAGCATGGCCTTTGATAAAAGAGTGATCCAAAGGGACAGGAGTGTTAGAAAGTTAACACTTCCCCTGTGGTTGTAGAAAGTGGAATTTCACATTCCAAGAGTGTTCTTCTAGAACTGCAGACCAGGAGTAAGGAGGAAAGGATTATGTTAGTTACTTTAAGCATGAAGACACATCTCTACGCTTCTTCTCTGTAATGAGCAGTATAAGGCCCTAAAATAAAACAGGCACCCTGTTTGGGGAGAGAGGGACTGCATTGCAATCCCTCTGGGTCTGGAGAAAGCAGATCCACCTCCCAGGTGTCTCAAGTCATAGTTCCAGGGAGCAACTTCCTACAGTCAGAAGCTCATGCTCCCCGTGGGCCTGCTGCCAGCAAGACAAGAAGCACAAGTGCTCTTGGTTTGCACGGAACCAGGCATGAATTTTTGAGTCTGATTTTTAAGAACATCTGTAATTCATCTCCTCAACTTCATTTGACATTTTATTATAATGTCCCATCTATTGATCTGGGGTTGTTCTTTTGATTTCCTGCTCTATGGTCAGGCCACTCAAGATGGCTGTTCTCTTGCTCTCTGTGCATCCCCTGCTCGACCAGTCCCTGCCTCATCTGCACCTACTCAGCTGACTGAACTTCCCTCTTCATCATAGAGCTTAATCAGTAAATGCCCATGTACTTGCCCTTGGCCCCAGCTAGTGTTTGGTCTGCTCTTTAGATCAGAACTCTCTCCTCTATGATAGTTTATCAAAGAGGCGGTGAGGGGTGCACCCCTCTGCTGGTTTCCTTGGCAACTGATGAACCAATCTGACTTCAGTTTCCCCTATAACTGTAATCTCTCTCTTCCCTGGGAGCGAAGACTGCTGCCATGTCCTGCCTACCGTCTGCCCCATATGGTGGGGTGTCGCTCCAGACCTTGATTCAGACATGGGAGATCCCCCATTCTTTAAAGCATTGATGTCTCTGTCACTGACTCTGGGCTCTTTCTTCAATCTTGAGGCTGGGCAAGTACTGTGCTTGAAGGCTTGTGGGGTGCAGCCCAACACCTGAAGACTCTGTAATCTCACTGACTTTGGGGTTTTCCTTGGTAATGCTTCTCTCTCCTGGAATATCATGTCCTCTTATTATTCACACCCTTCCCATTGTTCAGGGCCAACTTCTCCAGACACTTCCAGGGTCTCCAGCATCCCTCGGTTGCTGAGTGACCACCACACTTCTAATGTGCTGATAATGTAGTTGACAGCCAACAAATTATTGTTAGATGATCTAAAAGCACAAAGATAGAAAGACATGTGTGATCTCTATTTAGAGAACAAGAGTGATTCAGATTTATGAAGGAGAAAAGGAAATCAGCAATGACCTGATAAAGAGATGACAACAATGAAATATTATCATAGAAATAGTCACCGTGCATGGACAGTTTACAGCAGACAGGTTTAGAATCTGTGAACTTGTATATAAATTTTAAAACAAGCCTCAATAATCTTTAAATAACACCCATTCTTGGGTTTGGGTTGTTTGTCTGCACCTCTCATTAGGGAAGATGATCAGGGTTTATCAACCTCAGCCCTGTTGACAGTTGGGACCAGATAATTCCTCCTGGTGGGGGCTGTGCTGGGTGTTGTAGGATATTCATCAGAATCCACGATTTCAGTGTACTACATGCCCACAGCAACCCACCCACATATCAGTCATGACAACCCAAAATGTCCCCTGGGGGAGCAGAATTGCCCCGGCTTGAGAATCGTTGCTGTAAAATAATGCTAATTCTGTATGCTACATGCCAGATAGTAAAAAGGAGTGATTACCATCACAAGTTTTGGGTCAGATATACCTGAGTTCAAATAACACCCTACATTTATATGATACATAGGTTATCATTTACTTAACAAGTTAAGTTACTTCACATCACTTAGCCTGTTTGCTCAAGTGGAAAACAGACAAAGAATACCTGTCTCATAAGGCCACCTTGAGGAATAATTTGGACCATCCACATGAAGTACTTAGCACAATTCTCGGATTATAATAAGCAAGCAATAGACAATATCTATCCTTATTCATAACAGTAAGCAGCAGGCGGTTGCATCCAGTGAAATTGTTTAATGCCATTATGAATATGCTGATGTCTACAGCTCTGTGTGATGAGGAATCCTATTTTGTGTAGGTTTAGGTGAAGATTTAGTATTCCTGCCTAAAGTAATGAGATACAAGAAAAACCACTACAATGTGATTGGATGGGGTGGGGGGCTGTGGAATCCTCAGGGTGGGGGAAGAGAATAGAGAGACAGCAAAGAATGTCATTTATTTATCCATTGACTCGTTTATTCAACAAGCTCACATCGTCTGCGTATACATCCCAGAGTGTGCGGTGGGGGGGGGGGGGGGGATAAGATATAGTCTCTGGCCCTGAAGTGCTCAAAGTCTAGAAAAATCTCAGAGCATAAGAAAATGTCAAGACTACAGAGAGAAGCTACCTGGTGGCAGGAATTTGGGTGAGCACTTCAGAAGAGGGCAAAGCCTCCCTGGGGCGTTATTGACTGGATACAATGAAAGGTTCCTGAATTTGAACGCTGAGTGAACATAGATGCAGTCAGCCCTGCAGGTCCTGAGAAGTAGCCATTAGGGGTGGGACCCAAATTCAGTCTTTTTGGGGGTTCCTGCAGTTTATTTGATTCTTTCTCTCATGCACTTTGGTGTTGGATAAAATACACCTTGGATCATGGTATCTGGCTTGGATTGTCCACAGAGAACCAGAATGACTCAATCCAGAAATGCTAGGGATTATCTCCCCACGAGGTAAACATTAACTGATGGAGACAGAAGACATAAGAGAGTTGGACACACAAACTGCCTCCTTTCTCTCTTCCTAGAACTTGGAGAAATTCTACCTGCTGAGTGAGCACTCCTGCTGGGCTGCCTATTATGTCCTTCTGTGGCTCCCTGTGAAGCAGCAATCACCAATGCAGCTGTCACACTGCTTCACATCTTCCCTGCTCTTGCGCCTCCCAAATAAAATAGCAGCACTTTAATCTTTGTTTCAGGTTAGGTCTTCCTAAAGGAACTTGGCTAAAACACCATGTGTTCTGAACTAGAAAGGTTCAGTAGAATCTGGATGTGAAAAGAAAAATTCAGTAGGATTTGCTTTAGCTTTTCTTCATCCTTTTTTTGTTTGTTTGTTTTGTTTTGTTTTGAACCAACTCATGGACAATAGGAATTGGGTGTTAACATCAAGGCAGTATTTTATTATTCATGGGTTGTTGTATAAAACGACACTTGTATACATATTGATATAAATAGATAAGTGGACACAATCATTAAAGATTCTGCTGGCCAGGTTGGACACCTAAGTGGAATAATCTAGAGAAAACTGCCCAATTAGGGATTTTCCTTGCCTAGGTGGGTTACAAGTCACAGTAGAAGCCTCCAGGAAGCATAAAATCCAGCAAGACAAATCATTCCCACTCCTAAATTTAGTTTACTGAGCCTATCAGCATTAGACTGGCATAATAAATCTACTGGATTCATGATACGAGACTGGTGGACATTTAGTAGTTAGTTGGGAAATGGCTATAAGGAGTTTTCATCTTCCCTAGCAAAAGAGAAATATGAGTCTATTATCTTGAGTATAGTAGTCTGATTTTACGGTTCTACAGTGAAAACTTTTTTAGAGAAGAGAAAATCTGTCAGGTAGCTCAAAGCTTATTTTCAAGAGATTATGAACAAGCAGTGAGACACAGCCTTGGAGGAAACTCATTTGGACCTCCCAGAAGAAAGAAGGATTGCATTAGACTTGTAGTATCTGCTTTTATAATGGGCCATTTTTAAAAATCAGAAAATTTATCCCTGATATTATTAATCTAATTCCTCAAATACTTGGAAGAGGAAGGAGTATTGGAAGAGGAAGATTTTAATGAGAAACTATAAATTACTAATATATCTTAAAGACTATAAGAGATTCCTTTGTCATAATTATGAAACATGTTATCAGTTACAATAACTTTAAGTTTTAGTTGATATGAAAAATATTTTTTAGAGCATGCATTCATAATACAGATATTACCCCAAGGGGTTGAAAATTATTTTGGGGGGAGGAAACAAAAAAATCTTACTCATAGATAAAGCACAGATATACACTGAATAAATAACATCTATAAAGTATATCTGTGGTATTAACATTTCATAAGAGGGGCAGTTAGAGAAAGTGTGCCTAAAAGAACTAAAAAGTTCTTTAGGGGGATTATAATGAAAATAAAAGTTTGAGAAATGTTGCTTTAGGGGGTGAAATTGTTTTATAAGACAAACAAATTCAATTCAAAATATATTTATTAAAAATATGGTTAAAATATATTACCTAACATATTGAATATATATTATATACTAAGTTAAATATTAATTATATAAATATACAATTTAAATCTGTTATATATTAAGGTATATATTATCTTAAATTATTATATATTAAATATAATATACTAACATATAACATAATAGCATATATTACACTAACATATAACATAATAACATATATTATATATAATATATGTTAAATATATATTAAAATATACTTCTGTGCTTGATATTGTGCTAGGCAAAAGCATAATAGGAAAAAAGATAAAAGGAGATTTTTAGGAACTTAAGAGCTAAATAGGGAAATGCAATATACTGTATGTATGATCAGAGGTTATAAAATACTGAGACTGATATTTTTAAGTCACAAAAGAAAATAAGACATTTTGCCTTTAAGTGTGAATGTAGACAGGCATGTGTGTAGGTGATGGCACAAGTATGAAAGAAGCTCAGGTTAAAATCTGACTCATGTGAGATGAAAAGGATGGTTTGTAGATGAGAGAGAGAGAGGGGATAGAAAGAGGTTAGGAGGAGGAAAGGAGAGATGGTAGATAGACAGAAGATAGATCAATAGATAAACAAGCAGACAGATAAATAAAATAAATATTAATTGAATAAGTGCTTCTGTTAGAAAACTTTCTGGAAAAGGTTAAGTGATACTAAGCCCTGAAAGAATATAGAGACCAGAATTATATACAGGAAGAGAGTATTCTATCTGGAGATGAGGGACACATGTGTGAACCGGAGTGTGAAAGTTGGAGCAAAGAGTGCACTGGTGGCAACAGAGGGCAACGTGTGTTAGGCTGGTTCTGAGGACGAATCTGGATGAGAAGAGTGAGGAGCTCCAGACCAAAGAGCAGCCTCAGCCCTGATGCGAAGACCAGCCTGGGGAGGGTGGATTTGATTGGGCGAGTGGAAGAAGCCGCTGAGTTAGCCAGGAGGAGAGGATCTGGTGGAAATGGTGAAGGAGGGGGATCGGGCAACCAGGGCATTCAGGATCAAGACAGAAGAGATTGCTTCCCAGGAAACCACCTCAGAAATGGCTGAGCAAATGGCTGGAAGCCTGTTGCCTGACATTTTGGCTTTGAATTAGGTGAGCTTCTAATTCCAAAAGAAAATCAAGAACACATGTGGCATGTTTGTGTTTGGTGTGTGGAAATGAGACAAGGAAATCAAAGGTGCACAGGAGGCTGATGAAATCAAGTTTTCCACAAAACCAAGAAACCAACCAGAAAGAAGAAGATTTTAACCACTTTGTCACCAAAAGTTCAATTTCTCTTGTCTGCCCACTGCCCCAATTATATTCTGAGAGAAACAGAAAGACAACTAGACATCACCTCTTACTGATTTAAAAAAAAAAAAAAATCAATTGCCAGGCAGTTTAACCATATTTTCATCACCTGATTCATTGAATACATGTGTGACCTGCTAATATCCTTTACCACAAAAAAAGTCACAAATAACTGCAATCATTCTTTGGGCTAAAATGCAGATTAATCATAGTGGATCTATTACATATATTCCTCTTTTCTAAATCAAAGGCATCTGCTATAGGGACTTCATTGGGAAGAGAATGTTTGTCATTTAGATGTACTCAGAAAGGAGCAATGTCTGGAAATTTATGCTAAATTAACTAAAAGAGAAGAAAAGAAGAATCCAGAAACTGAAATACTTTGAACTGTATCCACAATCGCCTCTGAGCTAAGTTCACACTCTCCAATATACCACATAGTATTTCCCAAGTTCTCTCACATTTGCTGTGTCACCAAAGTGGAGGAAAGTGGAGATAAGTGACAAGAGTTTGTTGCCACTAGAAAAGAAAAAAAAAAGGTGTCCTTAGAAACAAGACTCTTTGCTCACTTTATATAGTTATGGAGCCACAAAACAAAGCTAAAAGAATGGAGGGTGGGAATTAGAGTCTTGGATATACCACAGAGATTTACAAAATAGACATAGATTTAGACCAGATTGGGAGCTAGAGAATGCTTATACATTGAGACTTTAAAATCGAGTTAAATAAAATGAGGAAATAATATTGATTATCTTCCTCTCCCTTCACATGTTGAAGTCAGTGAATGAGAAAAACTAGAGGGAACACAGAGACAGAAGGAGGCAGGGTGTAGGCAAGTGTAAAGAGCCCAAGCTTCTTCCTCTGTCGAAAGGAAGTGACACCATTCAGGCTGATGTGACGAAAGATGGGACCTTTGGAGAGAGTCTCCAGCCTAAGAGCTAGAACTTTTCTGTTGCATTATCTTCATGTCAGTTAAGATCTCTTCCAAGTAGGAAATGTCCAGCTTACAGCTTAATATTCTAATTCTTCTTTTTTTGCATCCTAATTCTGCTTTCTCTCTAGTGTAAAAATATGAATCCTTATCTTGCAGGCATAAAACAGAAAGTATATTAAAATTCTCCCCAAAAGAAACTCAAATATCTGTGGCAGTAAGAATGATTCATTGACATCATAATCTTCTTAAAAACTAACCCAGAAGGGTCAGAGAAGAGGGGAGATGGAAAAAGCTTTTATTCCTGGAAAAAAAGAAGTCTAAAATCGTTGAAAGAAATTAAATGACAAATTTTGAACAAATTGTTTTTATATTTGCCTTGAAGACATAGCAATGTTGAAGGAGAAATTGTGTTTAAAAGAATCTTTCCTAAGAGCAATCGAGAGGAAAAATACCAGATTCTTTGGACTGGAAAAAAATACGATGTGCATCTAATGAGAGTGTCCAGAATGCCAAAGGGGGAGGGAAAATCCAAGTCTGAAGCAAAAAGTTCTGATGCTACCATGTGTCTGGAGTCAAATAAAGCACATGTTCTGAGCTTCTGTTGCCTAACCTGTTTATTGAAAATAATACATGGGAGTTGTTTTAACGTATGTCTACAAAGTCTTCAATACTTCTTCCTTCCAAAAATCAAGTCTATTTCCCCTTCACCGGAGGGCAGTTTGGACTTAGTGACTTGCTTCTAACAAATCGAATGTGGTATACATGACGGTGTGTGACTTCTGAGACACGGTCATAAAAGGCAGTTTCCTCTTTTGTCTCTCTCTGTCAAATGACACACTCTGGGGAAGCAGCTGCCACATTGTGGGGAAGCTCAAGTAGCCTTCTGGAGCAGTCCAGGGAGGAGGAACTGAGACCTCTCATCAACTGCTCTGGGAATGAACCATCTTAGAAATGGTTCTTCCTAGCCTAAGTCAAATCTTCAGATGATTGCAGCCTCCACCAACACTTTGACTGTAATTTCATTAGAGACTCTGAACCATCCAGCTCAGCCACTCCCAAATTCCTGATCCACGGAAACTGTGAGGTAATAAATGCGTATTGTTTTAAGCCACTAAGTTTTGGGATATTTGTTATACAGTCATAGATAACTAGACAACAAGTCATGCTACCTCACAGAATACATATAAAGATTTAATGAGAGGATGTATGTGAAATCCCCAGGACAACTGAAGGGCTTGTGCAAATCCATAGTAATCAGAATCTTCTCCAGGTGGTAGAGCTACAGTGGCAGCAGAGTAGTTTCAAGTAGAAATTGGCTTCTATCAAGACTATAACCCAGGAAGGCAAGGGCTGTCCAGTTCCTGTCCCTCCTCCACTCCACCTCTAGCAGCTGATGCCATTTCTGAGACAGAGTAGCTAGCTGATTACTAAGTATTTGCTAAGTGAATGAATCAACAAATTTTGAGCAAATCATTCACATTCTCTGAACTCCAATTACTTTCATTGTAAATTAAAGAAGTTGAACTCAGTGATCGCAAATATTTGTCCTGGCCCTGAAATAATTCTAAAATGCAGTATGCAGAGATTCACATAATACTATTTGTTTTTATTTCAAACATTTTTTGAGTTCTTGCTCTGTGCCAGGCATTATATTAAGTGTTACACAGATATCATCTTATTTAATTCTATCAACAATCATATGAGGTAGGTAATATTATTACCCTGATTTTAAAAGTAAGAAATCTATGGTACAGAGAAGTGATGTAACTTTCTTAAGGTCACACAGACAGTAAAGAGGAAACCTGAATTTGAACTAGAGGGACTGACCATTATAATCCAAAGATGAGCCCATCCGAAGTCTTCAACTTTGTGGTGTGGTCAACGGATCTGCCTTCATGCTAGATTCTAAACCTATTAGGACAAGGGTGATTCTTCATAAGTAAATATCCCCAATGCCTAACATATAGTAAATTCTCAGTAAATGCTCATTAAATGAATAAATAAATAAATAGACAGAAAAACACAGTGTGGTGTGGAAATACTTTTAACTCACACTAAATGTGATTGAAAAAATTATGAAGTTAAACATTTGGTTTTTTATGAGATGTTTACTTATTATTCTTCACTTACTAGGACTCCTACTAAGGGGTACAGAGAAATATCACCTCCTAGCCCTCTCCCGAAGCCTATACTAACCATCAGATTGCTTCTCTACGCTCTTAAAATAAAACAAGTTATAATTAAGAGAAATGTCATAATTAAATGTCAGCATAGGGGATGGAGTAGGTGCCATTCATAAAGTTGTAGAAAGTTCCAACGTAGCCAGTCTCTGATGTCAAGAGATCCAGTGAACTTTTACCTGAACCAAGCTTGTTGTTGGTTTGAGCATGGACTTGGGACAACTAAGAATTGATGAGAACTTACACATAAGATTTTGGAAGTTTTAAACTAGCTTTGATTTGAATATTGTAATTCTCTTTGAATTACTAAATCCCCTTTTCAGGGAGTAGACCACTAAATCCCTGGAAAGGATGGCTTCCAAATGGTACTACAAGAGCAGATTTACCATTAAGATTTTTTTCTCTCTTTCATAAATATGAAGGAAGATACATGGAAAACTTAGACAATTATTTTGGAGTGGGAGAACCATGAAAGACAAGGAAAGGTTGACAAGCTAAAACCAGTGGTCAGCTAAGGGTACAATGGCCAGATGTAGGAGCCAGGCTCATGAAGAAAGCACAGTGCTGTGGACAGAAGGAACAATGACCTTGTAGCAGAGAAAGAATGTGGTTAATTAACATGAAGTCCCAGTCTCCACATGGCCAACTGTTCTTCCAATACTGTGTTCTGTTAAAAATTTTCATATTATGCATTTCTTTTTAATTTTGGAAATGAAAACATACCTCACCCTAGCCCTGACCCTGTAAGTCATTTTTGCTCAGAGTTATATGGATTCCATGCTTTTCCTATGTCCTCTCTCTACCTGAGTTGTTTACTTTGATTCTTCCTTAATTAGAGAGATTTTATCATTTAGTTCTTTTTTTTTCCCTTTAGTTTTTTGTTTGTTTTGTTTTTGCTCAAGAAGGGGTGGTAGGGATTGTATTTCCTAAGCTCTTTCATGCTTAAATGCCTTTATTCATCAGTAACAATTCAGCAGACACTAACATTCCTTCATTATTTTGTTTCTCGGGCACTTTGCACATGTCAAATCTCACCCTGCACTCAGTAATCAGAGCCTTGACTACAATGACTTCCTCCTGGAGGTTTACTTATTCTCCTGTCCCTTTTCCTTGAACTTATCCTCAGAATTGTCTTGGTGTTGAAGACTGAATATCAGTTTTTGTGAACCCAGTGTGATTTTCCAACCATAGATTTGTTTTTTTACAAACTGAGGGATTTTTCAGGTACCTTTGAAGTGTATTGTGATTTCATCCTCAAGGCCAGCAAGGATATCAGATCATTTTAGTCTGTTTTCCATATCTACTAGCTTCTCTGATTATAATAAAATATTTGTTTTAATTATCTGCACTTTGATCATCTCTGATCATCTCCAATCTTCTTAGTGAATGATTGACTATAGTGTGGGTTCTATTCTCTTTCTCACTGTTTTATTTATTAATTCAGTTAAAATATGTCATTCTTCAGATGTGTTTCCATCTCCCTTTTCATACCACTTGCTTGTTTATTCAGATTGTCTTTGAGCTATTATTTCTTTGAATGCATGTCTCATTAACTTGTCACACAGCTTGACACAATTGTGGCACGTTCTCTCATTTTTCCTGAATTTTGTGTTTTTTCGTCTTCTTAGTCTGTCATTTACTAGGTGTGCTCCTTTCTGGTGTGTTGTGTGATGAAGTGTGATTGTAGACTTCCCATAGAATTCTCTTTATCCTGCTCAGGATGGAACAGCTGAGCTGACACATCCTCCTTGCTCTTATGTGATATTGGTGATTTGACCCACTTCCTTTCAGATTCAAGGAAGATTTGCTTTTCCATCTGAGCTTCAGTTTGAGGTCTGGGTCTTAGGGGTGCTATTCAGTCCATTGTGGTCTTGGGGCATGGCAGAGAGGAGGTGTATGTAGCCGAGGTGGTGGTCTCTCTTCTCTCATGTTGCTCCGTGTGTTAAGTGCCCTATACCCAGTTGGGGTTGGGGAGACATTAGTAACTATTGTCCCAAAAAGGAAGCACTTGATTAAAAGAATAAAAGCTGGCCCTGCAAAAAGATGCCAGAGATAGAGTTTAAAAAAAAAGAAGTTTTTATTGCATGTGTTTTTTTTTTAAAATAAAGATTCTGGAGGTTTGCTAGAAAGGTAAACTTGCAACTTAAGATAGAGAATTGAAATTGCATTATAGAATCTCTCTTCCTTGGTACCTAGAGAGCAAGAAAGTATTGGAAACCAGAAGCCTAACCCCAAATTCCCTACAGCACTGAACACAGAGATGGATATAACCATAAATACCCCAAACTTGAAACCAAAGGAAATAAGTTGATTTGGGTCCTAAGGCTTATGTCCAGTGTCATCGGTGTCACAGATGACCTTTGACATCCAGGCACACAGGCATCCTCACTGCCCCTCAAAAGTGCCACAGTCTCTCCTGCATCCCAGCTTTGCCTCAGGTTCCTCTCGCTCCCTACAAGTTCTGCCCCAGCCCTCCAGCAGCAGTAGCTCCTTGGCCCCTCCTCAGAGAGCCTCCTAACCACCCCGGCTGAAGTAATACCCTTGGGGCACCCTGCCTCACCCATGCGTTATTCTCTTCACCACTCCATCAGCAACTGCAATGGCTTCCTTGTGGATGTATTTGTCCCACACACTAGAGTGTAAGCTTCGTGATGTGGGACACTTGGTCTGGCTTGGCCAGCACTACATTTTTACCATGAAGCAGAACTTCTTCATCAGATGAATCAAATGCATCTCTGAACAGTCAGTCAAGTCTGCAGGGACCCATCCTCAGCCCCAGCTTCCTGCTCGGCATTCAAGTTCTCTTCCATCACCTGCCTTCTTCCCCTCAACCCACTTCTGGTTGGACCCTTCCAGTTTTCTTAGCTGGTGCTCTCTCCCCGGGGGTCTGGCTCAGCCTGCACACCTGCCCCAGATGGCAGTTGTCCCCATTAAAACAATCACCTTAAGTACTCCAGAGTCACACATATCTCAGTGACTGTGCCCTCCCCACAGTGGCACCTCCGGATCCACCCTGACTTTACCCTGTCTTATCGGACTCAGTGAAGCTACCAAGATAATAACAACAGGATGACAAACAAAGGGCAAGTCAGTGTGTCCCATTGCTCTGATTTTAGCTGACTTCTGGAACTCTTTATTTCTGTCCACTCTGGAGTAGTGTGGATGGTCCAAGTCTCAGTCCTTGAAGATTCTGTGGCCAGAGAGGAAAATGGTCCCACCTGCAGCTCAGCACCATCCATCGCCCCGTTTCTCCACCTCACTCTGAACTCTCCAGTGCTGAGGGCAGGCCAGCTACCACTCTCACAGAACATATTCCCATAGATATTTGATATAAGAAAGCTTCAGGAACAAAAGTCCAAATTCTGCTTCTCTTCTGACCTGCTACTATCTAGGGAAAAAAGAAATGAGTGGCTGCTTTGTGGTTGTTTGGGGTATTTTTAATTGTTCCTTTTGGGGTCAAGCTTAGGACAAGACCTCTCCCGCTCAGATCCAAGCCAGAGGTAGTGACAGAGCTTTGGTTTCTGAGAGTCGCCCTTGTTGCAAGGAGGAATCAGCCTGTGGGTCTTATTAGAGAGAATGACCTACGGCAGAAATGAGATTTGAGAATCTGGTCTAATGGCACAGCTGGAAGGGGATCCCTGCAGGAAGATTCCTCCAGTTTCCCTCTCCTCCAGTTAACACGATTGGTTGTAGCTCCATAAATCACTTCCAGACAAGCTTGCCTTGACATCACAGGACTCACACAGGGAGGAAAAAGAGATTGCTTGTTTCTCTATGGTCACCAAGAGGTCAGATGAAATAATTTTAAGTTCACATGTTTAAATTTAAGTCGGACAGTGTTCCCTTGCCTGCAGGGAATAAGCTTCAGAAGGAAAATCGGGTGGAAAATATAGGATCAGATACAGAAATAACGGTCAGGCAGAGTGCCATGGAATCCTTGCTTTCTGTGCCTGGAGAGCCAGGTCACCTTTGCTGTTCTATTTATGAAATTTACTCCCGGCAGAAGTCACTTTTAGTGCCTGCTAGAAATTGGAAATGGATAATTTCTAACACCATTGCCTCTCTGAGCAATCAAGAAAGTCTTTTTTCTGTACCCTTTTTTACAAGCAAGGATAGGTTTCCAGATGCACAAGAAGAACACCTTTGTTAGGCCTGAGAGTATCAGGAGGGTTTATGTGGGCAAGTCAGCAAGTGCACCACATACAGGCAGCATCCTGTGCCTGGTCCTATGCCAGGGGCTGGAAATCAACAGAAAAATACTGCTTGAGTGTCCTTACCCCCTTACCCTGAGGGATGCACCATTCAGTGGGTGAAGGTTATTCAAGGTGCTTGTGAATGATTATGCACCAGGAATTTCAACCTGAGAACTTCTAATTGCATTAAAGAACCGAATGTCGAAATTCCACCATTGTTTTCTTAAAATATTTTATACTGTTCCTATAAAATCTCTCTATCGGAGCTTCCCTGGTGGCGCAGTGGTTAAGAATCTGCCTGCCAATGCAGGGAACATGGGTTTGATCCCTGGTCCAGGAAGACCCCACATGCTGCGGAGCAACTAAGGCCATGTGCCACAGCTACTGAGCCTGCGTTCTAGAGACGGCGAGCCACAACTACTGAGCCTGTGAACCTAGAGCCCATGCTCTGCAACAAGAGAAGCTACTGCAATGAGAAGCCCGCACACCGCAATGAAGAGTAGCCTCCACTCGCCACAACTAGAGAAAGCCCATGTGCAGCAACAAAGACCCAGTGAAGCCAAAAATAAATAAATACATAAAATTAAGGAAAAGAATGCATTAAAAAAAGTACTATTAAACTAAGATATTTACTTTAAAAATCTGTCTCTTATTACTTTAAATATTATTTGTAAATATCTGTAACCTATGAAGATTCTATTGAAATTGTCAACTCTCTGTTTTAAAATAGTATATTTAGTTACTGAGTCATAAGTCAATAACATTTAAGCTATGGATAACATGAGCAATGAAAACTAAAAGAAATAAATAAAACTGAAACAACTAAAGAAGAAAATAAATGAGGTTACTAAGCTTTTAAGCTACACCAATTCATGATTATTTTCCCCAAACAGCAATTTCCATGGTCAGATTTTTTTTTTTAATTGAATGGAAGGCTGGCATTTTTTCATTAAAAGCAATTTTTGATAGGGTTCAATGTCATTACCTTCTTTGAATACTAGCTTTTCAGTGTTTCTTTTGAAATAAGCATAGACTCACAAACAGTTACACAGAGTCTCATGAACCAATAGTGACGTCTTATATGAATGTAAGGCAACCTCAAAACCAGGAAACTGGCTTTGGTATAATCCTGTTAACTAGAAAACAGACTGTATTCAGTTCCCACCAGTGTTTTCAGGCACTCATTTGTGTGTGTGTGCGTGTGTGTGCACGCATGTGTGTGTGTGTGTAGTTCTGTGCAATCTGATTCCATGGGTGACCCCACCACAGTCAAGATGCAGGACTGTTCTGTCATTGTACCCACCCCACCCGTCTCTGTTCTGTCATTGTACCCCCACCCTGGCAACCACTAAATGTCCTCCTACTCAGATTTAATTTTAACCATCCTGTTTGGCCCAGCACACTGACTTGGATCTTGTTGATGAAGAGTTTCAGCCAGATTTTGCTTGGCATCCAGACGAATTAAACATTAAGGGAATATCAAAGTGGGACACAGTGACCTTCCAGCAAACTAAAGAAGGTAATTCATTTACTTTGTTGTTCTTTTCCCTTTTCCTAATAGAATAAATTTTGGTTGTTCCTTTCTGTTAAGTTCAGAAGACAGGGGCTCCCTCAAAGACAAACTAAAGGGAAAAAGACTTTTGTATTATATAAATATTATATACATACACACACACACACACACACACACACACACACACACACACACATAGATACAAAAAAATAACAGTACAACTTCAATTAATTAAAAACAAATCTATTCCCCAATAATTTAGCAAAACATTTATCTTAGGGATGACAAAGAAAAAAATTGGTTTTAGTAACAACAATAATTTCATAACCTCTTAATTCTCCAGATAATAACTCTAAATCTTGGTCTGACCTTCAAATCTTCTTCATTCAAATAACTTCATGTTATTTTTCAAATAATTACAAGAGAAGTTCCCAAATGAATTTTAAGCATCATAGACCAAAGACCAAAATGACATGAAACACTGGAGATATGCAATTAAGTGAATGTTTTGTGTTTTTTTTTAACATCTTTATTGGAGTATAATTGCTTTACAATGGTGTGTTATAACAAAGTGAATCAGCTATACACATACATATATCCACATATCTCCTCCCTCTTGCATCTCCCTCCCACCCTCCCTATCCCATCTTCTTTATCCATTCATCTGTTAATGGACACTTAGGTTGCTTCCATGTCCTGGCTACTGTAAATAGTGCTGAAATGAACATTGTGGTACATGACTTTTTTTGAATTATGGTTTTCTCAGGGTATATGCCCAGTAGTGGGATCGCTGGGTAATATAGGGGTTGTATTTTTAGTTTTTTAAGGAACCACCATACTGTTCTCCATAGTGGCTGTATCATTATACATTCTCACCAACAGCGTAAGCGGGTTCTGTTTTCTCCAAACCCTCTCCAGCATTTGTTGTTTGTAGATTTTTTTGATGTTGGCCATTCTGGCTGGTGTGAGGTGATACCTCATTGTAGTTTTCATTTGCATTTCTCTAATGATTAGTGATGTTGAGCATTCTTTCATGTGTTTGTTGGCAATCTGTATACCTTCTTTGGAGAAATGTCTATTTAGGTTTTCTTCCGATTTCTGGATAGGGTTGTTTGTTTTATTTAATATTGAGCTGCATGAGCTACTTGTATATTTTGGAGATTAATCCTTTGTCTGTTGCTTCATTTGCAAATATTTTCTCCCATTCTGAGAGTTGTCTTTTGGTCTTGTTTATGGTTTCCTTTGCTGTGCAAAAGCTTTTCAGTTTCCTTAGGTCCCATTTGTTTATTTTTGCTTCTATTTCCATTTTTCTAGGAGGTAGGTCAAAAAGGATCTTGCTGTGATTTATGTCACAGAGTGTTCTGCCTATGTTTTCCTCTAAGAGTTTTACAGTGTCTGGACTTACATTTAGGTCTTTAATCCATTTTGAGTTTATTTTTGTGTATGGTGTTAGGGAGTGTTCTAATTTCATTCTTTTACATGTAGCTGTCCAGTTTTCACATCACCACTTATTGAAGAGGCTGTCTTTTCTCCACTGTATATTCTTGCCTCTTTTATCAAAGATAAGGTGACCATATGTGCATGGGTTTATCCCTGGGCTTTCTATCCTGTTCCATTGATCTATATTTCTGTTTTTGTGCCAGTACCATACTGTCTTGATTACTGTAGCTTTGCAGTATAGTCTGAAGTCTGGAAGCCTGATTCCTCCAGCTCTGTTTTTCGTTCTCAAGATTACTTTGGCTATTCTGGGTCTTTTGTGTTTCCATACAAATTGTGAAATTTTTTGTTCTAGTTCTGTGAAAAATGCCATTGGTAGTTTGATAAGGATTGCATTGAATCTGTAGATTGATTGGGGTAGTATAGTCATTTTCACAATGTTGATTCTTCCAATCCAAGAACATGGTATATCTCTCCACCTGTTCGTGCATACAGGTCTTTTTGTCTCCTTAGGTAGGTTTAATCCTGGGTATTTTATTCTTTTTGTTGCAGTGGTAAATGGGAGTGTTTCCTTGATTTCTCTTTCAGCTTTTTCATCATTTGTATATAGGAATGCAAGAGATTTCTGTGCATTAATTTTGTATCCTGCTACTTTACCAAATTCATTGATTAGCTCTAGTAGATTTCTGACAAAGGATTAATCTCCAAAATATACAAGTAGCTCATGCAGCTCAATATCAAATGATCATGGTGTATGACCCTTTTAATGTGCTGTTGTATTCTGTTTGCTAGTATTTCGTTGAGGATTTTTGCATCTATGTTCATCAGTGATATTAGCCTGTACTTTTCTTTCTTTGTGACATCTTTGTCTAGTTTTGGTATCAGAGTCATTGTGGCCTCGTAGAATGAGTTTGGGAGTGTTTCTCTCTCTGCTATATTTTGGAATAATTTGAGAAGGGTAGGTGTTAGCTCTTCTCTAAATGTTTGATAGAAATTGCCTGTAAGGCCATCTGGTACTGGGCTTTTGTTTGTTGGAAGATTTGTAATCACAGTCTCCATTTCAGTGCTTGTGATTGGTCTGTTTATATTTTCTATTTCTTCCTGGTTCAGTCTCTGAAGGTTGTGCATTTCTAAGAATTTGTCCATTTCTTTCAGGTTGTCCAGTTTATTGGCATATAGTTGCTTGTAGTAACCTCTCATGATCCTTTGTATTTCTGCAGTGGTGGTTGTTACTTCTCCTTTTTTATTTCTAATTCTATTGTTTTGAGTCTTCTCCCTTTTTCTCTTGATGAGTCTGGCTAATGGTTTATCAATTTTGTTTATCTTCTGAAAGAACCAGCTTTTAGTTTTATTGATCTTTGCTATTGTTTCCTTCATTTCCCTTTCTTTATTTCTGATCTGATCTTTATGATTTCTTTCCTTTTGCTAACTTTGGGTTTTTTTGTTCTTCTTTCTCTAATTGCTTTAGATGTAAGGTTAGGTTGTTTATTTGAGATGTTTCTTGTTTCTTGGGGTAGGATTGCATTGCTATAAACTTCCCTCTTAGTACTGCTTTTGCTGCATCCCATACATTTTGGGTTGTCGTGGGGTTTTTTTGTTTGTTTGTTTTAGTTTTTTTTTTTTTTTTTTTGCGGTACACGGGCCTCTCACTGTTGTGGCCTCTCCCATTGCAGAGCACAGGCTCCGGACACGCAGGCTCACTGGCCATGCATCAGGGGCCTAGCCACTCTGTGTCATGTGGGATCTTTCTGGACTGGGGCACGAACCCGTGTCCCCTGCATTGGCAGGTGGACTCTCAACCACTGCACCACCAGAGAAGCCCTGGGTTGTCGTGTTTTCATTGTCATTTGTTTCTAGGTATTTTTTGATTTCCTCTTTTATTTTTTCAGTGATCTCTTGGTTATTAAGTAGTGTACTGTTTAGCCTCCATGTGTTTGTATTTTTTACCATTTTTTCCCTGTAGTTGATATCTAGTCTCAAAGCATTGTTGTTGGAAAAGATACTTCATATGACTTCAATTTTCTTAAATTTACCAAGGCTTGATTTGTAACACATGATATGATCTATCCTGGAGAATTTTCCATGAGCACTTGAGAAGAAAGTGTATTCTGTTGTTTTTGTATGGAATGTCCTATAAATATCAATTAAACCCATCTTGTTTAATGTATCATTTAAAGTTTGCGTTTCTCTATTTATTTTCATTTTGGATGATCTGCCCATTGGTGAAAGTGGGGAGTTAAAGTCCCCTACTATGATTGTGTTACTGTTGATTTCCCCTTTTATGGCTGTTAACATTTACCTTATGTATTGCGGTGCTCTTATGTTGGGTGCATAAATATTTACAATTGTTATATTTTCTTCTTGGACAGTTCCCTTGATCATTATGTAGTGTCCTTCTTTCTCTCCTGTAATAGTCTTCATTTAAAGTCTATTTTCTCTGCTTTGAGAATTGCTACTCCAGATTTCTTTTGATTTCCATTTGCATGGAATATCTTTTTCCATCCCTCAATTTCAGTCTGTATGTGTCCCTAGGTCTCAGAATAAAAGACAGCATATATGCAGGTCTTGGTTTTGTATCTATTCTGCCAGTTTATGTCTTTTGGTTGTAGCATTTAATCTATTTACATTTAAGGTAATTATCAATATGTATGTTCCTATTACCATTTTCTTAATTATTATGCATTTGTTATTGTAGGTCTTTTCCTTCTCTTGTGTTTCCTGACTAGAGAAGTTCCTTTAGCATTTGTTGTAAAGCTGGTTTGGTGGTGTTGAATTCTCTTAGCTTTTGATTGTCTGTAAAAGATTTAAAATCTCCTTCAAACCTGAATGAAATCCTTGCTGGGTAGAGTAATCTTGGTTGTAGGTTTTTCCCTTTCATCCCTTTAAATATGTCCTGCCACTCTCTTCTGGCTTGCAGAGTTTCTGCTGAAAGATCAGCTGTTAACCTTATGGGGATTCCCTTGTATGTTATTTGTTGTTTTTCCCTTGCTGCTTTTAATATTTTTCTTTGTATTTAATTTTTGATAGTTTGATTAGTATGTATCTTGGGGTGTTTCTCCTTGGATTTATCCTGTATGGTACTCTCTGCACTTCCTGGACTTGATTGACTATTTCCTTTCCCATATTAGAGAAGCTTTCAACTATAATCTCTTCAGATATTTTCTCAGTCCCTTTCTTTTTCTCTTCTTCTTCTGGGACACCTATAATTCGAATGTTGGTGAGCTTAGTGTTGTCCCAGAGGTCTGAAAATCACCTCAGTTCTTTTAATTCTTTTTTCTTTATTCTGCTCTGCAGTATTTATTTCCACTATTTTATCTTCCAGGTCATGTATCCATTCTTCTGCCTTAGTTATTCTGCTGTTGATTCCTTCTAGAGAATTTTTAATTTCATTTATTTTGTTGTTCATCATTGTTTATTTGCTCTATAGTGCTTCTAGGTCCTTGTTAAATTTTCTTGTATTTTCTCCATTCTGTTTCCAAGATTTTGGGTCATCTTTACTATCATTACTCTGAATCCTTTTTCGGGTAGTCTGCCTATTTCCTATTCATTTGTTTGGTCTGGTGGGTTTTAACCTTACTGCTTCATCTGCTGTGTTTCTGTGGCTTCTCATTTTGCTTAATTTACTGTGTTTGGGGTTTCCTTTTCGCAGGCTGCAGGTTCATGGTTCCTGTTGTTTTTGGTGTCTGCCCCCAGTAGCTAAGGTTGGTTCAGTGGGTTGTGTAGGCTTCCTGGTAGAGGGGACTGGTGCCTGTGTTCTGTTGGGTGAGGCTGGATCTTGTCTTTCTTGTGGGCAGGACCACATCTGGTGGTGTGTTTGGGGGTGTCTGTGACCATATTTTGATTTTAGGTAGCCTCTCTGCTAATGGGTTGTGTTTTGTTCCTGTCTTGCTAGTTGTTTGGCATGGAGTGACCAGCACTGTAGCTTGCTTGTTGTTGAATGGAGCTGGGTCTTAGCTTTGAGATGGAAATCGGTGAGAGAACTTTCCCCATTTGATATTACATGGAGCTGGGAGGTCTCTGGTGGACCAATGTCCTAAACTCGGCTCTCCCACCTCAGAGGCACAGGCCTGACACCCATCCTGAGCACCAAGACCTGGTCAGCCACATGGCTCAGAAGAAAAGGGAGAAAAAGAGAAAGAAAGAAAGAAAAAAGTAAAATAAAATAAAGTTATTAAAATAAAAAATAATTATTAAAAAAATTAAAAAGTAATAAGAAAAGAAAAAAAAAGAAAGAAAGAAAAAAGAGATGAACCAAACCAAAAAACAAATCCACCAATGAGAACAAATGCTAAAAACTATACTAAAAAAACAAACAAACAAAACAAACCAAAAAACCCAGACAGACAGAACCCTAGGACAAATGGTAAAAGCAAAGCTATACAGACAAAATCACTCAAAGGAGCATACACATACACACTCACAAAAAAAGAAAAAGGAAAATAAATCTATATATATTAAAAAAAAGGAGAAATAGAGCAACCAAATCAATAAACAAATCTACCAATGATAATAAACTCTAAATACTAAACTAAGATAAACATAAAACCTGGAAGATATTAGATGCAAAAAGCAAACCCCAAGTCTACAGTTGCTCCCAAAGTCCACCACCTCTATTTTGGGATGATTTGTTGTCTATTCAGGTATTCCACCGACGCAGGGTACATCAAGTTGATTGTGGAGATTTAATCCACTGCTCCTGAGGCTGCTGGGAGAAATTTCCCTTTCTCTTCTTTGTTCACACAGCTCCTGGGGCTCAGCTTTGGATTTGGCCCAGCCTCTGCGTGTAGGTCGCCGGAGGGCGTCTGTTCTCTCAGACAGGATGGGGTTAAAGGAGCCACTGATTCGGGGGCTCTGGTTCACTCAGGCCAGAGGGAGGGAGGGGTATGGAGTGCAGGGCGAGCCTGCGGTGGCAGAGGCCAGGGTGATGTTGCACCAGCCTGAGGCGTGCCGTGCGTTCTCCCGGGGAAGTTGTCCCTGGATCCCGGGACCCTGGCGGTGGTGGGCTGCACAGGCTCCCGGGAGCCTGTGGATAGTGACCTGTGCTCGCACACAGGCTTCTTGGTGGCGGCAGCAGCAGCCTTAGCATCTCATGCCTGTCCATGGGGTCCGCGCTGTTAGCCACGGCTCGCACCTGTCTCTGGAGCTCTTTTAAGCGGCGATCTTAATCCCCTCTCCTCGCGCACCAAGAAACAAAGAGGGAAGAAAAAGTCTCTTGCTTCTCCGGCAGGTCCAGACTTTTTCCCAGACTCCCTCCCGGCCAGCTGTGGCGCACTAACGCCCTGCAGGCTGTGTTCACGCTGCCAACCCCAGTCCTCTCCCTGCGCTCTGACTGAAGCCCAAGCCTCAGCTCCCATCCCTGCCTGCCCCGGCGGGTGAGCAGACAAGCCTCTCGGGCTGGTGAGCGCCGGTTGACCCTGATACTCTGTGCGGGAATCTCTCCGCTTTGTCCTCCGCACCCCTGTGGCTGCGCTCTCCTCCGCGGCTCCAAAGCTTCCCCCTTCTGCCACCTGCAGTCTCCGCCCGCAAAGGGGCTTCTAGTGTGTGGAAACCTTTCCTCCTTCACAGCTCTCTCCCACTGGTGCAGGTCCCATCCCTATTCTTTTGTCTCTGTTTATTCTTTTTTCTTTTGCCCTACCCAGGTACGTAGGGAATTTCTTGCCTTTTGGGAGGTCTGAGGTCTTCTGCCGGTGTTCAGTGGGTGTTCTGTGTGAGCTGTTCCACACGTAGATGTATTTCTGATGTATTTGTGGGAAGGAAGGTGATCTCCACGTCTTACTCCTCTGCCATCTTGAAGGTCCCCAAATGAATGGGTTTTTAAATGTTTACACTTGACTATCTGGCCAGTCTAAAATATAGTTATTTTTATCTTTATTATACATATGCAACAATAATATCATAATAATATATTACATATTATTATCTATTTATATTGACATTATATAACCATATAACATAATTATGTTAATATAGGATATAATTATTATGGTATATTATTGAATATTATTATTGTGTGTATTTTATATATAATACAAGGTTGCAATACAATTATTATATATGTAGTACAGAATATATTATTATTTTCTGTAAAATATATATTATATATTATTACTACTGATATTATTATATAGTATGTCATTCAGCAACACATGGATATGAGAACCTCACCCTATACATTTTGCATTTAACATGTGGAGGGATGTTTAGGCAATTATCTTTGCAAAGTGACACCAAGGTTGTACTTCACAGTGAGACCAGACCTCATGTTTCCAACAGGGTCTTGGGCACCTGAGAATTTGAATAATACATATGAATTCTTCTTTTTGATTGTAAGCTTCTTTAGGGCCAAGTCCTACTGTTCTTCAGATCAAAATGATGTGCAATCACAGTTCCTGTTACGTACATAACAAATGGGCAAGTTGGGCAAATAACTGTTAGAATATTTCCTCTGGAGTTGAAAACAAAATCTTAAGATTGGGTGTTTTCTTCTTAAAGACGGCAGGTTTCCAGCCCTTCCCTGGTGGCCAAAGACAAATTTATCTTTGCAGTTAGTCTCTGTCCTTGGTGCTGAGTACAGCTCACTCTATTGGTCCAGAGTCTAATGCCTAGTAAAAATATTTTATTTACACATTTTCTAATAGAAAAGATTGTTCTTTGCAAGTTTCCTAAACTTGAAACCATGAGCTACTTACCTCATTGGGGTTAAACATTTGATTCAGTCTAACTATAATATAAAGTGTGCTTTGACTATTTTCTTCAATATTTTATTTAGAAAACATTCAAATATAAAGACAAAATTGAAAGAATTGTATAGGAAACATCCATGTAACCACCTCCTAAATTCTGGGCTTATTTTAACCTATGTTCACTTTGTCACATGACTATCCATCTATCAATCTACACTAATTTTTGTGTGATACAAAGTTGCTGGTGTTCATTCACATCATGCCTAAACACTTTAGTATGCATTTTATCAACTAGTGTCCCATATTCCTTTTTTGTTCTTTTTATTGGAGGACCTTGTTTCCTTATTTTAAACAAATTATTTCCCCCATAATTTGACATTCTGCTATATATGTATAAAATAACACCTCATCCAGTACCACTGTGGTTGACATGTGTTGCTTGGTAAGATTCTGTGGTTATGATTCCAGATGAAGCAGGCTGTAGACATCCTGGATGCAGAACAGTAGGTGTGTTCTTCACCTTTTCGAGAGGGAGGTCTGTGACATTCCTTCTGGGGACTCTCCTCATCAAGTCTGTCCAGAGTTGTATCCTGGGCCTGCCAGGGGCTGCAGGTCCCCTTTCTACCTGAATGGGGGGTAATGTACCCCAGGGACCTTCTAGGAGAAGAACCCCACCTTCTCCCTGCGCCTAACATGCCTGTTCCCACTGAGAAAGGGACTCGGAACAACAGTGTCCTCTGTTCTATGTTGAGCTCACTTTTCTTTAGGTGTAACGGGTGCATTTCCTTGTGCATTCCCTCTGGCATGTGGCATTTGAAGTTTCTAATCACTGGCCGGATTTCTATATGGCCTCCCCAGAGTGTTTGCCTTTAAAGGTCTGTTTTGCTACTTTGAGATTACACAGTACAGTACAAATGAAAACCGTGTGCTTCCTTGTTGTCTACGATAGAAATCGGCCATCTGGTGACCCTCACTTTGGATGCTAGAAGGAGGCCCTTCTCCCAAGGACACTCTCTCTTTTCCAGATAGGACTTCCAGGTCCTTTCCAGATTTTATACAGAGGTCCATTGAGTTCAAAGCTTTCTCCAAGTTTTTCTAAAAGGGAATAAAATAGGAAGTTTAATAAAATTCTAGGCAAATTCCTTTATGTATTTGCTTTGAACTACTTGTCTTCATGAGACATCTTGAAAGAGTTTAAAGGTGGCCATTGACTTTGTATTTAAAAGATTACATTGATAACAGCAATACTGTATAATACACATGAAGTGCTGAAATGGCCCAAACACTAAGTGCCTTATGGGTACCACCCTACTCAATCCTTTCAGCCATATGAAGTGGGTACACTTATCATCAACATTTTACCACTGGGGAAACTGAGGCTAAGACAAGTGGAATAATTATTTTACCCAGGGTCACAGAGCCAGTGAAAGGCCAACGTTGAACTAGGTTGTCTTGTTCCATTTGCTCATAATACATTATGCTTCCCCTAAAACTAAGTCCTACAGAGGAGACCTTTCCTAAGATAAGAGCATCAAGGATATTATTATGTAGTGTGTCATTTTACAATTTTTCAGCATAGTGCACCAACCTTTTTTCTAACTAGCTTTAATGCAATAAAAATTTTGTCTCCGTCATTGATGTGTGACCGATGACTTCTTTCTAGGCTTCACGATACCTTTCCTCTTTTGCCCACGTCTGGACAGACTGATAAGAAAGCCCACATTTGCACCTCATCCTTTAGGCACTGGTGGGAAATGTAAACCTCCTGCACATGGGAAAGTGAAAGCCTCCTTCCTCTGTGCCTAAGCCAGCCCGCACTGGGGGTGCCTGCCCAAATCTTTCTCCCAAATTCTCTTCATGTACAGGGTATCCTAAGCCTCAACACCCAAACCAAGATTTGGGCAAAGGATCCAACTGTTCTCTGTGGAATGGCCATAAGACATTTAAAGGGTTTTGGTTTGGCCTAACTTTTAGGTCATTATTAGTCCCATCATCATTTATAATTATGCAAAAAGAATGAACCAAGGTAGATTAAGATAAGAGACATGGAATGCTACTATCCCAAGGCTGCTCTTTATTACAATTTTCTCCAAACTGCTTTTTGTGACTCTATTATTTCAAATCCTGGGTCTCTGTACATCCTTTGACCTCTTTATTATGTTTTCATCTGCTGATTGCTGCAGATTCCCTGGTGTGGAGGCAAGAGTTACAGAGTAATCGTAACCTGCCTTGCCTCACGTGGCCGTCCTCTGTCTCCAGAAGGCCAAAGCTCAGAAGCTTGTCCGTTTATCAGTGGAGAACACCTGCACATACCTTTATTCTAAAGGACTCTGTAATGGTCAGAAAGGAACATTAGTTTCTAAAACAAGAACTATGTAATGAATAATCTCTAATCTCATTAAATGCCTTTATCCCCAGTATCCTTAGGTAGCACCTCTTTCTCTCCAAACTGAACCTCTCCCAGATTTGCAGCTTTGTGTATCCAACTGCCTACTCTACATTTATGTTTGGATCTTGAAATGAAAGTTGTTGATTGTCCCTAGAACATCCAATTAGAGAAACCCCCATGTTGTAGCTGGGCACATGGACTTCCATCCGAGAACACATATCCCAGCCTCGCCTGCAGGTAGCTCTGGTCATGTGACTGCTACACATGACTCTACTCTCATGGCTAATAGAATTCAGGCAGACATGATGGTGCTTGTCCTCCACTTCTTTCCTTCCTACAACATAGATAAAGGCTACAACACAGTTACAGAAGAAAATGACCTAAACTCTTGAAGGATAGCAGAGCATCAAAGAAGGAGGAACCTGGACCCTGGACTACCTCATAGAGCACAGCTGCCCACCTTGGACTCTCAACCTACCCTCAGGACCACCTAGGCCACCTCCGGGCTGTTATTTGTGTCCAATAGGCAGAAGTAATCTAAACTTGTTGCTCCTTTGGGCTTCCATCTTGTTAATAGTATTTACAACCACCTTGTGGCTCGAGCCAAACATTGGGAAGTTGTCTTTGCTTCATGACTCACATTTGGTCAAATTACATATTGAATCCATGTCACCATCATCTCATGCCTTCATGCTTCAGTGATCTCCTATCTCCTACCCTCAAATCCATTCTCCACTTAGCAGTGGAGGAATCTTTCCAAAAAACCTAAATCCAATTGGCCTTCCCCTGATAAAACCCTCTGATAACTTTAAATGAATCCAAATGCCTTACCTTAGTTTATATTGGTGTGAATTTTTGATATGCTAGAATTGGGCAGAGATGATTAATTATAGCTAATTGGGTTATAAATCAGTGTCCAAATGACTAAGAAAGATACATTTTAAAAATTAGTTTGTTTTCTTAATCTTTTAAGTTTCAGTTGTAGATTATACTATTAAAACTAACAAAATAAATCACAATCACTTTCTGATTATGATTGATTATTATGGTTATGATTAATATTAAACCAGCTGCTCAAGTCTTGACCTGACTAAACTTCCTTAAATGATTTATCGTTTGAAAACTCATTTAATTGAATTTCCTTAAAAAAATTAATGTGTTAGTAAAATTAATGGTCTATATTCACTTTAAATATTTCCAATAACTGGACACATTTAAGACCACGGCTGTCCAAGATTAACTGTCATGTACCTAATACTGGGTACAGCAAATTGTGGCCCATGGGCCATACCCATCCTGCTGCCTGTGTTTGTAAACAAAATTGTGTTGGAATACTCGCACACCCATTTATTTACGTATTATCTGTGGAGGTTTTGGAGGTCCAGTGGGAGAGATGAGTAGTTGCAACAGAAACCATACTGCCCACAAAGTGTCAAATATTTACTATCTAGTCCTTTACAGAAAAAAATTTACCAACCCTTGACCTAAGATACTAAAACCATATACACAGCATATCTCGAATGGTCCTAAATATTCTTATGCTTTTCGCAAACTAAATCAAATTCTTTTAACACCATTCAACTTAAAATGACAAGTTGAACGTTTTGACACATGTTAATCTTTTCTTAATATTTTATTCTAAAACTTTTAAATATACAGGAAATTTAAAGAATTGTACAGTACTCATCACCCTGGTTCTACATTTGATATCTTGCTATCTTTGTTTTATCCTATTACCAGCCATCTATCTATCCTTTCACATGTCTATCACTTCATCTCTCTCTTTTTTCTTTTTTGATGCATTTCAAAGTTACAGATTAGTAAATTTTAGCACTAAACACTTCAGTATGTATATCTTTAATTAGAGTTCAATACTTTTTAATTGTTCTTCTTCTTTTTATTTTAATTTGCCCACTATAATGCACAAATATTAAATATACCATTTGAAGAGATAAGATATGACAAATGTGCCCATGTTAATTTGGAGGGGGTGATTTTTTAATTTTTATTTTTTTATAAATTTGAAATTAGTAATATTCACTCTTTTGGTATAGAGTCTCACAATATTTGTCAGATACATAAAGTTGTGTAAATACCATCAGAGTAAAGATCAGAGAAATTCCATCACCCCAAATTTCCCTCCTGTTGCTCTGTTGCATCCACTCTCCCCCAGCCTTTGGTAGTCACTCACCTTCCTTCAGTGATTCTCTTTACTGTCAGACCTCCATGTTTATAGCTCTGTCTCTTTCAGAATGTCATAGATAAAATACGTATTCCATGGTGATCACCATCTAGAGAGGTAATTCTGAGCACTGGTGAGGTGCACAGTCTAGCATTTGAATTCCTCACCTCAGATCCCAGCTCTGCTCTTATTAATTATATTATTATATAATTATTTATTATATACAAATATATTTTATATATATATATATATATATGAGAGAGAGAGAGCTGAAAACAAACAGAAAAAGTAGAACAACATAAAACTAAAAAAGAAGTAGCTGTGAATCAATAACATGAATATTGGGTATTAGTTTGGGAGGCATGTGACTGTGTTTTTAAAGAACTTCAAAGTCATGGCTCCCCTAAGGGAATTTTAAATTTGGGGACTATTGGCATTTCAAACCCTTGCTGTCTTCCTCATTCTTCATTTCCATTTGGTTATAAGACATCTTCAGGGAAGTAATGACCAGTTGTATCCAGCACTCACTGGTGAGATAACGCTGCTGTGATTTCAGACGCTGTTAACTGAGCATTATTTGGAGGTAGATTGTCCCTGGCTGCCTACTGAGGCTAACGCACTGTGCAGCTGGACACGTGTGCAGATGTGGCACCATTGTTTCAGGGGTGCCTTCTTGGGGAGGGAAGGATAGACTCCACTCACTATTTGAATTGTGAGAGTAATTACAAGCCCCCATCCCAGAAAAATACTAATCCAAAGACTCGACAAGGCCTTCCATTTTTAAACACAACAGCAGCTCAGGAAAGAATTCAGACACCCCAGGAGGGGCGGTGGGCATCAAAGAAAGGCAGAACCCTGGCTATGGAATCGCCAGATCTCAAAACTAAATCAGGCTATAAAAGTTTTGCTTTACAGACTAAAAGGAAAAACCATAATAAAATTACCACAGGCATTATGCCTATTACCAATAGGCCTATTACCAAACTATCCTTATTAGGAAAATCTTCACAGTGAAATGGAAAATTATAGGCTTGTGTTAACCTCAATATGTCACATAAGAACTTATGATAATGAAAAACTTTATGAGTCTATTTTAACGTAATTTACCTGTGTATCAATTATCTCTAAATTTAAACATGAACCCCAAACATATACCATTGGGCAGCAGAAAGCCGACAATTTTCAGATAAAAATAAACACTTAGAATAAGGGCTAGGTATTGAACTGGGTAAGCTTGGATCATCCTAAGTGTGAAGGTATTTGTGGTCTCCCCCAGCTTTCCCATTTTTCTCTGTCCTTGAACATGCAACAGAATGAAAGAAGAGCAAAGTTTTCTGTATCAAATCGCAAGAGTTAGAGCAGTGGGTAGGGCTTGTATGTTAACAACATTAACAGCTTTAAAGTGTTAGACAGGATTGTTCATTTTCTTCTTTAAATTCATGACCCTCTGGCCCAATGGTAATCATACGATACAAATAAGAGAAGACCACATTTTTCTTTGAGAATTTAGGGGTCAGAATTCACCAGGCTTCCCTCCTCCCCTGTGTCACCTGGTTATTTTACCCTCATGCTTGCCAAAGCAGTTACCATGCTGGGGTTCATTTATGCAGGGTCTGCGCTGTCCTCCTTCTCTGCTCTATGAGTTGCATCAAGGCAGGTGGGGGCCCCATCTCCACCTCATCCCCAGCACGGTGCACAGCACCCAAGAGATTCTTCATTGAACTGATGAGTAGGAACAAACCACTTACTCTGCAGTACAATGCTTGTAGCCAGCACAGACAAAGAATTTTAAAAGTTTAATCACAGCAACAGAAGGAGTGAAAATTGAGAAGATATTGGAACACCATAAACGTCTGACTACATTTGGAGTTCCCCCGGGTCTGGGAAGAGGTAGCCTATGCTCTGTGGATGTGAAGAAATCACTAACCCAGCACCTAGTGGAGAGTCATTATTTCTTCAGGGCTTTGGAATAAGGTTCTTGCTGCCCTTGGCAACCCCCTCACCTGCCCAGACACATCCTGAGGCCAGCTGGGACATGGGACAGGCTGGGGAGGCACAGAAGTGGGCTTCCCCCAGGTGCTGCTCTCAAGTGCAATTCTAGTGCCAAGGAAACAGTGGACTGCTTGGTCCTAAGACAAATCATTATAATGAGGAACTGGCTTTTCCATGGAGACCAGGGAGCAGTGTGGCAAAGGCTGCCTGCTCTGAACCACTTGTCCAAGGGCTTGCCAATGACATGACAGCAGAGTGGCCTCTCATTTTGTTTTACTCCTAATCTAAAACCTTTTTAAAAAAATGGAAAAACTTCAAATGATGTCAATCACAAAATATCTCTTCCTGGAGTGAGGGATCCATGGGAAACCACAGAAAAGTGGTTCTTTGCTGAGATTGCCCTTAATTCCAAGGATGGATCATCAGTAGCAGGCAACTTCAACAAAACCCATAGGCGCTCCACGGCCGTATCAGTGAACTCTCCTTATTGGTACTTCCATTCATGTCTTATTCTTTGCAGCCTCATAAAGAAACATTTGCTGTCCGTGTTGGCAAACCTAAAACAGCAAGAGGAAATGATTTTACTTCTCTGCACTGAGTTGACCAGTTGCTCAGCTGGGCAAAGACCACTCTTGCTTGATGGCTGAGGTAGCAATTCACCCTCTGAGTGGAATAACCCACAGGCCAGGACTTACCTTCTGCCACTGACTTTTTGTGTTTGGCTTATAAATTATGTATTGCTTAAACTTCATATTCACCCATGGAGAACCATAAATTATTCCTACTCATTTTACCATACTCTATTCTTCTTGCTAGTGTTTTCTCTTACTGTAATTACCCTTAGCTATCAAAAGTGGATATATTGTTTTTCAAAATGAAAATTAAAAAAGTAAGTGACATTGGAATACAAAGCAGTGTCCTTTTTTTTTAAAGAAAGGAATGCCAAGGAGAAGAGAAAAATTAAACCAAACTTGTTAGCAGAGTTTAAACAAAAGATTACGTCATATTTTAATGAAGATCCTTTTCTAAAAATGAAATCACTTGGCCAGGACCATTTTGCCAAATATGCAGAAAATGTACGCAATGGGATTGCCAACATAATATTGTAATGGGTACTTCTGGAATGCAGTCTAGTGTTGTTATAAAAATAGGACATGGTGTTTAAAACAAGACTGCCTAATTGTGGGCACAAACAAAAAACACCTCCCAAAACAATAGGAAGAGGATCAAAGACTGTGGTTTTCCCCACTATTGGGAAGGGCAGGGGACCAGTCAAGTTTTTCCCTATAAAATTCCCATGGATTTGCATTGTCTCTAACTTAACAACTAGAGGCCACCTCAGGAACGTGTCAGGAAAGTGTATGCATATTGTAGGAGTCTGTTCTCCAATGAGCAGACTGTGCAGAGGGGAAAGGAGTGTGCTATTTATTTCAGAATAATTTGTAACCAGAATTACAGCAGATAAGAAATTTAATTTTTTTGGCTAAGCACATTATCTGCATGTCAGATGGTGGGACCTGCTTGATCTCTAAGGCTGGTCCAGCTGATCAAGATGCTACAGCTGCAGAATTTGGGAGAATATCCTTTAGGGAAGATGGCAGACTTTAGAGCATACCCATGCCTTTCAGAGTCCTTTGAGGCTCCAAGCAAAATTTAACCAATGGATGCATTGACATGTCAGCATAATTCTAACATTTTAACACAGCTATGAGCAATTTGGAAGAACATATGGTGAGCAGAAAAAGAACCCAAGAATGCCTCTGCAGAATGACACCAAGAGTGAAAATGAATATAAACGCAGAAAAAAAGACTGAAAGAAAACTCACCAGGAATGTGAAAACATTAATCATTGTTATGTCTAGATCATCAAATTACAGTCAATTTCTGTGCTATTTAATCCTGTCAACAATGAGAATACATTAATTTATCACAAAAAGAAAATGAAAACCAAGCTACAGTGTTCGTTTTCAAATATTATAAGTTTTTTTCCCAGTCTTTTCTGGATCCATCACAGGAATCCATTTTAATTTTAAAGAGTTAGTAGCTGGCCAGGTGAGCTGGGCTCTCAATGGTGGTTAAGATGAAAGGTGTGAAATGGCCAAGAGGAGAGACTTATGTGACACAGTGGTGCCCTCTGGTGATTCTGGTGTTTAGTTCATTTGTACATTTTTCATTCATTCACTCACTCATTCATTCACTCACTTATTCAGTCAGTCACTCATTCAACAAAAAGCTATGGATGGCTTACCTGTGCTGCCAACACTGTATAGTACTGACCCAAGCAGACAGACTTGCCCTCTCTCCACGGAGCCAGTGGAAGGCGAGAGTCAACACTATTGAACATGCATCCTAAGAACACCTGATGGGGCTAGCAAATTTGTTAGGGAAAAATCAGAACATACACAATGTAATTTTTGACACAATACAGCTTTCAGTCTGAGAGGAAGGCTATGCTTAATCTGAAAGAAATCACTAAAAAATATACATAAAGTAGAGTATGAGGAATTTATACAGAAAAATGAGAAAAAAGTAAAAATAAAGAAGTGATCAACGTAGGATGAAGTCAGTTGGGCAAAACTTCTTGGAAGAAGGACGTTGCTCCCTCAAAGGAAATAAACATGACATGAGATGATGCTTTAGGAGAGTATGTTCATGGGAGAGTGGAGGTCTTAGAGACAGGGCTGAACAGTGCTGCTCTCTGGAAGGGGGCCGCTGGGTTATGCCAGCTGCCTTTTGCTCACACCAGCGTGTCTGTGGGAACCCAAGTCACCCTTGTCAGTGCCCTGTCTAGATCCCCCTAACACTCCTGCTGGATGACGACATCACCATCACGTTCAACTTCCATCTGCGGGACCAGCGACTGTAAAGTCAGGAATGTCTCAGGGAATTCCCAGTTTCTTGGCTCCTCCTGTTTTGCCCCCTGTTTGAACCTCCTTGGCCTTACTAGATTGGTTGTACAAAAAAAAAATGTTTCATGTATTTCTACAAGAGTGCATGATCCCTGGGAGCAATGGCTTTCACCTCCAGGACGACCCACACTCTCAAAGTTAAGTGTCACAAAACAGATAAGGGCACAACATACTTTGACAGCAAGTCCACACCCAGAAATTCTGGAAAAACTAACCACGGACACTTGTTAGACTTGCTGGGTGGCTGTAAGCTCATCTAAAAGGAAATGAAACTAGAAAAAAAAAAAAAAACAAACCTCTAAGACATTGAAGAAGAGAAACAAGCCTGGGTCTAAGATCAAGGGGTTGGATCAAAGTGGCTTGCAGGGTGGGGCCCTGTCAACAAGGGGAAACCCGCAGGTGCCTCATCTCCGAAGCAGGTGGGACCCAGGCCGACCTCCATTCCCCCCACACGATAGTGGAGGTTACCAGAAGGACCCAAGCTTTGCCTTCTTAGAAACATTTATGTCTCAGTAAATGATCTCCTATGAAAAACACACATTACTTCACTATCATGGCATCTATACTAATTCTGCTGCTACATTTGACAGCTGATCTGTCCTCATACTATGACTCAGATGGAAGAGGGTTTTCCCAAGACATGTCAAAATTTGATATTTAAATTTGTATAGCTATCTGCATCCAGTTTATCTCAAAAAGAATCTTCACCGAAGCCCAGAGGCTCTACTAGAGGCTAGTAATGAACACATACTTAAGAATCTCTGGGCAACAAGGAGTTATGTGCCTCTGGGCATAAGAATTGGCCCATAAGGTGCTATAAATGGGACCAGTAGTCCTAACCCCTAGGGTGCCTGAAAGCTGTCTGAGAAGAACAAGCAGCAAGCCAATAAGTTTTGAGAGAGCAAAGGATCATCATATTGGATTTACGCCTAAAATCTCCTCCAAGTGCAGCCATGTCGGTTATCTGGAAACTGACTTGCAATCAGCAATCTTGGAGGGACGTTGGAGAGAAGGATGTATTAAAAAAGAAGGCAGGTGTGGCGTCTACCAAACTTCTTCCTTCCTTAGCAGGTCTTGAGTGAATACTGCTTTCTAGAATTCAATTTCCTCATGCTTAATATATGAAAGAGCTGAGCTAGATAACCCAGCTGTAGCATCCTCCGACTGTGAGAATTTTATGTAAAAGGATATTTGTGTATGCATCTCTTTACAGCACTTCTTATCCAGCAGAATTCATTATAATAACATCATCAGTGTACTGGTAACAGACACTGAGAACATGAAGGGGGAAAAGAACTTAATTTTATCTATTTACTTGTCTTATTCTGTGCATGTATCCCTTTAACTGTCTTTTTTCCCTTCTGAATAAAGCAACTAACAAATATCAGTGGTGTAGTGTGTTTCTACCTAACAAATTTCTCTGTGAATCTTGTAAAGTTTATCTATAAATTGATTTGGGGCAGAGTGTGAGCAAGACAAGCAAATGCTGACATTTCCTTCAGATTGAATTTCTTAACCAAAACAAAACTCAGATCACCTGGGAGGAGCTTGAGACTGGACCACTTGCAGGTACCCGAATTCAATGGATTTTTTACCAATCTAGCCCCCAAAGCCATATTGGAACCTAATCAAAACAAATGGCTTCTAATTAGAGTGGAAAGTATGTGGTGTATACATTGTAATATTCTACATTTTCCAGCAGGCTCCCTCTACAAAACAAAGGAAGAATAATGTAACATATTTTATAACTGTCTTAGGTAGTAGACCATTGCTTTTGGCTGGTAGATATAGAATTCCTTATTGATGACCCAAGACCACACTCTGAATCCCTGAATAATAGCTTTAAAATAAACTCCAAGTGCAAATCTATGCTTTCTGTTCTTAATTCACAGATTAAATATTGCCCATGGGCATGGTCACTTCACTGTCACTGCTGTCTTCTTCTGAAATAACATGGCCACTGTCCAGTTTTATCCAAGTCATTATGGGTAAATCTCATTTACCCAACAAACCATTTACTGAGAACCTACTATGTGTAGGGCAGTGTACTGTGTACAAAATACAAAATAAAGAAACACTCCTGGCTATAACTAGCTCACAGCCGTGGGGAAGAGGCATTTCAGCGAACAATGTGATTTCAACCTCAGGAAGCCTAAAGAACAGCATGGTTATTTCTCATGTGGGGGAACTTCAGGGGAGCAGAAGTTTGGGAATGATGGGCAGAGTTCAGATTTACAAACGTCTGGTTTGATGGGCTTGTAAATCACATAGATGGAAGATGAATTAAAAATGTGGGTTTGGATCTTAGGAAGGAGGGAAGGGCTGGAGAGAGGAAGTCTAGTGTGTGGTCAATGTCAAAATGGGCCCTGGTGCCCAGGAGGAGGGAGCTGGGGAAAGAAGACCTGGCCCCCGATGCCTGTCTGGTGGTTTTACACTGTCCCGCACCTGCCAGGGCAGCCTAAGCTGGCTCCACAGCACAGCTACACAAAAGCCTTAACGTCCACTGGAAAGTAAATGTGTGTGTCTGTGTGTGCATGTGTGTTGAGGTGAAGCAAGGAGACTGGCAGAAAACAGATGGAGTCATTCCTCCTAGTTTTAGTTAAAAAGCCCAGAATGGACCATTTAACTACAGCCGCCATTTATTCATCTGATGAACAAGCGCAGATTTTAGAGTAATTCACCGTCTTTTTCTCCACAACAACACAGACACTAGGAATAGACAACCACTGATTGATGTTTTATTAACTTTAGATATTTGTGCTCAAAGTCAATTCAGTTATTTGTGAAAATACTTTGTTTTTGTCTTTCCCAGTATTAACTGTCATGCTTTTATAAAATTAAAATTAACTTTGTAAAAATTCAGTTAAAATGTATCCCAAATAGAAATTTAAAAGACAATACAGAGAAGAGGTGGTTATCAAACTAGTACTTGGAAAAATATATATTTTATATTTTAATCAACTCAAAAGAATAAAAAAATATTGAATGAAAAAGTAGTGAATAAAATACAGCAAGGGGGTAAAATAGATTATTTAATACATTTTTTATCTTGACATTCAGAATCATTCAGTTCAATAAAGTTTTAAGATTGAAGATTTGGTACACATACTGTAATAAAAAATCCACCCAGTGTCCACCCAAATTTTTGTATTTTAAATATTTCATTCCTTTATTTACTTGAGAAATGACTCGGGAACCTTACCAAGACACCCAACCTAGAATGTGTGTCTAGTGTGGTGTTTAGAATTTCATTTTGAATCTGCTCCATTGCACAAGATGGAGAATGAATAAGCCTCACACTGCAAGTCCCTCCACCACAGCCAAAAAATGGTTTTGGCTGGAAAAGGCGGGATCAGGTTCCATCAGACGCCCACCCAGTGAAAAGACCACATCAGAGAAGCATCCCAGGACTAGCTTTGAGCATTGCTGTTTCCTGTGAAGCCTCTAAGGTTAGCTTCCTTGGGGAGTCACCAAAGACAAGCAGATGAAGTGTTTTACCCATTATTATCTGTACAGGAGTCCAAAGATAGAAGAGCAGATACTAAATAGTATATGTTTACCTTGAAAGATTTGCTTGTTGTCCTTCCTGGCAATAGTAAGACATCAGCCATCATGTTCTCTGGTAACAATTTACTGAACATCCAAGAAGGACCTTGCTAACTTTTCTATTTTACCTTTGTCTATTCTCAGATGCAGGATCATCTAAGGAGGGTTTCTAGTGAAATACAGTGATCCAAGAGGAAAAATACTGGGTTGGAGAAATTTAGGTCTTGTTTCAGACTTACCATTTATTAATTGTGCTCTTGGCTAAGTTACTTGTCTCTACTCTTTACATTCCTCATGGGCAGAGAAGGGATGAAAATGCCCCCCTCACTCCATCCACATGGGTGCTGTAGAGATAACATGAGGTTTACATTGAAAGATAAAATTTGCACTATAAATGAAACTGCCCATACTTCATTTGTCTCTGAACGCAGCGCTCATCACTTTCTTGTAAGTTGGGTAGTGACATGCTTGAGATTTAAAACATGGGATCCCTTTAGAATCCCTAGAAGAAATCTGCATTGAAGATGCATTGAAGACCTCTTGTGAAAATGGTGACACTTCATTCAACTTTTATTACTTTATGCCACCTATGTGTCTCTGAAATTACTTTCAGCGATTCTAGTGATTAGTTGGTGAGAAAGGTAAATGGTGGGCAATTTTCAGTGACTGCAGGCTATCATCAAATGCAATTTCTGTTAATTCAGGCTGACCATGGGAGGTAACACGAATTTGTGCTGATTTTTTCAAGGGCATATTTTGAGGGACTGGAAACTTCAGCCTGAGTTGTGCTACACTAACTGAAGATTGTATGTGTTTTTAAGTTCATATTTAACAGCAGTTTACAAAATAAATTTTCAAAGAACTGAGTATGGAGGACTATTTCAGTATCACATAATGTAGGAGACCTTTTCCTCCAGGTAGGAAGCAGAGGTATCTCTAGGGTCTCTACTTGCCCTCTTTCTCCTCCAAGGAGCAGGAAGAGGGTTTAATTATTTAGTGGTGAGCTAATTCTTGGTAGCAACCACTTTGAGTAAAGTGAGGGCTTTTGTAGTTGCTTCCATTGCTTTGCAGGTCAGAGCACAATCAACTGATCCTTGAGGAAGGAAACTGATTTTTAAGCAAATCATGTGACCCTTTTTTCACTTGAAATGGTTGAACGATAATGCCAAGAAGAGAACTCTGGCCAAGAAAGGGCAAAAATAGGGAACAAACTGCAGCAGCAGAAGGAAAACTTCAACTTCATCACCAAAGCTGTGCTCTTCTTATCCAAATGAATATAAAATACAAATATGTAAAGGTAACATTTCTAGTCATAAGTGAATGGCTGTTTGCTTTGTTATCCTCTTTACTTTTAGTATTTCTTAACTTAAAATGAGAGATAGTGAGAAGGCAAAGATGAAGAAGACCAAGACGAAGAAGATAAAGGAGAAGAGAGATCGTGACAACCATTGGCACAAAGGTCAGGTGCAAATCACAGCAGTAACATGCAACGAAGGTCAGACATGTCCTCCTCACCCAGGGTCAACTACAGAAGGCTTTCAGAAATACAGATTCCTGGATCACAACATAGATACCTTGAACCAAAATTTCCCGGGAGAAAAGGTGAAGGAATCTGTGTTTTTGAAAAGGAGGTTCTTAAGCTTAGCAGAATTTTAAAATGACCTCATTAACCCCACCAAGATGACCCCAGCCTATACCTTGGGGAGCTACTGCACAAAGTTACTGCACACCTTGCACTAGCCCTGTCCCCACCAACCTGGTCATGCTAGTCTCTCAAGAACGACCTTCCAAAAAAAAGGGTGTCCCAGACAGAGACCAACTCCACCACCGACTGGAGACATTGTCCTGCATGGTCCTCGAACTCTCCACATCTCAGTGGCTTTATCTCTAAAAAGTGGGGGTGATGCCTGTATTACAGGGATTGGGAGAGCAGCTGATGAACTGTCTGGATGTGCACATGCCTTGCATAAGACATAAGATGGAGAATGTGAGTTGTTCTGCCCCAAACCAGAAGAAAGCACCAACATAAACCATAACATGTGTGGACTGGCTATGTATCTGAGCGGTGTTAGTTTCTATGAGCTCTCCATAAATAAACATTTGTTTTCCTTTGTTCTTGGGTTAAGACAATTACCCACTTTTCTTGCTTTGCCTTTTTCAGCCAATGTGCCAAAGCTTCTTTGTTTTACAAAATGTCTTCCTGTATTACTCAGTCCTTTCCCTTCTGATGATCAAAGACCACCAAACAAAACAAAACACATTTTTATCTTAGTTCATCAAGTTTCTTTACCCGGTAGCCCTGCTGTCATGTTGCTTATTCCATTCTAGAAGATATGCCAGGGCAAGTTTCTAAGAGTCTGTGATCGGATGCTTTCAAATGAGGACATTTTAAGATGCTGGGTCAGGAAAAACTCAGTGAGGTTTGCAGTCCTCCTACTTCCCTTCAGCTGACATTCCTGTGTCGATGCCAATATGGAAATGCACTTGTTTTCCAGGCTTTCTTTCTTCATATCTCATTAGGATTCTACAATGTTGCAAAATAAAACCACTTCAAGGACAGTCAGATGTGTGACCAATGCAAAACTCTAAAATCCCACATTATTCTGATTTATTTGCTTTCTTTCCATTAAATCACCAAAGCAAGACTATCAAATTTATTGTGCATGGCAAAAGACATGACAGGTAGATGCCCAAGATACTCTTACAATCCTTTTGGGAGAAAATCTGAAAATCTGTCGATTTTAGATTTCTGTACACTTTGGATTTCTAAAGTATAATTGCAAATTATACTTTTGTTTTTGCCAAACTTTCAAGCTTGACATAATTGGAGCTTCTAGATTTCTCTAGTTTTCTCCTCTAAAAACAACTCAGCCATCTAGGTTTTCTTCACTGGATTTAAACTTATAAACCACAATTTATAGTTTCCTGTGATGGTCTGGACAAGCAAAGTTCTAATTTATAGCTAACAAAAAAGGTCCCAAAGTGTCTGTCTTACTGAAGATTTTAACTTAATTTTGTCCTTTTATTAAACTATCTGACCTTAGATAGTATTACAGATGAGTCACAGTCATATGACAGGCAAAAGAAAAAGTTTTGTATATAGGGTCCTGCTTAGAATTTGGCCTCAAAAACATCCCCTGCTGGTGTGTTCAGCATCACAAAGACAGCAGGGTACTATCAGAAATGTTTGTATCAAAAAGTGAGCACCAGCATCAGCATCTAAGTTGGGTGACAGTTACTCTCAGAGGGTTCCAAAACTCAGCTGAAATCTCCCTAATTCAAAATAAATAAACAAGCAGCCTTTTATCTTTATCATCTGTTTTTGTGAGTTTAATTCTCTCTCTTTCCCTCCCTATTAAAAAAAAAAATCTCAGCAGAGCAGGTTCCCTTCCCTGATACCCATCAATTGCTCAGCACTTAAAAATCTGATCAGCGCCCACAGCAGACCACAGCGACCGACCACAAACTGTGACACTTACAGAATGCCTGCTGTGCATGGGCCACTCCTTGGGGCATTTGGGTATAACGGATCTCAGTCACCCACAGTAGCAAGTGCCAACACCCTCTTTACAAGTTTGGATCCAAAATATTAAGAAATTTTACTAAAGGCAGCTCAGGGGTCATTCCTTGTCTCATGTTCAAATGTTACAAAACAATGAAATTGTTGGGGAAGATGAACGTGGTTTTACTGACTAAATCTCAGAAGACCAGCATTTGGAAACCCCTGGTCAAAACTGGGAGACAAAGAAAATATGCCTTGACCCTGCAGAGATCATAAGGTGGAAAATGTGATTTTTTTCTTTGACATTTCTTTTTTGAAAAGACTTTACTTTTTTAGAGCAGTTTTACGTTCACAGCAAAATTGAGTAGAAGGCACAGAATTTTCCCACATACCTACTGCCTCCACACATGGAGAGCCTCCCCAACTATCAACAAATACCCACAAGAGGGATTTGTTACAATTGGTGTACCTACATCAACACCTCAAAATCACTCAAAGTCCATAGTTTACATAGTGGTTCCTCTTGGTACTGTGCATTCTATGGGTTTGGACAAATGTATAATGGCATGTATCCACCATTATGGTATCATACAGAGTATTTTCATGCTCTGAAAATCCTCCGTGTTCCACCTATTCATCTCTCCCCACCCTTCTTAACACCTGGCAACCACGGATCTTTATATTGCCTCCATAGTTTTGCCGTCTCCAGAATGTCATGGGTATGAAATCATATGTAGATTTTCATATTGTCTTCTTTCACCTAAGAAGATGCATTTAAGGTTCTTCCTTGTCTTTTTATGGCTTGAGAGCTCATTTCATTTTAGCACCAGATAATATTCCATTGTCTGGATGTACCACAGTTTATTTACCTATTCACCTACAGAAGAACATCTTGGTTGTTTTGCAGTTATATATAAAAGGTTCTATAAGCATATGTTTACAGGTTTTGTGTGGATATGTTTTCAATTTATCTGAGTAAATACCAAGGAGTACAATTGCTGGACCATAAAGGAAGAGTATGATTAGCTTTGTAAGACACCACTAAACTGTCTTCCAACGTGGCTGTACCATTGAGCATTCCCACTAGCCATGAATGAGAGTTCCTGTTGCTTCACATCTTCTCCAGTATTTGGTGTTGTCAGTGTTCCTGATTTTGGTCATCCTAATAGGTGTATAGTGATATCTCATTGTTTTAATTTGTATTTCCCATATAAATCATCTTTTTATATGCTTATTTGCCATCTGTATAATCTTCTTCAATGAAGTATCTGTTAAGGTCTTTGGCCCAATTTCTAATTGGGTTGTTTGTTTACTTACAGTTGAGGTTTAAGAGTTCTTTGTATATTTTGGATTAGAGTATTTTACCACATGTATCTTTTGCAAATATTTCTCCCAGTCTTTGGTTTGTCTTCTTCTCATTCTCTTGATATTGTCTTTTGTAGAGTGGAAGTTTTTAATTTTAATGAAGTCCAGCTTATCAATTCTTTCTTTCATGGATTGTGCTTTTGGTGTTGCATCTAAAAAGTCATCACTATACCCAAGGTCATCTAGGTTTTCTCCTATGTTATTTTCTAAGAGTTTTATGGTTTTGCCTTTTACGTTTAGGTCTGTGATACATGTTGCATCTAAAAAGTCATCACTATACCAAAGGTCATCTTGGTTTTCTCCTATGTTATTTTCTAAGAGTTTTATAGTTTTGCCTTTTACATTTAGGTCTGTGATCCATGTTGAATTAATAATTGTGAAGGGTGTAAAGTCTGTGTCTAAAACCATTTTTTTGTTTGTGGATGTCCAGGTGTTCCAGCACCATCTGTTGAAAAGACTATCTTTGCTTCATTGTACTGCTTTTGCTCCTTTGTCAAAGATCAGTTGACTATATTTATGTGCATCTATATCTGGATTCTGTTCTTTTCATATATTTATCTGTCTATTCTTACACCACTCTCTTGATTATTGTAGCTTTGTAGTAAGTCTTCAAGTCAAGTAGTGTCAGTTCTCTGATTTTGTTCTTCTTCAATTTTGTGCTGGCTATTCTGGATCTTTTGCCTCCCCATATAAATTTTAGAATCAGTGTTTCAATATCCATAAAGTAACTTGCTGGGCTTTTGATTGGGATTTCATTAAATCTATAGATCAAGTTGGGAAGAACTGACATCTTGATAATATTGAGTCTTCCTATCCATGGACATAGAGTATCCCTCCATTTACTTGCTTTTCCCCTCTCATCAGTTTTGTAGTTTTTCTCATATATGCCTTGTAGATGTTTTGTCAGATTTATACCTATTTCATCTTGGGGGGGTGCTAATGAAAAGTGTATTAATTTTCAAATCCTACTTGTTTGTTGCTAGTGTGTAGGAAAGTGATTGAGAAAGTAAGCTTATCTCACTCCACTGTCTGTTACCATCCACTGGCTTCCCACTGCAGCGACAACAGAATATAGATGCATTTCCCAGGTTTGTAATGCTCTACATCAGTGGTTCTCAAACAGGGGATTTTCCTCCAGGAAACATTTGGCAATATCTGGTTGTCACACCTGGGATCTAGCAGGTAGAGACCACAGATGCTGCTATTGATAAATGTCCTACAGTGCACAAGACAGTTTTTCTATTAGTTCTAGGAGGTTTTCTTGTTTTGTTTGTTTTTGTTGATGATACTTCTTTTTCACTAAAACAAACTCTTCTCACAATGGAGTAGCATTAAATAAATCGTGGTATAGCCTAATTGGAAAATAGTACTGCCATTAAAAATCTATGTTGGTAACATGTATTCATTGACTTGGGGAGTATGTATACAAGTCAGGTTAAGACATTTGTCTGCTGTGGGGACAGACAGCCCTTGTGTCTCAGTGACTCAGCACACACAAAGCTTATTTCACGCTCATACCAAACCTGGTGCAGGTTAGAAGGCATCTCATCCTGGCTCTGCCACAAGTAATTAGGAAGTTTCTGATGTAGAAATGAGCTCAGCACGTTCTACAGATGGGAGAATTGAGGAAAATGGCTACAATGGTGAATAAACGCAAGGTTGGTAGAAGACCCAGCTTGTGTAGAGCAGACTTTTCACTGTCAGCATTACTGACATTTAGGCACAGAAAATTTGTTGTTGCAGGGGCTGTCTGTGTACTGTTTAGTAGTATCCCTGGACTCTTCTAGCATACACGGCTGAAAGGGTGTGTTTGAGGACCGTTGTTGTAGAGCATTGAAAGCCTGGGAAAAACGTTTATATTTTGTTGTCACTGCAGTGGGAACCAGTAGATGGTAATAGGCAATATCATCCATCTATACTTTAACAATATGATTCTAGGCAGGAGCAAAACCGGTAAAGCCATTGAGGAAGCTGCTTCTATTTTCCAGTCAAAAGATGATGGTTGCTTTGCCCAGGATGGTAGCAAGGCAGGTAAGTGGTGTTATCGGTCAGCTTTGAGAGCTGTGAGTTGGTAGAAGCTACAAAGTTTGTTTTTGGGTTGAACACTGCATGTGAGGGAGAGAGGGACACCAATAATCAGGAATCAATAATCACAATATCTGCCAGTGGCTTCCAAACATTTATTTTTGGAATTGGATTGAGTTGGTTTATAAGAAATGTCTAAGGAGCTTGTTAAAATTATAAATTCTTGAGGCTCACACCTGGAAATTCTGATGTATTAAAACTGGCAAGTGGCCCAGGAAGCTATTTTAAACATAATTCTTCAGTGATTCTGAAAGGAAGTTAGTTTTGCAACTGCCAGCATGCTCATGTGGGTTGATGTGGAACTGCAACCACTGGTGGATCAATATTGTGTGTTACTCTATTTGCAGTAAGAGCCCAGAATGGTAACTGATTATTTCTGAGATATGGGCCTATAGAATGCTTTTTTACTTCATTTTTCAGATTTGTCTTTATTTCAGGTTAGTAATGAACACCTGCTATTTCATAATTAGGAAAAAATGTGTCACATCATAACATGGCTAGAGCCTACAAAGAACTTATAGAGCCTACAATGTCATAAATAAAATGTGGTTTGGCATTCTTCCACATCTAGGCTCAGTGTAGACTACACAAAATGGTAGTTTGATATAGGAGGTTATATTAAAGAAATTCAGCATGTTTCCTGGAATTTATATGCTGAGAAGTTTTTATTTTACTTTAAAATATATGAGAGAAGACCCTTAATTGATGTTTATTTATTCCTGAGGGAAAATATTTGCCACTGAAAAAGTATCATCAAATCTCACTTTTCTGGGTCTCATGGAGAAGAGGGTAGAGAGTTTTCACTCTAGGGTTGTAGTGTAGCATGACAATTCTATTTGTTCTCTCACAGAATCATCAGGATATAAAATTCTGAGAGTCCTTCAGTATTTTGCTGTATGAAAGGAGAAAAAGAGATGTGAAATACAGAGCTTGCCTATCTGATCTGATCAACACCTCTGGTGTTACTTCCACCCAAGATGAAGCCCATTTTGTACATAAGTCACGCTCCACCACCTTCTCTGCATGACTTCTGCCATTTTTCTTCCACAGAGTGGAGTGCAGTGCAACCCCACTAACAGTTAGAAAATTCATTCCATAGTGCTGAATTCTCCAGCTTTGGGATTTACCCAAAGTGCCATGGAATCACATCTAAATTTATGCTACTAAATTATTAAAATGTATGGAAAAATTCCAGTCTTTTATTCTTTATACTTCATCTTCCTTTACTAGAAACACCAGCTAGTACCAAAACTTATTTTTCAGAGCAATGTTAATTATAACACAATTTGAAATGTTTTAAGTTTCTATTATTTCATAGGACAAGAAGCTTATTCATTACCTCTAGGATGATTTTTTTACAACTTATACCATCTATTAGTTTGTTGGGACCCTTTTTGAGGAGGACTATTATGATAATATTTTTCCATCAAGTCACAAATATAATTGGAGATTAAGGAAAAGAGGAGAAGAAAATCACCTGTAACTCACCTTTCAGAGATGACCACTGTTAAAGATTTGGGAAGACGCATTTCTAAATTTCTTTTGTGACTATTTATACATTTATATATTTTCCATGGGGATATACTATATATAATGTGTTGTTATCTGCTTTTTTTACTTTTATTATATACTCATTTTTCATATAATGCATGATACATATCATTATTTACATCTATATCTATATAGATATAGATATAAATATCAGTTAATTTTTAGCACACAAAAAATATTAAATACCAATTAATAAAATGTAAGATTAATAGAAGCAAAGAGTAGAAAGGTGATTGCCAGAGGCTGAAGAGGATTTGAAATGGGGAGATGCTGGTTGAGGGATAAAGTTTCAATTATATAAGAAAAATAATTTCTAGAGATCTACTCTACCGTATAGTGTCTATAGCTAACAATGCTGTATTGCATATCTTAAATTTGCTGAGAGAGTAGATCTTATGTTAAGTGTTCTTAGCACACAAGCAATAATAAGAATGCAGGTGGTGAGAAGGAACTTTGGGTGGTGATGGATTGTTTAAGGCCTTGATAGTGATGGTGGTTTCAAGGGTGTAAGCTTATTCCCAAACTCATCTAGTTGAGTACATTAAATATGTACACCATTTTACACATCAATCACACCTCAATAAAATGGTTAAATTTTTTATGGAAAAAATAAATACAGTTTCAACAACAAACTAGTAAGCAAGCATCAGCAACTCAAGGTTAAAAGTTACATGAAAACCACTGAAGGAGAGCTTCCTACAAACAAATTACTCTCTTTTATGATGAAAAATACACTGAATAATTACAAATCTGATGGGAAGTCCTTTACCCTTTAACTATTCACTATTGTTCTTAAGCTGGTAAATGTTTTCCAGCCTTACTCTTTGTGACAGGCAGAACGATGGCCTTCAAAGTTGTCAATGCCCTAATCCCCAAACCCATTAGTATATTATCTTACCTGGAAAAGGGAGTTTGCAGATGTGAATTAGATTGGGAACCTTGAGATGAGCAGTAATCCTTGATTATGTGGGTGGATCCAATGTAATCACATGGGTTCTTAGAAGTAGAGACTCTTCCTCAGCTGTGGTTAGAGAGAGATGTGGTGACCTAAAAAGGGTCAGGAAGAGATGCAACATAGATGACAGAAGGACTTGACCTGCCATTGCTGGCTTTGAGGATGGAGGAAGGGACCTAAATCCAAGGAATGCAGGTGGTCTCTATAATCTAGAAAAGGCGAGCAAGTAAATTCTCCCCTACAGAAAGCGTTCAGAAAGGTACACAACCTAGTCCATACCATGATTTTAGTCCAGTGAGATCTTTGTCAGACTTCTAACTTAAATAATTGAAAGATAATAAATTTGTATTGTTTAGGCCAACTAATTTTGTGGTAATTTGTTACAGCACAGGAGAAAATGAATCATACTGATCAATGAAACAATAGCAATAACCAGCTGAGAGCATTTTACTATCAAGGCTTTGAGTCAAGGGTTTATCAATATTTCTCAATATTTTAAGGACTTGTATACTAACATGTATATTCTTTCTGTTAAAAAAAATAAGCTAAGTTTTAAAATGTGAATTTATCATCTTTAATTCTGTAGCATGAAATGCTTTTGGCACACTGTGCTCTGAGGTTTAGAAATAAAAGATCTTTACCTATCAGAAAAATATTTAGTTATCTCTCTTCCTCTTGTCTGGCAGTTCTAGAAGCAGCTGAGCTTCTGATTTCTACCATCATCAACACCCGCCTGGAGGTGACAACACTCCAGAAACAGCCTGGCAGACAGTGGAGCAAAAAAGACAGGAGGTAGCACATTGCATCTTAGAAACTTAGTCCCCATAGTGTAGGTGGGAACAAGAGCAGAAAGAATCCTGGTAGCAAGGGATGCTGAAGATTATAATGGACTTCATCTGCTCCAACTCTGGAGTGTCAAAAAGTTGGACAGTAGTCAGGGGAAAAACAGAACTTATGAAAAAATACTGAAAAATATAGGACTTTTGAAAAAGAAAGACTGCAAAAAAAATAGAACATTTAAAAATAAACACTGCAAGGAAGTAATGAAATGGGAACATCATTCTAAAAATTCAGAGAAAGGGCATATCTCTGAAAAAAATTAGTACCATAAACCATTGATCGGTGAGGAGTATACTCACCAATATCCAAATTGACCTGTCCTTTGTCAAAAGGAGCAGAAAGGTTTTAGGAACAAACAGGCTGAGATGAAAAGGCAGTCAGAGAAGTGACAAAGAAAGAGCTGCGGGTAGGTTGAAACTCAATAGCACTGAGGATGGACAAGAGAAGCAGCATGAAGCAAAGCTTGCCATAGAACGTTACATTAGTGAGAGTGGGTCAGATTTGGTAAACTATCCTATATGAATAGGAATAGGAAAAGAAAATTTATATAATGATGGAGAAAGGGACAGAGATGGAAGACACAGAAAGCTTATCCAAGCCAAGAATTGTAAATTATTTTCATAGAAGAAAGCAGAACAAGTACAACAGAAACCAGGAGCATAGACACAATTGAAAAATACCTTACTGAGTTGAATAAATATGTTTTTACAGAGATTGAAAGGACTTGTCATCTGACACAAACCTCCCCTTCATGGCTTTTCTCATCAACAATCTGTGCTTCATTCTGTGTTAATCTTCCTCATAGTCAGTGTATTGATTACAACTTCTAAAATTGTTAAATGCATAGGAAAAACTAAAACCCTACACCACTCAAAACTGGGTTTTCTATTATTATGAGCTTCCAAGTAATTTTTGATATATTTTTCTACATTTTTCCAATTTTCTAAGGTGGCATATATTATTCATAATCAGAAAATCTGATATGATGTTTAACTTAAAATATACTAGTCTGGAAATACTATTCAATTATGTTTAAAAATAGGTACAGAAAAAGGTTGGAATTCTTTAATATTTCTCCCTTCAAATTTTCTACATTTATTAAATTTCCATAAATTTTCTATAACAATCATGAATAATTTTTACAAAGTAAAAAAAGGAAACCTCATTCTAAAGCATACCTGGCTTCTTGGAATAGAAGAGAATATAGCAGAGGGGTCCACATGCCAAGATCTAGTATCACACGTGATATCTAGTATCTAGTAGCACATCAAAAGCATCTACGTGTTCACTGCAAGTGACCCATGATGTGCGCATAAGCAAAGATCTTTTGATTGTGGTGGAAAATTTCCAGGTAACAACTTTTAAAATCATGGCCAACTTCTTTTCAAAATGGTATTGTGGTTTTTGGGCCCATCTCAAAGCCTTTATCTCCATCAATACACAACTGCACAGGTATTTCAATACATAGCATTTCCAGAACATAGTATTTCTCACAGCAGATTAAAAAAAAACAGATGAACCAGAACCTTAAAGCAACTCTTATGCAAATTATCAGTTTTAGAGGGTATTGGAGTCTGCTAAGAATTCCTGAAGTGGTTTGCTTGAGGAGATCAGTCTTATTTCACAGAATATTCAGTGTTGTATGTTACTCTTAGGGAATTTTAACAAGCAACAGCACTTATCAATATTAATAGAGATAGTTAACAGATATTGAAATGTTTACTATGGGCCCACAAGTTTTCTAAGCATTTTAAATGTGTGAGCTTATTTAATCCTCACAAAAAATCATAAGGTAGATGCTAATATTACCTCCATTGTACAAATGAAGAAGCTGATGGAGAAAGAGGTTAAGTGACTTTCTTATGTTTTCTGCAACTCCATAGTGGTGGGGGAATCAGATATAGCCAATCTGATTTGAGTGTTCACCTCTATGATAGACTGCTTTTATCAGTCAAGGTTGTCCAGAGGAACAGAACCAACAGATTATCTATATCCATATCTATATCTTTACTTATAGATCTATCATTTATCTCAATACCTATTCATCCATCCATTACCTATCTATCTATCTATCTATCTATCAATGTATACCTCAGTCACACTCTGCACTCTTCATTCAACTACAGTAAATACTTAGAATTACAGAAAATGCCATGCTACTTATTCACCTCATGCATGTGTTATTTTAATAGAAGAATTTTTGCAAGAAAAAAAACCTGTCACCCAGGCCCTTCTGGGGTCCTGCAGTATCTCAAAGTTGGCCAGTTCACTGCTGTCACTGGCCTCCATGGTAACTGTGGAGTCTTAAAACAGAGGCACTACACTTCTCCTCCGGCCATCACAAATGACCTGCCATTTCTATATCCACCTGCATCACACAGAAGTCTTAGCAAAGATTTGTTAAGGATGTCAGCTAGAGAGAAAATGTATGTATCTTATGAAGAACTTCAGATCAACTTTCCTGCATGTGGCAAGCATTCTAGAAGTTCTATGATTGCTCCCCGACATAACTGGCATTTGCAGTAGTGAAGAGTTGTCCTGCCAAGACCAGCTCATCCCTGATCTGTGTCTTTTATTTTCAGTGCTGCCAACACACACTGACATCACTCATTTTCCTACTTCTTGAGTTTTGAATAGGGCATGAAACTTTTTCCTAGCAGTTCCAGAACCTGGAAATTTTTTGTGATACAGCTCAAGAACTCCTTCATGTTTCAAAGGAAGGGAAGTGGTTCCTTTGGCCTCTGTTTCAAGCCTTCCAGTGAAGCTCTCAGAAGCCCTTTGAGGGAGACTCCAATCAACCTGAGCTTTTCTCCAGGGAGACCATCTGCTTCCACAGTCACTGAAATGTGAACTATGAACAACCAGGGAGACGGACCCCTGCAACTTGCATAGTCAGGACAAAGGCAGCTTTAATCCTTCCTTCCTTTACTGTTAGGACTTTTTTCTGCTATAAGGCACTTGGGATTCAGCCCTGCATCTGGAATAGCTAGATGTGGAAAGTTACTGTCAGTGCTTAAGGGAGATTTGTTCTTCTCTTTAAAACCTCATTTTCCTCTTTGGTTTAAAAATAGAGTTGAACCTCTTAAAGCTAGCCTTATTTCAGGATTCCATGGAGGCTACTAAATTGTCAATTGTCAAGCCTAGTTTGCATGCTGCAAAGATGGTACAGTTATGTTGGTTTTTACTTATTTCAGAGTTGCACATTCTGGTTTTTCAAGTTCCGTTTTGATTACAGGATATTCCAATTAGATATGAATATTTTTTGAGGATTAAAATGCACATGGGGTTATTTCTTGAAGCACTGTAAGTTAAATCTACACCATAATTCCTAAAGAAATAAGCCAAGGGCACTCCAGTTAAAGTTCTGATAACCTCACTAGTAACCTTAAAATTCAGATCTCTACAGAAAACGATCTGAGTTGTCAGTCATAGAGAATATAGTACATAGTTGAATGCTTGTCAAATTGACCCCAGATAGCTGCATGAACAGTGTGCACCTGAGTGGGAGACATGCAAACCCAAAGGAATTATCAAGACTTTTTCAGGCAGAAGAATTTTTAGAAATAAATCAGTTCCTACTGGATAGTTGCAGAAGATCAGTGAGTTTTTTTTGTTTTGTTTTTTTGTTTTGGTTTTTTTTTTTGTGACAATGGCCATATAGAAAGTCCAAAGGGAAAAGGTCAGAAGGCTTTAGAAATGTGCACATTGAGTTTTTGAGGCATATTAGTATCATAGTCTTGAGGAAAGTGAGCAAAGTGGGATGTTCACACCTCTGCATCACTTCTGCTGTTTCAGAGGGGAATTTCATTCATTGGAGGAACAGCCTGGAGAAGAGAAGAGCCTGGCTTTGGAGGGGCACACCCACTGGCCTCAAGGAGCTTAGGGTGACTAGAACCACAGTCTCCATTGTGGGCCGTAGGTTAAAACAGCCCCTCCTTATTGTCCAGAGATGAGAACAACACGAGGACTTATTTCTAAACCTTAGTATCTCCAAAAGGAGTTGCTCAGCAACTCGAATTTGCCAAACTTCGTAAAACCAAAACACTGAAGCAGCTAAAACTGTTTATCCTTTCCTTTAATAGAGAGAAGAAAGTGGAGTCTGCTTGCTACCATAGTTTAGTTACTCAGTTAACTTAGTTATTTTAGAGAATGATTCTACAGGTCCACATTCCAAAAATTAAGTTGTTAAAAGCAATCCTAATGTGAGTGCCAAATGTTTGGTTCAACTGGTACAATGAACCAATAGTTTCCCATGTTTTGTGTGTAGCTATATATTTATATTTAGTCAATTGTTAACTGATTCAAATACTGATAAATACCTATGTTTCTATGCTTAACATATAATTTATATGTTTTACAACTGCTTGGTACAGTATTCCTTATCTTATAAAGTTGAGATATGTGTAACTGTATGTTGGGTGTATGCATATTGTTATGGTTGTCTGCTTGAACAGAGAAATATTACAGGTGGGCAAACAGATTTTCACTGTTAATTACAACAACCAGCCCATGCCCCTGCATAGGGCCATCTTTGGTTGATCAGGTAGCTCTTGACTGTCATCCTTTAAGTATGGATTTTGAAGACCTAATACTTCCTATGGTCCTTTGTTCTTCCTATACCTACCAGGCACTATTCATCCAACCATCCATCCATCCATTCATTCATTCATTTCACTATTGCAACCAGTAAATCTTTACTGAGTACTCACTGGGCCTCTGCAATACTCTGGATAGAAAATATTTTGTAAACAAAACACTTTCCATTCTCATGGCACTCAAACCTTTTATGTTTTTCTTCCATTCCAAGTCCTTTGGCCATCTCAAAGTAATAATAATGACAATACAACTTTTTTTTTTCCTTCTGCTTACCTTTGGCTTTACAAACATCAATGGAATCCAACTTCATGCTTGGCATTATTATCACAAATTTTAACACCAGTTTTATTGTTCAGTGAGTTTGTGTCTTAAAGCCAAAGCACTAAAATTTAGTCCCCAAAATATTTCAACTGTTCAGTCCTTAAAATTATACCACACAAATAACCATTATAGTGTGGTGCTTGTTAACATGTAAATATTCTTTTTGAGAAACGTGATATTTTTTCTATTATTGTATCACTTAATTTTTCTTATAGACTTGGGAAGAATAATCAAATACAAGCTGACAATTGTGTAACATTTACAATGCAGCACATCTCCTACAAAAATGCTCTTTTTACAAAGATTCAGTTTTGGTGCAGATTCTGTAATGTTCCCTTGAAGACAGTACAGCCCAGGCAAATGGGTGACAGAAGAGGGAGAAAGTGACATTCAATTTTCCTGAATTATGTTGTTATTTTGCATTTAAATTTATTTAAAGGAAGGGCATGGCTTCCCTTCAAAGCATGTATTTCTCCTGATGACTTTTATTAGCAGTAAAATAGATCCCAGAGACCAAGGAGTTGGAGATTTACAACCTTCTGGAAGTCTTATTTGCTTTTCCACCTACCACTCTGACATTGTTGAATACTGGTCTTGGCAGGAAGGCAGAGGTGGTCAGTAGCAGCTTGACAGCTTGATGGTTGTCCCATTATGCATTGTCCAGGGATGGCAGAGTTGGAGGAAGGGCCCTCATCAGCAAGGAAGAACACATCGATCAAGCTCACTTCTACGAGTGCTCCAGTGATGCACCATATTCTGGTCAATATATGCTTGGTGGCAATGGCCCTGGCAGCTAAGAGAAGGCGGTACGGGAAAGCTCTGCAGAGCTCACATTACCAACAGCAACAAATGTAAGAACGCTGTCCTTGAGACTTTTTCCCTCGCTAATTTATAATACAAAGTTGTTGTATTAGATTTTATTTTTCTACAGTAACTCTACCAACCTTCACATCATGGTTTTGCTTAATAGAGGCCAACCCTCAAAATGACCTGGGCCAAATCTAATCAAGAAGGTAAAGCTACAAAGAGAAGCTACTAACCCAGGGTCTTTCAAAGTTACACAGAACTTAGTATATCAACTAAAATGTGTTTCTCTGCCTCTCTCTATCAGCTCTGAGAATATTTTCAGAAATATGCAGCATTATCTCGCTAGAAATAAGTACAGATGTTTAAAAGATTTTTTAAAGCATGATGTAATGCCCTGGGTGCTCACAAACTTATTGCTGATGGAAATGTAAGTTGATGTAATGATTATAGAAGATAATTTGGCCTCTGGAGGCAAAATCCTTTAACAGATTTCGTAGACCTTGATGCTGAATTTTCATTCTCAAGAAGGCATTATAGCTGTAATTATTTTTATTTTCCTTTGCATATTGTAAGTTTTCAGTGTCTTGGGACATTTTTTCCCCCTTTCTGTAGGGGATAAAGGAATGCCTTTATTTATGCCCTTGAAAACCAAAGGTCACCATGCCTACTGGTGAAAGAAATCTCAGAAAAGGGAGAGGGCAAAAATGTTCCTTTTTCCTACAGCTAGAGAACAGCCAACACTGATCTGTGAATATGCTAACACAAATGCTGGTTTCTATAAAGTAGGAAAATGAGACCACCTAGTGAATTCTCAGTTCTCATACTCTTGTCCAGTGTGAAGCCTTTGCTAAAATATGTCACCTTATCCTGTTTCTGTTATGAAAACTGCCCTTGCAAGTGTTTTGTGAGCCTAGGGGCAGGACAGGAATAAAGACACAGATGTAGAGAATGGACTTGAGGACATGGAGAGTGGGGAAGGGTGAGCTGGGACGAAGTGAGAGAGTGGCATGGACATATATACACTACCAAATGTGAAATAGATAGCTAGTGGGAAGCAGCACATAGCACAGGGAGATCAGCTCGGTGCTTTGTGACCACCTAGAGGGGTGGGATAGGGAGGGTGGGAGGGAGATGCAAGAGGGAGGGGTGGGGATATGGGGATATATGTATACGTAGAGCTGATTCACTTTGTTATACAGCAGAAACTAACACAACAATGTAAAGAAATTATACTGCAATAAAGATGTTTTAAAAAAAGTGTTTTGTGAAACAGGGACACAAAAACTTCGAAGTTATTGCTACATCCTGTGAAATATGACCTACAACCTGGAAGCCTGCAGCTCTTGTCTTACTTAAATATATCCTGATAATAAAACATAGGTTGGCATATCTTTTTTCCTGAAAGGCTCAGATACTTGTGAGTTGTCACCGTTAAGCCACAAAAGAGGCCCATTCTCACATCTCCCCTTTCCCACACTGCCGGCAGTACAATCTACCCACAACTCTGTTGGATTCTACAATTAAATGGAAAGTTTCAGAGTCTTTTTAAAACTGATACTAACATTATCCTAGGAGAATAATTAGAAAAGTGGATGAAAAGAAAAGATATGTGTCTAAGAATGCTCATTGAGCGTTACAGATACTGGTTAAGAAAATCGGCACCTCTCTGATGGCCAAGGGAGAGGGGTTTGACCACCTGAGCATGTCAGTCATCTCATTATGCAAATCAGGCAATTGTGTCACATCTCCCAGATCGTTGGAAACATGTTACGAGTCAAAGAAAAAAATAAAGCAGGACACTGAACTCGAAACATAGGGTCAAAGAATTTAAAAATCTACTTAGGCATTGTGGTTGGCACTGAGCAGCAGAATTATGGGTGATTTTGGTCTTTTTTTCTTTCTATTCCTCTGAATTTTCCACTTTTTTATTGAGGTAGCATGGGTTTATAACGTTATATAAGTTTCATGTGTACAGCATTGTATTTCTAATTCTGTATACATGGTAGCACGCTCACCACCAAGCAATTTAGTTCCTGTCCATCACCATACAGTCGCCTCCTTCACTCATTTCACTCTCCCTTGCTCCTTCCCCTTCTGGTAAAACCACTACTTTGTTCTCTGTATCTACATGTTTGCTTTTGCTTGGTTTGGTTTTCTTCATTTATTTTGGTTTGTTTGTTGTTTATATTCCATATAGGAGTAAAATCATACAGTATTTGTCTTTCTCCCTTTGATTTATTTCCCAAAGCATACTACCCTCAAGGTTCATCCATGTGGTCCCAAAGGGCAAGAGCTCATCTTTTTATAGTTGAGTAGTATTCCATTATGTGTATATATATATATATGCCATATCTTCTTTATCCATTTATTTATCATTAGGCACTTAGGTTGTTTCCATATATTGGTTCTTGTACATAATGCCATGATGAACATAGGGGTGCATGTGAATTTTTCACTTTTTCTACAGTGAACATGGTATATTTATAATTAGAAAAAAATTACTAGTATATCATGAGAAAACCCCCAAAATATTCGTAAGCATCCCAATACTTCTGTGTAATGTACCAAATCTCTACATGGTTTTAGCCCTATTCCTGTATTTCAGAAAATATCAGTCTAGATAAAAAGTTGATTTATTTGTATTGACACTGTGATTTCTATAATACTCTATAATACTCTATCTTCCTCCAAAGTGAACCATTCATGAGAAACTGGACTTTTATTTGTCCATTTTTTTTTCTTGTCAATATTTAAGAAATCTATACTGCTTAAAATAAATGTTATTTTTCAAAATGCCCTTTCTTTCTTTGTTGAAATAATTAGATTATGAACATATCTAGTGAAGACTGAAAAACTATATAGAATTTACAGACCAAATTGTGGGCCCTATGAAATCTAAAATCAGTGCATTAAGTCCTAATTTTTGAGAGAACTGAGCAAAACACAGAAACCACACTGAATTTCTGGAGCTGTGTATGAGCACTACCCAGAACTCTGTGTAGCATGCTATCCCACACATAGCTTCCTTGGGAAGAGATGAAGCTGTCCACATGTGGGGTCATAGCATAGCACCAGGAATCGATTTACTGCTTCCATTAACATCTATCCATTCCCTTACCTTCCATTCTAGTGCAGGTGGCATTCTCCCAGAGATTAGGTTCACTTCCCAAAACTATAACCTCATAATCCTCTCTCAGTGTTCTGCCCATAGACCTCAGAGCAGGCGATGCCAGGGTTCTCTGGAAGTAGTCCCCACGCTCACTGGCAGCATTTGGATGTTTGGGTTTTCCTTGTTGACTGTCCTGGATGAATGTTTCACAACGACCTCCTTCATGCAAATTAAGGCAGCTCTTTCATCAGAGATGCCTCGTTTTAATGTCACCAACCCTGAAGGGTGTACACCCTGAATTTCCTTCCCCAGATTTGTCCTTGACAGGAGGGTGAGGATGGGGGCTTCCAGAAGCAGCAGGAATCGAGCAAGAAAAGTGATGGAAAAGGCACATGTGAGCAGCAAATCACAAAAAACTGATGTAGGAAATGCAGAGTGGGGCTTGTCATCCTAGACTTAGGACCAGGGCCAGTGGACCTCAGCATGGAGACTTTCCCTTAAATATCAAAAACCATTTACAAAACTAAGCCTGTCATTATGAGTAAAACTCATATTCTCATTTGCAAATGGTTGTAAAAATACAGAAAACAGAGGCAGATTTTTAGCAATTTAGCTCTCCTTGCAGGTGGTAAAGGAGCATCAAAGCAGAAATATTGTATCAGTAGTTTCACAAATGTATAAACATTAAATATGAAGGAGTTTACAGACAATGGTTTTGACACTGCTAGAAGACCAATGCTTTTAAAAAAATAAGGTTTGTGGGGAAGTTAATCTTGGCTAAGGGCTATAAAAGAATCTATAATTTTAGCTCAGAAACCAAGAGACAATAAAAGTGCCTATTGATTTTTTTTTCCCCTATGGTTTTCAAAATTTACAGACCCATTGCCTTTCATATCACCGATTAGCTGAAAATTAATGGTGAGAACAAGAAAATGACTAAGAAAACTTGTTCCTGGTGTAGTCACATCAGTCTGGGTGCTGTGAGTCAGCCAAAGTTCATGAGGACTTGGCTGTGCCCAGGTGGGCCACCAAGGTCAGGCATGGACCCAGGAGGGCGTTAGATATCCACAAAGGAAGAAGCAATTTGAGCAATTACAAGGGAAGAAAAACAAGCAAAGCAAGAGAAACTGCCATTGAAAGTGTCACTGAAAGCCTGAATGTCTGTGATTGCATTGTAACCAGTTCTCTGTAAGTTATATTAAGCTCTGACCCACAGAATGGAGTGGAACATACAGAAGAGGATCATCCAGAAGCACACTAGGTCCTTGAGAGAAGGGATCTGAGCAGACAGCATGGGCTGCAGGTGACAGGTTCAGGGGTGCTCATAAGAGGGGCAACTAGAGGTCATTGTGATGGGCTAGAAAAACATCAAAGCTGTAAACATCATGATCTCTGGACTGTGAATGTTACTTTATGTGGCAATAAGGGACTTTATGGATGTGATTGAGAACCTCAGGATGAAGAGATATATCTGGACAAAACTATAATTCAAAAAGATACATGCACCCCTATGTTCATAGCAGCACTAGTCACAATAGCCAAGACATGGAAACAAACTAAATGTCCATAAACAGATGATGGACGAAGAAGATGTGGGGTACACATACAATGAAATATTACTCATCCATAAAAAATAATGGAATAATGCCATTTACAGCAACATGGATGGACATAGAGATTATCATACTAAGTGAAGTCAGAAAGAGAAAGACAAATACCATACGACATCACTTATATGTGGAATCTAAAATGTGACACAAGGGCTTCCCTGGTGGTGCAGTGGTTGAGAGTCTGCCTGCCGATACAGGGGACACAGGTTCGTGCCCCGGTCCAGAAAGATCCCACATGCCACGGAGCGGCTGGGTCCGTGAGCCATGGCCACTGAGCCTGCGCGTCCAGAGCCTGTGCTCCGCAACGGGAGAGGCCACAACAGTGAGAGGCCCACATACCACAAAATAAATAAATAAATAAATAAATAAATAAATAAATAAATAAATAAATAAAATGTGACACAAATGAACTTATCTATGAAACAGAAAGAGACTCACAGTCATAGAGAACAAACTGGCAGTTGCCAAGGGGGAGAGGGGTTGGGGGAGGGATGGATTGGGAGTTTGGGATTAGCAGATGCAAACTATTATATATAGGATGGATAAACAAGGTCTTACTGTATAGCACAGGCAACTATATTCAATATCCTATGATAAACCATAGTGGAAAAGAATATAAAGGATGTATATATATCTATAACTGAATCACTTTGCTGTACAGCAGAAATTAATGCAACATTTGTAAAAATGCTAATAAAAAACAAAAACTAAAACAAAACATAGAGATCGTCTAGGATTCTCCATGAAGACCCAATGCAATTGCATGTACCTTAACACAAAAAGAGGCAGAGGGAAGTTTCACACACAGACAGAGAAGAAAGAGGCAATTTGACCACAGAAGCTGAGACTGGAGTGATGTGGTCACAAGCCAAGGAGCGCTGGCAGCCACCAGAAGCTGGAAGAAGCAAGGAACAAATTCTCCCCTTGAGCCTCTGGAGGGAGAGCAACCCTGCTGAGACCTTGATTTTGACCTGGTGATACCAATTTCAGACTTCTTCTCCAGAACTGTGAGAGAATAAATTTCTGTTATTTTCAGCTACCATGTTTGTGGCACTTTGTTACAGCAGCTCCAGGAAACTCATACTGTCATATTTGCAGCTATATTTCTGAATATTTGGAGTTGGTTACAACTGCCTGATTTCTTATGGGTCTCAGAATCTTCTAGATTCCTTTTGTTGTTATTATAAGCACACAAGTTTTAACAACTCCTTTTTTAAGATCACAGAGGAATATCTGGACCAGGTCAATGGCAGCAACAGTCACCAAGAACTCAGGCCCTGAGCTAAGACTCCCTAATAGCAGGGTTCCTGCCCTTGCTGAGAATAAACACACAAGAAAGTGTGATTCACCGTGTATTTTGTAAACCCATATGGAGTCTTAGAGTCACATACAGAGGGGAGCCACTGAAGGTTGTAGGGGTGGAGTGAGAGGATTCTGGCACTGAATATAGAAAGGATGGCAAAGGGAAAGATAATGTAGGTTGTGTTCATTCATTGCTGCAGAAAATCAATAATAAAATGCAGGCACAGGTAAGTGCCAACTCTCTATCAGGGTCTCCACAATTTTTCTTACACGATCTTACACAGCGTTACTATTATCCCCATGTACACAGTGAGTCTCATAGAAGTCAGATAAGGAAACCAAGATCATGTCTCTATTCAGTGTTAGAGGAGAAATATAAGCCAAGGTTTGTCCAACTCCAAAACCAGGGCTCTCTTTGGTTTAATCACTCAGCTGTCCCTACTCAGGCCTCCTCCCAGGGCTGCTGCAAGACAAAGATGAGGTGTTGCTTGTACAGGGCTACACGTGTTAGAGCAATCGGATCATTACAATAAAATATAAAAACAGCAACACCTTACATAATAGACTTGTTTTCTGAAATTATAACTAGTTGAAAGTAAAGGGGAGGGAGCAGGAAACTCCTCTGGCCCAGGAGTGTGTGCAGCCCAATTTACCACCCTGAGGGAGTCCTGCTTGGGTGAACTTGGCCTTGGAGCCCCCTGCCTCAGATCAGCAATGGCAGGTTCTCTCTGTCCAGATGGTTCTCAGCTCATCCATGATGGCACTAAGGGTGTCAACACATCTCCATTGTTTTGAATGCTACATCACTTAAAAATCCAATTTTAAAATCCTTACATAGAAACACGACTTCAGAATTCTTCAGAAGCAAGTTGCCCCTCTGCTTGCTGGACTCAAACTCCATCCCATGCCAATATCCATCCATCTTCTCCTCACAGACTACCTGCACACACAAGGCTCCCCCTACTTCGGGCTTTTGCTTACCACCTGGACATTTCCCTAAACCTCCATCCCTCTTGAACCTTTATGGTCATCCCAAATCTCTAACAAAACAGAATCTGCCCTCTTCCTCCCCTTCGTTCTATAAGGAAATCTCTGGACCCAAATCAGGCTTCGTTGACACAAGTCAATACCTGGGAGTGCCTGAGAGACCACCCTCCCTCGCATCACCACTAACCAATCCTCCCTCAAATGCTAACCACTCCCCCTCCATTCCATCATCTTCTCTCCTGCACTGATGACCCCACCACAGTCAGTATTGCTCTGAGATCTTTGCTGGTCCCCTGACATCCCATGTAGTCTCATCCCTATCTTCCATTTCAGCTCACTTTCTATCATTTTACCAAAACAAAATCTGTATAAAGTTCTTCAATGAGATTCCATTGTTTCTATACAAATATTTCGGTCAGGGTCTTTCCTGACCTTTCCTTGACCCTGGCAGGTGCTCTGCTCCCACTGTCAAGCCATGTATAGTTCCCTGAATGAAGCATGGTCTTTCCTGCCTTCCTGCATTGGCCAAGACATTCCTATTCTCTTTTTTTTTTTTAACATATTGGAGTATAATTGCTTTACAATGGTGTGTTAGTTTCTGCTTTATAACAAAGTGAAACAGCTATACATATACATATATCCCCATATCTCTTCCCTCTTGCATCTCCCTCCCTCCCACCCTCCCTATCCCACCCCTCTGGGTGGTCACAAAGCACCAAGCTGATCTTCCTGTGCTATGTGGCTGCTTCCCACTAGCTATTGGTTTTACATTTGGTCGTGTATATACGTCCGTGCCACTCTCTCACTTCATCCCAGCTTACCCTTCCCCTTCCCCATGTCCTCAAGTCCATTCTCTAGTAGGTCTGCATCTTTATTCCCATCCTGCCCCATTCCTATTCTCTTGGCCTGAAATATTCTTCCCCAGCTACTCAGACAAAATGGATCCCAATTTCCTCTGATTCTCCACTAAAGAAGCCTCTCAGGGAATCTGCCGTTCTCTGGACCTTCAATGCACTGACCCTGACCTTCATAGCAGCACCCACCACCCTGCATGGAGACGACTCACTTTATTTGTTTCCACCACTAAGACCTTGCCTGGGGACTTATCTGTCCATCTTCATTACCATTTCTGATATTACCATAAAGACATTCCAAAAATTCTGTGAAATAAACAAATAAATACATGATTCAAATAGCATAGCTTCACAGGTAAACCTAATCAGATTATGTCCCACTTGTGTTTAAGGATAATGAGAGAATAAACCAAGTTAAAAATGATAACATGGTAAAGGGCATAATGTGAGAGAAATGAAAGCAAAAGTAGATAAGCATATTGACAACAAAGAAAAAAATCAGATTCATTAAGAAGGGATTCTTAAGAAGTAAAGTTAACTTTGCTCTGAGGGTAGTTTCTCTCTCTAGTCAACGACTAAAACAGCATCCTCAATCGCTTTGTGTTAAATTAAGTAGACGGATACTCGAAACTCAGCAGGTGGTCCGGGAGAGAAGCAATTACAGCTCCTGAGTAGCTAAGATGACATATGCTTGACTGCAGTGTTCTCACATGAAAGTCTTTCTGCTTTTCCCCTAATTAAAAAGGGCCCGATTTCCCTCTTTAGTGTGCCAGACACACAGCAACCTGATTGAAATGAATAAAAATGTGTGCTTTTCCCTCACTCCATGGCAGAGCTGATGGAGAGATGCCGGCCCGTGCACAGCACGCTCTAGAGACACAAGGTTGACAGTGGTTCAGGAAGCATGAGTCTGTATTCAAACTTCTTTGTACTTAGTTGCTAGACTCAAAGCTTTCTCCAGGTTTAATGAGGAAAGGTTTCAAGGGACAAAGCGTTCAGTTGGCTTGTTTTAACCCTGGCTGCTCGTCTTTAGTGCGGGTCTGTTTGCGGTCTCACCCATGCCGTTAATTGAGAACGGAGATGGTTGCCACAAACTGCTTCTATTCCCTTCTAAGAACTTGCAGTTTATCCTCAAGATCCTTAAAGAATCTGAAAAAGAATGAATATTTGTATAGGTATAACTGAATCACTTTGCTGTACACCTGAAACTAACACAACATTGTAAATCAACTCCAATAAAAATTTTAAAAATAAATAAATAAACAAATGAAATAAAATAGATTAAAAACAAAAAGTTCTTAAAGAAATGGGGCCCTGGGACATGCACAGGAAACAAGTTTACACTGCAAGTCTTACCTTAGCACCTAGTCAGCCTCTTCTGTTCCCCCCCACCCCCCAGGGGTAGGTCCTGGGTGATTTTACATCACCTGCTGGGCAGGCAGCTGAGATTGCCCTTCCTGCTCATGGAGGATTAGAAAGGAGGACATTGGGTGGAAAGCCAGACCTGACAACCTGCAGAGAAACCACTTAGGTGAACATCTCCACAGTATAAGATCGATATTCTCCTCTTGGTTTATATTTCCAGTTGGTCCTTTTTGCCTGGAGGTGTAACAGCTGCCCTCATCTTTCTGCTATTACTACACAACCTCTAACTCAATTTTTGAAATGTCTCCTCATTGAAGAGCAGAATCCTTTCTTTAAAAAATTGATACTGGCAAGTTGATAAACAGTTAACCCAATTTCTGAAATGGCCTGTGTAGAAGAAAACGTTTACATTTCTGTCAATTTTTTTCAAAAGAATGTAAATGATAATTAAAGCAACATGGGCCATCTCTTCGACAGCAGCTGACTCACAAAATGTGTGAGGAATGACATAAACCCACACATTGAAGACTCCTTTGCCTGCTTTCCAGAAAGTAGAGAAATCAACTCCGCTAAGATGAGAGCCCTATGTGTATTCTTTGGAGCAAATTTGACCAACAAATTGCTAAGTTATTAAGGTCCGCGTTCTTGTGTTAAGTGGTGATGGTTCTTTAGGGTTATTTAAATGATTTATTGCACATAAAATGCTCACAGACATGCTTGGCACAGGGTAAGTGCTCTTGAGAGCTGGTGGATTAAGGAAGGGGGAGTCGTTTCTGCTGGAAGGATACAGAGATACTTATTAGCAACCTGACATACCCCAAAACAGAGGGGTCCAAGAAGGTCAAGTATGAGCCAAGTTCAAAGAGAGTGAGGGTCTCAAACACTTAGAAGCCCCAATATTATAACATCTCTGATCTCCCCACAATTCTGCACCCACTCAAGACCCACAACAGTAAATGCAGTGACAGGAGGTCCTGATGCTTCTTACATGGGGATATTTCAGATGCATGCCACCATCTGCAGGCTTGAACATATCAGTAGAGTTTGTTCCCATCCAAACCATTGTAGAAGGATTATTGATATTATAAATTAACTAACTTTATAACACCAGAGAGCAGAAAGTGCTGGTAAGAAAGTTATTTTGTACACGGCTTTCCTGCAAAGCTGTTATGCCATGAGGAGCCTGGCAGAAAAAAGAGATAGCTAGAAAATTTTTAAATGTTTTACCTGAGGTTTAGGGTCTTCTTACATTTTAATATCAGTTTTTCTTTATATGAAAGAAATGTTTTCCTACAAATGCATTTTCTTCACTTTATTACATTAGGTATTTTTTTAAGTATTGTGAATTAATGTTTTAAATTTCTTCTGATAAATACCCAAGAGTGGAATTGCTAGCTCCCCAGTGTTCATAGGAGCATTATTTACAATAGCCAAGGTATAGAAGAAACCTAAGTGCCCATCTATAAATGAATGGTTAAAGAAGACACACACACACACACACACATGGCACGCACACACACACACAATACTACTCAGTCGTAAAAGAAGAATGAGATCTTGCCATTTGCAACAACATAGATGGACCTGCTGAAGGGTATTATGCTTAGTGAAATAAGTCAGAGAAAAACAAATACTGTATCATTTCACTTACACATGAAATTTATAAGAGAAAACAAATGAACAAATATAACAAAACAGAAACAGACTCACAGATATGGAAAACAAACTAGTGGTTACCAGAGGAGGAGGGTTGGGGGTGGGGTAAAGTAGGTGAAGGGGATGAAGAGGTACAAACTTTCAGCTATAAAATAAATGTTGCAGGAGCTTCAAGATGGCGGAAGTGTAAGACGTGGAGATCACGTTCCTACCCACAAATACCTCAGAAATACATCTACACCTGGAACAACTCCTACAGGACACCTACTGAACGCTGGCAGAAGACCTCAGACCTCCCAAAAGACAAGAAACTCCCCACGTACCTGGGTAGGGCAAAAGAAAAAAGAAAAAACAGAGACAAAGAATAGGGACGGGACCTGCACCAGTGGGAGGGAGCCGTGAAGGAGGAAAGGTATACACACACTAGGAAGCCCCTTCGGGGGCGGAGACTGCGGGTGGTTGTGGGGGGCGGGGGGAAGCTTCAGAGCCGCGGAGGAGAGCGCAGCCACAGGGGTGCGGAGGGCAAAGCGGGGAGATTCCCGCACAGGGATCGGTGCCGACCAGCACTCACCAGCCTAAGAGGATTGTCTGCTCACCCGCCAGGGTGGGCAGGGCTGGGAGCTGAGGCTCGGACTTTGGTAAGAGCGCAGGGAGAGGACTGGGGTTGGTGGCGTGAACACAGCCTGCAGGAGGTTATTGTGCCACGGCTAGCCGGGAGGGAGTCCGGGGAAATGTCTGGACCTGCCGAAGAGGCAAGAGACTTTTTCTTCCCTCTTTGTTTCCTGGTGCGTGAGAAAAACAGAGAAAAACAGAGCTGGAGGAATCAGGCTCCCAGACTTCAGACTATACTACAAGCCTACAGTAATCAAGACAGTATGGTACTGGCACAAAAACAGAAATATAGATCAATGGAACAGGATAGAAAGCCCAGAGATAAACCCACGCACATATGGTCACCTTATCTTTGATAAAGGAGACAAGAATATACAGTGGAGAAAAGACAGCCTCTTCAATAAGTGGTGCTGGGAAAACTGGACAGCTACATGTAAAAGAATGAAATTAGAACACTCCCTAACACCATACACAAAAACAAACTCAAAATGGATTAAAGACCTAAATGTAAGGCCAGACACTATCAAACTCTTAGAGGAAAACATAGGCAGAACACTCTATGACATAAATCACAGCAAGATGCTTTTTGATCCACCTCCTAGAGAAATGGAAATAAAAACAAAAATAAACAAATGAGACGTAATGAAACTCAAAAGCTTTTGCACAGCAAAGGAAACCATAAACAAGATGAAAAGACAACCCTCAGAACAGGAGAAAATATTTGCAAATGAAGCAACTGACAAAGGATTAACTCCAAAATATACAAGTAGCTCATGCAGCTCCATATCAAATAAAACAAACACCCCAATCCAAAAATGGGCAGAAGACCTAAATAGACATTTCTCCAAAGAAGATATACAGACTGCCAACAAACACATGAAAGAATGCTCAACATCACTAAACATTAGAGAAATGCAAATCAAAACTACAATGAGGTATCATCTCACACTGGTCAGAATGGCCATCATCAAAAAATCTAGAAACAATAAATGCTGGAGAGGGTGTGGCGAGAAGGGAACACTCCTGCACTGTTGGTGGGAAGGTAAATTGATACAGGCACTATGGAGAATAGTATGGAGTTTCCTTAAAAAACTAAAAATAGAGCCACCATATGACCCAGCAATCCCACTACTGGGCATATACCCTGAGAAAACCATAATTCAAAAAGAGTCATGTACCACAATGTTCACTGCAGCTCTATTTACAACAGCCAGGACATGGAAGCAACCTAAGTGTCCATCAACAAATGAATGGATAAAGAAGATTTGGCACATATATTCAATAGAATATTAGCCATAAAAAGAAATGAAATTGAGTTATTTGTAGTGAGGTGGATGGACCTAGAATCTGTCATACGGAGTGAAGTAAGTCAGAAAGAGATAAACAAATAGTGTATGCTAACACATATATGTGGAATCTAAAAAAAAAAAAATGGTCATGAAGAACCTAGGGGCAACATTGGAATAAAGACACAGACCTACTAGAGAATGGACTTGAGGATATGGGGTAGGGGAAGGGTAAGCTGGGATGAAGTGAGAGAGTGGCATGGACATATATATACACTACCAAACATAAAATAGATAGCTAGTGGGAAGTAGCCGCATAGCACAGGGAAATCAGCTCGGTGCTTTGTGACCACCTAGAGGGGTGGGATAGGGAGGGTGTGAGGGAGGGCGATGCAAGAGGGAAGAGATATGGGGATATATGTATATGTATAACTGATTCACTTTGTTATCTAGCAGAAACTAACACACCATTGTAAAGCAATTATACTCCAATACAGATGTTAAAAAATAAATAAATAAGTAAAATAAAATAAAATAAATGTCACGGGGATGTTATACACAGCACAGGGGTTATAGTCGATATTTTATAATAATTATGTGTAAAGTGTAATCTATGAAAATATCAAATTACTATGTTGTATACCTGAAAGTAACACAATATTGTAAGTCAACTATACATCAATTTAAAAACTATATATTTCAATATTTCTGAAATACTCTCAGAAGTCTGGGCTAATAGCCTTTCCTTTATTAAACTCCTTCCCCAGAATAGCCAATCTACTTATGCAGACATGAAAATGAGACCACATTACATACTGGATTTTACATTTCTAAACTTTAGAAACAGTATTCCTAGTCCAGACCCACTGAGTCATGAAAACATCCTCAGAATTTCTAGACCATGCTTTTATTAACAACACTTTTCACAGAAATTGACATATCTGCACTCTCATGAAGATGGCCTAATTAGTTTACTAACATAGCCCTTAAGAGCTTGGAAAGGAAGTTATGAGGGAAACCAGTCCCATTTCAAACAAATTCTTTGCTCCCGGCCGTGATGAGCTGTACAGTTCTCTCAGAAGCATCCTCCACTACAGCCTTCATAGGGAATATCGCCCTGCTGACACCTAAATCTGGGGCTTCTGGCCTCCAGAACTGTGGGACAATGAATGTCTGTTATTTTAAGCCAGTCAGCTTGAGATAATGTGTTACACCAGCTCCAGGAAATAATCACAGTCATTATCTGGATCCTCCAACTACCTGCCCTAGTGTTGAAGCTGGAAGGCAACCAGGGCCATGGTGGGTGGGATTTCCTGACTGTCAGGTGGTTGATTGGGTTGTTGCCAAAGAAAGGAGAAGTCTCAGTTCACAATGCGTCCCATGAGATTGACGTGGAAAGAATGAAGTCAGAGGGAAGAAGCTAGAACAGAGAAAGCAAGTAGAAAAGAAGAGGTGAAGAGCAGAGGAAATGCTGGTGGGGCAGATGGGCTGCAGCAGCCTCGCCGGACAGTTGTCACTGCCCCAGGAAGACACAGCAGGCAAAGGGGCCAGTGAGCAGTGGGGCAGGGAGCCCAGGATAGAGATGGACTCCTGAAAAGGCAGATGAAGACCCTTAAAATACTGTGGTAACCCTAACAGAGAATCTGTGACTGGCTTGTAGAAGGAAAATGCAGTTGTCTGGCATGAACTCATTCATGGCTCTGGAGAGACCAAGTTTCCAAATATTCCTTAGACTCTGGGTAAAATAAGCCACTACAACTGCCTTGTCCCCAAAATGGTCACATAAGAACATCCCAGTGTGCTTTCAGTAGAAACGTCACCTGTTACTGAGTTCACTTTTTTTACTTCATAATTTAAAAGCAGTTTCTGACATTTTTAACAAATTTATTCAACTGAGTTGTATTATTTTTTAAAAGATGACATAAGAGATTCAAACTGAGCCATGACTTTAGATGGTAATGATCTCTTTTTTAAAAACCTTAAATAAAGACACTTGTGTGTTTTGAGTGTCCTTGTGCCTGTACATGGACTATTTTTGAAGAACTTTAAGCATATCAGTTAAACTTGAAAAAAAACTTCCTGCAAACCACTGGGTACTATGGGTATAAGCAGACTGAGAATATACTGAGCGTGTTATCTTCTTCTAATAACCCACCCATCAAACTCTGGGGAAGGGAACATGTGTCATGGATGGATGGTGTCTCACATTTACCAGCTGTTTTCAGAAACACTGATTTCACCACGTTTACCTGTGGTGAAAGAGCCTTTCAGAACCAAAGACATAACCGAGATGAATGAGGCTATTGTTACAACAAAACAGAATATGTCCCAAGAAACAGAGCTGATGTCCTCCAATATTTCTGTCTTCTTCCTGCTTCTCACTGATCTCACTGATGCCAAGTGGGCGTGCGCTGGAGCTGACCAGCACTGAATGGAGAAAACATCAACCAATAGGCTGAAAGATGTTTCTCATTAATTATGCACAGTCCCTTAGTGGAAATTCTGACCTGCTGTCACCTTAAAAAGGCATATTTTTAATGCCACTTGGGCTTCAAGTTCTGTTGAAAACAAGCCACATGAGATCTTAGAAAACACTCGTTTCATATATCTGTAGATCTTTTTACTTAACAATGATGACTTTAAAGTATAAGAAAAAGATACAAACCATAGAAATTATCACATTGTTGAGGAATGCCCTTACTTTATTACACTCTACCAGCCAACAGCACAATATGATGTGAAAAAGAATAAAACCTGCAGGACTGAAGAGAAACAGTGCTACTGCAAAAATAAGAATGTTAAATGCTTCTGGCTGTCAATCATTGACAAGAGCTCTCTGGTCCATTAAAAAAAATAACTAGGGAGAAAGTTACTTGGGTTTTTTAATTTAGTACCTTAGTTGCGGAAGATAACCAGGATAGAAGGTCCAGTGTATCATGCAATTACAAATGTCTTCATGAAAACTTTCTGAAAAAACTGCAAATGACGAGAAAACAAGTAACTCAATAAATCACATTTGGCAGCATGTCCCCAGCTCAAAAAAGATTCAGCCAAATATCCTAGCTGTTCACATCGATAGAACAACCCAGGATCGATGTTCATAGTCATATCACAGAAGACTAAAGGAAATAATTGCATTAATTACAGAATAATCACTTTACAAAGTAAGGAAAATATTTAGTATGGTTCACAAATATTTCCATACAAAGGGCCAAAAAAAAAAAAAAAAAGGAGGGGATGGCGCATAAAAGTACTGTTCAGAAACCTTATTTTCTGGTGTGCTGGTGTCCAGTTTTGCCAGATAACCAAAGAGTCTTTATTTCATAGACAAGAAAATGCTGTTCATGGACATTGAAAGAATAAACGGACAGCATAGGAAACATAATTTGGTGCCCACTCAAAGGTTATTCTTAAGCACTGGCTTAAAAACACTCCCATTCACTTAAAGAATATCTGGTCCCTGGAATAAATGAGTGTGCTCTGTGGATGGTGATAGCAGGAATCTGAAAAGACGACGTTTATAAAATGCCATGACTGGTCCACTAGTGTTTACTTGTTGCATCTTTGGAAACTGTTTTACTCCAGAGAGACTTAGGGCTGCACAGGGAGTGTGGTGGGTACCTGCAGAGCAACAGCACGAATCGCTGGGATTGCTAACATTTGAAGCACCAGCCGCTAAACGGAGGAATACGTGTGCTACCTTAGACTTACCTGGCACCACTGCTGATAGGAAATTTCTAAGTTCATCTGAATTTTTCAAATGTCTGAGATTACAAAACTGGGGCATTTTATTCTGGTTAAGGAAGGAACAGCCACACAATCCCCAGTCAGCGCTGCTTGCACTTGCTTGGTAAGTTCCTTTCACTTTGTGGGTGTATGACTGTGTTCAAAAGAGTTCTGTTCCAATTGATGATTTCAGAGCTTTTAATTAAGCAAAGATTCAGGTCCCTATCTCTGAATAACTGAATGTAACTATACCTTGAGGGCAATGCTAATTTAAATAAACAAGGCAATTCGAACTCAAAAGCCCATTTCCAAATATAATGCAGCAGAGTAGTTCATAACTTAAATATCTGCTTCACATCACCTAAAGGAACGTTTGGATTTCTATCATGGATGCTAATGGAGCACAAATAATGAAATGTGGCTAACCCTCACGAAACTGAAAGGCATGTACTAGGAAGAAAATAAGAGGCTGTCATAGCGAAGAGCACATGTGTTAACGTGAGGATTAATGCCTATATAGGGTCAGCAGGTAATAAATGGTGATTTGTTGATTAGGCTGTAAATTCTGTCTTTATTATAGGGGTTTTCCCAGCCTTATACCCTAAAATGAACAATCTTCTGTTACTTATAAAACCAAGTTAAATCCCAGATCTTCCACTTCCCATGTGACCTTGGGCAAGTTACTTTACTTCCCTGAATCTCAATTTCCTCATCTGTCTAGTGGAATGACCGACTTCCCTCAAAGAGTGCAAATCTAGACAGAGTGCTTGCCCATAGTATATAATATTAATATTAGTTTAAAAGTCAATTAAAATCAGTGCTTAAAATCAGGAGTGTGCATAACTAAAAATCTTCATGCCTGTATATCTGTATAACTATATCCATCAGGAAGATGTAGGAAAGTTATAGTTTCATAGAACAATTAAGCGTATGATAGGCCAGAAGCTCCCTTGAAAGGAAAAGAAGTCCCTTGGAAGGAATATGATTCAAACTGGCACTGCGCTCCATCTCTTACAAAGCTGTCCATGCATTCAAACACACATTTACTGAGTTCTCACTTCCTTTCTTCCATCCTCCACTTCATATGACACATTGATTTTCCACAGTGTGCCAAGATCCATGCACTTGATTTCACTTGATTATTTTGTCACTGCTCAGAAAAATGTTTAAAGTATTATCAATTCAATATTTTTTAAAATGAGAAAACAGCAACTCAGACTATTGGAGGGGCATCTCCAAAGTTGCATCAGTGAAGAAAAGAAAAGCCAGTGTTGGACCTTGTGTTACAACCTCCAGGCCTGTTGAAATATCCCACGTGGCTAAAACCGCCAGGCATGAACTGGGTGCTGAGGGCTCCATTAGCTACCTCAGGTACGTATGTGTGTGCCCTACCCTCTCTTTCCCACAGAGCAGCCAGTCACCTCTGAAAACCACAGGTCTGGCCATTTCTTACCTGCTCATCACCCGTAGAGGTCTGGCCACTGCACTCAGACTGAAATCCCAAAGTTTAGCCCTTCACCATGGCCACGCCCACTCTCTAGCCTCACATCTGGCTTACTCCCTCCATCCCCACCCCATCCAGCCATTGCATTGTCATACCCAGCTCTTCCCTACTTCTGCCTGAGTCCTCCTTTGCTGGACTCTCTGCCATACATATTTCAAACTGAATTAAAGTCCGTGTCTTCTTCTTGGACTCATACTGACTCACCTTGTTCTAATTCTATTATGATTTATTCTTTACCAGAGAAGCAGAGTCACTAAGCCATTGCTGTAACCTAAAGCAGAGCTGCCCTTGAGCCTGCCTACATCAGCCAAACTGACACAGCAAAAGTAGACAATCTGTCTAAGCCATTGGGTTATAGGGTTGTTTGTTATGCAGCAACAGCTAACTGATACACTGATTTTAGGGTTTGCCTTAGAGATTACAACATGCACCTTCAATTTATTAAACTCTGATATTAATTGATACTTCCCAGATGATGCAAAGAACTTTGAACACGTAAACTCCATTTACCCATTCAACTGTACATAATTTTTGTGTATATTAAATATTTATTTATTCAAACTCTACCTATTATTAGTAGGGTAGTTTTTTACCATCACTCTTTATATTTATCCTATTTATTAAACCTAATTTCTTCCTGTCTCTCTAACCTTCTAGGTTGGAATTAATTTCACTCTGCCTAAAGATAGCCCTTTAGAATTTCTGTTAGAGTAGTTCTACTGGTTACAAATGCTCTTGATTTTTGTTGTCCCAAAATGTTTTTATTTCACCTTTATTTTTGCTATAAATTGAATTCTAAATTGGCTGTTATTTTACATCAGCACAAGAAAAAGAGACACTATTTTCTGGTTTTAATTTTTGCTATTGTTCTCAGGATTTGATCTAGATGTTGTTTATCTGAAAGTTAACATTTATTATTTCTCACTTTCTTTTAAGATATTTATCTTTCTCTTTGGTATTATCAGCTTCACTATTTTATTTTCAATCTTTTCTCTCTGCTGGAACTCTGACTTAATAAGTTTCATTTCTTCTTATTTTATTCTGTATATCTTTTCTACTTCTTGTATTTTTAAATCCTTTTACATTTCTGTGTCTAAATTTGGATTTTTCTTGCCCATCTTCCAGTTCACTAACTCTCTCTTAAGCTGTGGCTCCTGTGCTGCTAAATCCACTTATTGAGTTCTTAATTAACTTATAACATTTTGCAGCTTTAGAATTTCTATTTGGTTCTTTTTCAAAATTGCAGTGTCACTTGTTTGTTTCTAGAACTGTTCATCTTTTTAGCCTTTTTAGCCTTTCATTATCTTCTGATTATAGCAAATATCATTATTTAAAAGTTTGTACTTGGTGATTCCAATATCTCATAGCTTTTCATGTTTTCTTTTTCTTTTCATTCATGTGGTTTCTCTATGTATGCCAGGCTATCTTTGATTTTTGTACCAAGAATTTTATTTTTCTAGACCCCTAGGGCACTAGCAATCTAGGATCAAAGTTATCCACTTTCAGAAAGTGATGTTTCTCTGAGCACCCAGGTGACTCATTGTTGGGCTGCAGCCTATGTAAAAGCTGGTTTCCTAGGGTGCAAACTTTCACATTCCAAGAAAAGGCAAAATAGATTTATCAAGGTCCTACTTTGGTGGACCTCCAACTCCCACATTTGAATCTCTAAGAGCCTGACAAATGAACCACTTCACCTCTTAACCTTTGTTGTATAATGGCAAATGCTCCAAGGCCAACACTGTCCAAATGCTAACTTCACCCTTATGGATTTCTCCTAGTCTTGGCCAAATAACTCAGTACCTTGTTAAGCCTCTTTTGTGTTCAAGAACATTTTTTTTTTAACATCTTTATTGGAGTATAATTGCTTTACAGTTGTGTGTTAGTTTCTGCTGTATAACAAAGTGAATCAGCTATACATATACATATATCCCCATATCTCCTCCCTCTTGTGTCTCCTTCCCACCCTCCCTATTCCACCCCTCTAGGTGGTCACAAAGCACCTAGCTGATCTCCCTGTGCTTCAAGAACATTTTTATAATTATAAAATTATAAAGTAAATTGTAAGTAAATTATTTCTATAATTTACTCTATATGTTGTTCCAGTAGTCTTTAGTGAGAGGGTTGAACTGAATTCCTAGTCCACTAACCTGCTAGTAGAAACCTCCCTCTTTTGCTCTTAAATACACAAATCTGGCCTTCTGCATGCACAATGCCACTGAAATTTGAAACAGTTATTGTGAAATCCAATCTTCCCATTACACCAAGCTAATCCTAACCCTCAGTAAATAACTTTTATTCACTACTAAGCAGTATGTTAGTGCTCTCCCCCAATATTTTCTATCTATACATAGAAACATACAAGTGTATACACACACACACCCTTGCACACACATAGACCAAGAAAAGTGCAAAGTACACATATTGATATGTAACTCACTCTTTTCACTTAACAGTTTAAGTGTTTAATTTTTTACACACTAAATCTTTTGCATGTCAATGTCTATAATCACATGCCATTCTTATTAAAATTTATGTATCACTCCAGGTATGTATTTAGTAAAATGTATTATCTTATTCTCTTTTTGTTGGACATTTAGTAATTTTCTTTCTGTTTTTTTATTTTAAATAATGCTGCAATTAATTCACTTGAATATGAATATATAGATTCCTGTGCAATTTTATTTTGCCAGAGATTCCTTGAAATGTTAATACTGAGTCACGGTATACAGGGATTTAACATTTTTAACTTTAAAATCTATTAAGATACTGCCAAATATCTTCACTACATTTGGAAATCTTAATTTCTCACTTTGTGACAAATTGGTATGAAATTCCAGTTCTAACTTCAGTTTATGTTGATTTACGTTTAATGGACACCTAACTGAAAAAAGAAACCTCATGGGACTATATGATCTTCAATAAAATAATCCTGAATTTACTAAATTATGATACTTATTTGTCTATTTCATCAAGCAATTGTGCAAAAGTTTTATTAAAATTTGGCTATTAAACATCTATGTTCTATAATGTCAATCAATTAATCTTTCAAAGTAATCAGAATGTGCATCCTTTTTTGTGACCATTTTTTTTAACCCATCTCTCTGTAACTCTGAAGTTTCTTCTCATATCTTAAAATTTTATATGATTTTTTAAACATTTTATTTTATATTCTAGTATAGCTGGTTAACAACGTTGTGTTCTTTTCAGGTGTACAGCAAAGTGATTCAGTTATACATATACATGTATCTATTCTTTTTCAAATTCTTTTCCCATTTATGTTGTTACATAATATTGAGCAGAGTTCCCTGTGCTATCCAGTAGGTTCTTGTTGGTTATCCATTTTAAATATAGCAGTGTGTACATATCAATCCCAAACTCTCAATCTATCCCTTCCCCCCACCCTTCCCCACCCCGTAACCATAAGTTTCTTGTCTAAGTCTGTGAGTCTGTTTCTGTTTGTAAATAAGTCCATTTGTACCATTTATTTTTAGATTCTGCATATAAGTGATATCATACAATATTTCTCTTTCTCTGTCTGACTTACTTCACTCAGTATGACAATCTCTAGGTCCATCTATGTTGCCGCAAATGGCATTATTTCAGTCTTTTTAATGGCTAATATTCCATTGTATATATATATATATATGTGTGTGTGTGTGTGTGTGTGTGTGTGTGTGTGTGTGTGTGTGTGTGTGTGTATACACACCACATCTTCTTTATTCATTCATCCATCGATGGACAATTAGTTTGCTTCCATGTCTTGACTATTGTAAACAGTGCTGCAATGAGCATTGGGTTGCATGTATCCTTTCAGACCATGTTTTTCTCTGGATATATGCCCAGGAGTGGGATTGCAGGTTCATATGGTAGCTCTATTTTAGTTTTTTAGGAACCTCCATACTGTTCTCCATAGTGACTCTAAAAATTTACATTCCCACCACCTGTGTAGGAAGGTTCCCTTAGAATGTGCATACTTTTATGTGTTAAACAAATAGGTTTAAAACTCACTGACAGTCATCATTTGGAAGATTATTAAATGACAGAAAATTGTTCTCAGTTTTTTAAGTATGTGGACATAAATAATTTTAAAGAGGACAATAACTTCAGCAACACTATCATATGGCTCAAATTACAATGAAGAAAATATATCCATATGTCTGTTTCCCAGTGCTTTTGTCAGAGTGAATGTTCCTTTCAAAATGTTATTGCTTTCTCACACTTTGTTAAAATGCCATCTTTACCTGGAAGAAATATGTTAGCTGTTTTTCTTAATGGAAGTGTAGTTGATTTACAATATTATATTAGTTGCAGGTGTATAGCATAGTGATTCAGTATTTTTGCAGAGTATATTCCATTATAAGTTATTACAAGATAATGGCCATAATTCCCTGTGTGATACACTGTATCTTTGTTGCTTATTTATTTTATACATAGTAGTTTGTGAAGGGGGGCAGGGACAAATTAGGGGTGGTAGGTATAGAATTAACAGATACAGTAGCTGTTTTTACACTTAGAAGCTACTTACTACTGGCATCATGTCTCAGGATGTCATCTTGTGGGAAGGGGTGGAGGAGGCTCCTCTCCCCACCCCCGCCCCATCACTTCCCCCATAGTTGAAAAGAGCATGTGCTCTTCTGAGACAGGCAGCATTTCCCAGGTGTTAGGGACACCATGAGAGAGCCCTTTGGCATAACACAGATCTTTCTTATGCTGTTGGGAATCAGGGTTTGGAGAGCAGTAAATGTGGGTGCAAATATACAGAGAAAGAGTTCCCATTTATTATACCCCAAAGAGATTAATAAGCCCGAGCCCAAGACAATATAACAAGGAACGTTTTAGAAAGCATTGTCAGAAACTGTCTTCTCCCCCAAAGGTAAATCATAACTTCAATGGAGTAGGTGTCCAAGACCCAGCAATCTGTCTAATGATCACCCAAAATTCACTCCTTTTGGGAAGATTGCTGTGTAGAGCTCAGCTGGCAGAGATGTGACAAGGATGGAATGCCATTAGGACAAACTTCCTGACAGGTAACAGACACATGCCCTGAGGTTAAATCCAAATGTCTTCTTCAAATAGTTAAAGTAGCACAGAGAATGCAGAAATGTGACCGGTTCTTATTTTACCTTGATACTCAAACAACAACATATATCTGAAATTGAAATGCTGTTGGTTGTGTGTTGAATTGTCCTAATTATCATTAGTATTCATATTATTTACAAGTCAGATAGATTACAGGCTTACCTTCTGTTTTTGATAACTATATTATGAAACAATTATGATATCTACTTAGATTTGAAAATTTCTGGCGTGAGGAAGATCAACAAATTCAGTGATCTTGTAACAGTTAAAAATAATGTGTATTTATTATGTGCAAATGATAAAAATATTTTCTCTCGAGATCAGGTTCTATTAAAGTACAACACAAGTCGTTGCAGTTTTGTGAATTCAGCTTGTTCTTTGCAAAATTATTCATGCCTGATTTAAATATTCTTACATCCTACCGCAGTGCAGCAGATGCTCACTTTGTGCCAGACAGCGTTCAGGTACTGGACAAAGATGAAAAACAACCCATGCTCCCCGTTCTACTTTAGTCATGTGTTTGTTTGTCTTCCTTTCCTACTAGGAATTCAGTGCCTTGAGGACACAGCCTGTGGGATTCATGTCTGCATAGCACATGAAATAATATCCTGTAGCATCTCAAATATGCTTGTTGAATTAACTGAAGAATCGATCCAATTATTATACCTTCTTAAATTCAAATCTTGGCTCCAAGGGATCAGTGGTTTCATTTTCGGTGGGAATCAGTGATTCTTGACAAACCCAACAGTTTCTTCTCTAAAAGATGAGCCGATCAGTAGCGACACTTTTCTTGAAGTGCCTGAACTGTGATTTCTGTGTTCCCAAGAGGTGGAAAGCTATGGTATCATAATGCTTACCTGCCTTCACCACGAGAGTCCGTATAGAAGAGAATGACCAGCATTACAAAAATGGCTTCATTGTAAAAGATAAAACCCCAGCCTTTGACGATGCCACGTGTCGAGTCTGACATCTGTCCCTCTCGCCCCACCCCCAAGGAGTTTCTAGCGGAGAAAAGGAAACCAGGACAGGTAAACAAATATCCTGAGTAAGGCTGATGACTTGTATGGCCAGTGTCCAGAGAGAAGCAGATGATCTGGGAATGCAGAGGGAGAGCAGTCCCTTCTGGGTCTGGGCATCCACTGCAGCTCCTTAAAAATATAGCCTCTGTTTCTGCTGCCTCAGGCACCAGTGGAGAAGTCAGCCAGGTTTGGATGTGGGTTCCTGCTTTGTTGCTCACAGCAGCATGGTATTGTCTGTTGCTTAGCCTTCTGCACTTCCATACCCTCACATGTCAAATGGGAATAAAAATACTTACCTTGAAGGTTTTAATAAAAAAACAAATGTGTGACTAGCACAATGATGAGTCCATATCACTTCCGGTTTACTGGAATCTGAACCATACCCAAGACAAGCAGGCCATTTCCCTCAAAGAGCTGACTTTCCCCTCAGTGGGTGGATGAGCAAGAAGCAAGAATGAATGAAGAAGGCCTGGAATTGACAAGTGAAATCAAAAAATAAAGCTGGCAATAGGGAGAGACTGGCTTCACTGTAGGGTGCTCTGATGGCAGGAACCTGTGAGTAAGACAAAAACGCAAGGTCATCAGCCCGTCAAAGCCTACTTTCCTAACCACAAACACCATAGCTTCTTTCACAGTGATGCGTGTTTCCCACCTGTGCCAAGCATCGCTGTGCTTCCTATTCTGTCTTGTGGCCCAGAAGCTCCTCTAACAAATCTGGGTAGTTTTTACACCTGTGGCCTTGGTGGCTGAGAATCATGATGTTGTAACATTTGTACACTTGTAAGTCTAGTCATGGACCTACAAAAGAAACGTAGTTATGACTTTGGTACATAAAGCACATTGAACACTAGGTTCACTTTTCTAAAAGATGGAATGAGATTTCATTAAATTTTCCAAAATTAAAGAAATACAACTTAAGGGTTTTTATTTAAAATTATGAGTTGTTCATTATAATTTGTATTTTCTTCTCTTACTTTTAATAAATAATTTTGGATCTTTAGAATATAAATGACATTTTGGTAAAAAAAACTTAAAATGATTTCAAATTTTCAAAAATTTTACATTTTCTTTAATATACTTTTTAAAGTGCACTTTTAATGATATTTTACTGTTTAGTCATTTAGATCATTATTGTTTAACAGAATATCAGTTTTGTTCAAATTATATTAAAATAATAATAAATTGTGTGGAATAAATATACAGTAATTTACAAATTACACATGTATGTAATGCTATTACTACTGCAACCTGCATAGTCCATGAACAGGACATCCAGATATGAGCAAGGATGATCAATTTCTTTTTTTTTTAATTAATTAATTAATTTGGCTGTATTGGGTCTTTGTTGTTGTGCCCATGCTTTCTCTAGTTGCGGCGAGCGGGGGCCACTCTTCGTTGCGGTGCGTAGACTTCGTGGGCTTCTCATTGCAGTGGCTTCTCTTGTTGTGGAGCACAGGCTCTAGGCGCACGGGCTTCAGTAGTTGTGGCTCGTGGGCTCTAGAGCGCAGGCTCAGTAGTTGTGGCACACGGGCTTAGTTGCTTGGCAGCATGTGGGATCTTCCCAGACAAGGGCTCGAACCCATGTCCCCTGCATCTGCAGGAGGACTCTCAACCACTGTGCCACCAGGGAAGCCCAAGGATGATCAATTTCAGTTGCCTTTTATTCTAGATGACTTTCAGTGATTTGAAGCAATAGTTTTTAATTTGTTCATTAAAGTGGTACACTTGTCAGAAAGGATGAAGAAATATATTTAACTTCCTGTTAGCTTGACTTATAATTTTAAGATATTTATATATATGGAGTGCAGGCCTCCATATGTAACCTTGTCGTGACTTCCCTGAATAAGAATAGCTGAACTGAATACATAGTATGCCAATGATAGGGCTGTAGAAAAAGTGACTCAGTGTAAGGGACACATGGGTGCCAAGTGACACATGAGCAGACCACTGAAGAAAGAGAAGGAGCAGACAGTGTGGATACCTGGACAGGGGGATAACGAAGGAGAAATGTTAAATGCAAAGGTGCAAGGCTGGAGCACCCTGATGTGTTCAGAGAAGATGGAGAGAGAGAGATGGGATTTGAGGAGATATTTTGACTTTCATCTGTGTTATAGATTGCAGTTTTTTGGAATAAATCACTGGAAAAACAAAAAGAGAAATTGCTACCAAAATGCTTGAAAAAACTTCTTGTGAATGATCATGGTTTGCTCTTCGCTCTGGTGCCAAGGAAACTCAGGGTTATTTCTGTGAGCCTGTGCTGGTGAACAAACAGTATGAAAAGATGCTCAATATCATTAATTATTAGAGAAATGCAAATCAAAACTATGATGAGGTATCACCTCACACTGGTCAGAATGGTCATCACCAAAAAATCTACAAACAATAAATGCTGGAGAAGGTGTGGAGAAAAGGGAACCCTCATGCACTGTTGGCGGGAATGTAAATGGATACAGCCACTAAGGAAAACAGTATGGAGGTTCCTTAGAAAAACTAAAAATAGAACTATGATATGACCCAGCAATTCCACTCCTGGGCATATACTTGGAGAAAACCATAATTCAAAAGGATGCATGCACCCCAATGTTCATTGCAGCACTATTTACAATAGCCAGGACATGGTAGCAACTTAAATGTCCATCAAGAGAGGAATGGTTAAAGATGATGTGGTACATATATACAGGGGAATATTACTCGGCCATTAAAAGGAATGAAATTGTGTCATTTGCAGAGACGTGGATGGACCTAGAGACTGTCATACAGAATGAAGTAAGTCAGAAAGAGAAAAACAAATATCGTATATTAATGCTTATATGTGGAATCTAGAAAAATGGTATAGATGAACTTATTGGCAAAGCAGAAATAGTCACAGATGTAGAAAACAAATTGATGGTTACCAAGGGGGGAAAGGGGAGAGGGTGGGATGAATTGGGAGATTAGGATTGACATATATACACTACTCTGTATAAAATAGGTAACTAATGAGAACCTACTATATAGCATAGGGAACTCTACTCAATGCTCTGTGGTGACCTAAGTGGGAAGGAAATCCAAAAATGAGGGGATATATGTATACATATAGTTGATCCACTTCACTGTACAGCAGGAACTGACACAACATTGTAAGGCAACTATACCTCCAATTAAAAAAAAAAAAGAATATGCTTTGTGGACTAGGCTTACCTACCTCTTGTTCTACTTTCCTATCCATATTTTGCATTTACTTCTTCCTGGATTTCTATTGATTTATCTTATTTTGTTGCATAAGTGCTGGTATAATCATTGTACCAGATAGTGCAAGCTGGTCAGACGTTTCTTTAAAGAAGGAGGAGGAAGAATGTACAGACTTGTGTGGGAAGATGCATTGTTTTACACATATTGAGGTTGCTTTGGGGATGAAAATAAAAAATGGAAACTGCTTGAGGGAAAAGAGGACCTGGAAGATGGAAAGGAGGTCAGAGGAGAAAGTTAAGGTGAGCATCTCAGCAAAGAAGAGTTGCTTGATGGTGGTGTGCTGGTGAGTGAGCCAGGTGTGATGAACAGAATAACAGCCCCCAAAGATGTCGATGTCCTAATCCCTAGAACCAGTAAATAAGGCACATTATATCTGTAAAGTTCCTTGCAGATGGGATTTAGGGTTGGGAACTTGAGATGGGGAGATCATCCTGCATCATCCAGATGGGTCAATGCAAGCACATGATTCTGGAAAACCTTTCTCAGCCCTGATCAGAGAGAGATTTGCTGACATTAGTGGCTTTCATTAGTGCTGACATTAGTGGAGTAAGGCAACCACACACCAGGGAAAGCAGGCAGCCTTAGAAGCTGTAAAACTCAAGGATTTACCCCTAGAACCTCCAGAAGGAATGCAGCCCTACTGACACCTTGATCTTAGTCCCATGAGACATGTGTTGGACTTCTGACCTCAAGAACTGTAAAGTAACAAATATATGTAATTTAGTCACTAAATTTTGATGATTTGTTTAAGCAGCAATAGGAAACTAAGATATTAGTCAAGAGAAAGAGATAAGCCCAGTGAGGATGAACCCAAAGAGCAATTGCCGCCCTGGCTGCTTCCCCACATGAACCCAGGGGCAGGACAGGAATAAACACGCAGACGTAGAGAATGGACTTGAGGACATGGGGAGGGGGAAGGGTAAGCTGGGACGAAGTGAGGGAGTGGCATGGACATATATACACTACCAAATGTAAAATAGCTAGTGGGAAGCAGCCGCGTAGCACCGGGAGATCAGCTCGGTGCTTTGTGATCACCTAGAAGGGTGGGATAGGGAGTGTGGGAGGGAGACCCAAGAGGGAGGAGATATGGGGATATATGTATATGTATAGCTGATTCACTTTGTTATAAAGCAGAAACTAACACACCATTGTAAAGCAATTATACTCCAATAAAGATGTTTAAAAAAATAAAAGAAAGAAATATGCCAGCCTAGGAAACACTTTTCAGCCTAGTCAATGGGACACCTTCAAATCCGCCACAGTCTACCCCTTGCCAACTTGGCACTCATATGCATCTCTCTAAACCATAATTCATTTTCAAATAAAGATAATATCAAAGTCACGCTTTTCCCTAACGTGATGCAACCATCTCGTGTACAACCAAAAACTAACTAACACTTTCTGCAGAAAAGAATATACTCAGCTCATGCCTATGGGTTTATGGACTATCCTGTACAACCATCAAGAGAAGGAAAATCCCAAACTGGGTACTATGGGTGGATTGGCTCAGATTGTAGGTGCCAGCTGAGAATAGGTGGCAGCTGACCACAGCCTTGCTCAAGCGTGGTCTTAAAAGTCAGTGGAGAGGGAAATCCCCACAATGGGCAGAGCCTTGGGCAATGCACTTGGCTGTCCACTGTGAATATAGACAGAAGGGACCGTAGGGCAGAATAGACATAGGACTGGCGGGACAGTGATGAATGTGCCGATCAGCTCGTCAGCAGCCTGGAAAGCAGAAGATTGGTCAATGGACACAAAGAATGTTGTACAGAGGCATGTGGAAGGACATGCAGGAGTGAGTGGGTATTAAGCAGAATCATCTCTGTATCACATAAGAGCATCTGACACAGAAGATACGCGGAGTAGACAAAGTGACTCAGCCAGTTGACATCAGCCAGTCTCTGTCACTGGCTTAAATCACAATAGATTCCTTTAGACTCTGAGCTCCTACAGGGCAGGGACCCTATCACATCGATTGATCTTTGTGTCCCAGGTATTATTCACTGTATCATGGAAAAAATAAGTGCCTTCATTCACTCTGCATTCTTCTTTGGGCTGTTGATTTGTTCTTCCATTTTCTACTTGGGAATAAAAGGAAAAAAACAACTCATAAAAATCACTGTGCAGTGCACAAATCACTTTCACATCCAAGATCAAAGGGATTTGTCTTAAAAAAACAAAGTGTGACAAAACTGATATTGGTGGTATTTTTTGTGATCTCCATGCCTAGTCCTTGAGTCCAGAGAAATGACAAATGCCTAGCATGCTTGCTGACAATAAGAGAGTTAAATATCTATTTTTCCACACACCATAAACAATGTTCAGGGACGCCGAGACACTGAAACTGTGCAATAACAAATTCATATTTATGTTTTAGCAGGAAGAAAACCTCAGTCTTTTTTTAGCTAATAATTATATCAACCAGGTTTGGCAGCCTGAGGCTGTTTTTCTTCTCCCAGATAAGGTCTTTCCTACAGTAAGATATAAATAATGATATAACTTTTTTAGACCCAATAAGCCCACACACACTGTAAATTTATAGTTGTCCTCCAGCTGTGAGAACAATAACTGCATCCTGATAAAGAAAAAACTTGAATTTCTTCAACTCTAAACCTAGTCTTTAATTAAAAATGAAAAGGTAAGTCTTTTCAGTCTAAATATAGTCAGTTTTACCCTGAAAACCTGTATGAAAGTACATTTGAAATTGAGTTTGCATTTTAATTGAATAGACCAAAAAAATCACTTTAATCATAATATAAGGCAGTAGTATGAGCCATGGCTGCTCCTATATATTTCTATGGTTTGCAAAACAGGAAACTTCAGGTATCAGGGGTTGGGATGGAGTATATACTATGAAAGTCCTTTGACTGGCATCTCTGATGATGTGCCTTGTTTTTCACCCTTTCATGCCCATGTTGAATCATCTCATCTAGACCTGGTCAGATCCAGACAGATTCTACTGTGAATACCCCACAGAACCCAGCCCAGTGCCTTGAGCAGTCAACAGTATTTGTTAATTGTGCAAAGGAATGATAAAAGCCATTTGCAACATTTCCATGTAAGTCCAAAAACAAATTGTTTAAATTAATTTTTATCGGAGTATAGTTGCTTTACAATGTTGTGTTGGTTTCTACTGTACAGCAAAATGAATCAGTTATACATATACATATATCCCCTCTTTTTTGGATTTCCTTCCTATTTAGGTCACCACAGAGCATTAAGTAGAGTTCCCTGTGTTACACAGTATGTTCTCATTAGTTGTCTATTTTCTGGAAACAAATTTTAATGAAGCAAAAATCAGAACTACTAAGAAGAGTAGATGACCAGTTCATCGGCCATGTTTTCATTCATATAAAGTACTGCAGTGATGGTCCATGTCACCCAGACACAGGGCTTGGCGTGTGTTGCCATTCATGCTGGAGCATCATTGTCCTACAGTTCCTTCTAAGATGGGGAGACTGAGGCTAAGAGATGTGAAAGGACCATATAAGTCACAAGGCTGGTAAGAGGGAAAGCAGTAAGGCAAGCCCTCACTTGCCTGGCTCCTGGGACTACATCCTCAGAGGCTCCAGGGCCATTATCCCGGCTAAGCTGGCTGGTTTCTAAGAACCAGAAGAGAATCCAACTCCACCATTTCCCCCGGAGGTGCCAACGGTGTAACAGCCACAGCCTTCATTATTGGGCAGTTTTTTCGATGGCCAAACTCAGGCCTTCTTGTTGCCCTAAATATATACTTATAAATCTTCATTTTCTTAATAGTAAAATTGGGCATCTAAGGATATGTTGCTTCACCATTTTTCTGTTATCACTTTTCCTGTTCATGGCCTTTATCCATTTTTCTGTTAGTTCTTTGGTCTCCTCCTCCTGTGGGCCTTTCACATTGCAGAGGTGAATTCCTTGTGTGTTACACATCATGAAAACTCTCCTGGTCTGTCACTGGCCTTTTACTCTGCCTATGCCATGTTTTACTCAAAACTCTCTTTTCTCATGTAGTGAAGCTGTCAATTTGCATTATCTTATTGTTTGGGGGTTTCGTTTGTCAGAGCAAAATTTAAGGTCTTAAATTATTTCATTAAATGAAGCTGGAATTTTTTTTTAAAATGTTTTGGCTGCATTCCATCAAGCACAAATACAAGTAATCATCTGAACTCAACTGTCCTAAAGGTACTTATTTTCTCATTTTTTAATGTGATTTATCAATCTAACACTTAATGCTTTGGGTTTTTAATTTTAACTGGAGAAGAAATGGAACATAGAGGTTAGAGCTGCACTGATATGATAGCTGTCAGCCACATGTGCCTATTTAAACTTAAATTCAGTAAGAAAGACTGCCTCTGTTACAGTAGTGACATTTCCAATGCTCAATAGCCACATTGCTAGTGGCTACAATGCAGGGCAGTGCAGATATGAAATAGCCCCATTATCTCAGAAAGTACTATTGACAACACTGGATCAGATCCTGAATTTCAGAGGCTGGCTGCTTTGAAAACTATCTCAGCCACCATACATTGCTAGTGTTTGATCTTGGGTAGGTTACTGAAACTCTCTGCTCCTCAGTTCTCTCATCTGAAAATGGTTGCATAGCAGAACTACATCTTCAGATAGTTGTGTGGATTAAATGAGTTAATGTATATAAACTATTTAGAACTGTGTCTGGAACACAGTAGGTACTCAATAAGTATTAGCTATTATAATAATTATTGTTATATAATAAAATTAATATTATATTACTTATATTGTATATTAACTCCTTTGATTTTTATTCTTCCTGAGTAATTTGGAGCTATGGTATAATAACAACTGCCAAAGACCTTTTTCTCAAACCATCTTAAAACTAATGTGATATAAGTTCATGCCTATTATTAGTAGTAGTGTTCTGAACAAGTTAACATTTGGACCCATATTAGTGAATTATACCCAACCAGTTTATCTCCTTAGGTGTGCACTGTATAATAAATATAAAAGCAATTATAATTTGTACAAATCCTACTATGTTTATGTTCCATGCTAGGCATTTTCATACAATGTTATATAACCTTCACACACACAAAAAAACAATTTACAAGGCAGCTGTTTTCATTTCTAATTAAAATAAATAGAAACTAACACTTGGAGAGTAACCTAAACAACCAAGACCCAAATTAGCCAAGACAGCTAGTAAGTGACAGGGTGACATAGCTTAGATTTGAACACAGCCCATCCTGTCTCTATGAATGTTTATAGTGACAAGAAGTAGAACTTCTATGTGAAGGTCTATAATCTCAGAGTATAAACAAAATACCATTGTTGCTACACAGAGAAAAAATGACATAAGTGCCATTCCAGCTAATAATTTACAGTGGCAGCTGAACTTCAGAAAAATGAAGGATTATCACGTAAAAACGCTCATGGGAATAAAAGTAGATAAACAATTGCAGTTACCACAGTACCTCACACAGACTAAACCACCTTAAATGTTAGCTCTAAACATCATGAAGAGGAGGAAGGGGGAAGAAAGAAACAGAAATAGAGTAGAATAAATGAAGAGAAAGGGGAAAATTGATAATGAATTAGATCTGTGAAAGTGCCTGTTTTTAAGCTGCTATTCTTAAAAATGAACTCGTATAATATGGTATGTTGGCCTTTATCCCGCAGCAACCCTGTGAACTAACTAACACAGATAGCATTTCTATTTTATCGGTGAATATAGATTTTCAAAGAAGTGAACCAACCAGTGTACAATCACAGTGATATTAAAATGTAGATCTTTGTTACATTGGCCTTGGTGGCTATCTTTTTCTAGTCAGAAAAGAGTTATTCCCATCTCCCAATGGTAAGCTAGCTGCCACCTGCTGATCATTTACTGATGCATTGACATACCATGCTTCCTTCGGCAACCTGCAGCCGTTCATCCATCTACTCAACCACTATTTAATGAAACCTTCTAAGGGCCAGGTCCTGGGCTTGACACAAGGGACACAGAGGCAAATGAGGCAGACACAGACTTTGTCCTCATGAATTTTACAATATGGCAAGAGCAAGAGGCATAAACCAAGTCATGGTTAGTGTGATAAATGAGAATTTAATAGAAGTAACTAGCTCAATCTATAAAAGAAGGAAAGGCTTTCCTGAGAAAACAATATTTGAGCTGATTATGTCCATGTTGTGGGGAAGGGAGGATGGGGAGAGAAGACAAAGAAAATATGATAGACTCACCTAACCTTGGGGTGATCATATACCTCTACCTGTCGGGTTAGGTTTGGTCATAGGATTTGATCTAACCAATGGAATTGGAACGGGAATAACATGAGTCAATTTGAGGCAGAAACTTCAGGAGCCAGTGTGAGGTTTGCCATGCTCTCCTTTCCTTTTTCCTGGGACTATACAAGCACATGTCATGATGAAACCTGTCAGTCTGGGTACCTGCGTCACTGTGGTACACAGAGCCCCATTGTTGACCAATTTGGACACAGATAGAGAATATTTTTGAAGTAGTAAGAATAAATGTTGGGTTAAGAAGGCTAGAGATGCTTGTGATTTGGCCAAAAGCAGAGGGAGTGGGGATAGGAAAAAATAGATGTGTTTGAGAGATATTTAGAAGAAATAATCACTACGTTTGGAAACTGAGTGATGATGTGGAACCAAGAACTGAAAGGAATTAAGGATGTTTGTGAAGCTTAGGGAAAGATAATGCTATTTGATCACATTTAGATTGAGAAGCCCAAGAGACATCTAAGTAGAGTTGTTTTAGGTGTGGCTATGCAGCATACAGGAGCTCACAATGAAAGGTCTTCTCTGGAGACATCCTTTAGAAAGTCAACAATATATAGATGCTAATGAAGCTGCTGGAATGGGTGAGCTCACTCAGGGAAAGGGTGTGAATGTTAGGAGGATGAGGAGACAATGGCAAAGCAGAATGACCAGATGGCAAGGAAGGAAATCAACAGGATGTTTCTTAAGCAGGGTAAGGACAACAGAATCAAATGATTTAGAGTGTTCAAGAAAGCCAAGGGCTGAAAATGTCCATCAGAGTTTCTGATGTGGAAGCTGTTGGTGACTTTATCGAGAGTTTTGGTGGAGGGACAGTGGGAAAATTCAGAATGTTGTGGATTTAAGAATGAATAGAGGATGGACTAGAAACTTTGGACCAATACTTCTACTGAGAACAAGCAGAAAATTTGGACATGATCTTAAGAGTCTGCTGGAAGATGTTGGAGAGAGCCAATAAGGTTGTGATATAATCAGAAATTAAACCCAAGCGAGGAAAATTTGGGGCACAATTTTATTAATGGCATCTTCCAAATTCTGGAAAGGACAGAAAAAAAGGCTAAAAATATGAGCAGTACTTCTGACAGCTAAATAGGACTATGGGGAAAAAATGGAGCCCAGGTCCCTACAAAGAGTGGAAAGAGGTCCTGCTAAGCTACCCAATATTTAACCTGTGATGCTTGTGAGACACACCACCAAGTAAAAGTGAGCTTAAAAAAGAAAGAAGAAAGAAAGAAAGAAAGAGAAAGAGAGAGAAAGAAAGAAAGGAACTAACCTTAGCAATTACTTAGCAAAGTGAGTCATTTCAGACCCTGAAACTGGATTAAGATGATGCCAAAAGTTGGTGCCAATGTCTGCCAAAAGCAAAATTCAATTTAAAAGTTAAATACTCTCAGTGCTATACAATAGGTTCTCATAGTTATCTATTTTATACTAATGAACATGTACTCTACTCAGTGCTCTGTGGTGACCTAAATGGGAAGGAAAACCAAAAACGAGAGGATATAGGTATATGTATAACTGATTCACTTTGCTGTACAGCAGAAACTACTACATCATTGTAAAGCAACTATATTCCAATAAAAAGTAATTTTAAAAAGTAGGTAAATAAATAAATAATAAAAATTAAATACACTCTGGAGGATGAACTATTATTTTAGTCCTCAAGAGTATTTATACAATTCTGTATACAAAACCTTGCACTCAATCAAAAATAACCAGAATGCAATCAGACAAATAACATGAATTAAAATGAAGAAAAAACCAAATAAGTAATCGAAACAGACCTGCATTTTTAAGGATCTAAAACAGAAGAATGAGGACTAAAAACAAACTGGAAACCATAAAATGAAAAATAAACATTAAAGACATAAAAATTTAAATGACTAAAATTAATAATTCATTAGATGGATTATCAGCAAATTAGACACAGCTAAATAGAAAACGAATGAACTGAAAGATGAGACAGAAAAAAATCCAGAATTAAGCACAGAATGAAAAAAGAAATAGAAAAAAAAGGAGAGGGTAAGTGAAAATATCTAACATGTATAATCGTCCCAGAAAGAGAGGAGATATAATGTAAAGTAGAAAAAAATATTTGAGGAGAGAATGGATAAGAATTTTCAAAAATTAATGAAAGCTGTGAAGACACAATTCGAAAAGGCCCCTGAATTCCCAAGCCAGACAAAAGGAAAGACACAAATTTCAGAGTAAAGTTGAAGAAAATTACATACAAAAAGAAATTATTAAAATATGCCAGAAAAAAATTGATTACCTTCCAAGAAGAAGCAATAAGACTTGGAATTCTCTACATAACAGGAACAAAGAAAAACAGAAGAAAATGCAGTAATATATTTATATTATTGAAAATAAAAATAAAACAACAAACTAGAAATGTAATCCAAAAATTAAATTTCTTCCACTTTGAAGTATATAGCTCAGACAGCAACAAAAATTTAAAAATAAATCATTACTAACAGACCTACAAGACAGGAAATATTTTTAAATGCCTTCTGGTAGAAGAAAAATTATTTCAGTTTAAAGGTAAAGATTATGGAAAGAATAGAAATAAAAATTAATAAAAAGATAAACACCTGAGGAAAAATAAATAAATATTAAATAATAAAAATAATAGTAATAAGATCTAGGAGTTTAAACATGTTCAAAATTAAAACACAAGAGGCAATGGAATTAACATTATAAGAAGGTGAAATTGAGATAAAGTGTTCTAAGGTCTTTGCATCATCAAGCAAGACGGTGAAGCACCAAAGAATATCAGACATTAATGAGTCAAGGTTGAAGGTTGCAATCTCTGAGGAAACAACTGCAAAAATACCAAAACAATATATATTCCTAAACTTGCATAGGGACATATAAAATCTAAGCATCACTCACTTAGTGACAATAATGTCTCTGATAATTAGAAGTTCTGTACAAAAAATGCCAATGATGAGTCTACTTTCAATTATTTTTAATGGGAAAATTATAATGCATTACACCTTAACCAAATCCCTTAATCAATGCCCTAAAGTATAGCTAAGACATAGTAAAACAGACATATAAAATGCACCCACCCTATCACTGAACAATTATTAGCATGCTTGAATTCAGTAACATAATCTCTCTATGGCCAGCTACACAGCAGATGTACATCTTTGTTTACAAATGGTTTGCTTTTCAAAAAGTTTATATACACACACATACACTCACTATTCTTATGTTACACAGATTTTATAAAACAATTTTATATAACAACTTTATTGAGACACAATTTATATTTTCTTTTGAGTTTTCTAATTTTAGCTCTTATATTTGGGTCTATGACTCATTTCAAGTCAATGTTCATGTATAGTGAGGAGTATCTATCCAACATGTGGAGATGCTGTTGTTCTAGTACCATTTGTTGAAAAGACTATTCTTTCTCCATTGAATAGTTTAGATACACTCGTGAAAAGTCAATTGATGGTGAATGTGAAGGTTTGTTTGTGGACTTTTGGTTCTGTCCCATTGTTCTATACGTCAGCAGGCCAATCTTATTCTAGTACCACACTGTCTTGATCACTGTAGCTTTGCTGTAAGTTTTGAAATCAAGAAGTGTCATTCTTTCATGTTGTTCATATATAGTTAGCTCGATTAAAAAAAATTAAAAAGAAGTGTCAGACAGTTTGCAAAAGAGGAAATCAAAATGGTTAATACATATTTAAAATGTGTTCAAGCTAAATTACAATCAGGAAGATGCAAATTACACCCACAATGAACTGCCACTCTACCTAGCAGAAGAGCTAAAAATCAAAATACCAGGATGTCATGTTTCTGTGAGGGTTTAGAGCAACTGAAACTCTCATAAAGTGATAGTGGATGTGTAAATTGATCTTAACACTTGGAATTCTATACTACAGTTGAAACCTTGCATATTCTATAACCCAGCAATTCTACTCCTATGAACTGTAAGTTCTTGCAACAAAGAGACATGAACAAATCAGTCACGGCAATAGCAGCAGTTATCCCCAAACTGGAAACAGCCCAAATGTCCTTTGATGATGCACTGGGTAAATTAGATTATGATATATCCTTACAACGTTTAGTAATGAGAACCAGATACAGATTACATACTGTGTGATTTCATTTATATAAAGTCTAAAAACATATAAAACTAGAAGTCAGGATAGTAATTAACTTTGAAGAGAGGGAGTATGGGGAAGGGGTCCAAGTGGTTATCTGGGATGCTGACAAAATCATGTGTCAATCTGAGTGGTAATGATACAGCTATTTGTTTCTAGATAATTTATTAATCTGACCATAACTATTTGATGCAATTTTATTCATATGCACAGAATGCAGTATGAGAGATTAGAGAGAGTGACTCCTTTGTTCATTTATTCAGCAAATACTCACTGAGAACATGTTGTACAACAGGCACTGGGCTATCCACTAAATATGGAGTGAAATGAGACAGACTGCCGTGCTCTTGTGGAGATCACAGAAGTCCACCTGCGAAGGGATGGAGAAAGAGGAAGAGCAGGATCAGAGTGTATTTATTTAATGTAAGAAAACTGGGCAATGTTTATACACCTTTAAGAAGTAGTCAGTAGCCAGGGATAAGTATGTACTGCCTCGAATGCAAAGCTTTGAAATTAACACAAAACACTCCATATATACACCCAAATTATTATTTTTAAATGGCTGAAATCTTCCCAGGACAAAATATTTTAATTTGTCATTTTGAAGAAGAAGGAGAAAAAGGAGGAGGAAGAGGACAAAGAGAGGAAATACCAGACTTACCACTCTGGGATCTGGCACTTTTCCGTGCAGTACAACCTGTCTTGCAAAAGGTCAGAAACTAAAAGTGATTTTATTAGAGTCAGAAAAATTTTCCCCACTTACTGACATGAGTCGATATTGGTATAAATCAATCACAATGTGAAATCCAAAAGCTCCACATTCTTCCTCTTGCATTTTAATTGCAAGATGGAAGGAAATATGTATATTTCAACCTTCCATATGTCACATCTTCAGTTTCTCTCAGTCTCTTATTGGCAGGGTTAGACTGAGACTCAACCTTCTAGACAAATGGATGGTTTGGTCCCCTTCACATTAATATTCCTTAAAGACAAACAAGATAAAGAGAACACCAGGGGCAGGGCTCAACTGGCCCTCTGATACCCTCATCCCCATGCCAACTGAGTGATGCTGAGGGCCAGACCATCAAGTCACATCACCCCAGCATGTTCCACTGTGGCCCCAGGTCCCACGTCCAGCATTAAAATATCCCTTTCATTCATTTCTAATACCCTCTGAGAAGAGTTCTGGTAAAGCAGGTTCTCTGCGTTCTTACAGTTATGGGATATCCACCACCCTAGTGGCAGCTCAGCTCCCTTATATTACCTCCATAGACCTTACTGGGCTATCCCCTCAACCGATATATGATACAGATAACTATGGCCCACACTGCTCCTGCCCTCGTTTGATGTTCCACATGTGCCTTTAAGATATCAAGTATTAAAGGTCTGTATTAAAACACATATGTATTATTTGGTATGAATCACACGTGGAAGTGTGACCAGTCATAAAGATGGTATCCCAATTAATATTTTGATTATTTAGCCCATCAACAAACATTTGAACACTTACCACTGGCCCTAAGAGAATTGAACATAAGACAGATGTGTTTCAAAAGGGACAGGAGGAGGAGTGTGAGGGACACCTTGTCAACAGGGAGTCAGGATCCTGCATGACAATAGTAGAAATAGTGTGAAGAGATCAGGGGGAAGCATGGGTGGAGGGGGGACAATGGTAGGGAAATTAAAAACCAGACAAGTGCTGATGACAAATTTGGAGGACTGAGTCCATGGAGGGCTAAATTGTTATCACTCATAGTTTTGTAGATCCAAAATAGATAATCAAGTTTGATGCATTTAGTTTTTCAGAAAAAAACTAAGTATTTGTTTAGTACTGATCCCCCTTTCTACATGGTCTTCACCTTGCTGTGATAAAATAACAGGTTTTTATGTGAAAAGTAATTAACTTGGTTTTACTACCATGGATTTTAGATAGGATTTATGAGGACAGAGTTTAAGGGTTTTTTTTTAAACAAGGGTTAGAGGGATATGAAAAAATAATAATTCTGGGATGCAATGTTTCACAATTAGGTCACAGCTTCCATTTTTCAGAGGAAAATTTCAACTCTCCACATTGGTACTTTTCCACTTAAATACAGCCACTTTTCTGGTTCGTGTTTAAAACAGAGCCAGCAGGATAGTTTCCTTTTCTCACAATATCATACACTGGGAACTGGAAGTATTAACAGGACTTTTTACCTGCAATGTCTTCAGACAACTGTACAGGCACTTTGCTATTTTTCATAAAGGTGTCCCCAGAAAAACAAATCTAAGATGTCTTGTGGCAAATTAGGATTCACTCAGCCGTGAATGTTTAAGTCCAATCAGAGAAAAATAATTCAGGTTCATCTGCTTTTTTCCAGTGAGAGGTATATGATGTTCATCTTTCCAATCATGCCCTTAGAGAGGTGTCTGGGGGCAGGGAGAGAAATTCCTAGTGCCTTCCCATACCCACCACCACCAGGGGAGCTTTTCTTATGGCTCCTGAGTTGTATGAAGACCCAGCCTATGAAGACCAGAAAGTAAATCAACCTCTCATGATTCCGGTATCCAGATCTTAGGAAGGCTTCGGCCGTCTGGCCATCTCACTTTAGAAACCCTGCAGTGACCCAGACCAGCCAAAACGGTGCAGCCGGAGGGCTGGCAGCTTCCACACAGGACTTTCTGTCCTGACCAAGCTGCTTCTCCTCCTGAATTTGTGTTGCTGCAGGTGCTGCCCTTTCCAGCCTAGTGGGGGCAGGGATATCCAATGTGGCTTGCAGTCAAGGGCAAATAGGCTGGCTCCACCTGCTGACATGAGGCCTCTAACATTCCTGGGGAAAACCGTGGCATCTCGAGATTGCAGACTTTGTGTGATAAGTGGGTCACTGAGCTATTCAGGCCCTATGTGTGGTTTCCCTTTTGTAGGCAGGACTATCCTCTCAGGGCATTGCAGTCAACCCCCAGTCTTATCCAGAGAGTGCAAGGATTCTCTTTTCTCCCTCTTTACTCAGTCCACCACAGCAGACCCTCCCAATCCAAACACACTCCCATTCCATCTATTTTCCCATCTCTCAAAAATAGGAGAAAGTGTTGTTAAAGGTAAGAAAAAAGCATGCACGCAGGTGCATGCACACATATGCACACACACATGCACACACACGCACATACATGCACATGTCCCTTGTTAAAGAGAAGAAGAAGGACAAGGAATCAAAGGAGAAGAAAGGAGAGACAAGGAGTCTGCACTGGATGGGCCGGGATAGGAATGCTGTCAGCTGCAAGAAACAGGAAGCCTGGTATCTGTGGCTTAAGTGGGTCAGAGTATATTTTTCTCCTCTAACAAGGAATCTAGATGTATTTAACAGCTGATGGTAGTTGAGGGGCTCCCTAGTGTCAGGGGCACCCCATGTGTCAGGAAAGGCTGCCACAGCTCCAGGGTCAGTTGCAGAGCTGCCACATTCAAGGCACAAAAGCATGGGGTAGGGGCAGCCCCAGCTGTGGTTTCTCTTTTCAGAAGCCTCCCTTCTATTTTCCTCTCATATCTCATCAGCAAGATGTGGGGTATGAGGTCCCCTCCAGGCACCAAGGTTATGGAAAGTAACTGTCTCACCTGGGCTGGTTACTGACCCCAGCAAATTCGGGTCATGCTGACAAGGAAGTGTAGCAGAGCGGGACCCTATGGAGTCTTCCCACAACAGACTGCCCTCATGCCCCCACATCCTCCACCTGCCTTTTGTCTGTATAAAATCTTCAGTCAAATAATAAATTTATTCACAGAAGTGAGAAAATGCAGAGAGAAAGGAAAACCGTCAAGCAAGACAAAATAATAATAGTTTAGCCATTAAACAAAGTCAAGACATTTAGTTCCTCCTCAAGGTCTATAGATAATATTCTGAGCTGTGTCCTTTGAGCTGTTTTGCAGATACTGAAGTCCCCATCAGGTGGAAGAAGTTAACTGTATGTGGCCCACAGACATGTAGACCCCATACCAGCTGGAACCAGAAGGTTGATGATGTGGATTCCCAAATACCTCATCACCAACCAATCAGAAGAATGTCCACCAGCTGATCACACACCCCACAACCCCCTTCCCTCACCCTGTATTTAAAAACCTTTCCCTGAAAGCCATCGGGAAGTTGGGGCCTTTTGAACACCAGCTGCCTGGACTCCTTGCTTGGTGCCTGTAAAAAACTCTGCACTTTCCTTCACCACAACCCAGTGTCAGGAGATTGGCTTTCCTGCACAAGGGCAAGCAGACCCAAGTTTGGTTCAGTAACAGAAGGACAGGAGGATAACTGTCAGGCAACTAGCATCCCTGATGAGCACTCCTGCTTGCGAAGCTCCCTACCTGTGAAGCTCCTCCTCAACTACCCCATTCACCCAAGGGTTGTGGAGTTCAATATCTCTGGTTAACTATATGGTACATGGTCTTGTCTCAGTTGACCTCACAAGAAAATCATTATCGTAAGAGAAACACAAATTTGAAGTTTTGGAGTACAATACATTTGCACATTTTGGAATGTCTGCCTTTCAGTTATGGAACAGGAGTCCAGAGTCTATTTGCAAAGAAGCAAATGTGTTCCTCTGTTATAGATTCTTGTCCATAATTAAGAATCTGTATCTTTGATGAATACAATAGTATTTATTTTCCCATGATTGTGAAAAGTTTACCAATTGTCATTGTAAAAACTAATTTAGTAACAAGGAAAAAAATAAAACTAAGAACATGTAAAATTGAATCATTAGGAAAAAAGACAAGAACAAGTAAAACTGAATCAAATAGGCTTGCTGATTTGAATAACAACATATTTTTAATGTTTTGACTGTCTTGAATTTTTAATGCATAATGTTTATGAATTCTCCTCTTAATTAAGAAAGTATCAATCTTAAAACTGACCTCTTAAAATAGCAGAACTATATTTAATGGCTCTGAATTGTAAACCTTCAGATAAGATTGTCTTCATCAGCAAGGGAAAAATCACTGAACCAGAAAAAGGAGTGCTGGTCATTTTTAGTTCTATCCATTTCTTCATGAAATTGGGAAAGCTTAAAAATAAATAAAATCTCCCTATACAGCTCTTTCCTCCAAAGATACGTTTCTCAAAAAAGAACAACTCAAATGACAATAAATGACTCCTTTTTTTTCGTACCTTTTGTGTTTTGCAAGCCTTCATTTTATGTGATGGTCGGGTCAGTGGTCTCCATATCTCTGTGTAGTTAATAGCTAAGTCAAGAGTTCATTATACAGTATTTGGTAATTATCCCAGTAATGTAATTACCAAATTACAGTATTTGGTAATTATCCCAATAATTATAATTATTAGGTGTACCAAACAGTTTAAAATGTCCATTTCCTATAGATTGACTCATTTGCCTCACAGCCTTCTACCACAAAATAATGCTTGGTATATGTGGCAAATGTGTTCACTGGAGTGTTCTCAAAACCCAAATTACACTCTTCATAATGAATAAATTCATAATAGCACATATTCTTCAATTTCGCTCCTGATGAAAATCTGGTTAGTCAAAACCAGGAGAATATAAAAAGTCATTAAAGGAAAACCTCTATGGAGATATCGAGCATATATGGGTAAACATTTGCTTCTGGCAACCTAATATTTCTTACTAGTAAGTCATTACAGTTAAAAGTAGAATTATTTTAACATTTCATATTTAGTGTATAGCCTAACCATAACTATTTTCTCTAATCATGTTGTCCAAAAAACATTATCCACAGTGAGGACATTAACAATAATAATGAGAAAAACAACAAGAGAAATATGAAGGACTGTAATGGGTTCTTTACTGTGAAATTTTATGTGATTAATACTTGATAGGATAATTTTGTAGCTAGAAGCTGTCACATCCTTGACATATTAAAAATTTAAATATGTAATTATTTTCATGAATTAATACATCTTTCTTATTTTTTCTTAAAAATGAAGGAACATTTTTTGTGAAAACTGTCATTTTTACATGAAAAAAGTATACATAACTATGGAGATGGGAAGTGAAAAAATAAAGGCTAATCAAAATAACCTTTATCTTAACACTCTGTGATTAATATAGGACAATTGAGTCCATGAGGCTCATTTTCCCAACCATAACATGGGAATACTAGTACTTTCTTTCCATAGTGGTTGGATGATAAAATGAGATAATGCAGGAAAAGTGTTATGTGAACTTCTTCACAGTTCATAGTAGACACCTCTTAGCAGAAGCAGACACTATTTGTTGAATTCAGGGTAACGTTACTAGAAATTTTAATTTTCTTCTTTACGAGTTTCTTATATGTATTACTTTTATAATCATAAAAAATTGACATACTTTCATTCTGAAATTCACACACAAACACACAAAAAGAATTACAATTGTTGTTATTTGTATTAAAAGTTCCAATTTAAAAACAGACATATAGACCAATGGCACATAATAAAGAGACAAGAAATTAACTCATGCATTTACAGTCAACTGACTTTTGACAACTGTGCCAATACTATGCAATGTGGAAAAGATAGTCTCTTCAACCAATGGTGTTGGGAAAACTGGATATAACACCCAAAAGAATGAAATTGGACACTTATCTTACACCATATACAAAAATCAACTCAAAATGCATTAAAAATTTAAATATAAGATGTGAAAACTATGAACTTCCTAGAAGAAAATATACGGTAAAATCTTCGTGACATTGGTCTTATCAATGATTTCTTGGGTTTGACATAAAAAATACCAGCAACAAAAGCAAAATTACAAGCAAAACTACATCAAACTAAAAAGCTTCTGCACAGCATTATTTACAATTCCTAGGATATGGAAGCACCCTAAGTGTCTATCAATAGATGAATGTATAAAGAAGATATGGTACATATATACAGTGGAATACTACTTAACCAAAAAAAAAGAATAAAATTTTGCCATTTGCAGCAACATGAATGGACTTGGAGGATATTATTCTAAGTGAAATAAGTCAGACAGAGAAAGACAAATACTGTATGAAATCACTTATATGTGAAATCTAAAAAAATACAACAAACTAGTGAATAAAAACAAAACTTTTTACACAGAAAAGGAAACAATCAACAGAGTGAAAAGGCAACCTACAGAATGGAAGAAAATATTTGCAAACTATATATCTGATGAGAGATTAATCTTCAAAATATATAAGAACTTTTACAACTTAATAGCAAAAATATCCCAAATAACCCAGTTTTAAAAATAGGCAAAGGACTTGAATAGAGATTTCTCCAAAAATGACATACAAATGGCCAACAGGCATATGAAAAGATGCTCATTATTACCAATTATCAGGGAAATATAAATCAAAACCAAGTTATGTAAGATGAATAAGTTCTAGAGATCTGCTATATAACAGATCTCTCTATATAGAGAGCTTAGCGCTAACAACTGTGTTTGTTGTGCACTTAAAATTTTGCTGAGAGGGTGTTCTTGCAATTTAATTAATTATTTAGCAAAACCCTGTTCCTCTGATTCTTGAGTCCATTGTTTTGAACAAAAAGCCTTTGTTTATGAGAACCATGACCTACTCTAAAAGGTATGTGTTTGTCGATCCAAGCCAAATATTTTGATTATAAAATACCTAATTTATACTTCAGTTCTTAGGTTTATGAATTTCATATTAAGAGGGCTTGTTTGGTCCTCTCTGTATTTCAAAAGTTATCAATGTTTGTGATTTTACTGCTCAGGATTTATGTTTCCCTGAGCCCAAGAAAGGGAGAGAACAGTGGTTAGCAATGTGAGTTCAGGAGTCAAAGGGCCCAGGTAAGACCCTGAGTAAGTTTTTTAACATCCTCATGTAAAATTTGCATAGTAATAGTTTTACATCCTGGATAGTTATGATCATTAAATAAAATCATGCATGTCATGTGTTCTTTGCCTTTTCTGACACGTAGCAAGACCTAAATAAATATTAAATTCTCAACTGCTCCTATGAAATTAATTTTGTTAGCCACACTCCTGTCCTTCCCTGCACCCCTGAGTAGTATGCACCAAAGGTGAAATAGAATGGAACCACACAAGGGCTGGCACTGTCAGAGCAAGCAGTGGAGACCAAGTTGTCCTTTTTGGATTGCTTTCAGCCATCCAGACTCCAGAGTAGTAAGGTGTCAATGGTGCCCTTTCTGCTTCAAACAAATAGATGCCTCCCCTATGGAAGATGAGCCTTAGATGAAGGGGCACCAGGAAATCTGATTAATCAAGTGAACATCTAATCCTGAATTCAGAAGGAAAAAACGGGAGTCTCTCAGGATCATACACAATCTCTCCAATTGAGAGCACAGCCCAAGCCAGCGATGGAGGATGAATTTAGCTTAATGGCCGTGTGTGTCCTACATCTTGGAAATTCTAAGTGCTATGGCAATGGGAGCCAACAGTTTGTGAAAAGATAAAGAAAGCTCAGCGTCTAGGACCCTGAATTACCCAAGTAAACGATTGCATTTTTCCCTGGTTCGCCTCGAGGGGGAGCCTCTCCCATGTCCTAGAAGCTTAAGTCTGATCATGGATGAGTCTTATGACTCATCCTCTTCTTCACATGTGCAAGCCAGCCTTCAGACCAAGGTTTACCTCTTGATCCCTCTGTCTTCTCATGGCGATAATTAATATTGAACTGCACTTGTCTTTTTCTCCATCTCTGTTAGGAGAATTGGATTGTACTCGCCACACTTCTCAAATCTGAAACACTTTCTGGGGTGACTTTAATAATCTTTTGCCACTTACTTGAAAGCTATAATAATTTTCAAAGGAGAGAGAAAATTGATGTAACAATTCTGCAAAACAGGTAAAAGTGAAGTCCTGTTATAGTCTAATTATTGATAAAAATTTAATTAGAAAAATTACTAAGGGTTTTTTTCCCATGGCTTTTAAAGAGTTTCAGCAAAATTGACTTAAGAAGTCATATTCAGGAGTATAAAGATAATGACAAGAATCCATGGGGACTGATAACATTTTCAAAGTCATCAATAGAATAATGAGAAAAAAATCTAGGAACAAATTCCTTTTCACTCTGTAGGACCTAGATCTCTGCCAGCCCCTCCAGCCTCCTCTTTTATTTCTTCCCTTTGGATGTCTCCCTGCTTCATTTCTATTATTCAAAGAAGCCCAGCCCTTTCCTCTCTCAGAACCTTGTTATGTGTTGTACCCTCTGCTTGCAATTCTCTTTCCACACTCTTCACATCTTCTTATGCTGTGGTCCTCACCTTTCATCCCAACTATGCAGAGCCCTTCTCCGTCTGCTCTATTCAAACAGCCCTCAGCCAGCTCAATTACTCTCTCTCACCTCTCTTTGAATATTTTCTTCACATCTTTGACCACAAAGGGTTAATATATTATATATTTATTTCCAGTTCTGTAATTATGATGTGTACCACCTCTCTCCTTGTCCTAGAGTCAAAGTTCCATTAGGTTTCCTTATTCCTCTCCAATGTTTCAGCACCTAGAACAGTGCCTGAACCACTGAATGAAACACATTCCTCTCCAATGTTTCAGCACCTAGAACAGCACCTAGAACAGTGCCTGAATAGTACTAACAAATATTTGTGGAACGAAGAAATAAATGAATAACTCAATGAACACCATGTTCACTGCTTACATTCACAGGATATAATATTTTAAACAAAATAATTTGAAGGTTGATCCCATCATTGGATGACTTATTTCTTCACGCATGTACTTCCTGTTTGTTTCTGAACTACATGTAGTAGCTGGATAGTTATTGATTATCCAAGCTTCACTTGAGGGGAATAATATGGTCAGTGTCATGGGGAGATTAATAGGATATATAATCTGAAATCTGAATTCCACCTTCCTGATCAGGAAATACGTTGGGCTGTCATAGGTTATCAGCAACATCTTTTCTGGCTTTATATCTAGAGAAATTTGGGGGCTAGAATATCTGAGCTTCTCAAGATACTAGTCCAACAAAAGAAGGGCTGTAAAGACCTCATTCCATCTGCTGACATCTTCTCCAGGCAGATCAGAGTGGGAGCATGCCTGGTCTCCCATCAAGAGCTATGTGTGACCTCTGGGTCACTTCCAACAGGCATCTACCCAAGGGGGTTATCACCAATGCTGATAAGCCTTGGGGGTTAGCATCCCAGTCCTTGTCTTTTCACATAGATGCACTTGGCCTCTCTTTTGCACTTTTAGAGTTAGTTTACCTGGTGCACTTCCTGCATTGGTAGCCAATTTCTTGCCCGCAAATATTCCAGTCAGATAGTGTTTATATTCAAGAGAGAAAACCACAATTCAAAAAGACATGTGCACCCCAATGTTCATTGCAGCACTATTTACAATAGCCAGGTCATGGAAGCAACCTAAATGGCCATTGACAGATGAATGGATAAAGAAGATGTGGTACATACATACAATGGAATATTACTCAGCCATAAAAAGGAATGAAATGGGTCATTTGTAGAGACGTGGTTGGACATAGAAACTGTCATACAGAATGAAGTAAGTCAGAAAGAGAAAAACAAATATTGTATATTAACGCATATATGTGGAATCTAGAAAAATGGTATAGATGAATCTGTTTGCAAGGCAGAAATAGAGACACAGATGTAGAGAGCAAACTTATGGACACCAAGAGGAGAGAGGGGTGGGGGTGGGATGAATTGGGAGATTGGGATTGACATATATACACTAATATGTATAAAACAGATAACTAATGAGAACCTGCTGTATAGCACAGGGAAGTTTACTTAATGCTCTGTGGTGACCTAAATGGGAAGGAAGTTCAAAACAGAGGGGATATATGTATACATACAGCTGACTCACTTCACTGTACAGCAGAAACTAACACAACATCGTAAAGCAAATATACTCCAATAAAAAAAGATTATTATAACATATTTGGAATGAGAATCATAATTACAGATAAAGTCAACTCATTTAAAACTGCAGTTCATGTGTGTATACACACATACCACATATGTACACATGCATGCAAATATGTACAAACATTTATTAGGGAAAATATTCTTTGTGTACTAGTGACACATTTTGACTCATTAAATATGCTCTAGTCTAGCTTTCTAGCTCATTTTAATTTCTAAAATAAAGTTAAAAGTTCTCTATAATTTCAATAGAGGCTTTCTAGTTAGTGGTCAGAGCATCATCCCTGGAACTCTGTTGCCCAGGTTTGAATCCTAGACCTCTCCCCATTAGAAGTATGATGTAGGGCAAACACTTTATCATCTTTGAGCCTCAGTTTCCTTTTCTTTAAAATGAGGATAACAATAGTGCCTACCACATATTTTGTTTTGAGATTTAAATGGGTTAACATTTGTAAAGTCAGTAGTTTGCAGCACATAACAAATTTACAGATGAATTTGATAAGTAAATAAAATGTTGCTCAAGTTGAAGACTGTTACCCATGCGTACATGGCAATGTGCCACGGGATACTCAACACCACAGAATGCACTCCAGAATCTTCCTGATGTACCTATTGTAGTCAATGATAAACTATAGAAAATATTTTTTTTAATTTTAAAATAAAGACAGATACATTATGGAGTAGACATTTTAAGATAAAATATGAGCTTTAAGGAGGTTTTTTTCCTGTAGCTGACTTCTCAAGCTGTACTGCAAGACACTCCATTCTTGTCCACTGTATCTTCCATACCTTCCCTACAATAATATGAATTCTAATTTGACTTCCAGTGTTCTGTCATTACTTCATACTTTCCTGTATCTGTGATTTTTGTCATCTCTGCCCGTGATGACCACCTCCTCCTAGTGTAGCCACATGTGGAAGTGCAGCCCCACTTGCAGAACCACAAAACACTTTATTTTCTGTTTTGAATTCAACTCTCTTGAATCTGCTGCTATATGTAATTTCCTCTGCCATGAATGGACAGAATTCTGTGTGAGTTAGATCTCATGACAGTTGCCACATCCTGTATAATAAATGATGTTGGTCTGCACATTAACACTCCTTGATTCCCTGTCAGACTGTGAACAACTTGAGTTCAAATACTATTCCCACCATTTTACACCTTCTCTTTCTCCCCACAAAGTGCCTAGCACAGTGCCTTTCCCTTCACTAAATATTTGTGGAAGTGGCTCTACCCCATGACTCCATCCAAAATAAGGCAGTTAGAATGCATTCATCTACTGTCAATATGAAATCCAGGTAAAGGTAAGTACATCAAATGGGTTATTGATTACAATTCCATGAAAGGACCAAGAACAAGTGCTCTAATTCATCAGCTGACCACAAACTCCTAACTTTCAGATGAGCCCAATCTGCTTTCCCCCAGGGAGCCTGTTAGCATAGCTCAGCATCTGCAAAGAGGGTGATTCAATAAAGTAAGTAACACCTTTAATAAGCACCCTACTTGCAACAAGCTCTAATCCATACCTCAGCATTAAAAGGAAAACTCAACAGTCTTCCTGGGGTGTAAATTGACAGGTAATTTTATATCTAACCCTGCCCTTGGAGATTCAGCCTGTTTTATTTTTGTATTGCTGACTTTCTTTGGAGATAGTTGTTGTCAGGGTTTATTTTTTAAAAAACATGATAGCATTAACTAATTACTTTAAAACTATTTCCTGAGTGTCCACTATATACTGGGCACTGAGGTGGAACATGGGACAGAACTGATCAAGATAGTGCTTATTCATAATCAACAATGAAATTCAGACAACTAAACAGGAAATTAAATAGAGGGTGATGTACATGATGATAGTTGAAAATACATTCTGCCAGAGGCATATATAGGAATTCGAGCAATAAGATTTGGCTATTGCTTGTGGGGTATAAGAGAAATCAAGAAAAATGCCCAGCCTTTTGTCTTGATTACTCAAGGACCACTAGAAGAAAAGCAGGTTCATCTGGGGTAAGGTTGAGGATGACGATGGTGATGATGTTGGAAAGGTTGAGAAGAAGTCATTAGGACATCTAAGCAGAACTGAAAAATAAACAGCTGAATATCAGCTCAGGAATTCAGGGGAGAGATTCCAATACAGATAGAGATTTCTTAGATACAAAGCAACTCATGGTAATTGAAATAACAGGAATGCTTGAGATCAACAAGAGAAGATGGCTTTAGAGCAATGAGAGTAAAAGATAAGCCCAAGACATGGGATAAACCCAGTAATGGCATCATGGATGCCAGGGGAGGAACTTCAAGGAGAAGGGACAGGTTATGCACATCTAGCACTACTTAGAGAGCAAGAAAGATGGGGATGCTAAAAGGGTGTTGGGTTTAGCCAAAAGAAGGCTATGGTAACTCAAACAAAGTAATGTCAATGCAGTGGTAGGGACAAAATCCAGTCAGGAGTTGATGGAGAGTGATAGAACATAATCAAAACAGAGATGACAAGTGTAGACTGTTCTTCTCAGGAGCTTGACTGTGGAGGAAGAGGCCATGTCATCCCAGAAGTAGACTTTTGCACAAGGAAGTAATTTTAAATGATATCTGGACCTTAAATATACGAATATATTTAGGGAAAATATCCAGTAGTAAGAAAAGTTTGCAAATATAAGAGAAAGAGGGAGTGGTGCATGGACGAAAGGGAAAGGAATTGGTTTCAAAGCATGGAGAAGATAATATTTTGGACATTGAATCAATAGAAATTAGTAACTGAATACAGTGGCTCACAGAGAAATGAAACACCAAATCATAAAAGTGGACAAGATCATTGAACTCAGATTTCTTGTCCTACTAATACATGAGAGTCCTGGGGCATTCAGAATTCTGGAGGTCTCTTATAAAGAACCAGATCCATCTCTGGTCCTCAGAGGTTTTGGAGAAATTACTTCACCTCTTTTCCCACAGTTTCCTCATCTGAAATATCAGAGGTTGGACCAGCTGCCTTACAAAATTTCTCCTGATTCAGCTCTTTTGTACATAAAGTATAAACTCAGAATGCTCTGGTCAAGCCCCCTGGGTTCCTTTCCTTCCTTCTACCAATTTTTAGCAGATGTGAGATGTTGGCTGCAGAGCTGGAGAAACCCGAAAGCCTATAGGGGTGGACACTTTTATTCTGCATTTGCTTCCTAGATATAAGTAGACAATTCTGCCCTTTTTCAGGTCTCAGAATATTGGACCCCTTTTCCCTAAAGCTGATGCACTGGGTGAAGAAATTATTCCCCTTTCTCTCCAAAATTTCTTTCCTAATTTAAACCATTTCACTCCAGCTAAGCAAGAAGGTCTCTGTTCCTCCTTATCTATTTTCCCCTGCAGGTCCTGGTCACAGTTATTTTGAAGGCCTAAATCATGATAGCCTGAGAACCCCAATGTAGTGATTACTAAAAATTGTCCCCTTTAATGTTCCTTTACCTGCTATTTCAAATATTCTACTCTGTAGAGTGCTCCACACATGTCCCCGGGGCAAGTAGGCAGGTTGTTCTTTAGTTTCCTCATTATGCCATTAGGGCACGCCTGCTGCTGCTGCTGCTGCTGCTGCCCTTCATGAAATCTTTGCTCAGCTGTGAATAACTTTCATAAGATTGTTTTGATCCTTGGGGAGGGAGGGGATAACACTTAAGAACGAAGCTGAGAATAACTTACTTCTGCCACTAGAGGCAGTGGCTCTGGGACACCTGGACAAACCTGACCTCAGATTCGATTCCGGGCTCTTTTGGGGACTGATTCTCATGAAAAGGGGGAGTTCACTACATGCTCTTATCACCACCACTTGGAATCCTCCAAGGTTCTCTGTGCCTTAGAATCCAGGAACAAGACCTCTGATCCTGGAGAATAATTTTTCTCTCTCCTGGTGCAAGTGCTGCCTTAAATCCCCATTCCTCTCCCAGAATGAACCTTTATTCAACTGATTGGCAATAAAAACCCAATACTCTCACAAGATGTGTACTATGGATTCCATGGTCCTGAAAAGACCATCCCAATAGTAGACAGACAGTACATTAGTCTAACTGATACCTGTCTGTTTTTAATGGTATTTCTATTCTCAAGTGTAACTATTTTTCTCCACCCATTCCAGATGAATGGTTCTCAACCTGGACCATGAAAGAATATCAACCATGGATCTCTGAAAGTCAAATGCCCCATTCTGGACATACTCACTGCTATGGATGGAATCGTGTCCTCCAAAATTCACACACTGAAGCCCTAACCCCCAAAGTGATGGTACCAAGAGACAGGGCTTTTAGGAGGTAATTAAGGTTAAATTAGGTCATGAGGGTGGGGCCCTAATCCAATAGGATCATTGAATTTATAGGAAGAGATCTTTCTCTCTCTCTCTCTCCCTCTCTCTCTGTCTCTATTTCTAGCTCTCTATCTTTCTGTCACGTTAGGACACAGTGAGAAGGCAGACACCTCCAAGTCAGGAAGAGGGCCCTCATCAGAATCCAAATATGCCAACCTGGGACTGCCAGCCTCCAGAATTGAGAAAATAAATGTCTGCTGTTCAAGTCACCCTGCCTATGGTTTTCTGTTATGGAAGCCAAAGCAGATGAATATACCCACTCAGGATCTCTAGGAGCAGCCTGAGTACAGGTAAAGAATGAGTCCACTCTGCAGCCAGACCTAATGACCACTAGTTTAGCCAGAATCAAGGCCTGTTTCACTAGTAGTCATGTGCTTCTAATAGGAAGGAAAATCACTGTTTCCCTAAACTTCTGCTTCATCTTCAGACTTTCCAGCAGTTAGCTGAAGCCTTATGTACCTTCCTCTCCCAAACTTCAATCACTAAACATGTTTTCTGTCTTATCTGTACATCACTAGTCTCTTCTCAGAGTAACACACAAGTGACTGCTGGGCATGACCACTTTTTCCAGGTTGGATGACCAGCTCACCTCTCTCCTGGGTTCCTGCTATGACAGGAGTTCTTGACCTCTTCAGGTATCAGATCCTTTTAGAGAAGACGAGGAAAGTCAACACTACTTCTCCTGAAAAATACATATACATGCACGCCTAAAAATTGCCTATGACTTGGGGGTTAGAAAGATCATAATTCTCCTATAGCAAAGTAAGAGTCTAAGAATTCATGACCTAGAGACTCACTCTTCAAAAGCCTGGTCTTCATATCAAAAGCATCACCTGAGAGCAGAATCTCAGGCAACCCTGGACCTACTGCATTGGAATCTGCATTTTGACAAGAACTCCATATGACTGTATCCACACTGAAGTTTGAGAGACACCACTATAACAAAATTAATTTATATACATAGTATGGTTGCAATGAGTTATTCCAATTTTGCCCTACCTGCTGGAGAGTTACAATAATTAAGCAATTCCCACTCTGAGAGTCTCTGCAGAAGGAACTGAGAAATGAGCCAATCATCTGCTAGGAAGCAATAAAGATTAGAACTCTTTATCCATTTACTCTTTCCGACCTGGCCTCCCTTGCCCCTTTATTTCCAGCTTTACGTTATGAATATCCCTGCTGAGCATCCTTTCCTGATGAAATATCCCTGATGCTCAAGTTGGAGGGGCAACATGAAAGTTACCAAAATAACTCCTTTTACCGTTCCTTGAATTTCAAACACTAAATCAGATAGAAAAAAAATGGTGTTCTCTCAAAACATTTCCATATGTTCTGACAATGGAATCTCACTGTATCATTTACAAGCTTCACACACCAAATTAAAAGCTGTAGTTAATTCATCTTCTGGAGATGAAATGACCCCTAGAGTCTGACCTTGGCTGAATGTAGCCCAGCTGACAAATCAATCTCATTACAGCATGCGATGAGGGAGACACTTCTCTGCCCTGAGCAATTGAAACATGTACAGCTGTTTCTTGTACATATTTTAATTAAACATTTTTATTTTTCTGTGCCCTGAGGCTTTTTGTGAAGGATGTGTTTTCCAAGTCTCATGATAGAAATAATGATATTTCATGGTGCAAATTTATGCAACAGGACACAGGTGCCAGAGTTTTTCTACTCGTATATCTGTGTCACAATTGAAGGATGTCAAAGGTGGTTGTCAAGCCTGAAAGTTAGAAAGGAGAGTGGACAAAAGGAGGTGAAAGGAAAGCAACATGCATGTGTAATTTTAGAAATGCTGTCATGACCTATAACACCCAAACATTCTCCTTTCTTTTTCTACTCAAACACGCGAAATGACAGCATGGAAGAGGAGAATCTTGTCCATTTAGGGTTGGCTACCAACTTTTTGTTCCATAGATTTATGTAGGTAAATTCCAATATTTTATGATGTGAATTCTCCTGGGCAAGAGGCTATTGCATGTGAATCCATCTTCATTCCATTTTCCCTCCTCCGAAAGGACATTCAGTAGAGGGTCTCTTCCCAAGACACTGCCGTACATCCATGTACAAAAACCTCACTCCCCTTCCTACAACTGAAAGAGGCTTCTTTGAAGCACAATCCCTCCCAGCAGCACCTGCACATCCTTCACACACACACACACACACACACACACACACACTTTCAAACCCTCAAAAACATAGTCAAATGCTGAGTGGATATGCTTAATGTTTGTAGTAAGCTTTAGAATTGAATGGAAAGGGTGGACATAGGTGAAAGTATTATTTTTTTCTGCAGTAGCCTTGAAGAAAGTAAGGATGAAGGAGACAGAAGGGTCAGAATGTGTTTTGATTTAAAATAGTGTTTCTAACCTAGAGAGATGCTGAGTAATTCTTTGCCTTTGATTCCAAATCTTCACTGTGACAGTGCATTGGCCCTAAATCATGGATTTCCCACCCCTGCCTCTAAAACTGTGTGACTCTGGGCAGTTTTCTAACATTCAACTATTACATCTTATGCATGAAATTTGAGTATATAGCCCTGTCCTGAAATATCTATTTTAAAAGTGTGACTTTTTCAAAGGTACTGTTGGGTTGTATTAGTCAGGGTGATCGATGCAGGATGCTTAAACAAAGGCCCTCCAGATCTTGGGAGATGAACACAATACACGTTTATTTCTCTCTTAGTGCACATTCAAGGACTTTGGGAGGCTCTCTCCCATGATTATAATCACCAGCCCCGGATGCTTCTTCTTGTGACACCCCCATTTTCAACACTAGCTTGTCATGCTCTACACCCAAGGAAAGGAAACCATGGAGAGCCGTGTGGGCGGTCTCATGGCCAGACCAGGAGTGGTCTACATCACTGTGCCTTCCTCATCCCACTGGTGGGACTCAGGACTGGGCTCCAACCAAAAGAAGGGAAACAGAGAAACAGTCTCCTGTGTGGCCAAGAAGAGGAAAGCAAACAGGCTTTCCTTTCCAGCACACATGCTCTGTCTGCTAGAGGGTCTCACCTCTTTTATGTCTGTGTATCACAGCTTTTTGTCAAGTGGTGTATGGGGACTCCTCTTAACTGGACCTTGGTCCTTAACTTGACATTACAGAAAACTCTTTGTAGATCTCATGAAAAGCAAACACACGAATACACCCCCAACACAAGCCACGGTAATACATTTGGCATTGTGAAAATTTAAAACTTCAACATTAGGAATATGTAGAAAGTTGTTTGCTAATCTGTTTTTTCCTATGATGAAATACTTTACAATCTAAAACAACTATGTTATAAGTAAAGCAAAAGATAAACAGTGAATATTTTTGAATACGCACAAAGGAAAGAAGACTCAGAAGGAACCAACACTGCCAACACCTTGATCTAGAATTTCTGGCCTCCAGAATTGTGTGAAAATAAATTTGTATTGTTAAGTTGTCCAGTGGGTATTTGTTACAGCTCCAGGGAACTGACCCAGGGGCCTTGTGTGTGCTTCTGGCTCAGCCTGTTCCTCACTGTGTGGTTAGCACGCATGGACTCTTGAATCTCCCAGATAGACAGGGAGATTTTCAGGGGAGGGACTTTACCTCCTGTTTTGTTTCTGTGGACACAGCAGACTCATTGGCTTTATAACTGGAGTCTTCACTTGGATGTCAGCCCCACCCACCCAATTCCATGCCGACACTCCTGCAATTCATCATGAACATTCATCTTTCTGTGTTGTTCATTTTAGTTCTCCATACTACCTGGTGTCAAGTGTCTGTTATTCGAGTGCCTACAACTCCTCTCTCAAACCCAGGTCAGTGGTCATTGGTTGGTGGGAGCCCATTGACGATTGATGACAGACTGATGGGAGAACAGGAGCCTGAGAAAGCATCTCAGGAACAACTTCCAAAGCAAAAATGTGACTGAGCAGGATTCTCTCTTTCCTTCACATCCAGGCTAAGAAATGAATTTTGTACATCATCGATTTCGTTTCGATAACTGGGGACCCGTACAGAGCTAGGAAGCACCTCCTCCAGATGTAACAAGCTGGGATGATTCCAATGGACGTGCAAATTAGACCATGACAATCAGGGTAAAACCCCCTGATACCCTGAAGCAACTCCAGCCTCCTGGTGTTGACCCTGCCCATCAGTGGTCTGTCTGCTGCTCAAGCACTGGAGGGGACCATGACAACATTCATTGCCACCTGTCAGAGGGATGACCCTCTGTTGGGAAGCAAGAGGAGGGCAGGAACCCCAAGTGGCTGGATGAGACAGCAAGAATGGTTTCTGCTCTTTTGGCTCATGAATATGTCCTGGAAAAGGCAAACTCACATATACTGAAAATATGACACTACAGATGGTCATATATCTGAGTAAAACTTCTCCAAGATTATGGTGAGGACAGGAACACATAAGACGGGGTGAACATGTAACATTTTTAGTCAGAAGTAGTCCTCAGAGAGAGGATTTAGGAGACCATTTAACCAGGCAGCCTCAGACCACATCCCCACAGCCTTTTTTCTGAACACACGCCTGCTTTCACCCTGTGAATGCATATTATGAGTCAGCCTGCGTTTCTTTATTCTTGTTTTTAGCATTTCCTTCCCACATTGACTATTGTTTTTCCTCTATTACTTGCAGTAAAAACACCCCAAGTTTCCACATACAGTCATCCCACGCCCTCTGTCCCTGTCTTCTCTGGAGGGTCACCTGTCATCTCTAAAGTATTGTTATTGTCTTTGCCTGTTTTCCTGGAACCCAGAATAAGGTGTTTTATATGGTATGTAACACATTGTTATTCAACACTGAAACATCAAGAGAGATGGAAACTAGGCTCAATATAGAACAGGAAAAAAGTTGATTATACCCTTGGAAACTACGAATTATCATTTACTGTGTTCTGCTATTCATGAATGTATTACAAATCAGGAGCTGAAGACAAACGTTGGGATATTAACATAAACTGAGGTTTCTTACATTGTCTATAATTTGAAAGTAGCACCCTTTCGAGGAGAAATTCATAAACCACTACTACCAGATGTTGTTTTTGGCAGACTTTAATTATTTTCCTAACTGCTTCCTGTCTTTTTAAAAATCTCCATCAGAGACAGCTACTAATTCATTCTTCCCTGCTCTGTTTTCCAGTGAAGGGACGTGCCCCTGGGATTTGGAGCTTTTCTTATGTGTCTGCTATTCCCCACAGGCCTGAATTGTCAAACAATTACAGAATGCCATCAGCAACTCTAGCAAAAGGGCCAAGGGTTTGGATGTGTAAGTGAACAAAAATATTCCATGAGGATAACAAAAGCTAAAGATTGTGACAATGTTAATCTGAACAGAAAGACCAAAAATTAACCATAGACAGATAGAAGCAGAATATTTTTAAAGGGGTTTATTAAGAGATAAGTCACTTTTATGAGGACATATCAGGCAGAGGCAATTTGACTATAAGTCAATCAATTGACCCTCCCTCTTCATGACCTTCACAACCATAGCCAGCCTGACAAGAAAGGTTGACATACCTGAACAGATATGTCAAAATCTTGGTTCATTCTAAATAGAGCATAGCGCCCCCATAATTTAAAAACAGAGTCTGTAGTTTAAGCCGTCGTGAAGTTTAACCAGGACATTACTTTCCATTTGCCTGACCTGAAAATGATTGTTAAAAAAGTAAATCACAAATTACCTAGAATATTCCAGGCTTGTCCAAATATCTAACTTCTCTTCTCATAGAATAAATATCCTACAATATGCATCATTTACACTTATTAAAATAATGTCATAGGCATTGATACTATCATGGGATTATTTTTTTTCAATTTTATTGCACAATTACTTTTATAACACTAATAGAAATACAGTGATTTAAAATCACTTATAGTAGTGACACCAAGGAAACCAATTCACTGTTACTGTTTGGAATTTTTTAAATCAATTAAATAGTTGGTCATGCTAAACCCCTATATGCATAAGTCGATATGCATTTAAAGGAGCAGTTGGGGACTTCCCTGGCTGTCCAGTGGTTAAGACTTCACCTTCCAATGCAGGGGTGCAGGTTCGATCCCTGGCAAGGTTCGATCCTTGGTCGGGTTCGATCCCTGGTCAGGCAGCTAAGATCTCACATGTCTCGTGGTCAAAAAAGCAAAACGTAAAACAGAAGCAATATTGTGACAAATTCAATAAAGACTTTTAAAAAAGTGATCCGCATCAAAAAAAAGGAGCAATTGGACCTTCCTCTCACAGAGATGGAGAGGAGGTGATGGAAGATCAACCTTCCAGAAAAGAAGGCTTGATAAAACTGAAAGTACATTACACACAACAGAAATGTTTTCCTTCATCAGGCATCTTAAAGGAAAGAGCAATCTCTGCAAGATGATCAGAATCTGATGGAAAAAAAGAGAAACTGAAGTCTGAAGCCAGTGATTTCCCTGCAGTAAGATCCTATGAGTCTAAAATTCCATGATCACCTTCAATGCTTTACTTTGAGAAACCATCTGAATTAGTGGCTAAAGCATGGAAGCAAAATCAGCACACCTGGGCTTCAGGCCAACATTTACGTTCCTTGAGTGTCAACATTCCCTACAGTCTAAAATGGGGAAAGTAAAATCCACAGCTCTTTTACTTTCTAATACATCATTTACAGAAAGACTCTGCACTCTTAAGATCAACTCCTGTAAGCTAGAAGTTTAAGAAAGTATCATTATCATACAAAATGTTACCTTGTAGATTATTCAAAGAATTGTCCCTCCAAAGAATTAAAAATAAATTAAAAAAAAATAAGAATTGCCTTTTGAAGTCCTTTATGAACTAAGTAAGTTTTCCGGATTCATTCATACCTTGGATGCAAATAAAGTCAGTGTGCTCTAATAAGCAATTAATATGAGAATGATTTCCCTTCCTACTGCCCAATCCTGACCACGGTGTGCTAAGCAGTAAAACCAACATTCAATTCATAGACTTCCAACTGGACCATTTTATAATTAGCAAATTATAAACCCAGAAAATTACTGTCAGAAACATCAAGTATAGGACAAAAGGGCTGGCTGACTTCAAGAGGAGGTTTTTTTCTTTCTCCCTAAGGAAAAAGTTTCTACTTATAAATCGGTTTTTCAAAAATTACTGAAATAAAAAAATAAAATTGCACATTCCTTTCCTAAATAGATCTATGACTAAGTTAGCTAAGTATAGGAACTTTTGAAAAGAGAAACATTTTATAAATGTTAAAATTAGACTTTGTGCTTTAATAGCAATTGGATCATTGTTTGATCAATGTTGTCATGGCATTGATTCATTTTAAGTGTCTCAGGGAGAACTGAAAATGTAGACGAATGATAGGGCACCTTATACCTGATGGTAATCCGCACCAGATACCAGGTATACATAGCCCCTCCTGGCTAACTTCAGGCAATGGGAAAAGAGGGAGTGATTTCTTTCAAGCCACCTTCATTCTCCTTTTGTCTTTTTTTTTCCCCAAGTTTTAGCACGTTTCTCTGGGTATCCAAAGTCTTATTCTGTTACCTGACTCCTGTCCTTGCAATCAGCTTGGTGCCTATTTATCCAGACTAGAGGTGTCCAAATAGGATCTGACTCCTTTGGTCTGTTAAAAAGAAACAAGAACAACATTAAAGGATTGCATTTTCTGTGATCCAGTTTTTTCAGAGCAACATCTAATGACAGAAGCAAATTCTGTTATAAGGAATAAATTACCAAACTACTTTGTATTAAACTGGTTCTATCCAAGGATGGCACCTTATAAACAGTGCTTGAGGACACTCACCCCAAACACCTCGTGGGCCAAGACCTCATTATATTGATTCTTTCCCTTTAACCACACTGAAAACTTCCCAGCCCATTGTCAGGCTCTGTTCCTTACTACTATTCCTTCCCAATTGCCTCTCCGTCTTTCTGACTCACTCCAAAATTCAGTGAAGACCTCCACGTTTAGCTTATGCTCATTTTTCCCTCCCTAAGTCCAATCATCTTATTGAGTAACTTCAAGGCCATTTAGAAAGCCCATGAAATATGCTTTCCTCAAAGGTTTTTTCACTTTTATGGCTCCAATGATATTCTTTTCTATTTTACCACAGTGATTAGTTCCCATGGTCACAGCCTGGATCTTGTTATCACTTGGAAATTCTTCACACCTGAAAACAGGAACTCCAAGATATCACAAACTCAACTCCTTCCTCTAGTCCTCTCTTCCTCCCATTGCATTCGTTTTTTAATCTTAGACAGCTAATCATTTAACTCCTCTTGCCTTTATTTTCCTTCTTATCTAACTTACTCATCACAGTGTCAATACCCTCAACTGATTCTTTCATGTCTTTTTGCTGAATTTACCTAACAAATGCTGCAGCTGGACCAATCCTAGTCTTCTACTGTTGCAGAGGATGGCTGAGTCCAGTATACTGGTGTCAGTATAAATTCACTTCACCTCCAATGCTGTGTGTCAGATCAGTCCTTCTACTTCCTAAGGACGACTTCCTCCCCAATTTCCTTTGCTGATTCATAACCCTTATCTTAAGTTTTCTCCCAATGAATTAATTCACAAATCTATTCATTTGCCTAATAGCCTATCTGCTTTTGTATCTTTTCTCCCATTTATTCAGTCATTTATTCAAAAGTGTGTATTAAGAATCTACAACGTGCTAAATAATATATCAGGCAATGGGGTAAAAAAAATACATAACAAGAAGTATTTATTTTCAGGAAGCTCATGGTATAACAAAACACACAAGCATACATAGTCACAACATCATGTTTTATGGGCTTTTTATGATGTTAGTGGAAGAAGGCACAACAGAACGTAAAGGATGGGTATCTCTCTGCATATTAGGATTTTAGTTGCTTTTTAGTTTATGTTTTGTACTTATTTGTATTTATTATAAAATGTGTTAATTGGATATGTATTATTTATTTTATTTTTTTAATTTCTTTGAAGTATAGTTGATTTACAATGTTGTGTTAATTTCTGCTATACAGCAAAGTGATTCAGTTATACATATATATATATTTTTTTCATATTCTTTTCCATTATGGTTCATTACAGGTTATTGAATATAGTTCCCTGTCCTATAAAAGGTAGGACCTTGCTGTTTATTCAATCATAGAATTATTAAATGAAGTCATTACCCGAGGTACTGTATTACTTTTAAAATAAGAAAAGTGAATATAACCAATATTTTATAATAACTATAAATGGAATAAAACCTTTAAACTTTATGAATTACTATATTGTACACCTGTAACTTATATAATATTGTACATCAACTATACTTCAATTAAAAAAAAATAAAAAGAAAGAAAGGAAGGAAGAAAGAAAAGTGGGTCAGGTTCTCCAAAGAAACCAAAAGGATGGGTATATATTTTTTAAGGAATGTCCCCACACAATTGTGGAAGCAGGCATGTCCAAAATTTTCAGGGCAGACCAACAGTCTAGAAACTCAGGCAGAATTTCCATGTTACAGTCTTGAAGCAGAATTCCATCTTCTCCAGGAAACCACAGCTTTTGCCATTATGGCCTTGAACTGACTGGATGAGGCTCACACATGATATAGAGGGTAATCTTCTTAAAGTCAACTGGTTGTAGATGCTAGTCACACCAACAAAATATCAATACCTTGACAGCAACATCTAGACAAGCATTTGACCAAACAACAGCCTAGCCAAGCTGACACACAAAATTTAACTATCACAGAATGTTATGAACTGAACTGTGTCCCTCCAAAATTTACCTGTTGAAGTTCTAATCCCCCCTATGACTGTATTTAGTGATAGGGCCCACAAGGAGGTAATAAAGATTAAATGAGGTTATAAGGGTGGGGCCTTAATCTGGTAGAACTGCTACCCATATAAGAAGAGGAAGACACACCAGAGATTTCTCTCCACATGCACATGGAGAAGAGGCCATATGAGGACACAGAAAAAGGTGGCCATTTGCAAACCAGGAAGCGGGCTCTCACTAAGAACCATCTTTTATGTACCTTGATCTTGGACTTCCAACCTTCAGAAATCTGATAAAATAAATTTCTGTCATTTAAATCTGACTGTGGTATTTCATGTCAGTCTTAGCAAGCTAATACACAGGGTTATTATTTAAAAAGAAAAAGAGAGAGAAGGCAAGCTATTAAAGTCAATGATTGGCACTATCCTAATTTTCAAACCTGGCTTTACATCAGATTACTGAGGGAACTTTTACAAGTACAGTTCCCAAACCCAAACCCGGGAGAGTCTCATTCAGTAGCTGGGGGGTGACGAGCAGCTGCAAGGTCCAGGAAGTAGAAAACCACACACCCGCTGTTTAGAGCAGGAGTCTGCAAAGCAGATACACAGCAAAGAGGGTCTGTGAGGTGGGACACCGGAGTAAAGAAGAAACCTCATGCTTTCTATTTATATATTATATATTTCTATCTAAAAAAAGGAAGGATTTTGGCCTGGATGATATTAAATCTGTGGATTGATGTTTGGGCTCCCTTTCAGCCCAGTCTTAGACAAACACATATGACAGGTACAAGGATGTGGGGCATTGTGCAAAACAAATGAGGTCCCCCCTTGATGAGTTAACAGTTATCCTCACCCCTTGCTCACCCTCAACAAATGCTGTCTTTGATGTCATATGTGTGGCCAACTCACATATGGCAGCAAATAGATGTATGGGTTTAATCAAGTCTCAACTAAGTAGACTCCCACAAAGTAGACAGCTGGCTTTAAAAGATTCCAGGAGATTCATTTAAGTCTCTATATTATTCAGGAAAATAAGACTGTTATTTTTCCAAATGTTCCCAACTGAAAGCAAAATAAAGCCTATACAGCTCAATTTTCCCAGTAAGCAGAAACAAGAGAAAATAACAGGATTTTACTAAATACTAGTGAAATAAAAGACACAGTATTAATTCTCCTCATAAATTAAGTCAAATGAAAACAAGAAAGAAAGCACTCAAAGTTGTGTTGTGTTTCTTTAAAGAACTCTTCTCTAGGCAACATATTTAACATTCCAGTCCCCTTCAATTCTCCCATGTTAATCCTGAGAAAAAATACTTCTCCTACCACCACCACTGACAGAGAAAGAACCTTCCTTGAAGGCTCTCAGTCAATCAGTCTTAATTTTAGGCCCAATTTTTACCTGGCTTATTTTTGCCTGGGGTCTTCTTTTCAGTTTCCTGTATGATATAGAGACTTAAATGAATATCTACAGTGGATTTCAACTTGTTTCTGTTAAAACTGTATTCTTAGAAATATAATTTGTTCTTGTCATGTTCTTAAGACTCTGGAAATTCTTGTCTTCATGGAAAAATAACTTACTAAAAATGTGTGGCTTAATTGTCTTACGATAATTTGCCTGGTTAACAACTCAGCAATTGATGTATCTCTTTTCCTAAATAGCATAAATACTTGTGAGATTGCTATGTCAAACTGAAAGTATACCATTGTTATATTTGTCTTTTCTTATATGCATGATGGTAAAATAAAAGCATGCTACTCTGCAAAAAGAAAAAAAAAAGATTACAGGAGAGAAAGTACTTACTAAACATAAAGCTTACAGTGCAAGTACAGGTGACCAAGGGGGGAAGGGCAGCCTTCCTGATGAGTCCTCTTTAATCTTCAGAAGAGGCAAAGTATGGTAGTCTAATTGGATTTGACAAGAGTCAGCTCAAAACACTCAAAATTATTCAAAGACGATTAGCAGTACAGACTTATATCCGCCCATATTAACAATCCTACTGTGCATTGAGATACTGGCAAAAGATAGTTTGAAGCTGTGGTGATATAAAAGAAATTTAAAAATTATATCCACGTTACCTTTAATATAAGATTTTCCATTTTTCTTTTAGGACACATTTTGTGTTACATATAATACATTAGCACATTAGTGCACATGTAATCTACTGGATGCTGCTGGGAATTAGAAGGACCACAGGATTTGAGACCTTAATAATGACTATCTTAGTGGGATTGTTGGGTCAAAGTTTCACTTGAAATACACCCAAATGAGAATGAGAAGTAAAAAAGGTGAAGATAGGAAAAGACCACTCTTAGGAAATTTGCTCTAAAGGGTTATAGTGAAATGAACTAGTAGCTAGAGGGGTAATTGTGCTGGCAAAGGATGTCTTAAAGGGAAAAATACAGCCTTTCTATATGCTGATGTAAATGACATTGTAAAAACTAAAATTTGATTATGGAAGATGTAAAGGGACTATTTCATGCTGGAAAGAACGAGAAAGGATGGAGTACAGTACACAGGGTGAGATCTGGACTTTGCTGAGACAAGGAAGAGCCACTCCTGTCATTGGAGGGACAGCAGAGTTTATGGCAGGGAGAGGATGAGGAAGTTCTCCTCTGATTGCTCCCCTACGAACTCAGGGGCAAGGCTGTCAGCAGAGAAAAATCCATGCATAACAATATCTGCAACTAGTGACCATAAGAGACTTCATTTCAAATAACAACCCACATTATAAAAGTAGTGAAGTCTATGGTTTACCCTAATTAGGTTGAATATCATCAAATTCAGCAAAGTATGATATATGTATATAATTTATACATAGATAAAACAATGCATTGACTCCACTGTCTCTTCGTTATGGAGTTACAGTAAAACCTACTCGTTGTTTCCAGGGCCCAGTCCACACTGATCCTCATGTCTGGTCCTGGTTCCATTGATCCACTTTCATATTTAACACAGTTCTTGTCCCACAATGATCTCCTGGATACTGCGTCCTCCTTCTAGACTTTCATTGCCGTTTTCAGAAAAATCCAGTATTACTCAAAGTTTACTTAGAGTAGATTCAGCCCCCGACTCTACTGCTCCCCAACCTGCTGGCAGATACCCATCTCAGCTGAACACTCTCTATGCACAAAGCTTCAGTAACCCTCAGTTTTCATTTGTGTGTCCCCCACCAGTTGCCGACTTCCTACAGTCAAGAAAAGGAAAAGTCCTTTTAGGATGGATATGAATTGAAAAACAAATGTTTCATTAGGCAAAAACTTAAATACTGAGGTGCTTCCTGCTTTCTGTAGTATGAGTTGCCCTCTGACTGCAGGTCTGGGAATCCACCGTTTTCCAACTTGCCTCCCAGTATCATGCCAATGTGGCTAATAGAAGCAGTTCAAGGTGATAAGGAAGCACAGAGAAAGGAGTTCATGAAACTGACAACCACTCCCAGTGAGGACACCAGGGTTCACAGCAAAGTCCTTTGAGAGCTTAAAGCCTGCCCAGACTGCTTCTTTTCCATTTACTGGACTAAACAGACCCTTTTCTCCTCCAAGCTCCCCCATGATTATTCTCCATGATTTTTCACTTTCTGCACAAACACAGGGAATCCTGATAGTTAAAGTACATAAAGGGCCAGAAGCACTTCCAGTTAAACTACCTTTTTAAACGGCGCTCTCTGGCAGTGTTAGAGCTATTAATTGTGGCAGAGAAAAACAAGTTACATAACCTGCCTGCTCTCACACGTTATTCTTCTTATTATCACCACATGATTAACTCGACCAGAAGATGAGCTAAATTTCAGAAGAGTCCTTTCCAGTTCAGGAAAAGGGCACAGCAAACTTAGGGGCCAGGAACATGGCAAAACACAGCTGCATAAAAACTCACCAAAAAGGTTTTGCAATCGAAGGCCACATTTAATGGGTCTCACTTTGCTAAAAAGCAATTCTTGGCTTGAGGGGCAGAGATGAGACACAGGGCAACATGACACCATGGGGTTATCAACAGAAGGAATGACAGACGTGTCCCCCTCTGCCTTGGGTTTGCTAGCATTCAGACCAAGCCCATCATGTTTTTATTGTGCCTCTCTTTACCTACTCATGTCCAGTTTTCTCTTTAGGGAATTCTGTCTGGAAAGACTTAAAATCACTGACCTGCCATGTCTTTTTTATACTGCACTCAAGAGCCAGTGGGTTTCTGGTGAGGAGGGAAGCTATTAAAAAGCTAAAAATACACTTAAGTCCTCTTCTAGTTACTCATTTTCTCCTTCACACTTAAATTTTAAAGAAGAAATTTGTATCATGATTGTTAACAGAAGGTACCTCATCCTCCAATCCACAGGAATTGCTGGTGAGATGCAGTGCTAACTTCAGAAACCTGAAAATTGCACAGGGAAGAGCTCAGGTGGATAAGACGACTCCACAGCATGAAAGGAGCTAGGAATTCTGAAGAACTTGGTATTTCAATCTTCCATGAAGGAAAAGAAGCTTTTACCTTAGTCATGCAAACACTCTTAATGATTCCACTTCACATTCAAACCAGTGAGGTCTAACTTGGCTGAAAATTGAAGCTACTCTCAAATTCCATAGGCATCTACTTAGCTGGTACCTATAAGGAACAAAGCTCTTCACACAGAATAATAAAAATAGGACATTAGTCACCCTACTACAACATTTGTACATCCTAGGTAAGAAAAATCCAGGTAAACCAAATTTTTCAGCCTTTTGTTTCTTGGGGAAAATAATTCTATTTGAGTAATTCCATTAAAAGGCCATCTCTATTTATAGATTTAGGCCAAACTGCAAGACTCATATTAACTTTATTGACCTTCATCTTCATCTGATCTTGCCATCATTTTGCATTTGGTCACATACCAAAGAGACGTATGTTTTAAGGTATGAGTAAAATTTAGAAACTAGCAGCACTAAACCTTTGCCACTATTCCCATTAACAACCCCAGATAACATAAATCTTTACTCCAAGGATTTAAAATCTACTCCATGGTCCTTTGGCAAATAGAAATTCAGTCAAACAGCGAACGCTAACAGGAAGAGGAGCAGAAATGAAAAGGGACCAAAGTGGTCCAGGAGAATATAAAGGAATGTTCATTTTGAACAGAGAGATGGAAGTGACCATAGTATGTGAAGAGCTCTAGGAAAAACTCCAAGGTGAAGGACAGTTGATTTAGGCCTTGGAAGTTGAGCTCACTTTGAAGATATGGGGAGAAAAACTTGGAGGCAGATTCCTCTTAGGTAGGTGAAGAGGATTAGAAAAGTTGGAGGATCAGCAAAACATAGAACAGCTGCAGAGGATAGTTTCCAACAGGTGAGGCTCATGGAAAGGAACAGAGAACATAAAGAGAGTCTGGTGCTAGACTATGGGAAGCCTTGGACACTAAGACAAGGAATTGACATCGATCCTCTAGAAAGCAGGGAAACACTGAACATTTTAGAGATGAATAATGAGGTAATAAAGCACCATTTCAGGAAGGTTAGACTTCTGTTTGTGTACGTCATGGAGGAGCTAGAAATGGTAGGTTGAAAGCTGTTGAACAAGCACAAGGCAGAAGCCATAATGACCTGAAATGACATGACACGGAGGGAATGAGCAGGGGGAAGACGGCTGTGAGACTTGATGGCCAGAGACACAGAGCCCAAGGGAAGAGTAAAAACAAAAATGCTTTCACTTGAAGGGACTTAGAAAAAGGCAATGGTAAATGAATTGGGGAAATTGAGATGAGACGCATCTTTGAAAATAATATGCACTCACACTCAAAGGTGAGAGAACAGCAGAATAACTGCTAATGCCAGGATGAAGTTCAGGATGTGGGACAAGAGCTGGGAAGAGAGGTCAGAGCTTGCCATCTATTTGGGAGTCACGAGTGTCATGTTGAGGACTCAGAGGTAGAGATTATGGTGAGAGAAAAACGGGGATGAAACCTGAATCTTAGAGAAGGGCAATAATGGAGGTGATAGAAGCAGATACTGGGAAGTTAAGAGAAGAAGGAGAAACCAGAATCATGAATATAAAAGAGAAGTCAGGGGCTTCCCTGGTGGCGCAGTGGTTGGGAGTCTGCTTGCCGATGCAGGGGACACAGGTTCATGCCCCGGTCCGGGAAGATCCAACATGCCGCGGAGCGGCTGGGCCCGTGAGCTATGGCCGCTGAGCCTGCGCGTCCGGAGCCAGTGCTACGCAATGGGACAGGCCACAGCAGTGAGAGGCCCGCGTACCGCAAAAAAAAAAAAAAAAAAAAAAAAAAAAATAGCGAAGTCAGAGGTGAAGAAAGAATGGTTAGCAATGCTGAAAACTGTTGAAAGATCCAAAGGAGGTTTATGAAAAGACCGTTGGATTTGCTGACCAGTGGGGTATTGATAATTATTGAAGCATGCAGTTTCAGTAGGATGAGGGAGACCAGAGCAAGACTGCAGTGGAAAGAGGTAGAAATAGAGGCTATATTTGGGCCGCAAGTAGATAGTGAAAGCAAGGCAAGACTTGGGATGCAACTGGAGGAGATACTAAGCTGAAGTAAACAATTAAAGCTAGAGAGGAATGAGCCATTGGTAGTGAACAGACTGGAGAGTTAAATAGTTAAAAGAATTGAGAGTTAGTAGAAGGAGTGGTCTGACCTGTTTACTTCTGATATTTGTCAGAATGTATCCTAGCTATAGACCCAGACCCAGATCTCTTCCATATAGAGCTGGAAATACTTGTAAAATGAGTCCTCTGGAGTCAATACTCAAGTCAAAGAAAGAGGTGCAGTCTTCATAACACCACCTTGCAGAAGCTTAGCTGTGGAGGAAGAGAGAGGGAGAGAGAACACGCCTTGGAGGAATATTGATCTGGAAGATGAAAGTAGTTATCAGCTGCAGGAGAGAATTGCCAGAGAGTAAGATTTTAAAAACACCCAAAAAGCGTTGAAGGAAAAATATTTGTTCAGATTCCAGTGATTTCAAAATTTGGGTTAATCTAAATTTTATGTCTAAGCCCTATGGTAATGGTGTTCATTAATTTTATAAAGAAGTGCAGAGAATTGGTGAAAATATCTGAGAAAATAGACTTTCTGAGAATTTTTATATTATCAGTTATTAAAAATATTTTTATGCTATTATCTGTGCTTTTGTTATTTTATGAACTGTAAGTCAGGCACCTAAACCTACTAAATAAATGTTTATTGGATGGATGGATATACTCTGGAATACTCTGATATGGTTTTAGTAACATGCTGTAAGAACTAATATACTCTGGTATTAGTTCTTACAGCATGTTACTAAAACCAGATTTGACTCTCAGTCATTGCTTATATTCAAAAGAAGTTTATCTTTAATGAAAGACAAAATTCTAACATGCCTGAGGTAGTGCACATCATGCAAATCCTCCTTCCACCTAAACATTTGGAATGAGGTTCAACCTCATGACCATGGAAGAGCTGTCATCCAAACTGGGAAGCAGGAAGCTAGTGTCTCAGGCTCATTTCCGTCCTGCTTACCAGCTGTCTTACTTATTGAAAGCCTCAGGCCATCAGTGGCTTCAGCTACTCTTTGTGATAATTTTGCCTTCTTTTGCCTCTAGCAAAAGACTCCTTAGAGTTCACTTCCTTGCCTGAGGCCTCTGACATAGATAATCAGAAGCGACAGGTCTTCCAGGTCAAACATTGAGGATAGAACCCACAGGACAAGCCATGGTTCCTCCTGAGCTCCCACTGCAGAAGGATAATACGATACAAAGCTCATAAAACCACAAAAGCAATGCAAACAGAAGGGAAGACAATAGTGAATAAAGGATGTCAACAAAATTCTGGGATAGAGCAGATGGGTAAGTGGAAACTGATTTAGCAGAGCAGAGAGAGTATAAATAAAGTGCCTGCAGTGAGGGAACAAGAGGGAGTTATGTCATGTTGCAGAATGAAGAAGGTCCAGGACCAGGTACCATCCTAGGGAGGAACACCTGAAATCAGTCCGTGGGAGAAGCAGAGCCTCCGCTGCACTCCAACCAAATGCTGGAGTTTTCTTTCTGGAGAGGTTGAACCACAGAGATTCTAATCCCAGGGGCACCAGCCCAGCCCACGGCAGGTTGCCTTCCTGAAGGTGGCATAGAACTGGAGCAATGCTCTTCAACTCAACTTCCCAAGATGATGGGAATGCTCTGGAAGCTACAACTGAAAAAGTATTTTTAAAATTTTTATTCATTTTAATGACTTCCCTCGTGGCACAGTGGTTAAGAATCCTCCTGCCAATACAGGGGACACGGTTTTGATGCCTGGTCCAGGAAGATCCCACAAGCCACGGAGCAACAAAGCCCATGCACCACAACTACTGAAGCCTGCGTGCCTAGAGCCTGTGCTCTGCAACAAGAGAAACCACTGTAATAAGAAGGCCGCACACAGCAACGCAGAGTAGCCCTCTCTTGCCACAACTAGAGAAAGCCTGCATGCACCAACAAAGACCCAATGCAGCCAAAAATAAATAAAACAAATTAATTTATAAAAGAAAAATTTCCGTACAGGATAACACAGGTCTAGAAACTGCATGCTAGTGTCCCAGTGCCCTTACCCTCACCCAGAGCCCAGAGCAACGTCAGCCAATTATGACACAGGCAGGAGAGGACAGAAAATTACTCTTGGAGGACCAACCAGACCAAGAAGAAAGACCTAGAGACTGACATTTGTGGGTTCTCCAGCAGAACAGTGAGGTCTCTTCATCAAGACTACCATCCTCAGGAAGACACTCAATTTCACGGTACGTCTAGTCAGGTTTTTATCAACTCCCTTTCAAAACCAGAGGTGGGCAACCAAGCACCATGAGTCATTTGAAGGAAGCCTCCAACATGTAAGGACAAGACCAACACAAAGACAATTTTTTAAGAAGTGGGTAGGGAGAAAAAAAAGCCAACAACAGGAACTCAAAACAAGCTGGCATGGTGCAGGGAACATAAAACTTTAAAATCGCACACACACTAATAATCTCAAAGAGAAAATTAAAGGTAGTGCTACTGTGAAAGGACAGCATGCTGTGGGCAGTAGCATGATGGTTATCAGAAAACAGAACCACAGAGGCCCCAAGGAAATTAAAAACCAATGGAGAGAACATTCAAGAGGAGTAAGGAAGGTGGAGGAAATCTCCCGATGAAGGGCTGAGACCAACAGGAACAGATGCTGCACAGGAGAGGCCAACTCCAGGAGGAGACTCTGAGCCCAGTAGGTTTCCTTGAAATTCAAGGTGGAGCTTGGGCTCCCATGGGCTGTACACTTGCTAAGGTGCAGGGTCAGGGACCAGGAGATTCAGGCAGATTCTCTCACCCCATGTGGCTGAGAAACTGTAGCTGACACCTGGATTTTACTTGGAACATAGAGTAATTTAGCCTGGGAGCCCATGTACTGCAGAGCCCCTGGGTGTGATCCCCCATGCGGTGATGAAGGGCAGTCCCCAAGGCCTGACAGCCTTCACGTTTCAGGATGGCCCCGAGTGGCTTGGGTTTCACAAACTGCCTCATGAAGTAGGCATATGACAATGAAAACTTTCCAATTTAGAGCAGCTTTGAACAAACATTTATTTAGAACAAGGAGATAATAAGCAATTATTTTCCGTTCTAGAACATCACAGATGTTGTTCATTAGAGTATGTCAATCAGAAACAATTGTTTCATATATATGAACTCATTTTCAAGAATTCCCGGGGATTCATTTGAGCAGAACAGAAAAACTGCTTCAAAACCCAATCCTAAATCTATGGAAGCCACCAAAGGGGAAATGTGAAGCCTGGGGTGTGAACCCCTCACTGAGACACTTCAATTAAATTCTGGTTTAATAAACACAGTCCTTTTATTTAAGTACCTTAAAATCGATAGACTTTTTCTCATTGATTTTTTCCCTGGGTTTGTTTTTTGTAAAATGTGAATCATGTCAAGTAAAACAACCTCCACATTTTAAAAACTGAGAAGCATGGCATAACTTGCATTGCAGAATTCAGGCTCCTGCCAGCATCCCTCATCATCAGTATAGCTAAATACTTAGAGAGGTAGCAGAAGACCGGAGTTCAAATCATGTCTCTCATATTTGGTAGCTCTATGACCTCGGGTGAATCATCTAACCTGTCTGAGCTTTGGTTTCCTCCTCTGACACATGTGGCATTACGCAGTAAACTGAAAACTGTCATAAAATTGAAGATGCTGTTTATTGAAGGGGAGCTAAAGTCCAGAAATATCACGTGTGCACGCTAGCAGTGTGGATTTAAGAATGTTAATGAAGATTTAGCTGTCCAAATAAAAATATATCAGAGTCACTTGTTTAATTGAACACATTATATTTAACACAATATAGCTGCTACCTTCTTCAGAAGACATTCATCAGTATTTGCATTCCAATTCCCTGTATATTGAAGTTTCACAGAAAACTGCTGTTGGTCTTTTATATAAAATTAGCAAAAAGTGTCTTTTCAAAGCTATTTTTTAAAATATTCCATATCTCTGTCAACATACATACACATGCACTATACGCACCCATATCCAGAGTGTGCTTCATTACAAAACGTTACTTATGGTACTGATTTTGCCTGCTTGTAGCCGATTGGTTGAACTAAGAAAATTATTATTCATTTTCCCCTGTTGATATCTCTTGAAGACTATGATAATGCATTACCACTGAAAGTGATCACTGTTGCAAAGACCTCATTTGTCATTTAAAGCTGCATCTCTAATTTGCAACCACCTAGAGGGGTGGGGTAAGGGAGAGAGGGAGGGAGATGCAAGAAGTAGGAGATATGGGGATATATGTATATGTATAGTTGATTCACTTTATTATAAAGCAGAAATTAATACAACATTGTAAAGCAATTATACTCCAATAAAGATGTTAAAAAAAAAAGCTGCATCTCTAGAGACCTCACTTGAAGAACGACCACCCTACAGGAAGAAAATCCTGAAGAATCTGCTTCCCTACTCTGGTCTGTCTTTATAGACACCATTCAGTATAGCAAAGCAATCTGGTTTATACATTCGTGTCTGCTGGATTTACCTATATTTCAACTGGCAGAGCAATGAAACATAAACAGGGGAAATAGCAAGATGTTCAAATGAGTATTGCTGATGGATGGAAAGGCCTGAAGATCCCTACACAGCTATTATCAAAGGATGTTTTATGACTGCATCAGAAGGAGGTGGCACCCACCACAGTTGCTCCAATGATCACTTCTTGGAATTTGGAAACTCTGGGAAAATTCTTCACTTAAAAAAAAAAAACATTTACCAAGGTTGAGGAGACAAGATGGTGGAGTAGAGTGACATGAGCTCACATCCTCTCATGAGAACACCAAAATCACAGCTGACTGCTGAACAACCATCAATTTAAAAAAAAGACTGGGGACTTCCCTGGTGGTGCAGTGGTTATGAATCTGCCTGCCAATGCAGGGGACAGGGGTTTGATCCCTGGTCCAGGAAGATCCCACATGCATCACAACTACTGAGCCTGTGCTCTAGAGCCCACGTACCACAACTACTAAAGCCTGTGCACCTTCTCTTGTGCTCTGCAACAAGAGAAGCCACCGCAATGAGAAGCCTGCGCACCGCAACAGAGTAACCCCTGCTTGCCACAACCAGAGAAAGCCCACACTCAGCAACAAAGACCCAACGCAACCAAAACTAAAAATAAATAAATAAAATTGATTCTAAGAAAAAAAGACTGGAACCTACCAAAAAAGATATTCTACATCCAAAGACAAAAAGGAAGCCGCAATGAGATGGTAGTGGGGTGCACTTGCAAAATAATCAAACCTCGTACCCTCTGGGTGAGTGACCCACAAACTGGAGAATAATTATATCATGGAGGTTCTCCCACAGGAGTGAGAGCTCTGAGCTCCACATCAGGCTTCCCAGCTTAGGGGTCCAGTATCAGGAAGATGCACCCAGAGTGGATGTCATTTAATTCAAGGTCCTCTACAATATTCTTAACAAGTGTCACAAAAGTTGCCACACAGAGTCAGTGATGGTGTAGAACAAAGGTACAAGCTGGGGCAGGATGAGGAGAAGAGGGGCCCTGAATTCAGAATTGGGGGACTAATGGCAGGGTTGGGGCCCTCTTGATTTTAGACTCTTCAAATAACAATCCTTGGAGGCCACTTTCAGAAAAAAAGTCCTGGAGCCTTTATGGTGAGCTTCCTGTGGGCAAAGATCAAGCCCCACACCTCTCTAGACATCAAAACCCTCCACATGATGCCCATAAGTATGTCCCAAACTTCTCTGATGACAAGTTTCACCTGGGACAGTTTCACCTCTTAAATGCTAATGTAGATTCAAATCCCCAAGAAGAAGAGGGTTTTGTTAAAATGCAGGTTCTTATTCAGTAGGTCTAGGATGGGGTCCATGAGTCACCACTTCTAGCAAGCTCTCAGGTGACACCCATGTTTTCGATCCAGGGACCATACTTAAAGTAGCCATAATTGGGGGACTGTAGAGTCATCAAGTGTCCGAGGTGTTTCTTATTATCAAGGAAAAAGCAGGAAGACTGGATATTGGCTTAACACATAGTAATTGCTAAGTAGAAGCTTACTGAGTGATGGATGGATGGATAGTGGACAGATGGATGAATGGATGAATCAAGTGAGTGAATAAACCAATAAATGAAATAATGATACCCTTTCTGACCTTTAGCTCCTCTTCTGTAAGATGGGGCAACACCTGACTTACAGGTTCTGGTGAAACTTGGAAGAGAAGGAAAGGGAGCTTCATTCCAGGCCCACACACTACCTGGCCTGGGTCTAACTCTGCATCCCTGGTTCCCTCTGGTGTAAAATGATAGCAATGATAATTGTGGGTACCTGGTAGGCTTGTTGACAGTTCTATCACATTTAAGAGTTTATCCTGTGGTAAGTAGTCCAGTAATTGTTGGCTACACAGAAACCTATAGATAAGAAAGTTTCACAAAGAATAGTGTTTTGAAAGGTAAAATCTTGCTTTTTTAGATTTTCCTTGTTCAGAACGGATGGCAAAGGAACTGACTGAAATTGAACTCTGTCCCAAGAAATACAAATTTTGCTAAGACAAAAAGTGTTGTTAGTAAGATTAGTTTTGGTGCTTTTAGGAATGATTAGTATGATGTCCATATTTTTAGCCTTTAACCTCTTGGGTCATTTCTATAATGGTTACATTCATAATAATAGGCTAAGATTTGTACTTATATATCAGCCTGTAAAGCATATTTTGATAGTATCTACACTGCCAATTTTGAAAAATTCATAATCCAAGGGCATAGTTACTATTTTTCCAAAACTAATAATTAAGTTATTCTAATTATTCAATACAACTATTGAATTATTAAAATACTGATATAAGAAGCTTTCTCACTTTAAGTTTTGACAAAAGAATTACTTGCTTGACTCAAAGGATTTAATATTGAAAACCACGTGGTTTTATAAAAATCCTCTTTTTCTATTTAATTATCAGTAGAAAAAACTCAAAGTCTAGTATAGTCAGAAAAAGCTTTCACAATCCTTCAAGAACAAATGTGTTTTTCTCATGGGTGCCTGGCCCCATCAAGCAATAAAGCTGGGCGTGCACAGCAGCACCCCATCATTGAAAGGAAGTTGTGTACACAGGGCTAGGCTGAGCAGGCCCTGAAGACAAAAAGAAGTTACCTAGAGAAGTGGTCCAGATGCCCAGGGTCCCAACTCCTGCTACCCTGCCTTCTCTACCATTGCCTTCTTCTCACAGGTGAGAATCCAGAGAGAAGTGAGTTTTCCAAGGCCACGTTGCTGGGTCAGGTCCCCCACTTCCCAGTCCAACAGTTCTCCATTATTCCATTCCACCTAGACTCCAAAGAGAAAAATAATATTTAACAAGCTGGCCTTGAACCCTGATAACAACAATGGATGCATTCATGAGCACAAGTTTTTGTGCAGTTCTGCACCAGCAGGATTCTGAATTCTCTCAGATTTTATATTTTAATATTTGTCAGTGTTTTAAGTGATGAGTGGCCTTAAAGTATTCAGTTGCAAATAATATATATTAAAAATAATTTGGGGGTACTTCCCTGGTGGTCCAGTGGTAAAGAATCCACCTTCCAATGCAGGGGATGCAGGTTTGATACCTGGTCGGGGAACTAAGATCCCACATGCTGCAGGGCAACTAAGCCACATGCCACAACTACTGAGCTTGCATGCCTCAACAAGAGAGGCTGTGTGCCACAAACCTCAGAGCCCACACGCTCCGGAGGCCACACACCACAAATGGAGAGAAGCCCACACACCACAACGAAAAGCCAGCCCATTTCACAACAAATGATCCCACATGCCTCAGTGAAGACCCCATGTGCCACAGCTAAGACAGGATGTAGCCAAAAAAAAAAAAAAAAGAAAAAAAAAAGAAAAAAGAAAAAAATAAATAAATATTTTTAAAAGTAATTTATAAAAATAAATAAACTTTTATGTGTCACTCCTGTGTTCTGGGAATAGATACCTGTCAGCAACTTGATTATACAGAGCTTGTTATGGGATGAGAGAAACACGTTATCTGCCCCAGTACCACTGCTGGCCACCAGACAGTAATGGCGAGATTGAGGCCATTGAGGGCAGCAGAGAGGCAGGTGTCTGTGGTTAAACATTGACATGCTGTCCATAGTCTTTGTCAATTAAATGCTCCTTGATAGCCAACTAGAGATCTGTTCACAACCCGGTCTCCTGAGCGTTGATTATATTTTAGTCATTCCAGTGTTGAAATACTCAGTCTTAAGTGAAGAAAGAAAGAAACATCTGGTTGTATTTGCGTTTTGTAACACATCAGAATAGGTCCCTTAAAAGAATAAATAGTTGTGAATAAGAGTATTTGCAAAGAAGTAGGTATATATGGACTCTTTAAACAAAAGGATCAAAAGTGATCATAGTGTTAAGGGCTTAATATCCAAAATATGCAAACATATAACTCAGCATTGAAAAAACAAACAACCCGATTAAAAAATGGGCAGAGGATCTGAATAGATATTTTTCCAAAGAAGAAGATATGGCCAACAGACACATGAAAAGATGCTCAACTTTGCTAATCATCAGGGAAATACAAATCACAACCAAGGTATCACCTCACACCTGTCAGAATGACAAGTATCAAAAAGACAACAAATAACAAGTGTTGGTGAGAATGTGGAGAAAAGGGAACCCTAGTACACTGTAAACTGATACAGACACTGTGGAAAACAGTATTGAGGTTCTTTTTAAAATTAAAAATAGAACTTCCATATGATCTGGCAATTCCACTTCTGAGTATTTTTCCAAAGAAAATAAAAACACTACTTAGAAAAGATATATGCACCTCTATGTTCATTGCAGCATTATTTACAATTGTCACGATGTGGAAGCAATCTAAGTGTCCACTGATAGATGAATGGATAAAGAAATTATGGTATATACTTGTATACAATGGAATATCATTCCAATATAAAAAGGAATGAAATCTCATCATTTTTGACAACATGAATGGATCTAGAGTGTATTATGCTAAGTTAAATAAGTCAGATAGAGAAAGACAGTGTATGATTTCACTTATATGTAGAACCTAAAAAAAAAATGAACAAACAAAACAAAACAGAAACAGACTCACAGATACAGAGAACAAATTGGTGGTTGCCGGAGGGATGGGGGATGGGCCAATGAGTGAAATAAGTGAGGAAGGTTAAGAAGTACAAAATTCCAGTTATGAAATAAATGAGTCATTAGGATGAGATGTACAACATGGGAAATATAGTGAAAAATATTGTAATAACTTTGTATGGTGACAGACAGATGGTAACTAAACAAAATGGTGATCATTTTGTAATGTATAGAAATATTGACTCACTGTGTTGTGCACCTGGAATTAACATAGTTTTGTAGGTCAATTATACTCCAATATTTAATAAATAGATGATAGATAGATGATAGGTAGATAGATAGATAGATGAATGTTTGAATAGTCATTCAGGCTGCTGTGACAAAAATACGATAAACTGGGTGGTTTATAAACACCAAACACCTTCTTCTTACAGTTCTAGAGGCTGGAAAGTCCAAGATGCTGGTAGATTCAATGTCTGGTAAGAACCTTTTCCCTCGTTCATAGAGAGCATCATTTAGCTGTGTCCTCACAGGGTGGAAGGGGTTAGGAATCTCTCCTTAGACTCTTTTATAAAGGCACTAATTCCCTTCAAAAGGGCTCCACCCTTATGACCTAATCACCTCCCACAGGGCCCATCTCCAAACACCATCAACTTAGAGGTTAGAATTTCAACATATAAATCTTAGAGTGGGATGGGGGAACATAAACATTCAGTCCTTTGCAGATACTTTTGGTTAAAAATGAGTAAGCAAAGAACATGTATATCATGTAAAAGGAGCTGACCTCTTTTACATTAAGGCTAAATACAGCCTTACTGCAAATAGTATAATATATTGAGTCAATCATCAGCTTGACACTGATTTTATTTTATTTTTAAACCACTTTGAGATATGATTGACATTAAAAACTTGCACATATTTAATATACACAACTTGGTGAGTTTGGAGATTCATATGCACCCATGAAACCATCACCACAATCAATGCCATAAACATATCAATCATTTCCAAAAGTTTCCTCTCACCTCATTTATTTATTTGGTAGTAAGACCACTTAATGTAAGATATGTAAAGGTGTTCAACATAACTAATCATGAAGGAGATACAAATTAAAATCTCAATGAGCTATCACCTCATTAGGATGTTAGGATGGCTGTTAGGATGGCTATAAAAAACAAAAACAGACAAACGAAAAATGACAAGTGTTGGCAAGGATATGGAGAAAAGGGAACCCGTGTATAACGTTGGAGGGAATGTAAATTGATGCAGCCACTATGAAAAAGAGGTTCCTCAAAAAATTAAAAATAGAACAACTATATAATCCAACAATCCCTCTTCTGAGTATATACCCAAAGGAATTGAAGTCAGACTCTCAAAGAGATGACTGCTCTTCCAAGTTCATTGTGGCATTATTTACAATAGCCAAGACATGGAGGTAATCTAAATGTTTACTGAAAGATGAATCAATAAAGAGAATGTGATGTGTACACACAATGCAATACTATTTGGCCTTAAAATAAGAAGGAGGTTCTTCCATTTGTGACAATCTGGATGAACCTGGAGAACACTGTGCTGAGTAAAATAAGCCAAACTCAGAAGGATAAATACTGCATGATCTCACTTATATGAAGAATCTAGAAGAGTCAAACTCGCAGAAACAGAGAGAAGAACGGTGGTTGCCCGGGGCTTGTGGGAGGAGCAAATGGGGTGGTATTGGTGAAAAAGTACAGAGCTTTGGTGATACAAGATGAGTAAGTCCTAGAGATCTACAGTATAACCTAGTGCCCATGGTTAATAATGCTGTACTATGTACTCAGAAACTTGTTAAGAAGGTAGACACTGATTTAAATGAAAGTTAGAAGAATTATACAAATAAAAGGTTATTTCAATCTTTCTATTGTCTGCAGTGATTTGGATCCATACTCTGAAACGTAAACTCCCTTGAAAATTTCTGAGCTATCAGTGATAAACTACTATGTTATGACAATTAGTAAAATTAAAACATTCCATGATAACAAAAATAACAAAGTACCCAGGGACTAGCTTAACAAGGTCTGTACAGGACTTTGATGAAGAAAACGAGGAAGATGTTTCTTAAAGGAAAATAAAGATGACTTGAAAATATGAAATACGATGTTAGGAAGACTGACTGACTACTGTAAAGTTATCACAAATTTCTTCAAAATTAAATTGATGTATTTTTATTACATCACAAAATAGACTTGAAGCTCTTTTGGGAAAATAAATAAAGGTAGATAATTAGGAAGATACTGTAAAAGTAATGAAGACAGCTTTTCCTACTAAATATTAATACTGAATATAAAACTTCAATAAACAAAGCAGATTAGAACTAGTAAAATATTAAAACAAGTTATTTAAGAATGATTAATTTCTGGGTAATTTAGATTTACTCTTTTATATTCTTCTATGATTTTTATGGTGACCATGAAGTTTTTTCATAATTAGACACAATACAACATTTTTGAAAAGTGATAATCATTTCCTCCACTCTCATCCCTCATTTGTACTTGTTTCATAGTTTTATGTGCATTTTACAATTTACTTCCACAGCACATCAATGTTCTTCTTCTCTACTGGTTAATCCCATCAGTGCATAAACATCTTTCTATCTTAAAAAAAATCCTCCCTTAGGTTAAAAGGTACAAATTTCCAGTTACAAAATAAATGAGGCAAGGGTATAAAATGCACAGTGTGGAGAATATAGTTAATAACTATGTAATATCTTTATATGGTGACAAGTGGTAACTAGACTTATCATGGTGATCATTTTCAAATATATAGAAATACCAAAGCACTGTGCTGTGTGCCAGGAACTAACATAGTGTTGTAGGTCAACTATACTTCAAAGACAGCCAAGTTCATAGAAAAAGAGATCAGATTTACAACTACTAGAGGCAAAGAATTTGACAGAGGGTAAATTGGAGGAAGGTGGTCAAAGATACAAACTTCCAGTTATAAGACAAGTAAGTACTGGGCTGTATTGTACAACATGATAAATATAACGAACACTGCCATATGTTATAAATGAAAGTTGTTAAGAGACTAAATCCCAAGAGTTCTCATCACAAGGAAAAAATATTTTTTCTATTTCTTTACTTTTGTATCTATATGACATGATGGATGTTCACTAAACTTATTGTGGTTATCATTTCATGATGTATGTAAGTCAGATCATTATGCTGTACACCTTAAGCTTATAAATGCTGTATGTCATTTATATCTCAATGAAACTGGAAGAAAAAAATCATCTCTTGACCCTCATGCCCACCTCCAGTCTCCTCTCTCCTTCACAGCACATTTCCTCTAAAAAGGAAGTTTATCAGTATTGCTTCCACACACTTACATACCATTTCTCCCTCCACTCATTCCAATAGGTCTTCTTTGCCCATCACTTGGCTATCTGGCACTTACATTGCACTTGGAAAAGTCACTAACAACCCCCATATTTCCAAATTCAATGGTCACTTCTCTGTCTTCATTATACTGGACATATCAGTGATATTTGTCAAAGTTGACCAGTTCATCTTTCTTGAAGCATATTCCTTCTAGTCTTCTCTGACTCACACAAACTTTATCATTCATCGTATTGTATTACATAACTCACCATATAATTTTCTCTTTTCTTATGTGTCTTCCCCATGTTGCATGGTGACACCATGAGTTACTCACTACCTGCTTTACTTTTTAAACATAAAGATATTATAAAGAATTAGTACTTCTGAAATGTCTGTCATAGATTTATGATTTCCACAATTCACAATGTAGTGGGGAAACAGCATGAATATTAATGAAATGTCTGGCAAACACCACACCATGGTACACAACCAAGGTCTTAGTTGGGTGGTGTGTTAGTCAGGATTCTCCAGTGAAGCAGAACCTATAGGGTATACAGAGACATGTAAGAGATTTATTATAGGAATAGGCTTACAAAATTATGGAGGCCTAGAAGTCCCACAGTCTGCTGTCTGCAAGCTCGAGAACCAGGAAAGCCAGTGGTATAATTCAGTTTGAGCCTGAAGACCTAGAGCTGGATGGCCACTGGTGTCCAAAGGTCCAGGAACAAGGAGCTTTGATACCTGAGGGCAGGAGGGGATGGATGTCCAACTCAAGCAGAGAGAGAAAATTCCACCCACCTGCCTTTTTGTTCTATTTGGGCCCTGAATGAATTGGATGATGCCTGCCCACATTAGTGAGGGCAGATATTCCTTACACAGGCTACTGATTCAAATGCTAATTTCTTCCAGAAACACCCTCACAGATATACCCAGAAATTATATTTTACTAGGTAGCAGGGCATCCCTTAACCTAGCCATGTGGACGCATAAAATTAACCATCATAGGTGGCAAAAATAAAAATTATATAAGCATGAGTTGGAAGGGGCCCTATATATATATATGATCTCATGTTAATTTTATCTGCTCACTCTAACAACCATGAGTCCATCAGGTAGAACTCATGCTATGTTTTAGTGACAGAATTCCTTTGATCTTTGGTCTGATAAGACATTTTTAGGCACATCATAATTTTTCTTACTATTTAGTTCTCTTTATAGACACTATAGAAGCTACTGCCTTTAAAATACTGTCAATAATTTCTCAGAAATTGCAGTTAAATACATTATCTCAGCTTATATTAGTTGTGGTTTAGTGCTCTAGATGAGATTAAAGGTAAATCCTAAATCTTTGAAGAGATAGGAAAAGCAGTCTACTGTCAGCAGTACAAAAGGCTCTGTGAGAGAGTTTGAGATGGTCTGCACATACAAACATAGACACACACTGAACACTCTCTTCCTCTGTCTATTCACTTCTAGTGAATGATTAGCAAAGAGGGCGGGGGGAACCTAGAGTCTGGCATCTGTATGTAGGCATCCTGCATTTAGAAACAACCCACAAACATTTACTTGGGGAATAAGAATCCACATAATGTCCAAATAGCCAACCCAAAACGAGACATCCCAGTTGCTTTGGATCAGTAAACAGAACTAACAGCTCTCTTTAAGGGGGAATAGCATATCTGCATCGATGAAAGGGAAATAAAACCTCTCAACTGATATCCATCCTTCTCTCAACTGTGTCATCATCTGGAGAGGGATGAGACCATCGTAATAGAGTTTCAGGCCATCATTTAGGACTGTGGATGTATAATTCCCAGATCAGATAACTGGAAAGGGTTGTGTGGCTTGTCATCTTACAGGAATATTTCTCTAAATTCCTAGGAAGCCTTATTAATAGGGAAATAACAGCAGAACTCAGAAAAACTATGTATGGCAAGGTCAGTATTGGCCAGTTCATCTCATAGCACCAGTTGAGCACTGAAGGCTACATTGATGGTTAACAGATACATGATTATAAAGTTTGTAAAAAGGTCCAAGAACCCAAGCAAGTCAAAGAAATAGCCCCACTCTTTGTAGTTGCGTTAGTTAATTTCACTTGCTTGTGTGGAAATCTTGGTGGATATTTGACAAGGAAGAGCATGGCACCTGCACAGTGACAGCTTTGCCTGCCAGGTGATAGCCACTGTGTATTCTCACTCTGGAGGGTGACAGTGCAGCCTGCTCTCAACATGGTCGGGAAGGCCCACCTGAGCCCTGGGTGGATTAATCACCCCATCCAGGTCTGGCTGTCAGCAGGGAAATGAAACTATTAAGAATGAGAATTTGTTGGTAAATGTATTAACCATGAATCAAGGAACAAATTCCCTCTGTAAATCTCATCACTAAGCAGAACTTCAGAGCCTGTGCCCTGTGTTTGATAAAACATGTAAAAGAAAAGCACAACAATAAAACCATTCTTCTTAGAACCCCGTAATATTTCATTTGAAGAACTTCCAACTTGTAGCCAGAAGAAAAGGTTTTTCATCTTTTTAAAAAGAGGAGGCTCCAGGGGTCCCCTCCTCCCGTGAACACACCAAATGTAGAGCTACACACAGAGTAATTCCTGCTGAAAGAAATCCAGAAGCTAGCTGAGGGACTCTCACACATCAGGTGAATGAGGAAACACTGACATCAAGCAGGTAGGAAAGGCTGAGACACGCTCTTGCCTGTCTCTGGCACCGTGCCATACAATCAGGAAGGAACTCCCAACCCTCAGCTTCTCTCTGAAGAGCAGAAGGATTGCACCCACATTTAGCACCCCAACTTTAAGGCTCCCATTTGAGGGACAGGCCCCAAACATGTAGCTCTGGAAGCCAGTGAGGCTTGCATCCACATGAGCCATGAGACTATAGCAAACCAAGAAGCAGCTCTTAATGGGCTGGGAGTAGACACTGTGGTGACCAACCTGGGGCTTAGGCAGACACCTCCATCTCCCAGTCCTTCCCTGAAACGGGTTCGGCTGCCTAAAACAAAAGCTGCTGCCTGGGGATCAGGTTTCTAATTTAGCATGCATCTAGAGGCTGACCGCTTCTCCCCAGAGATGGGGAAGCCGGCAGACACCTCTCTTGCCATCCCCTGCAGCCTGATCCATGCTACCAGTACAGAGCGCTGTACAAGGACAGAGAAGTGAAAGATGAATTCTGCCTGCAAGCAGTAGAAAGTTCTTTCCACTTTGACCTGGGTGCCATTAATCAAAATTCCCCGTACAGAGGATGAATGAAAGATACAGGTCCATAAAGATATTATGAGTGCAGTGAAAAGAAGACTTGTGTGGAAAACAAGGTGTATGCTGTGTGGCTGTGTGCGCACATAAGCACGTGGATGGACTCAGGGGACGTGGAAAAGATGGGGAACCACACAGACAAAAAGTATATTAGATAAGCATATATACACATATATAGAAAAACTTGCTGTGATCCAGGTGTCGACCAAAACTGCCAAAACTTTGAGAATAAGATAAAATTGGTTCAAGCTCTCTGTCATATATCCTATAGAAAGTCCATAATCCTCCACAGAGCTTCTGCCCATTGCCAGATAATTATATTCACGTGGATATATTTGGCTTAAATTTCTACTTCCCCTAATTCTTGACTCCACTCACATCTCTCCCTTCTTGTCTGTCCCTTTAAAAAAAAAATAATCTCCATAAACCCAAACATGAAACTAAGCTCCATTTCCTTGATTTAACCCCAGACCTAAAATGAACATACATGTATATATTAGACTTCAGTAAAAGTGTTAGAAAAAGATTTCATAAAAGAAGAATTGCATCAATTAAAAATGGGATGATATTTTTTTCAAAAGATTATTTACAAATAATCAGATAATTAACAAAGAGCTTTTTAAAAATGATTGCCACATACCAGGGTCCTGAGGTGCAGGACTAAGAGGGAATCAAAGGAGATCAGGAGATCAGCTTAGAGGAAAGGTCAAAAAATGTCCCAGGCCCCAAAAAGTAGAAAGAAAATGACAAATAAATGGAAAACAGGAAAATAATATCAGAAAATAAGATCAATTTGTTAAGTTTAAAAATCTAAATATAGAATTTCTAAAAGATGATAGCAAAAAGGAAGGAATTATCATGTGAACTATATAATTTCATAGAATTGAAGAACATGATTTCGCTGGTTGAAAGAGCCCACAAAATGTCCAATCCAGGGATTTTTTAAAATGTCCCTCACCAAGACACATAACTGTGAAAGTCCAAAACACTAAAGATCTCAAAAATCGAAAGAAGAGGATCAGGGATCATAATGGCATTAGGCTTCTCAAGAGTGAGACTGAAAGCTACAAGACAATGAACAGAACGTTCAAATGCAAAAGGGAAAGTCATGTCCCAACCAGGATTCTATACTCAGAAAAGAAATTGTCAGATATGCAAAGGCACTAAATATTTATTTCACGGATCCTCACTCAGGAAGCCATTTGGGGATACACTCCCCCAAATGAGTTTAACAAGAAAGAAGGAAACATGGGGCTTGAGAAACAAGGAAACCAATAGGAGAAAAGGAAACAATGAGAATCCCAGGGTGGAGCTGAAGTGGGTCCTCAGAAAACCAGCTCTGCAGAGTCTGGAAAGCTCCAGAATGATGGAGGAAAATGGACGACTCGAAGGGAAAAAAATAAAGTACGATGGATGGATTCCTAGTGTGTTGGAGAGATTGGTATGGGCTAGCCTCTGTTGTACAGAAAACTAAACAAATTAAAAACATGGTGGTGGGAAGAATTGGGAGATTGGGATTGACATATATACACTAAGATGTATAAAATAGATAATAAGAGCCTGTTGTATAAAAATAAAATAAAATTCAAAAAATAAAAACATGGCATGATTAACACTAGAGGCAAAAAGTTGTCCAGCAGGAGAAATCCAATCCTAGTATATTCTGTAGCTCAGTCATAGACAGCACTCATGCAGGCATGACAATGCAATCTCAGAATATTGTTTTAACCAAAACAGACATATAGCTATGTCTGGAGGATTGGGAAAGTGAGTTTGTGTTGGGGGTGCATAAAAGAGTATTAAATATTCATCTTTGATAGTATGAAATCAAAAGAAATTCTTATAATTAGAAGTTCAAGCAATAAGAACAGAACTAAATGTCAGAAGAAACAGTCTAAAGAAAACAGTTGTCACCTCTGGGGGAGAAGACTCAAAGATGGGGAACAGTAACATAGAGGACACTATTTTGCTCTGCTCTTTTTCTAATAGTAAACCTTTTAAACATGCATAGGTACCACTTTGATAAAATTAAAATTGTATACAAAATTGAATGAAGCAGACAAAAATTTTACATGACTAACTCAAATACTTCTTACTTAGTCTCTAATTAAGGTGTCCACTCCTTCATTCAGCCATCCCTCAACCACTGGGCTCAGCTTTGAGCCAAAATCTAGTTGTGTCACACCCTATAAAATTCAGGTAATAAAGGTACGCTCTTATGAAATTGGCAGTAAAGGCCTAGAGAAATGCAAAAGGGGCCTTGGTTGATGATTAAAAATGTAGTGGTTTGCTTGTTTTATTTAACAAACCCCTGTGAACTAAAAACACCAGTGTGGGTGCAAACAATCAAGCTAATTAAACTCTGTATTTCTGAATTTCAATAATAGAAAAAATTATTCTATGCTTCTTAACCAACTGAGTAAAATTGTACATAGAGGGAAAGTCACACCAAACAACAGAAAAAGGTCAATGCAGTTGGAGGGCAAAGAATGACGTGTGCTTTCCAGATCAATCAGTAACTTTACTCAATATCAAGGATGCTCCATTGTTGCATTAACCATAATTTTTCAAACACAAAATTACAAGCCACTGTCTGAGTGCATTTATAAGGATAATATAAAAAAATAAATACTTGAAAAATCTGTGTAAAAGATCAATTTCTCCACAGAAAATAATGGAAGGACCTCCAGAATATCAAATTAATCAAGTAATTTTGGACAGGAAGTTAATTCCAGATTATTTGTACTCAACATATTGATATTGTAAAACTCTCGCTCATCAGAAAGCTGGAAGTTATACTGGTGAAAGAAGAACCAAGATAAGGGAATCCAGGATTAAATATTGTGTCAAATTATCTTTCACACATTGAGATAATGAGGAATTTTTATTTATTTATTTATTTTTGGCTACATTGGGTCTTCGTTGCTGCACATGGGCTTTCTCTAATTGTGGCAAGCAAGGGCTACTCTTAGTTGTGGTGTGCGAGCTTCTCATCGGAGTGGCTTCTCTTGTGGAGCACGGGCTCTAAGCATGTGGGCTTCAGTAGCTGCAGCACATGGGCTCAGTAGCTGTGGCTCATGGGCTTAGTTGCTCCATGGCATGTAGGATCTTCATGGACCAGGGATCGAACCAATGTCCCCTGCATTGGCAGGTGGATTCTTAATCACTGTGTCACCAGGGAAGCCCAAGGAATATTTTTTAAGACAACCAAAATTTAGCAACAAGAGAGATGTCTTTGTTTTCATTAGAAATCTAATTTCCAGGACTATATTTTCAATAAGTGTGGAAAGTGTTTGAAATCATAACAAAATTGAACCTGTTTTAAGTTAAAGTGTGCAGATATACAATCCTTTCATCTTTTATGTCCATTTGAGCCTGAACTTATCAGACAAACACATACACACACACAGCATTTGGCCCACTTTTTTATGATTTTATTCATTTTTGTGAAGACAAATGACAAGTAATACCACAGACTTCTTTGACTTATTACAAAATATTTTTGACCACCATCTACTCTGGACCAATGAAAGTGGACTACAGCTTTGTATCATCCTCAGGACTAATTGGTCTTGGGAAGGACAGAAACAGACAGAAATACTGTTATTGGCTTGGGCAGAAAGAAAGTTATGTTTTCTGAATTCCTACCAAATTACTGAAGCTGTATTTTTCACTTGTAATTGACCTGGGGGTTTCAAGTAGACACAGCCTCATGGTCTCAGAGGAGAAATGTTCTCCTTATTAATTAGAAAAGGCTCTTTCAGTCTACAGACAGAGGTGTTTTTTTTTTTTGCATTAGAACCGGTGGGAATTCATTTCTTTGGCCCCTCCCAGTGACCTTCCTAATGGACTAAGCCTCATTAAATAGAACAAGACAAAAATCATCCCAAACAGAAAGTTAAAATTTTATCAATTAGGAGAAAATGGGGACCATGACTCACAGAAGAACTCCCAAGGGTTTGTTTTCTTTCTTTCTTGCTTTCTTTCTTTTTATTGTGGTAAGAACACATGAGATTTACCCTCTTAACAAATGTTTATGTGCACAATACAGTGTTATTAGCTACCATCAAAATGTTGTATAGCAGATCTCTAGAACTTAACTTGTATAACTGAAGCTTTATACCCACTAAACATCTCTCCATTTCCTCCCCTCCCCAGCCCCTGGCAACACCCATTCTATTCTCTGCTTGTATACATTTGGCTATTTTAGATTCCTCAGAGAAGTGGAATGAGGTAGTATTTGTCTTTCTGTGACTGGCTTATTTTACTTAACAAAATGTCCATAATTTTCATTATTTTGTTGCATATGGCAGGATTTCCTTATTTTTATGGCTGAATAATATTCCATTACATGTATATTCCACATTATCATTATCCACTTACCCATGGAAGGACACTGAGGCTGTTTCCATAGCTTGGCTATTGTGAATAATGCTGCAGTGAACATGGGAGTGCAGATATTTCTTTGAGATCCTGATTTCAATTCTTTTCAATAAATACCCTGAAGTGAGGTTGCAGGATTGCATAGTAGTTCTATTTTAATTTCTTGAGGAACCTCCATACTGTTTTTCATAGTGGCTGCACCATTTTACATTTCTGACAACAGAGTACAAAGGTTCTGATTTCTCCATGTTCTTGCCACCCACCTTATGTTCTGTTTTTTGGATGATAGCCATCTTAACCAGTGTGAGGTGATATCTTATTGTGGGTTTGACTTGCCTTTCCCTGACTATTACTGATTATGAGCATCTTTTCATGTGCCTGTTGGCTATCTGCGTGCCTTCCTTGGAGGAATGTCTATTCAAGTTCTTCACTATTTAGGTCAGTTTTGATGATTGGATTCCAGTTTCCTGCTTAAAATCTTGATTAATTTATTTTTAAGAAGAAAACTGTCACCAGTGAGAAATACAGTGTTTATCACAAATTTTTTTTCAGAAAAAACAGACTTTAAAATAAAGACTGTTAAAAGTGACAAGGAAGGACACTACGTAATGATCAAGGGATCAATTTGAGAAGAAGATATAACAATAATAAATATTTATGCACCCAAAATAGGAGCACCTCAATACATAAGGCAAATGCTAACAGCCATAAAAGGGGAAATCGATGTAACACAATAGTAATGGGGGATTTTAACACCCATTTACACCAATGGACAGATCATCCAGAAAGAAAATAAATAAGGAAACACAAGCCTTAAATAACACATTAGACCACATATACTTAATTAATATTTATAGGACACTCCATCTGAAAGCAGCAGAATACACTTTCTTCTCAAGTGCACTTGGAACACTCTCCAGGATAGATCACATCCTGGGTCACAAATCAAGCCTCAGAAAATTTAAGGAAATTGAAATTGTATCAAGCACCTTTTCCAACCACAACTCTATGAGATTAGAAATCAATTACAGGAAAAAAAAACTGTAAAAAACACAAACACATGGAGGCTAAACAACTCACTGCTAAATAGCCGAGAGATCACTGAATAAATCAAAGAGGAAATAAAAATAAATAAATAGAAACAAATGACAACAAAAACATGACAACCCCAAACCTATGGGACACAGCAAAAGCAATTCTAAGAGCCGAGTTTATAGCAACTCAATCTCACCTCGAGAGAAAAGAAAAATCTCAAATAAATGATCTAACTTTACACCTAAGGTAACTAGAGAATGAAGAACAAAAAAACCCGAAGTTAGTAGAAGGAAAGAAATCATAAATATCAGAGCAGAAGTAAATGAAATAGAAATGAAAATAACAATAGCAAAGATCAATGAAACAAAAAGTTGGTTCTTTGAGAAGATAAACAAAACTGATAAACCTTCAGCTAAACTCATCAAGAAAAGAAGGGAGAGGATTCAAATCAATAAAACTAGAAATGAAAAAGGAGAAATTACAATCGACACCACAGAAATACAAAGTATCATAAGAGACTACTACAAGCAATTATATGCCAATAAAATGGACAACCGGGAAGAAACAGACAAATTTGTAGAAAGGCCAAACCTTCCAAGAATGAACCAGGAAGAAATAGAAAATATAAACAGACAAATCACAAGTAATGAAATTGAAATTGTAATTAAAAATCTTCCAACAAGCAAAAGTCCAGGACCAGATGACTTCACTAGTGAATTCTACCAAACATTTACAGAAGAGCTAATACCTATCCTGCTGAAACTCTTCCAAAAAATTGCAGAGGGAGGCAAACTCCCAAACACCTTCTAGGAAGGCAACATCATGCTGATACCAAAATGAAAAATATCACAAAAAAAGAAAATTACAGACCAATATCACTGATGAAGATAGATGCAAAAATCTTCAACAAAGTAGTAGCGAACAGAATCCAACAACACATTAAAAGGATCATACACCATGACCAAGTGGGATTTATCCCAGGAATGCAAGGATTCTTCAATATATGCAAATCAATCAATGTGATACACCATATTAACAAATTAAAGAACAAAAACTTTATGATCATCTCAATAAATGCAGAAAAACTTTTGACAAAATTCAACACCCATTTATGAAATGAGTTTTATGAAAAATCTCCAGAAAGTGGGCACAGAAGGAACATACCTCAACATAATAAAGGCTACATATGACAAAACCACAGCAAACATCATTCTCAATGGTGAAAAACTGAAGGCATTTCCTCAAAATCATGAGCAGGACAAGGATGTCCACTCTCGCCACTATTATTGAACATAGTTTTGGAAGTCCTAGCCATGGCAATCAAGAAGAAAAAGAAATAAAAGTAATCCAAGTTGGAAGAGGAGAAGTAAAACAGTCATTGTTTGCAGATGACATGATACTATACATAGAAAATCTTAAAGATTTCACCAGAAAACTACTAGAGCTAATCAATGAACTTGGTAAAGTTGCAGGTTACAAAATTAATGCACAGAAATCCCTTGCATTCCTATACACTAACAATGAAATATCAGAAAGAGAAATTAAGGAAACAGTCTCATTTATCATTACAACAAAAAAAATAAAATACCTAGGAATAAACCTACTTAAGGAGGCAAAAGACCTTTACTCAGAAAACTATAAAACACTGATGAAAGAAATTAAAGATGACACAAACAGACGGAGAGATATAACATGTTCTTGGAATGGAAGAATCAATATTATGAAAATGACTATACTACCCAAAGCAATCTACAGATTCAATGTAATCCCTATCAAATTACCAATGGCATTTTTCACAGAATTAGAACAAAAATTTCACAATTTGTATGGAAACACAAAAGACCCTGAATAGCCAAAGCAGTCTTGAGAAAGAAAAATGCAGCTGAAGGAATCAGACTCCTCAACTTCAGACTATAATACAAAGCTACAGTAATCAAGATGATATGGTACTGGCACAAAAACAGAAATATAGATCAATGGTACAGGATAGAAAGCCCAGAGGTAAACCCACACACCTATGGTCACGTAATTTATGACAAAGGAGACAAGAATATACAATGGAGAAAAGAAATCCTCTTCAATAAGTGGTACTGAGAAAACTGGACAGCTACATGTAAAAGGATGAAATTAGAACACTCCCTAACACTATACACAAAAATAAACTCAAAATGGATTAAAGACCTAAATATACGACATGATAAAACTCTTAGAAGAAAACATAGGCAGAACACCCTTTGAAATAAATCACAGCAAGATCTTTTTTGACCCACCTTCTAGAGTAATGGAAATAAAAATAAACAAATGGGACCTAACGAAACGTAAAAGCTTTTGCACAGCAAAGGAAACCATAAACAAGATGAAAAGACAACCCTCAGAATGGGCGAAAATATTTGCAAATGAAGAAACTGACAGAGGATTAATCGCCAAAATATACAAACAGCTCATGCAGCTCAATATCAAAAAAACAACAACCCAATCCACAAATGGGCAGAAGACCTAAATAGACATTTCTCCAAAGAAGACATACAGAGGGTCAAGAGGCACATGAAAAGATGCTCAGCATCACCAATTATTAGAGAAATGCAAATCAAAACTACAATGAGGTATCACCTCACACCAGTCAGAATGGCCATCATCAAAAAATCTACAAACGATAAATGCTGGAGAGGGTGTGGAGAAAAGGGAACCCTCTTGCACTGTTGGTGGGAATGTACAATGATACAGCTACTATGGAGAACAGTATGGAGGTTCCTTAAAAAACTAAAAATAGAACTACCATATGACCCAGAAATCCCACTACTGGGCATATACCCAGAGAAAACCATAATTCAAAAAGACACATGCACCCCAATGTTCATTGCAGCACTGTTACAGTAGCCAGGACATCAAAGCATCCAAAATGCCAGTCAACAGATGAATGGATAAAGAAGTTGTGGTACATATGTACAATGGAATAGTACTCAGCCATAAAAAGGAATGCAATTGGGTCATTTGTAGAGATGTGGGTGGACCTAGGGTCTATCATACAGAGTGAAGTAAGTCAAAAAGAGGAAAACAAATATCATCTATTAATGCATATATGTGGAATCTAGAAAATTGGTATGGATGAACCTATTTCCAGGGCAGGAATAGAGATGAAGATGTAGAGAACAGACATGTTGGCACAGGAGGGGAAGAGGAGGGTGGGATGAATTGGGAGATTAGGATTGACATATATACACTACCACGTGAAAAATAGGTAGCTAGTGGGAACTGCCATGTAGCACAGGGTGCTCAGCTTGGTGCTCTTTGACGACCTAGGTGGGTGGGATGGGGTGGGGGAGGGTGAGAGGGAGGTCCAAGCGGAAGGGAATATTTGTATAAGTATAGCTAATTCACTTCATTGCACAGCAGAAACTAACACTATTGTAAAGCAATTATACTCCAATAAAAAAATATTCATGGAAATGAATATTGTGTTAATTAGGTAATAATAACCAAAATATATCAGAGAGCAGTTTTAAACCAAAGAGACAGGAATTGTTGCCTCGTCCAGCTTCATGTCTGCCAGGAATTCATGTAGCCTCTGAGTTCATGAGCAATCAACAGATGTTATCAACAATTCATACTTTCCATTAAATAGCAAAGTGTAAAAAATTTCAGGCACTACCAAAGGCTCAAAGAGGGTCAACGTCTCCCTGTTTCTCAGTGAGTGAACCTGAGTAATGTTCTCTGCTGATCCTGCTCTGTTCCCAGTGACCAAACCCATTCAATAAACACATTCTCTTGTTACAGTCTATCAACTCCATGAGTGCCTGAGTTTATGTGCCTGCACCACAGATGAAAAGTTGAAAATCTGAGCTTGCCTGAATGGGAGCATTGTTCAGGATCAGCCTCTTTCCTCAAGGTTGTGCCGTTTGGTCAGAAGAAAAATTATTAGCCTTCAGCCTTTTACTTCTCTGCCCGCCAGACATCATCACTCACAGAGAAATTCAATACCTCCTTCAAACCATCAGCCAAAATCCAAGAGCACACACAGTGTCTCCCCATTTGGAGGACAGAGAAATGAAAGGTGTGTGCACGACTGTGCCAGTTCAGGTCCTTTAAGTAGCAGACACCAATAAATAATTTTACATGCAAAAATTATTAGAAGTTCCTGTAAAGGATGAAGGGGAGAAAGTAGTAAGCATGGAGACCCTTCAGCTCTTGAGACACGCCTGATATCAGAGGAAGGAGAGAGAGAAGGCAGGATTGGGCAGAAGTCTCAGAAAGTACAGTACTGAGAAAGGCTTGCCTGGGTGGTGCAGAGTGCCTGAACTGACATTGGCTGATGGAGAAATCCTGCACTGAGCAGGGAGAGACCAGGTCCAGGGCTCCCATGGTGTTGAGTCACTGGCCAGGGGCAGCCCAAGGGGAGTGAGGCTGGCAGGACCCATGTCCACAAGCACAGCAGCTGGAGGCTGTCAATAGGCCATGTTCCCAAGGCCAGGCTCTCTTGAGAGGAGATCTGAGCGGGGCCTCATAACGGCCCTTCTCACTTCTTTCTCCTTAATTCAGAGCCTCAACTGTGAGGGGCATCTGTTGTTTCTGTAGCTAGTATCCATTTCCCCACCTTCTGGTCACAACACCTAGATTTTGGGAGGGAGGGGGGAGAGAGGAATCACAACCACGCTCAAGTCTATTTGGATTGGGTGAAATTGACTCTTTGTTCCCCCATCCTCCCTGCCATTGTGGTCATTTGACCCTAAACAATCAAAACGTAGTCTAGCCCCACCAAAAGGGATTGATGAAGAGATGGACACAACACCCAGAACCATTGAAATCACCCACCACTTTTGCTGGGGATGTTGAAATCAGAGACTGCATCTATCTGCTGGGGTTGCTAAAGGAATAGGAATGAGCCAGAAGCTGCCAGTCCTGATCTTGACATCACAAGACAGAGCCTGCCTGAGAATGAAGCCAGCAGAGAGAAAAGCAAAGGCAGGGAATGGGGGAAACAAGATTAAGATATTATGATTGGAGAGCCTGATTCTTTCCAGGGAGATATTCACATGGTATGGGGAGTGTCTGATGAGGAGGATGTGCTGGGTGGCCTTGGCTAAGTAGTGGTCCACACTGGACGCCAGTTCTTCTTCTCCAGATTGCAGGTTCTTCTACAACAGGTTGAGCAGGGCTAGTGGTGCTCACCGGTCCTGGGTGGGGTCCCCGATGCCAGGCCCAGGGTGGGGCTCTTCCCTCACCCTGCCCCCAACCCTGCAGGAGGCTGGGCCACATGCAGCTCCAAGTTCCCTGGGTCCACAAGCCAGGAGACCGAGGTGGTCAAGCCCTGGGCAGCTGATGAGATGTTGAGAGAACAACAGCAACAATACAACATGAAAACAGGAATCTGCTTCCTGAATGGATTGGAAAATCAGGGACTAGTAGAAGGATAGCAGACCACACAAAAACACTCCTCCAGGGCTTCCCTGGTGGCACAGTTGTTGAGAGTCCACCTGCTGATGCAGGGGATACGGGTTTGTGCCCCAGTCTGGGAAGATCCCACATGCTATGGAGCGGCTGGGCCCGTGAGCCATGGCCGCTGAGCCTGTGTGTCAGGAGCCTGTGCTCCGCAACGGGAGAGGCCACAACAGTGAGAGGCCTGCGTACAGCCAACAACAACAAAAAAAACACTCCTCCATTCTTTGTTGCCGTGTGGCTGACAGGATCTTCATGCTCCAGCCAGGTGTCAGGTCTGAGCACCTGAGGAGGGAAAGCCGAGTTCAGGATATTGGACCACCAGAGACCTCACGGCCCCACTAAATATCAATCGGCAAGAGCTCTCAGAGATCTCCATTTCAATGCTAGGACCCAGCTCCACTCAATGACCAGCAAGCTCCAGTGCTGGACACCCCATACCAAACAACTAGCAAGACAAGAACACAACCACACCCATTAGCAGAGATGCTGTCTAAAATCATAATAAGGTCACAGACACCTCAAAATACACTACTGCATGCAGTTCTGCCCAGCAGAAAGACAAGATCCAGGCTCATCTACCAGAAGCCAGGCACCAGTACCCTCCACCAGGAAGCCTACACAACCCACTGAACCACCCTTACCCACTGGGGACAGACACCAAAAACAATGGGAACTACAAATGTGCAGCCTGCCAAAAGGAGACCCAAACGCAGTAAGTTAAGCAAAATGAGAAGACAGAGAAGTATGCAGCAGATGAAGGAGCAAAGTAAAAACCCACCAGACCAAACAAATGAAGAGGAAATAGGCAGTCTACTTGAAAAGAATTCAGAGTAATGATAGTAAAGGTGATCCAAAATCTCAGAAATAGAATGGAGAAAATACAAGAAATGTTTAACAAAGACCTAGAAGAACTAAGAGCAAAAAAACAATGATGAACAACACAATAAATGAAATTAAATATTCTCTAGAAGGAATTAATAGCAGAATAACTGAGGCAGAAGAATGGATAAGTGACCTGGAAGATAAAATAGTGGAAATAACTACCACAGAGCAGAATAAAGAAAAAAGAATGAAAAGAACTGAGGACCGTCTGAGAGACCTCTGGGACAAAATTAAACATACCAACATTCGAATTATAGGGGTCCCAGAAGAAGAAGAGAAAAAGAAAGGGACTGAGAAAATATTTGAAGAGATTATAGTTGAAAACTTCCCTAATAGGGGAAAGGAAATAGTCAGTCAAGTCAAGGAAGCACAGAGACTCCCAAACAGGTTAAATACAAGGAGAAACATGTCAAGACACATACCAATCAAACTATCAAATACAAAGAAAATATATTAAAAGCAGCAAGGGAAAAACAACAAATAACATACAAGGGAATCCCCATAAGGTTAACAGCTGATCTTTCAGCAGAAACTCTGCAAGCCAGAAGGGAGTGGCAGGACATATTTTAAGTGATGAAAAATCACTTAAAGGGAAAAATCTACAACCAAGATTACTCTACCCAGCAAGGATCTCATTCAGATTCGATGGAAAAATTAAAACCTTTACACACAAGCAAAGCTAAGAGAATTCAACACCACCAAACCAGCTTTACAACAAATGTTAAAGGAACTTCTCTAGGCAGGAAAAACAGAGAAAGAAAAGACCTACAATAACAAACCCCAAACAATTAAGAAAATGGTAATACAAACATACATATTGATAATTACCTTAAATGTAAATGGATTAAATTCTCCAACCAAAAGATATAGACTGACAGAATGGATACAAAAACAAGACCTGTATATATGCTGCCTACAAGAGACCCACTTCAGACCTACAGACATGGACAGACTGAAAGTGGGGGGATGGAAAAAGATATTCCATGCAAATGGAAATCAAAAGAAAGCTGGAGTAGCAATTCCCATACCAGAAAAAATGGACTTTAAAGACTATTACAAGAGACAAAGAAGGACACTACAAATTGATCAATGGATCAATCCAAGAAGAAGCTATAATAATTGTAAATATTTATGCACCCAACATAGGACCACTTCAGTACAAAAGGCAAATGCTAACAGCCATAAAAGGGGAAATCAACAGTAAGACAATCATAGTAGAGGACTTTAACACCGCACTTTCACCAATGGACAGATCATTCAAAATGAAAATAAATAAGGAGACACAATCTTTAAATGACATATTAAACAAGATGGACTTCATTGATATTTGTAGTACATTGCATCCAAAAACAAGAAAATACACATTCTTCTCAAATGCTCATGGAACATTCTCCAGGATAGATCATATCTTGGGTCACAAATCAAGCCTTGTTAAATTTAAGAAAATTGAAATCATATCAAGTATCTTTTCCAACCACAATGCTAGGTGACTAGATATCAGTTACAGGAAAAAACTGTAAAAAATACAAAAACATAGAGGCTGAAAAATACATTACTAAATAACCAAGAGATCACTGAAGAAATGAAAGAGGAAATCAAAAAAATACCTAGAAACCAATGACAATGAAAACACAATAACCCAGAACCTTTGGGCTGCAGTAAAAGCAGTTCTAAGAAGGAAGTTTAGAGCAACTCAATACTACCTCAAGAAACAAGAAACATCTCACATAAACAACCTAACCTTACACCTAAAAAAGTAGAGAAAGAAGAATTAAAAAAAAAAAAACCCAAAGTTAGCAGAAGGAAAGAAATCATAAATATCAGATTAGAAACAAAGGACAAAGAAATGAAGGAAACGATAGTAAAGATAAATAAAACTAAAAGCTGGTTCTTTGAGAATATAAACAAAATTGGTAAACCATCAGCCAGACTCATCAAGAAAAATGGAGAAGACACAAATCAACAGAATTAGACATGAAAAAGGAAAAGTAACAACTGACATAGAATAAATACAAAGAATCATGAGGGATTACTACAAGCAACTCTATGCCAATAAAATGGACAACCTGGAAGAAATGGACAAATTCTTAGAAAATCACACCCTTCTGAGACTGAACCAGGAAGAAATAGAAAATAAAAAAAAAAACAATCACAAGCACTGAAATTAAAATTGTAATTAAAAATCTTCCAACACACAAAAGCCCAGGACCAGATGACTTCATATGCAATTTCTATCAAACATTTAGATAAGATTCTCAAACTCTTCCAAAATATAGCAGAGGGAGGAACACTACCAAACACATTCTACGAGGCCACCATCACCCTGACGCCAAAACCAAACAAAGATGTCACAAAAAAAGAAAACTACAGGCCAATATCACTGATGAACATTGATGCAAAAATCCACAACAAAATACTAGCAAACAGAATCCAACAGCACATTAAAAGGATCATACACCATGATCAAGTGGGGTTTATCCCAGGAATGCAATCATTCTTCAATATACGCAAATCAATCAACGTGACACACCATAATAACAAAGTGAAGGATAAAAACCATATGATCATCTCAATAGATGCAGAAAAAGCTTTCGACAAAATTCAACACCCATTTATGAAAAAAACCCTCCAGAAAGTAGGCATAGAGGGAACTTATCTCAACATAATAAAGTCCATATATAACAAACCCACAGACAGCATAGTTCTCAATGGTGAAAAACTGAGAGCATTTCTGCTAAGATCAGGAACAAGACAAGGTTGCCCACTCTCAACACTTTTATTCAACATAGTTTTGGAAGTTTTAGCCATGGCAATCAGAGAAGGAAAAGAAATAAAAGGAATGCAAATTGGAAAAGAAGAAGTAAAACTGTCACTGTTTGCAGATGACATAATACTCTACATAGAGAATCCTAAAGAAGCTACCAGAAAACTACTAGAGCTAATCAATGAATTTGGTAAAGCAGCAGGATACAAAATTAATCCACAGATATCTCTTGCATTCCTATACACTAATGATGAAAAATCTGGAAGAGAAATTAAGGAAACACTCCCATTTACCATTGTAACAAAAAGAATAAAATACTTAGGAATAAACCTACTTAAGGAGACAAAGTCCTGTATGCAGAAAATTTTAAGACATTGATAAAAGAAATTAAAGATGATACCAACAGATGGAGAGATATACCATGTTCTTGGATTGGAAGAATCAACATTGTGAAAATGACTATACTACCCAAAGCAATCTACAGATTCAATGCAATCCCTATCAAATTACCAATGGCATTTTTCACAGAACTAGAACAAAACATTTCACAATTTGTATGGAAACACAAAAGACCCCAAATAGCCAAAGCAATCTTGAGAACGAAAATCAGAGCTGGAGGAATCAGGTTCCCTGACTTCAGACTATACTACAAAGCTACAGTAATCAAGACAGTATTGTACTGGCACAAAAACAGAAACATAGATCAATGGAACAGGAAAGAAAGCCCAGAGATAAACCCACACACATAGAGTCAGCTTATTTTTGAAAAAGGAGGCAAGAATATACAATGGAGAGAAAACAGCCTCTTCAATAAGTGGTGCTGGGAAAACTGAACAGCTACATGTAAATAATGAAATTAGAACACTCCCTAACACCATACACAAAAATAAACTCAAATTGGATTAAAGACCTAAATGTAAGGCAAGAAACTATAAAACTCTTAGAAGAAAACATAGGCAGAACACTCTATGACATAAATCACAGCAAGATCCTTTGTGAACCACCTCCTAGAGAAATGGAAATAAAAACAAAAATTAAAAAATGGGACCTAATAAAACTTAATAGCTTTTGCACAACAAAGGAAATCATAAACAAGGCAAAAAGACAACCCTCAGAATGGGAGAAAATATTTGCAAACAAAGCAACTGACAAAGGATTAATCTCCAAAATATCCAAGTAGCTCAATATCAAAAAAGAAAAAAACACAACCCAATTCAAAAATGGTCAGAAGACCTAAATAGACACTTCTCCAAAGAAGATACACAGATTGCCAACAAACACATGAAATGATGCTCAACATCACTAATCATTAGAGAAATGCAAATCAAAGCTACAATGAGGTATTACCTCACACCGGTCAGGATGGCCATCATCAAAAATCTACAAACATTAAATGCTGGAGAGGGTTTGGAGAAAAGGGAAACCTCTTGCACTGTTGGTAGGAATGTTAATTGATACACCCACTATGGAGAACAGTACAGCAGCTCCTTAAAAAATTAAAAATAGAACTACCCTACCACCCAGCAATCCCAGTACTGAGCATATACCAGGAGAAAACCGTAATTCAAAAAGAGTCACATACGCCAGTACCATACTGTCTTGATTACTGTAGCTTTATAGTATAGTCTGAAGTCAGGGAGTCTGATTCCTCCAGCCCCGTTGGGTAGTATAGTCATTTTCACAATATTGATTCTTCCAATCCAAGACCATGGTATATCTCTCCATCTGTTGGTATCATCTTTAATTTCTTTCATCAGTGTCTTATGGTTTTCTGCATACAGGTCTTTTGTCTCCCTAGGTATGTTTATTCCTAGGTATTTTATTCTTTGTGTTGCAATGGTAAATGGGAGTGTTTCCTTAATTTCTCTTTCAGATTTTTCATCACTAATGTATAGGAATGCAAAAGATTTCTGTGCCCTAATTTTGTATCATGCAAATTTACCAAATTCATTGATTAGCTCTAGTAGTTTTCTGGTGACATCTTTAGGATACTCTATGTATAGTATCATGTCATCTGCAAACAGCGACAGTTTTACTTCTTCTTTTCCAATTTGGATTCTTATTATTTCTTTTTCTTCACTGATTGCTGTGGCTAGAACTTCCAAAACTATGTTGAATAATAGTGGTGAGAGTGGACATCCTTGTGTTGTTCCTGATCTTTGAGGAAATGTTTTCAGTTTTTCACCATTGAGAATGTTTGCTGTGGGTTTGTCATTTATGGCCTTTATTATGTTGAGGTAGGTTCCCTCTATGCCCACTTTCTGGAGAGTTTTTTTCATAAATGTGTGTTGAATTTTGTCAAAAGCTCTTGCTGCCTCTATTGAGATGATCATATGGTTTTAATTCTTCAGTTTGTTAATATGGTGTATCACATTGATTGATATGCATATATTGAAGAATGATTGCATTCCTGGGATAAACCCTACTTGATCATGGTGTATGATCCTTTTAATGTGCTGTTGGATTCTATTTGCTAGTATTTTGTTGAGGATTTTTGCATCTATGTTCAGCAGTGATATTGGTCTGTAGTTTTCTTTCTTTGTGACATCTTTGTCTGGTTTTGGTATCATGGTGATGGTGGCCTCATTGAATGAGTTTGGTTGTGTTCCTCCCTCTGCTATATTTTGGAAGGGTTTGAGAAGGATAGGTGTTAGCTCTTCTATAAAAGTTTGGGATAATTCTTCTGTGAAGCCATCTGGTCCTGAGCTTTTGTTTGTTGGAATATTTTTAATCACAGTTTCAATATCAGTGCTTGTGATTGGGCTGTTCATGCTTTCTATTTCTTCCTGGTTCAGTCTTGGAAGGTTATACCTTTCTAAGAATTTGTCCATTTTTCTTCCAGGTTGCCCATTTTACTGGCATAGAGTTGCTTGTAGTAGTCTCTTAGGATGGTTTGTATTTCTGAAGTGTCTGTTGTAACTTCTTTTTCATTTCTAATTTTATTGATTTGAGTCCTCTTCCTCTTTTTCTTGATGAGTCTGGCTAATGGTTTGTCAATTATATCTTCTCAAAGAACCAGCTTTTAATTTCATTGATCTTTGCTATTGTTTTCTTTGTTTCTATTTCATTTATTTCTGCTCTTATCTTTATGATTCCTTTCCTTCTACTAACTTTGGGTTTTGTTTGTTCTTTCTCTTGTTCCTTTAGGTGTAAGCTTAGATTGTTTATTTGAGATTTTTCTTGTTTCTTGAGGTAGGCTTGTATTGCCATAAACCTTCCTCTTAGAACTGCATTTGCTGCATCCCGTAGGTTTTGGATGGTCGTGTTTTCATTGTAATTTGTCTCTAGGCATTTTTTTGATTTCCTCTTTGATTTATTCAGTGATCTCTTGGTTATTTCATAATGTATTGCTTAGCCTCCATGTGTTTGTGTTTTTTTATATTTTCTTCCCTTAATTGACTTTTAATCTCCTAGTGTTGTGGTCAGAAGAGATGTTTGATATGATTTCAATTTTCTTAAATTTACTGAGCCTTGATTTATGACTCAAGATATGATCTATCCTGGAGAATGTTCTGTGCACAGTTGAGAGGAAAGTGTAATCTACTGTTTCTGGATGGAATGTCCTATAAATATCAATTAAATCTATCTGGTCTATTGTGTCATTTAAAGCTTCTGTTTCCTTATTAATTTTCTGTTTGGATGATCTGTCCATTGGTGTAAGTGAGGTGTTAAAGTCCCCCACTATTATTGTGTTACTGTCGATTTCCTCTTTTAGAGCTGTTAACAGTTGCCTTATGAATTGAGGTGCTCCTATGTTGGGTGCATATATATTTATAATTGTTACCTGTTCTTGGATTTATCCCTTGATCATTATGCAGTTTCCTTCCTGGTCTCTTGTAACCTTCTTTATTTTAAAGTCTATTTTATCTGATATGAATATTGCTACTCCAGATTTCTTTTTTTTTTTTTTCGGTACACAGGCCTCTCACTGTTGTGACCTCTCCCTTTGCGGAGCACAGGCTCAGGACGCGCAGGTTCAGTAGCCATGGCTCATGGGCCCAGCCGCTCCGTGACATGTGGGATCTTCCCAGACCAGGGCACAAACCCATGCCCCCTGCATCGGCAGGCAGCCTCTCAACCACTGCGCCACCAGGGATGCAGCACTATTTACAATAGCAAGGACATGGAAGCAAGCTAAGTTTCCATCAGCAGATGAATGGATAAAGAAGATGTGGCACATATATACAATGGAATATTACTCAGCCATAAAAGGAAATGAAATTGAGTTATTTGTAGTGAGGTGGGTGGACCTAGAGTCTGTCATACAGAGTGAAGTAAGTCAGAAAGAGAAAAACAAATACCATATGCTAACACATATATATGGAATCTTAAAAACAAAATGGTTCTGATGAACCTAGGGGCAGGACAGGAATAAAGATGCAGATGTAGAGAATGGACTTGAGGACATGGAGAGGGAGAAGTGTAATCTGGGATGAAGTGGGAGAGTGGCATGGATATATATACACTCCCAAATGTAAAGTAGATAGCTAGCGGGAAGCAACCACATAGCACAGGGAGATTAGCTCGTTGTTGTGTGACCAACTAGAGGGGTGGGATAGGGCGGGTGGGAAGCAGATGCAAGAGGGAGGGGATATGGGGATATATGTATATGTATAGTTGACTCACTTTGTTATACAGCAGAAACTAACATAACATTGTAAAGCAGTTATACTCCAATAAAGATGTTAAAAAGAAAAAAAAAAGGTACTATGATTGAACCCCTTGGTCCATTTATGCTTGAAGTCAGGATTTACCCCTGAATTCTTCAATCAATGAGCCAGTGTCTTCCCCTTTCTGTTTAGGTTAGATTTTCTGTCACTTGTCACCTTGAGTTTTGGTTGATATATCCACTCTTCACCAATAGCTTTGGAGATCGACAGCCAATATTCAAATCCTTTTGTAGCAGATTGAGAATATGATTTCAGCACCATAAAAACATTTTTACTAGATTAAATTTGTATTATCTATGAAACTGAAGTTAAAGGAATTTTACTTAGAGTTATTAATGATATTATCCAAATCAGTTACAACCCAGGTAGCATACCAATTAATGTAACTGAGAATTTAATATTAAAAAAAATCATTATGTAGGTATAAAGAACTGTTAACTAAGTAGCTAAAAAGGGTAAAAGAGACCACTAAAGTTTGATGTAGGTACAAACTGAAGGAAGCAGCTAGAACCATGAAGGCTGAGGGAAAAATTGGATTTATTAGAACTTGGGAGCTTGGAGGACGAGCCATGCAGAGCTGAAACTCAGACCTCAGAGGAGGGTGTCTCTGGGCTCAGAGAAGGGGTCCCACTGCCCTGGGATGCAGACATCTGAGGAGGGGTCTGGCTGGTGCCGTGTCTGCAAAGGGTGCAATAAGACACATTATCAAGTGTTGAAAGAAGCCCACAAACTGGGTCCCACTCTTTCTACAGGAAGTAGCTGTCACTGCCAGGGTAAATGTATTTGGTGGGTTAAAGGCCACAGGAAGGAAACCAACAGGAAACATCCAGTCTTGACTTCCTCCTCCTGTCTCCAGTCTTTACCCCAATGGGCAAATCTATCAACGGTCAACTGGCAGAGGACTCACAGGATTTCCAGGGCTGCAGCCCAGTTTTTGCTGAGACTTCAGTGATCTAGACCACATTACTGAGAGAGTTTTGTCGACTTTCATTTCAATCACAGTATGTGTCTAAAAATTTCTTTCCATGGTAGACAGTTATTTTCATCTCTAAACATTGCAATTTTTTACAAAGAACTTACAGGGTTATGAACTTTGTTCTAATCTCCTATGTGCAAAAGGGCTGATAACACACTGCTTGTTTCCTATAATGCTAAAACTGCTTGCTCAATGCTATGGAGATTTTTAAATTGTCTCCTAGTGTTTCAAAGTACTTGGAGTTTTCATTCTGATTTTCTCTAAGTTCAATGTCTCTTTCATATATCACATATATCCCCAGATCCCTTCCCTCTTGCATCTCCCTCCCACCCTCCCAAAATTTTAAGATTCCACAGGATTCCCTGGAGATTCAGTCGTGCTGCTCATATACACATTCTGGAACAAAGAAATAATACCTCTGAATAGTTTTCCTAAACATCATCAACAAGCCACATCCATTAAGCAGTATTCCAGATAGTACCGATCTGAGCTCTGGGGATCCAGTTGCCATCACTGAAGACACAACTACACGATGATAATCTGAGAAAAAATAGTTTAGTGTTAAAAAGAGTATAATCCTAGGTATCAGACTTACTGAACTAACAAAAGGACATCTGTTAGGGAAAGACATTTTGTAATCTAATTTTCTCTCTGTCTTTGAGAAATGCAAACCAGCTTATTTCTGGAGTTTAAAATTCTTAACTTCAAACAAGATGCATTTTTTGGAGATGTCGTTTTGTTATCAAAACAAGGACAAGATATGACTTGAGTATAAATTCCTTGAAGGTAGAAATACCAGAGGTGAGAGAAGAGCAACAAAGAGTTTGTTGTTATCTGTACTCTCTACAATGTACTTGCTGTAGAACATCCAGGTATGACTGCCTATTACTTCCTTAAGGATAATCATTTGGCATAAATGACAATAGATTCAGGATCCTTTAATACCTTGGAAACACCAATTTGTCCATGTAAATGAATTCCTACCAAGCCCAGACAGTCCCTGTTTTTGTAGAGGGACTGGGACCAGCATCCTTGCTGGCAACTCAATTCCTTCTAAGACTGTGCCCCTCTCCTTCACAATCCCCACTGGGTTTCATGAGTACTTTCCAGCAGCTTAATAGTTTCCTGTACAGTCTTCAAGGGGTGGCTTCTAAGAGTAGAGCTTCAAAAGGCATCATCCATCCTTCTACCTCCCCTGGGATCCCCAGTGTATGTGGTGAAAAGTGTGAGAAATTGGGACCTGCATAAATTATTAGGTATTAAATCAGTTCAGAATTTATCCTGGAAACTTTTGATGCCTACACTTTAAATATTGGACTTTGGGTGAACCTACACGTGGTCCAAATATGAGAAAGGGACCTTTGGAAAGACATCATCAATGACAAAGATGGAGGCATGAGTGTTAGTTCTTCTTCGTCCCATCTCAGGAGTGATGGGTGCCCATGATCAGGTGTTGGTACCTATAGGAATGCTTTGACTGGGCAGATTATTCAGATTTAGCTTATTCTGCAGTGAGACTACCAATATTGGTTCCTAGAATCCTAGAGACAATCCTGACTCTACTTCTCCTAAGAAAATTTAGACTGGGCTGATATGCACCTCCCAGAGTTGTTGCAAAGAGTTAACCTAGTACTGAGTGCACATGTTGGGTGAATCTGAACAGGACTTCCAGCCTGTTGTTTGGGCCATTGGCCTGACCCAGCCCTTAGTAGTGGTACCCTGAGACCAGCAAATTCCTTTCTCTGGTCCTGGCATACAGCCCCCAAGTCCACTTTAATCATGGTCTTTTAGGCACTGCTCTGGGACTTGTCTGCTCTCACAAAGTTGCCCCATTCTCTATGTTCCTCATTCTTCCTTCTAGTTACTACTGATCTCAGTCTTATGTCCACAAACTCACACAGTCAAAATAGCTTGACACATGTGAGTTTGAGACTTATCACATATTTAATATGAAAACTGCCAATGCCTAATATCACTCACTGTTGAACATTTCCTTTCCTTTCTAAATATTTACATAACATTATAATATAATGAGACATTCCCCTTGTGAGTTCATAGTCAATGTTGACATTATGCTTAGACAGTGGTATCTCTACAAAGTTATCTTAGAAATCAATTCTACGTTAATGGAAAATGTATCCATCAGGCATTTCTAAGGCCAGTGTGACATTACGGAATGCTCTAGTTTTGCTATTCATATCAACCTCTTAAACACAACCATGTATGAGTTTGAACTTCACAAGAGACATGGTTCTTTAAAATATATTTATCATCTTCCTAAAATATATTTATCGTCTGTCAGACTTTCTATATATACTGATGGACTATTTGAGTAAAGGCCAGGGATACATTTGGTCATCTGGACATCATGGTGCTTCTCAACCTTTTTAATTTTTTAAATTTCATGGCACCCATAGAAAATTATATTTTCCCATCCCGTTAGCATAAATATTGGGTCCTCTAAAGCAGGAGCTGGCAGGCCTGGGGTTCCAGCAGCTCCAAGGACCAAGGGAATGTGGGAATCGTTCCCAGCATGAAAGTTGTGTTGCTCTGTTTTGGCTTAATGGCACTGGTGGCCATCCATTTACTGAGAAAAATAAGAACATGTTCAGCCCTGTTCCAGGTGCTGTGAAGGACACAGACATCATGAAAATGAGGGCCGTTCTTAAATAACTCACAGTATTACTGGGAACACTGAAAGGATCACAATCAGATGAAATGAATGAATGAGCAAAATGGATTAAAACCATCCGAGCAAAATACACAGCACAGATCCCAGTAAAATCATGTGTTAAACTGCAGATAACTTGTCAGTGATGCTATACTGATTCAGAGGTCAGCCGTAGGAAAGCTGCCGTGAAGGAGGTGGGATTTGAGCAGGAAAAGCTGCCGTGAAGGAGGTGGGATTTGAGCAGGACCTGAGGTTGAGTAGAATTTGGGTAAATAAAGACAGGAGGATTCTAGGAGAAGATAACAGCCTTCAAAAACATGAGAGCACTGAAATGGCCATGGCTTCCTTGTGGAATGGAGAAGAGATGTCTTGCTAGATATGTAGTGAGGTTATATTTATGAAATTCCCCTGCAGATTATAAAGCACCTGTTAACATAAAGTATTATTAGGAGCATTTTTATCATAGTGTCAGAGGCAACAAGACCTAGTGGAAATTGATGCTAACCTGAGAACGGTTCTCATCCCATCTTTCCCCTCTACCAGGTATATGTTTATGCACAATTTATTTAGACCACCACAGACTCAGTTTCCTTGAGTAAATAAAGTTCTTGAGAGGATTAGATACTTATATGTAGCATACTTTCCATGGTGTCTGGAGATGTTCTTTGTTGGTGTCCAGCACTGGTGCCTCGATTTGTATCATTGCTGTGTATTTTATGTTCTACCCATCAGGCAGGGGTTCCAAGTTTTCAAGGCAGGGTTAGAAGGAAGGAGTCATTTGAAATACCTGGATTCCGTTTGCTCTCAGCTGTCCTAACTGATTTTATTATCCCCCCCCCCCCAATTTGGGTAAACATAAAGTTAGACTGACTCATCTACAGTTGGATCTAAGCCAGGTAGTCAACTTGCCATGCCTATGTCAGTCTATAAGAAGTATCCTAAAACCATGTTTCTGAAGTTTGGGGGGTGATCAGCATCACTAAGTCTCTCGTCATATGTTCAGCTTCCTGTATCCTTCCCTGGAGATTCTGATCCAGTGGGTCCGGGATAAGTTCTTCCAGATCACATTTATGCTACGGAAGCTTGAGAAAACTAACACAAGGCCAGCAATATCCTCACTGCACTGAGGAAATAAAAGGTCTGTATAAATTGGAGTTGGCCTCATATAACAAACCCATCAAATTTGTGGACGAATGGAGATGTTCTCTGTGAAACTTTTCTAATCTGAATTCAGAAAGCAGAAGGCTAGCTTGACGTAGCAAAAATTTACAGAATGTAAGGTCTACTTTTTGTCACAAAATGCATATCTTTTCTGTGACATTTAACATGATAAGATATACACAATTATTATTTGTCAATTATGTCTCAAAAAAGATAGGGGTAAATCTTTAAAAATTTCAAATTAGAAATTTAAAAAATATATATTTTAAAAAATCAAAATGAACTTTAAATATTTTGGGAGAAGCCCATTTAAAATATTAAGGAAGGGACTTCCCTGGTGGCGCAGTGGTTAAGAATCTGCCCACCAATGCAAGGGACACAGGTTCGAGCCCTGGTCCAGGAAGACCCCACATGCCACGGAGCAACTAAGCCCATGTGCAAAAACTACTGAGCCCACGTGCCACAACTACTGAAGCCCACATGCCTAGAGCCTGTGCTCTGCAACAAGAGAGGCCACCACAATGAGAAGCCCACGCACCTCAATGAAGAGTAGCCCCTGCTGGCCCTAACTAGAGAAAGCTCGCATGCAGCAATGAAGACCCAACACAGCCAAAAATAAATAAATCAATTTATTTTTAAAAAATCCTAAGGAAATGCTGATTTTCATATCTTAGTAAACCCACTTACAATACTATTTTATTTCATATGTTGTTTTCTCAAAGCATGATTCACTCAAATGTTTAAATGAAATGTTTATTATTTCTGAATACAGTGTGAATTCTTCCTCAGATTTAGTACCAAGAAAAAGCCTGTGCTTTCTAATAGATTAATGAAGCTTTCTTTTCTTTTGTTTTTGGTTTTTTTGTGGTTTTTTCACCTTTTCTAATGTTGCTTTTTTTTTAATGTTTATTTTATATTGGAATATAGTTGGTTAACAATGTTGTGTCAGCTTCAGGTGTACAGCAAAGTGATTTGTTTATACATATACATGTATCTATTCTTTTTCAAATTCTTTTCCTATTTAGGTTATTACAGAGTATTGAGCAGAGTTCCCTGTGCTACATACAGTAGGTCCTTGTTGGTTATCTATTTTAAATATAGCACTGTTCACATGTCAATCCCAAACTCCCAGTCTATCCTTCCCCCCACCTTCCCCTCTGGTAACCATAAGTTCATTCTCTAAGTCTGTGAGTCTGTTCCTGTTAATGAAGTTTCTTCATTAACAGATAATGAGAGCAACATAACTACCTGAGTTTAATATAATCCTAAGACGATCAACTCCTAAATACAATCATCTCTTAAATATATCCATGTCTAGTAAAAACATTAACTGTAAATCCATAGAAACTGGCTGACAGATCATTTATATCATATGGAACCAATAGTTGAAATACGTACAAAAGAAAATTGATGAGCTCATTCATATAAAAAGTGACTATTTACTCCTGAATTTTGTCACATGCATATTTTTGACAAAATTTCACTCTGCCTTAACATGTTCTAAACAGTTGTTCAATCATTATACACATTCAAAAGCAACATAGCCCTATTGGATTAAGGGGTGGGGTGGGGTGGATTTTACCTATTTCACAAATAATTCAACACAAGATTTACAAACTCAGAATCTTGGAACTTTATAGATAGTTCACCATGGTCCCCTCTCTAATTTTAGAGGGAAAACCTGGAAGCCAGTGAGGTTATGAGATCTGTCCCCAATGTGACTAGAGATGGGGGGGTGGGCAGGAAGCTAAGCACAGAGGCAGGGCCCCATGTACCTGCTGCCCAGAGGAGCCCAGACCAGCACCTACTGACTCCACGCTCCATTCTCAGGGCCCGGCACCCAGCAGGGTCTCAGAAAGTACTTGTTACATTAGATTGAATTCAATCACTTTTATCAACATCATTAAAAATTTGAGAAAAAGATACCACAAAGCATAAAATTCGCTCTCTAGGAAAAAGCAGTCCTATAGATATTTCCAAAAGTAGATCAACAGGGTCAATGGCAAATTGGATTCTGTTCAGGAAAAGACAAGGGAGGGGGAGGTAACATCATGTCAGCTCAAGCTCTGCAAATGTTGGATAATTTGGTAGCTCATTTATTCACAGAGAAAACAAAGTGTGGCCTCATTACCATCAAGAAGGGGGTTATTTGAGGCCAGCAGCTGATGCACACTTAGTAAACACATACACATGGCAAGAGCTCATACATAAATATGGAGATCTCTGCCAAAAATAAAAACTGAAAATGCTTCCTCCATCTGTCTGAGCCTCAGAGGTGCCCCAAAGCTACTGTCCAGCAGACAGGACACAGACACACACAACAGTGGTCATTGTACAGAAGCAAGAATGTTCCTTGTAACCAGTCTTAACCCAGTATGACTGGCAAAAATGACTGTACGATGAATATGCCCACAGGGAGCATTAAGTGTGAGGACCAGGGAGGAGGCCTGATGTAATTCACAGTCAAGTCTCTCTGGGTGTGCCCATCAGAGTCCCAAGTGCAGACGCAGCTACATTGACCAGGATTGCAGCATCCCAGAAGACCCACCAAGCCCCCTGTGCATTGATTTGGGGACACTCCAAAACCCACATTTTTGCAGTTCAACTCTGCGTGGAACACCAATGTGGGGACAAGCTTGGATTTGCATTTTTGCTCAGTTCCTCACTAGCTGCAGGACCTCGAGTAAGTGAGCGAACATTTCAGTCTCCTGATGGGATAATGATGTACCTACTTCTAGCTGCAGGACCTCGAGTAAGTGAGCAAATGTTTTGGTCTAATGATGGGGATAATGATATACCTACCTTTTAGGGTTACGGTGAGTTGTAAAGGAGGAAATGCATGTTCAGTGCTAGGCATACATGACGAATGACATAGACGGAGGTCACTATTATTATTACACAAACTCATGGCTCTTTGGAAATAAAGTACAACACTGAAGATGGTAGAGGAAAAGAAAATCCTCAGCTACCACGTCCTCCATACCGTGTATCCCCGCCTGCAACACCTGGCTTACTTACTGGTTTCCTCATTTACCCACCATCCTGTCTTCCTGGAAGACTGTGTTTTCTCCACCATTATATCCCTAACACAGAGTAGAAGCCAAATTAAATACTTGTTGAATTAATGACTTTTCTCTATCCTTGTCTGACCTTTCCCCCAATGTTCCCCATCTTCTCAAAGAAGTGTTAGAAAGAGCAAGAAAGAGAAAAAAAACAGAGCTGAAAAATTCCAGAGAAAAATCCAAACCTGGCTCACAGTCTCCTAGAGATAAAGCCTGTAAGTGCCACCATATTTCTTCTAAATCACATCAGTACATGGAAGCAACCTAAATGTTCATCAACAGAGGAATGAGTAAAGAATACATGGTATGTATGTATGTATGTATGTATATATATATATATATATATATATATATATATATATATATATATATATATAATGGAATACTCAGCCATAAAAAAGAATGAAATTATGCCATTTGAAGCAAAATGGATGGACCTAGATATTGTCATACTAAGTGAAGTAAGTCAGACAGAGAAAGACAACTATCATATGATATCAATTATATGTGGAATCTAAAAAAAAAATGGTACAAATGAACCTATTTACAAAACAGAAATGGAGTCACAGATGTAAAAAACAAACTTATGGTTACCAAGGGGGAAAGGGGAGGAGGGATAAATTGGTAGATTAGAATTGACCTCTACACACTACTATATATAAAATAGATAACTAATAAGAACCTACTGTATAGCACAGGGAGCTCTACTCAATAATCTGTAATGACCTACATGGGAAAATAATCTAAAAAAGAGTGGATCTATGTATATGTATAACTGATTCATTTTGCTGTACACCTGAAACTAACACAACATTGTAAATCAACTATACTCCAATAAAAATTAATTTTAAAAAATAAATAAATCACATCAATGAATGTAAGCTCAACAGTAAAAGCAGAAAGAACAACTAAAAGAAAGACCTCAAACTACTCATTTCCGAAAGAAATGAAAAAACCCTTCAGAATCACTTTTCCAATTCCAGTGGCCTGGATGTCAACTGTCACTTCTGTGAGGCCAAACCCACGTGGCTGAGTGTCTCTGTTTTCTGAAAAGTTCTTCCATTTAGCTGAAGAGTTTAATCTACACACAATACTGTAAGTTACACAGCTCTATCCATCGTACAGGTGAAGAAACAGACTCCAATCAGTTGTGACTCACCCCATCAAGCATCTGGTAAGTGAAAGAAGTAAGACTCTAATCTGGTTCTTCCAAATGCAAATTCAGGGCTCCCCCCAACACCCCAGCCCCAGGGACACCCAAGCCCCATGGCCCCAGCCACTATCTGCAGTCTGTTCCCATGACTTTTAGTGTATGTCCCCCTCCTAACCCTTAATGCTCATCAGACCTTGCTGACCACCTCCCTCCATGCATCCTGCTCTCCACCTGCTGGCCACCAAGCCTGCAATTCAAGCTAAGGGTGGGGTGAAGGTGTTAATGGGCATCCTTTGAAGTCAAATATCAGATCTCAAAAAACGGTTTAAGGGAAGAATTTATAAATTATGTGAGAACAGTGGCAAGTGTAGTTCATTTTCTTTCTCTCCTTCTTCCCCTTCTTTCACTTCTTTCTCTTCGTATCTCTAGAACTCGTTGATTACTTCTTCCTGAAGAGCATCTTGTAGTCATATAACTCAGAGTGCAGGATGGGAAATGCTGAACCATGTCATGATGACTTCCTTCTGGTTCCTTAGACCAAGGGACCCTGAACTTGGATAGGCAGCCCCTTTCCTAAATTATTTCATTGAAGAAGGAACTCTAAATAGGAATATATCTTGTATCTGGAAGGAAGGGAGGGAGGGAGGGAGGGAGGGAGGAAATAAAAAGGAAACCCTACACGTGGCCTGGGAAAGATTTTTGTTTAGCTCTTACAAAATTTCCAACACCTGGTTAAGAAACTGAAAACAGGGACTTCCCTGGCAGTCCAGTGGTTAGGACTCTGTGCTTCCACTGCAGGGGGCACGGGTGCGATCTCTGGTCAGGGAACTAAGATCCCACTTGCCGTGCTGTGTGGCAAAAAAAAAAAAAAAAAAAAAAAAGAAATAAAAGAAAAAGAAATTGGAAACAAAAAAACGACCAACCATGGAGCATGACCAGCACCCAACAGTATCAATCTCCCTAGGGCCCTTGGACTCAAGGGCTGTGCCTTTCTCATGTGTTTCCTGCTTGGTGGTCAGCAGTGCCTTGTACATGATAGATGCAACCAATGTCTGGTAAGTGAATAAACACCTTACACAAAGCTATTGTCTCACACAAATCCTTTTAAGAAAGGAGGGAGAAAAATCTCAGTAGTCCTTTAAAAATTTCTTTTAGCTAGTTCATCTTCATCTGCTCCATCTACAGAAGCCAACAAGCACAGTTGGAACAAATAGGTTAATAAAACCAAGCCAGATGGCCGGCCATTAATTTTGCTGCTTCTCTGCAGTGTTACAGATTTATCTTTTAAAGTCTTACACTAATCAGAGTGTAAATTCCCCTGAAACCATTTGGTGTCTTGGCAAATAAGCCAGACCCATGAATTTCTAAGACTACTGCACCTGCATTAGTCCCCATAGACTTCCCCTCGTCCTGTTAGTGATTGTGAAAAATCAGCCGTCTTGAAGACGTTATTCTAAAACCGGGAATTTAGGATTATACTTTGATGCTGTATTTTTTGCTAATTTTGATTTATCTCAATTGAGATGTGTGACCATTAGAATAGTGCCTCAGTTACATTTGAACTGTTTGTGAAGGGGAAAAAAAATGAACTTCTGGCCCACCTGGTGTGGGAAGTTTGTACATCACATCACATTTGTACCTCACCAAACCTGGAAGAATGACAGAGAACACATCACCAGGCAGATTAGCAGGGTACAACTGAGCACAGAAGTAGGACAAACAACTTTGTCATCAGAAAAGGAAAAGAAACACAATGGGGAGATTGAGGCTGATCTTCATCAGCTGTTCTCAGGCTCTGGGGACAGATGGAGGTACCCGGGAGGGTGAGTCTGGTAGGTAGTTGGGGATCAAAGCCAAGTTCCCAGTTTGAACTGACTTGGATCAGGTTTCCTCATCCAAGCACAAAATTGTGCTAGGGATGATGTGAGCTGCTTGTCTAGACAGACAAGAAGTAGCTGACCCAGCCTGGCAAGTAGAACTTGAGTCTTAGCACCGCAAGGCTGTTCATGACTACATCACAAATACCCAAAGCAGCAGGACAACACTTGGTTCTGCACTGTGACCTTCAGGTAGGTGGAGGCTACAACAAAATGACAACCAGGATAGCTGAAGAGAGGGGAGAGGGAGAGGGAATGGTGAATATAAAGATGAGCCTGCAAATTAAGACTGAGAAACAGGAATGATACCCAACAAAGTCAACCACCATGAAATGAAATGACCCCAGATGAAATAAAAAGAACTTAAAAATGTGAAAGGTGACATTCAAGTAAGGATTTTTTTAATACTCAGAGATTGGAGTAAGAAACAGCTTTCATGAAAAAAAATAGACATTCTGAAACAAAAATGGAGTAAGAGCAATGAAAAAGAGTCCCTGGAAATCAAAGCAAAATAGTTTGTGAATTAGAAAACACCCAATAAAAAGAATAAGCACTTAAGCAACAAACTTTTAAAAACTAAAGAATTAGAAAATATTTTTAAAATTTACCTATTATATGGAAGCCAGAGATAAGTTAAAATATAAAAAGACATGGAGAATCTCTACACACATCACTGTGAACATGTAAAGCGTGTTTGATATTAAGAAAATCTTAAAAGCTGCCAGACTGAAATTACTGATTACCTACAAAGAAACCAGCAATTAGTTTGAAAGCTAATATTTCATCAATGACAATGGATGACAATGGATGTCAGCAGACAATAATATCTTCCAGAAATTCAGGGGAAAGTAATATCAGGTGAGAAGTTATCATTCTAAAGTGAAAGGAAAGTAAAGACATTTTCAGAATGTAAAAATAAGAGAATTTACTACAACCCGTAGACTATTTCTACATGATAGTCTAAAACTACTAAGCAGAAAAATAAATCTAGGGTGAACTAATGGTATTCAAGAAACAATGATGAGCAGAGAAGTTGATGAAATACATTGTTAATGTAATTAACTATTGAGCATTTATAATATCAGAATGATAAAATATTGACAACAATAATAAAGGAAATGATGGGAGAAATAATTAGGGAAGTGGGGAGAGAGAAAGTTAAAGCATACCAAAGTTCTTTTCTTTTTGAGGAGGACAAAACAAATAATAAATTTAGACTTTATTGGAAAGTTTTATGTTGCCATATATATATTAAAAAGTTAAAGAAACAATTGAAGGAATAGAAATGTAATCTAAAGTTCCCAAACCAGAAGAAGAACAGGAATCAAAGAAAACTAGATCAATTCAACAAAAGACAGAAACAGAGGAAGAATATAAAAAACAAGGTAAACAGAAGAAATAAGGGGATAATATTCATAATGAGATAATCTTAGTGTAGAGCCTCCCAAAGCAGCCCCTGTGGCAAAGACTTGGGCATGGTGGCTATTTGGGAGATGATCCCACAAACACACGTGAGAATGGGAAGTAAAAAAAACAATAAAGTTGCACTGGTGTGCTGGCTGGCACTTTGGACGTCTGGGGCTCTGTCCTCTGAAACTGCTGTAAACTAGCACTTACCATGTCAGGGAGACACTGACACACCCATCCCATCCACCACTGTTGCCTCCCTGTGGCTCTGTTTCTCATAATTTCAACACTGAGCCTATGGGAGAGTAGTTCCCAAAGTACCTGAAAAGGCCGCCAAGCAAAAAGGAGGGATCACAGTGACATGTGGGGTGAAGGTGACAGACTGCAGGGACATCCCTCAGCTCAGCAGAACTCAGGTGGGGATGTGGGGAGAAGCAGCTACAGCATCTGCTACAACATGTGATGGGATTGAAATTGCCCACAGGAAGACAGATTTTCAGACCGGCTGAAAAAAATAGCCATATGCTGCTTACAAGACAACCCCAATAAAATGAAGCAGAAAGTTTCAAACGATGGGGCATGAAAAAAACACATACTGAACAGGAATCTTCACAGTCATGCATAAGAATATGCACAAAGATGCTTACTGGAGCAATGATTGTAATAACAAAAAATGAAATACCATTATGTTAAAAAATGGAGAAGAGTTAGATGGAATGAAGTACAGTGATATAAGGAGCAGTGCACGGCAACATCGATACCCAAAGTATAAAAATCAAATGGGAAAATCTACAGGAAACACTGTGACCCTGTAGTCTGGTCAAGAGAAGGATTTAGAAATAGTAAAATTGTACACATATACAGATAATGTTTATTTCAGGATGTTTCACTAATTTCAACTTACCTTCTAATATAGTTCAACATTTTTGAACTATTAATATTGCTGCAGATTTATTACTGGTTATATTAATGATAAAATTACCCTTTAATTGATTTTCCATCCAAAGTTTCTCAACAAGGAACAAAATTTTAAACAAAGATATTCTCTCTTTTCTAAAGTCATATGCACTAAGATGTTCACCGGTTTTATTAATAATTAAAAACTTAAATGTTCTGCATAAGTTAAAGTAGCATGCTTTCAAAGAGTTTAAGCATTAAAATAAAAGATATAAGGGGAAAGTTTGTGAAATGAAATATGTACAACATGATTCTAATTAAGTGTAGAAAGAGAGTGAGAGAGAGAAGTAAACAGAAAAGCAAAGCAGAAAGTCAAACTTGGGTGAAGAAAAAGAATTTGAGAAACAATGGTAATAATAGAAATTGAAAAAAATAAGCTGATTTACCTAAAAGCCTACCATATACCATAGCAGCAAAAACAAACAAACAAAAAAAAAAAACAAAAAAAACCCTTAGATTTAAATGGAAGATGTGCAAGATTTCTATGCTGAAAACCACAAAATGCTGGGGAAACAAATCATAGAAAACCTGAATAAATGGAAAGATACACCATACTCATTGACTAGAAAGTTCAATATTGTCAATTCTCCCCAAAATGATCTATAGATGTAATATAATTCCAATCAAAATCCCAGCAGAAATTCTTGTTGAAATTGATGAATTGATTGTAAAATTTGTATGGAAAGGCAAAGGAAGTGGGATAGTCAAAAAAATTTTGAAAAAGAAAAAATCAAGTTTAAAGACCCTCCATGGCCTGATTTTAAGATTTATTGTAAAGCTACAGTAATCAAGATAATGTGGTATTGATTAGGATAGACACAGATCAGTTGAACAAACCAGAGTCCAGAGGAAGACTCTCACATACATGATCAAATGATTTCCAGCAAAGTTGCAAAGGTACATTAATGAGGGAAAGAATAGTCTTAACAAATAGTGTTGGAACAATTGGACTTCCATGTGCAAATAAATAAGTAAAGCTGACCCATGCATTGCACCATTTATAAACACTAACTCACAATTTAAACCTAAAACTATAAAATTTCTACTAGGAAACATAGGAGAAAATATTTAGGAGCTTGATTTAGGCAAAGATTTCATAACATCACAAACATGAACAATAAAAGAAAAAAATCAATAAAATGGACTTCATCAAAATGTAGAAAACAAAATTCTGATTACCTAGGAGGAAAGGGGAGGCAGGAGGGATAAATTGGGAGATTGGGATTGACATATACACACTACTACATATAAAATAGGTAACTAATAAGGACCTACTGTACTGCACAGGGAACTCTACTCAATACTGTATAATGACCTATATGGGAATAGAATCTAAAAAAGAGTAGGTATATGTATATGTATAACTGATTCACTTTGCTGTACAGCAGAAACTAACACAATATTGTAAATCAACTATACTCTAATAAAAATTATTTAAAAAAGGTAAAAAAACTCCTTTTCCTTGAAAAACTCTTAAGAAAATTTAAAAAGCAAACTGCTGACTGGAAGAAAATACTTTCAAAGAACATACTTGATAAAGAACTTGCATATTTGATAAAGAAGTCTCAAAAACAACCCCATTAAAAATGGGAAAAATATTTGAACAATTACTTTACCAAGAAGAAGTTAATGGAAAATAAACACATGAAAAGATGTTCAACATAATTCGTCATTAGAGAAATGCACATTAGAACCACAGTTAGATACCACTACACACTCATTAGAAGAATTAAAATTGTAACAGCAACAAAAAAAATTTAATTAATAACACCAAGTACTAGCAGGGATGTGGAGAACCAGAACTCTTGTACATGGCTGGTGGCAACACAGAAAGTTACAACCACTTTGGAAAACAGTTTGGCAGTTTCTTATAAAGTTGTGCTTACCATATGACCCAACAATCCCACATCTAGGCATTTACCCAAAGAAAATGAAAACTGAAGATCACAACAAAACCTGCCTATGAATGCTTATAGTGGCTTAACTCATAATCACCAGAACTGGAAATGACCCAAATGGCCTTCAGCTGGTGAATAGATAAACAAATTGGGCGGGGGGGGTGGTTCCATGACTGTATTTGTAAAAGCTAAAGGAACTGAACCATGGAAAGGCTGTGACCCTAAAGAAATAGGTTTGGGAAGAGTGGAGAGAGGTACTTCCTCTTTGGCACAGTCTAGGGAAAGTACTAAAGATGATGAGATCTCCTTAGGGACCCTTTGTTTTCAAACCATTGTTGGAGTATCAGGACTGACACATAGGAAGAAAGATTGCTCGGTGAATTGAGGAAAGGAAGTTAATTTAATAGGATTCCAAAGCATTTATCCTGTTCTTTTCTTTTTTTTTAATAAGAAGCTTAAATCAATTCAATTCAATAAATATTGTCAGACTCTGGGCTGGCCCCTGGGAGCCAGCTCCATGTTGAACACTCTTCCTTACAGCACAGTGCCCCTTGGCGAGCACTCAAGAGATTCGCATCCTTTGGAGAGCGTCCCCATTTGATATTTGCTCCCAGAAACTCCACAGGAAAGCTGCAACCCTTAGGAGATGAACAAGCTGGAAATTCACAGGGCACTTTGGATAACTGTGTCTTGTGCACACTAGCAGGCATTAAAATTCTTCTCTTGAACTTCCTTAAATTGGCTTGAGCTACATACATTTCTTAAAAGTTGGAAGAGTGTATATGGAAAATATTACCTACAAGGGAGATACAAGGATACCTCAAAATTATGTTGGATTCTTGAGAACTTTGGCAAATGTGAAAGGAAGCACAGTATAGGTTATTTTTTAAAACAATCTTTTCTCGCCTTGGTGATCAGAATAATGCCAGAAGTTCATTCAGCACATTTTTTACAATATCATAGACACACTGAAGGCTCAAGAATTCAACCACAGAAATAGAATCATCTATAGGAGTTAGTTAAGAAATCATGGATAAAAAGTAGAAAAAAACACCTAACGTTTAAAACTGAACTTTTAAATAAGGCTAAAATCTCTAAGTCTATGCATAGAAACTGGCAATTCTACACACAATCGATGACTTTTGCCACCCAAAGTCATGAGAAAGTTAAAGCATTTCTTTGTAAAAATAAGTTTGGAAAAGAACCTCTTACTAAAATATTCACAAAAGCGTATGGTTACATAAAAGGAGAGAACATTAAAGAATTTTGAAATCTACATTACAAATGAAAATGGGGAAGTCACTTTATAACCCACACAGGTACTGAATTTTAGCAAAGTGAAAAAATGAAGCAGGAGAACAGAAATCTTAACAGTACATATTCATTATTAACAAGAAACTTGTAAAATTGTAATGATAATCTCATTCACCACTTTCCTTTTTGTCCTTATTTCCATTTAGAGGAACATAACGCAACTATAGAAGACAATCTAATTAGATCACTTCTTAAATTATGCATAAAATACCAAATATCAGATAATGAGGATAGGGTACAATGTCAGAGCAGAACTGAAAATCATGAAGGGTTGACCAGAATGGAAAACACAGACCAACGGAATACCTATATCAAAGTCAAGTTCAACAGCTCAGGATGATTTTTTCCATAGAGAAACGTACATCCTTGGTTAGTCATTGTATGAATCCTGAAATAAGTAGCTTGACTCAAGGGCAGACAGCAGAAGCAAGAAGAACTACAATCCTGCAGCCTGTGGAACAAATAGCACATTCACAGAAAGATAGACAAGATGAAAAGGCAGAGGGCTATGTACCAGATGAAGGAACAAGATAAAACCCCAGAAAAACAACGAAATCAAGTGGAGATAAGCAACCTTCCAGAAAAAGAACTCAGAATAATGATAGTGAAGATGATCCAGGACCCCAGAAAAACAATGGAGGCAAAGATTGAGAAGATGTAAGAAATGTTTAACAAAGACCTAGAAGAATTAAAGAACAAACAAACAGAGATGGACAATACAATAACTGAAATGAAAAATACACTAGAAGGAATCAATAACAGAATAACTGAGGCAGAAGAATGGATAAGTAACCTGGAAGACAGAATGGTGGAACTCACTGCCACAGAACAGAATAAAGAAAAAAGAATGAAAGGAAATGAAGACAGCTTAACAGACCTCTGGGACAGCATTAAATGCAACATGACATTCACATTATAGAGGTCCCAGAAGGAGAAGAGAGAGAGAAAGGACCCAAGAAAATATTTGAAGAGATTATAGTTGAAAACTTCCCTAACATGGGAAAGGAAATAGGCACCCAAGTCCAGGCAGGATAAACCCAAGGAGAAACAAGCTGAGATACATAGTAATCAAATTGACAAAAATTAAAGACAAAGAAAAATTATTGAAAGCAACAAGGGAAAAAAGACAATAACATACAAGGGAATACCCATAAGATTAACAGCTGATTTCTCAGCAGAAACTCTACAAGCCAGAAGAGAGTGACATGATATATTTAAAGTGATGAAAGGGAAGAACGTACAATCAAGATTACTCTACCTGGCAAGGATCTCATTCAGATTCAATGGAGAAGTCAAAAGCTTTACAGACAAGCAAAAGCTAAGAGAATTCAGCACCACCAAACCAACTCTACAAGAAATGCTAAAGGAACTTCTCAAAGTGGGAAACATAAGAGAAGAAAATGACCTACGAAAACAAACCCATAACAATTACGAAGGATAATAGGGACGTACATATCGATAATTACCTTAAATGTGAATGGATTAAATGCGCCAACCAAAAGACACAGGCTCACTGAATAGATACAAAAACAAGACCCATATATATGCTGTCTACAAGAGACCCACTTCAGACCTAGGGAAACATACACACTGAAAGTGAGGGGATGGAAAAAGATATTCTATGCAAATGCTAAATCATGTTTAATAGACAGATGTGATATCCTCCAGCGCAAACAGAAAAATGTATGCTAATCTGATGTAATTCACTTCTGGGTTTGAAAAATTTTAAGTTTATTTATTACAGATTGTTTTTTTTAAGTTGTTTATTTCAGGAATGCTAGCTTCCTTTTAAAGCATACCTTACATATCTCCATATGAATATTCCACTGTGCTGAAAAATCACCTAATAAATAGGCACGTTGATTGGGAAGGAGGTGGGAATTGGCCTATAAACTTGCTGCATCCTCATTTTCAAACTGAATTTTCAATGAAACTGAGAATAAGAAATGGCACATGTCCCAAACCAGCAAGTGTGCACCATCCCACAGGGTCAGCAGTGGGGCTCAGGGTGGGGTCATGTGCCATGAGCCCATGTCCCAGCTCCTTGAGGGACGGGACTGCCACCTCCAGGAAAACTCTTACAAAGAGCCTCAGTGCCACTTATATAGCTGTGTGTGTTGGAACCCAGGAACAGAGGGAGGGTAGGTGTAAGAGAACTTGTTTGTGTAAGAAAATTGCAATCTCATCTGAGGATTCTTTTCAAGGTATTGAGTTCTTACTGAAACATGCTATTTTTACTTTAAGTGATAACAGTGCAGAAGCAATGGGTGACTGGAGAATTCTGAAAAATTTTGCAAAATAAGGAAAGATGCTGATTTTAGTACATCTTTAAGATTACATTTCTAGATGCATAGACTGAGGCATTTTCACAGAGTTCAACCCCTGATCTTGTAGATGAAACAAGTGAGACTCAGGGAGACACACTTGCAAAAAGTCACACAAAGATTTTTCTTGGACAATTCCCATTTGAATACAACTCACAAACCCAAACAATACTCTTTAGAGGTACGTAAGCAAATAAATATTTGAAGGTGTATGGGAAGAATATAATACATAGATAAGAGTTTGTTCAACTGCAGCAAAGAATTGAAGTCTGGAATCTTGGATTAGTTCAAAAGCTTATCAAATGGCTGCTAGTTACCCACAACATGCTAGGATAATAGGGAAGCAATGTGGAAGAAGAAAGGGGGGCTTCAGATTAAAGTTAGCTGTGTGAGTTTGGATAAATCCCTTAACCCCTGAGAATCAATGGCCTCTATCAAATGGGCATAACAGTAATTCCAGTTCACCTTCCTTGTAGAGTTATTGTGGAGATCAAATGACTTAATCTATTGACTTTTCTTTTTAAAATGAGAAGCACTGTACAAATGTTAACTCTTAGTATTGGGATTTTATCAATCAATATACAGAGAGGGCAAATCAGAGAGATGGCATTCCTCCTATCTTACACTGTTAGGGTTAAACCTAAGTGTGGCAATAAAGCCTCATGCTTTTCCATATGACTATTCCACTGTGCTGAAAATCACCTAATAAACACTTTGATTGGGGTGGAGGTGGGGGTTGGCCTATAAAATTGTTTTATTCTCAGTTCCATATTTGGGGGAAAGAGTTCATTTCATTTCTTTTTTTTTTTTTTTTTTTTTTTAAGTGTGGCCCTCAAGAGCAAAGAACTGAGTTGATCACATGCCCTGATCTGTGAGCATTAGCATGAATGGGGACAACACTGGCCTACTTTTAGCAAAATGTTTCCCCTTTTTGACCTAATCCCAGATCCCATTCCCCACCTCACCACCATGAGGACCACTATCACTTTCTAAATATCTTTCTAACCCACTTCCCATAAATGTATCTTCATGTGTTCCTCTATGTATAATACTGTTGTTGGTTGTGTGTGTGTTGATTTATTTGCATGGTTTTTATACAATAAACCTACTCTATGCATTGCTATTTTCACAGCAATATTTGTTCCTGCTGTCATGCAAGGTTACACTTCCTTCTCCTGTCTCTGCATTGCATTCCATGTTACACGCAAGCCACACCCTTTTTATCCGTTCCCCTACTGTTGAGCACCTAGGTTGCCTCCAATTCTTTGCTACAGTGCCCATGTCTCCTTGGACGTTTGGGCAGAATATAAACAAAGGAGTAGAATTGCTGAGGTGTATGATACCTATGTACTCAATTTCTCCAAGCACTGCCAGCTTGTTCTTCAGAGCAATGGCTGTCAGTGTTTACTTCTCACAGATGAGCAGGAGACCTCACATTTTTACCACTGCCCACCAGCACATTTTTAGAAATTATTCCCCCAGTTCATTCTGCATGTTTTTTATTTGTACATCCTTTTTTATTCCTTTATCAGTTTTGCCAGCACTTTGCTTATGTTAAATCCTTTCAAAGAACCAGCTTTTGATTTTGTTGTTTAGCTTAACTGTTTTTGTTTGTTTGTTGTTGCTGTTTGTTTTGTTTTTTTTTTATTTATTTAGTAACAAGAGGTTTCTGATATGGCTTACCTTATCACATTAATCTATTAAGTTAAAATAGGAGTTGTTAACTCTGACTCCAATTGTATTGTTATCTGTTCCTCCCTGTGACTCCACCAGTTCTTATATATTTTGAGGCCATATTATTAGGTTTCAATAGGTTCATGATTTTTATCTTCTTGATTCTTTACATCAAGTAGAAACAAATATTAGTTTAGAGTAGTTTCTTAACTCTATATTCAAAATCCCTATCTTTCCTTCATGATGTATTATTTCATTGAAAAATTTTGCTGTTGTCTGATGTTGTAATTGCTACCCTGGCTTCCTTTTAACTCAGGTGTATATTCTTTGTATCCTTTTTTTTTTTTTTTTTTTGCAGTACGCGGGCCTCTCACTATTGTGGCCTCTCCCACTGCAGAGCACAGGCTCTGGACACGCAGGCTCAGTGGCCATGGTTCATGGGCCCAGCCACTCTGCGGCATGTGGGATCTTCCCGGACCGGGGCACGAACCCATGTCCCCTGCATTGGCAGGTGGACTCTCAACCACTGCGCCACCAGGGAAGCCCTATCCCTTTATTTTTAACCTTTATATATTCTTTTGTTTTCAAGTCTGTCATGTCTCTATGTAAAAATAAACTGAGATTGCTTATAAATATAAATCTTTTTCAAAATTCAATCTACACGGCTTCAGAGTAGAATATTTAATCCACTTACATTTACTGTAATTATGGTTATAGTAAGACTATTTTAGCCATCTTTGTTTATGTTTTCCACTTACCACGTTTAATTTTTTTGTTTCTTATCTTCTCTTTTCGTACTTTTATTTTTATATATAAAGTTATCTTCCACAGGTTTAAAAATTACATGTCCTACTTTTATTATTCTGGTGGTTACCCTTAAATAGTTGAAAACTTACTTTTAGTTTTCTCCCCATACATATGTCTAAAGATGAGCAAAATCTATGCCTCCTCCTCCCATACAAGAAAAGAGCCCTAAGATGCACTCATCTCCCTCCAGATGTCCTAACTCAGCTACTCCTGGTTAACACATTGGTATTATCTAGAGTTTAGCTGCAGATGATTAAGGCTACAAATATCCTCTCTTGTCTCTCTAAGGATAGTTATTTTCCTTATGTTAAACTTATGTTATTCATGTTGAAATAGTTTCGTTTTACTGCTTAGCGGTTGTTCCATTGGTTGCTCGCTTGTTTGAAATTTGTCTCATAATTATTTTCTGTGAACTCATCTTTATTCCTTGGGGTGGTCCACTGCCTTGACTGGTTTCATTGACTTGGGAGAAGGGCCAAGTGCCTTGGTCCTCTTGGCCAGATTGAGGGGTGGGAGGAACACTCCTCAGGGCAGAGAACCAGTCATACATCTGACCTCATCAAGGCACGCCAGACCCACGACATCTACCAGGCCCATTGTCCTTGGTTCCAACATTTTTTGGTTCAAGAACAGCCACTCTTCCTAGTTATTTCTCAGGATGACTTGTGGATTTGCATTTCCCTGATGATTAGTGATGTGGAGTGTATTTTCATATATGTGTTGGCCATTTATATGTATTCTTTGGAGAAATATCTATTCAAGTCCTTTGCCCATTTTTTAATTGGTTTTTTTGGTTTTGTTTTGCTATTGAGTTGTAATAGTTCCTTTTACATTTTGGATATTAATCCCTTATCAGATATATGGTTTGCAAACATTTTCTCCTATTCAGTAGGTTGTCTTTAACTCTGTTAATGGTTTCCTTTGCTGGGCAGAAGCTTTTTAGTCTGATGTAGTCCCACAGTTATTTTTGCTTTCATTGCCTGTGCTTTTGGTGCCATATTCATGAAATCATTGCCAAGAACAATGTCATGAAGCTTTTCCTCTGTGTTTTCTTCTAGGACTTTCAGTTATAGGTCTTACATTTAAATCCTTAATCTGTTTTGAGTTAATTTTTGTATGTGGTGTAAGATAAATGTCCAGTTTTATTCTTTTACAATCGGATATCCAGTTTTTCCAGCACCACTTGTTCAAGAGGCTGTTTCATTTTCTCAACTGGGATTTCTGTTCTTTCACACTCTTTCTCTTCTTGTGGCTCCTAAGATGCATGTCTGAGAAGAAGCCCACGATCCATGTTTAGCTAGCTGTCTTTTTCCACAATTAATATAAATTAAGAATCTCCAGGAAAATTACACAAATAATGATTTTCATAACCAAAAAAATAGACCTGGTGACGGAATAACCATAAATTTAAGCTGTATAACTACCGGGTTTATTTGTTAAGCATATACACACCCACCTATTAAATTGCCAGTAAGACATGTTTGAGGACAAAGTGCAGTGGGCACCACATAATGGTGTCTCTGTGGATGACTGCCTCTGTGTTTCCTGCTATGGTGTCTGTACAGGTGGAGTTTTGTCACTCAGAATGAGAACATAAACATTACAGTCTGTTAGGTTTGAGAAAATGTGCTTCATCCTTTCAAGTTTCTAAATATATAATTGCAATGTTTCTACTAACAACAGTTTTATTTCTCTCTTCAAATGTTTTTTTTAATATCACAGGAAAGAATATAAGGGATCAGGGACTTCCCTGGAGGCACAGTGTTTAAGAATCCACCTGCCAATGCAGGGGACATGGGTTCAATCCCTAGTCCGGGAAGATCCCACATGCCGCAGAGCAACTAAGCCCACAGACCACAACTACTGAGCCCGTGTGCCACAACTACTGAAGCCCACATGCCTAGAGCCCATGATCCACCACAAGAGAGGCCACCCCAATGAGAAGACTGTGCACCGCAAGAGAGAGTAGCCCCCGCTCACCACAACTAGAGAAAGCCCACGCACAGCAACAAAGATGCAAAGCAGCCAAAATAAATAAATAAATTTACTTTAAAAAAAGAATATAAGGGGCCAAAGTGCCGATACATCAAAACCTTGCCAAGGGACATGGCATGCCTACAGGTTTTCTGCCCTGCATACTCTCTGGGAATTGTGTCTGATTCCTGAGTGGGCTTTGGGGCTTCCCTTAATCTTGGGCAAGTATTAATCACTTCTTACTCCATTGTTATAATTATTTGTGGCATTAATATTATAGTAGTGACATAAATAAAGTAACTGTCTTGCAATTCTCTATAGCTATGTGTAGAGCAAAGGTAAAATTCTGTATTTTTGCTTACTTACTATTATATCATAAAATATTTTCCCATATAGTACTACTTAGACTTAGCAATTATCTTTTTCACACTTGTCTAATATTCTATCAGATTAATGTCATATATTTCATTTTCCATTTCCCCACATTTGTTTACATTTTGTTTGTACAATTTTTATAGTACTTCTAAGATCACTTTTTACTATTATTTTTCTCTCTTTCTTGGATTAATCCCAGAGGATATACAGGCTGGTTTTGGTTAAACCACCCAGTTTCCTTCCATAAAAACTTTACCAGTTTACTGCCAGTGGCAATGTACAGGGAATAGGTTCACCAGAATTTCATCAGAATTAGTCATTACCCATTTATAATTTTTGACAAATTAATAGGGGCAAATGATCTGGTAACCACTTCTCAGATCTGGAAATAATGACTCTATGTCAGAAACAGAAAGAAACGTTGCAGCAGAATTTTTTCTACTTGAGTTTCTATAGCTGCTTCTGTGAAAGTTGACCCAATAGGTCACTGCACCTTGTTTCAAAAATATGGATTCAGATCAGATGTCTGATTGCCTTCTTGGCCTAAGTTAGAATTGGAAGCAGAGACATTTCCCCCCAAAATTTTAAAATCCTGCATAACCTAGCCTTCATAGATGCCAGCACTGAATGGATTTCCAGTTCCTTCCAGAAGCCCTTTGCCTCCAAGGAGCCCATTTCTCCTGTCATGTTAAAACTGAATTCCTTTAAAACATCTGAACTCTCCTGGGTATTATATCCTTTACAATTTCAGAAGAGGAGATGATTTAAAAACAAAATATGTTCAACTGGAAGATGGCCATGAAGCTGCCATCTGGAAAGAAAAGTGACCTACCTGAGTACTTGAGCCCAGAGATGCATCCAGCATCAAGAAAGCAGATGGGCTACACAGAGGGTGATTGCATTCATTATAAAGAGAATGACAATTGGTCTTATTCTAATATCATGTAACTTTTAAACAGAAAACACAGTCGCACAAAACTCAACTTATTCCCAAATCTTTAAGGATACATGGATGTAAAAGCTAGCACTGTTGTGTTTTGCTTTGTTGCGTTTTTAAAATCACAGAAATCTGGACATGAAAGCCACCTTGTTTCCCTCCTTAATAGTGAGATCTTAGTGTATGTCACCCTCCCAACCACATTTTACATAGATTAAAAGCCTACTGATGAATTAATTTCCACATCATCAATCTTGGCCAGCCTTGGGAAATTGCGCTATGTGGGATGAAGATCTCCAACCATGCCATTTTCCCTTTCTTTGGCCCCTTCCCCCTCCCTTCTTAGATCTGTTACCTTTCACTTCTTTGGTATGTGGATATTCATAGCAACTTTGCTTTTTTTAGCTTTATTGAGGTATAATTTATATACCCCCAAATTGTACATGTTTAAAATATATATCTTAATGATTTTAGACATATGCATACTCCTGTGATACCATAACCACAACCAAGGTACTAAACATATTGTTCATCACCTCCAAAAACTTCCTTGTGTCCTTTTGGGCCTTTTTTGAAAAGAACACTTGAGACCTATTCTCTTAACATATTTTAAAGTTCACAATACTGTTGACTACAAGGTGTTATGTGTACAACAGATTTCTAGAACTTATTCATCTTCCATAACAGAAACTTTACCCCTGACAAAAACACCTTCCCCTTCTGACTCTTCTCTTAGCAGCCAGAGGTCACCTCTCCTTTAAGTATCCATTAAACTTATTCAGTCAATGAATTCAAGAACTGGAGTATGTACGACTATGTGTGAATAGAATGGAAACATGAAATCTGATCATTTGAACTTGGCACCAAGTTCAACAGCTGCTTAGTTGTATGAACGTTTGGAAGGCATTTAACTTCTCTAGGTATTCACCTAAAGTACAGGAGCTAATAATAAATTATATATAAGTAATTTGTAAATTGAAAAGCTCCATCATTTTCATAATAATCATGATCAATACACCTTATCACATTCCCAGGAATAGTGTGATTTGATCTGGAGCTAGAAGTATGGCTCCAGAGAGGGACCACTTGGGCTCAAATCCTGACTCTATTACTCATTAGCTCCACCACTTTGGGTGCACACTTAACTCCTGTGAGCCACAGTCTCCCCATTTGTAAGATGGAGATAATTGAATCCTTACTTCTTGGGCTGTTGCCAAGGTTAAATCATTTAAATAAACTGGTAAAACAGTATAGTGTCTGGTATAAGTCTCATTATCTGTACACATTGGCTATTATTATTATTACTATTACCAAATTTTTGTCGTTTCTGTGGGAGATATTTTCAGATCTTGGGCCATCTTTAGAACGTTCAAACCATATCACATTAGTTCCTACTGTGCCCCGTTAACATGAAATGGCAAGAAAATTACATGTCACAGTTAATCAAGAATTATTAAGAAAATAGTTATTTTTAGGATGGAAAGAAATTGCCATATTAACAATAGCAGCCAAGAAATGCCAACCTATCCATAGAATTCATTGTCTGCCCGAACCAGGCTATTTCTGAGAGAAAGGAAGCACAACTGATGATGATTAACAAATGTGTTGGGACAACAGGTGCAGACAAGGGCTGAGCTGGGCCAAGCAGACATGTGGTCTCTTGAGCTGTCCGCTGACCCTTCCAGGTTCTCTCCCAGGATCTCCCAGGACTGACCTTCACTGGAAACAAAACCAGACCATTCACCATCTCCTGAACATCCCCCACTGCCTTTCCTGGGAGATGGCTTTAGAACTTTCTCTCTGTATGTAACATCTCTCTGCAAAATCTGTCTATCAAAATTCTACCTGGTGCCCCTTGTCCATCTCTGAATGTCCCTTTGTGAAGAGGAGACCTCATGCCTTCATTCAGATGGGCTCCCTGCTGTGACCCTCCCCAGCACTACCTGCCTCTCTCATGGAATTTCCATGTTCTTCCTTCTCTTATGATTGTCTCTGAACCTGTCAATTCATTCACATCTCTGTAAGTTTCCAAAAGCATGGTCTGTGTTTTATTTAACTCTAAGAGCTTAGCATCACATGTGGCAGGTAGCAGATGCTCAATGAATACTTGTCAAATGAATTAAACCAAGTGCCTCTTGTTTGAAACAATAGCAAACATGAGTTTGGCGTTTTCCTAATGTTCTACCCCCAAATTTTAGAATCCCACCTCAGGCACACCACAAAATACACCACCTATTTGATCACACTTATGTTCTTCACTTTCCAACACAAATCTCTAAAAGTAAACAACCTTCCTAAGCCCTCTGTGTTTCAAGTTTGTGTCTGTTGTCTGAGAGTAACATGTTTGGAAGGAAGACGTGGTTTTTGGAAGAGAGATGACCCAGTATGAAGCACTCCATTTGAGTCGGGGATGTTACACTATTAACAAGCTGTTCCATTACAAAACGGTTTCAAGAAGAAGAAGAGTGTGGAGAGACCACAACAAAGGTATCTATCACAAAGGTTTTACAGGTAGTGTGTGCTTGCTACAGAGAGGAAAAGAAGTGATGATGACCACTCTAACTTCACAGGCAAAATCCAAGTGTTTCAGATGCTGCTAGTCCAACATGCTCAAAATCCTCAGAGATTGTTTCGAGTTATTGATGGTACTAAGATGAGCAAAGGTGGAAAATTCACTTAGGATTTTATGCAGTTGGTCTACCAGGGAGCGCCGATCCTATCCCTCACCTCAAGCACCATGTCATTCCCAACATCCATCAAGTTAATAATCTAGTTCTCCAGAGAGAAGATGACTCTGGGTTCATACATCACTTTATAGCTTAAATATTATAGGAGTTCAGTGAGATGCTTTCGAATCTGAGTCACAAAGTCCCTGGGTCAAAGCAGGTACAAAAATTAAACATGGCAAAAATGGGTGCATCAATACAGCCAACTAAAAGTGTCACATGCCAGGGTCAAAGAGGCTCACCTTCCCCCAAGAACACACTCATCTTTCTTTTACCGTAATCCAAAAGGAATGTGAATGCAATTCAGAGTTGAAGGGGTGTACAACACACAGCATGACGCAGCCTCATGAGTCCACTAAATTGTACTGCATGGAGACAGGTTTGCTGCAGTATTTTAATAATTCCCAAGTAAGCCCATCATGCTTAATGGTGGGGATTTGACAATACAGAGGGGGCCCATCCATCACTTCTGGGGAAGCAAGGACATTTTTATTGTTGTGGAAGGAAGTAGATCTTTGTCCTCTTGCCTCTCAGGCATCTTTACGTAGCCTCAGTTGTACAAATATCTGGTGAGGAAGGATTTATTCTACTAGGGGAAGGTTATGGATGACTCAACTCCTTATTATCAGTTTAGCATAAATTACCTTCCTCTGTCGGAGGAAGAGTTATTCATTCAGGAATTGGTGAGTTACTTTGCATAAAAAATTCTAGGGCTTATTGGTAAGGAGGGGACTGACACCCAAGTTCTCCTCCCCAAATTTGACATTAACAAGCAGAGTAAACCAGACAAGTTCCAAACAAGAAAAACAGCGAGTCCCTGAGATGGAACTGCCCTGAGCAAGAGCGAGCTTAGCCAGCGGCCCAGACTTGAGACCTGAGCCTGAGTTTCCAGGTGGGCTGATGCTGAAATCAGCCTCAGACTGACTTTCCTTAGCATCCTGCCATCGCTGTGGTATCTCTGAAAGGGGACCACAGCAGACAAGGGCTCTTCTTTTCAAGCAGGGCTTTTTATGCAAGTGTGTGCATTTCTCCTGGGGAGAAATTACCCAGGTCTCACGAGACTTTCAAATGTCTTTTGCTCCAAAAGCAGCTAGTCTAGAAAAATGGTACAGATAAACCCATTTGCAGAGCAGGAAGAGAGATACAGATGTAGAGAACGGACGGGTGGACATGGTGGAGCGGGGGGATGTGATGAATTGGGAGATTGGGTTTGACGTATGTGCACTGCCATGTGTAAAACAGATAGCTAGTGTGAACCTGCTATATAGCGCAGGGAGCTCAGCTAGGTGCTCTGTGGTCACCTAGATGAGTGGGTGGGGGGAGGGAGGTCCAAGAGGGAGGGGATATATGTACACATAAAGCCGATTCACTTCATTGTACAGCAGAAACTAACACAACATTGTAGAGCAAACTATACCCCAATTAAAAGAAAAAAAAAAAAGAATTGTTGCTTTAAAGGTAATGTGGATGAAGATAAATGTTTAAAACACCAGACAGATTAGACACACTCACCAAAGGCAGTGGGCAGGATCCTTCTTGAGGAGGCCACCCTCCAAGAGGTGACCACGGGACATGGTATACAGGGGAGGGAGGCCAAGAGAGGCGAGAGGGCCCCTCCACCCGGCAGCATGGGCACCAAAGGACACAAATCCAGATTTCCTGATCCCAGCCCATGCCAGCGCATGGTGCTTCTCCACACTTTCATCATTCAGAAAAAAAATACTGCAGGTGCATTAGCACTACTAGAGAGCCTGGCTGTCTTTCCTCAACCTGGATTCTCAGTTTACAGCCAAGTTTCAATCAATGCTGGTGTCTGGTGCCATGAATGGTGTATTTTCTTCCTTTTTATATAAACTTTTCTATAAAACCATGTATCAAACATGTTTCTGTTTTGGGACAACTTTGATTGAAAAACATTTTTCATGGACCTCTTAAATTGTTCCCTCCTGCTTGTCATTTAAAGAAAAGAAAGAAAAAGAGAAAAGAAAGGGAAAGTCTAAAAACTGAAATTCATTGGAAAAGATGGTGGAAGATTGTATGTGCTAAGTTTCTCCTGGAAACCAAGGCAGAGGCACTAAGACATACGATTGTGTGTGACTAGGTCTGGGGTCCCAGGCCCCCAGGAGTTTCTCGGAGCAGCAGGCTTCTCTGTAAGAGCAGGAGAAAGTGGAGACTGATTCCCAACATGGGAGGTGCCTGCAGGGGTCCCCAGTGACATTGCCTTTCTATGTTTTGTTGGAGCATTTGACAAGTTGGAGAAGAAAAAGTGTCCTGGACCTAACAGAAATAGGGATTTGCTCAACTGAGTCCTAGAAAATCAAAATTTCTTGTCCAGGGAAACCATCCAAAGAATCTATTAGAGAATTTGGGAGGTGTCACCTCCTACCCACACTATACCTCTGTGGCCCGAGGGTCCCTAGGGACCAGGAGAGAATGGGTAGCAGGCAGGCAGCACTCAGCACTTGTACTGGACGCAGCATCACTTTACTCTTAGGGAAAACCAGACAAGTGGACCCCCAGCCCCAGGCTCCACAGGCAGACTCCTGACACAGCACCTCCCACGAGGACGTGTCAGTCAGAGCTCCCGCCCAAGATGTGGTCACGTGGGGAAAGTCAGCTGCCATACTGTTCATTCTCTCCATCTTTGCAGCCTTTCCCAGGCCCTTCAAGGTGACCTGCTCTGAACTGGTGATTTTGAATTCTTCTCAAGATAAATCACTTGAAATCAGGGTTCAACCTTCCATTACACTGTTAACCAGCTGTTCAACAACCTCACAAGTGGCTGGATGGCATCTTCCAAAGATGCCCAAGGGTTCCCTGGCTCCCTGATACCCATAGTGCCAGAACCAGGAGAAGGGTCACACACGTTTTGAATCACAGATACTCAATTTAATTCACAGGTATCCAAAATTGCCTTGTTTTTTATATATTTCAGAGCCCAAAAAGTGAAACTGTAGTAAAACCTCAATTATATGAAAATCCAAATCATGACAAGAGCTAGTCCAGGACTTCTGCACAAGATAGAACGCACATGCTTCGGACACAGTGGGGAGACTTTCCCATGTGCAAACCAGCAATTTGGTTCAATTCAACACATATTTAAGAACATGCAGCATGTATCAGGCCCTGTGTTACCCTTTGGAGATACAACTGCAAATAATATGACCCTCCCCCCAGGTAGGCAGAGACAGACATGGAGAGGAATATCTGTAACACAGCATGAAGTGATGTTAATTCCTACAAGAAAGAAGCTGACATGGAAGCAGAAATGGAAATTTGGAAAAAGGGAACATTCTTGTTTCTGAGAAAGAGATACCTAGTTTTACAGAAACATCTCCTTTACAGACAAGGGAACCTTGTGGTGGGTGGGGAGATTTGGACAATTTAGAAATGGTCTGGAAGAAATGAAGATTCCCCAAACCAGCAACATTACGACAAAAACTGACATGCAGGTCCCTTTACGTATCTACTCTCTGTTCCCTTTTCCAATGTGGTTCCATCAGAGGTAGAAAAACGGCGACCGACTTGAGATGCAGAGGGGCTTCAGGTGGGCCCTCACCTGCCGTTTGCTGGCTGTGTATTTGGAGAAGCTGCCGCTTCCAGACCCCACTTTACTTATCTCAGAACAAAACACTGATAGGGCCCCCTCGTGGGGTTGCTGTGGCAGCCGAGCACACGGGAATCCTCAAAAGACAATCATTACTACGGTTGTTGTATAAAGTGGAGGGTATTTATTATATGATTTCCTGACACTCCCCTTACTTCATAAGCCAGTTAGACTAGGGAACCCCAGGACCTTGAGGCTGTGTCCCCCAAATCATCCCCAAGCTACGGATGGTGTTAGATTATAAAACAACCCCGGGAACAGGTTCTGACACAGAAGCACGAGGCACAGGAGGAGGCTGGTCCCGCTGAGTCTCAGTTTATCCATCCCGCATCCCCAGTGCATGGTCTACTGGTCACCCCAGAGCACCAAGGTCAAAGATGTGGAGGGGCTGTGGCCCCAGGCAGCAAGCTTGAAACTTCCTTCAGCAACAGGATCCACTCCTCCTTCCGTTACTGCTGCTGCTGGACTTTCATCTGGGTTTTTGTCTCATTACAAAATGCAGCAGGAGGGACTTCCCTGGTGTTCCAGTGGGTAAGACTCTGTGCTTCTAGTTCAGGGGGCCCGGGTTCAATCCCTGGTCGGGGAACCAGATCTTGCATGCATGCCACAACAAAGAGTTCGCATGCCACAACTGCGAAGCCCACATGCTGCAACTAAAAAGATCCCGCATGCCTCAACGAAGATCCCACGTGCTGCAACTAAGACCCGGCATAGACAAAATAAATAAATAAATAATTTATTTTTTTAAAAAGAAATGTTTATTTATAAAAAAGAAACCACTCAATCCATCTTAAAAACAAAAAACGAAGAAAGAGAATGCAGCAGGAAGTGTCTTCTGGGACAGGCTTTGCTGGAATTGCTCATGGTCTGTTGCTGTGATTCCTCCCCTGAACTCATCCTGCACAGATGCCTGGAGACATTCCAGAAGCACCACAGTTGCCTCACTGTGCCTGTCAGGATGCTGCTCCTTACATCACATGGAGAAGGGTGGTCATATCTGAGATCCAGGGTACCCTCTGTGCAAACTCCAGTGCACACAAAAAAGGTGCTTCTCAGTCTCCATGGCTGCCCCTCTGAGCATGCATGACTTGTCTCCTGGCTCATTGCAGAAAGGCTCTAATGTGGTACAAGAGTTCTGCGGGCCTGGACACAGGTCCTGCCTGGAGAGTCAGTGCTGATTCACTTCGAAGTTGGGCGGTGGGAGAGAGCCAACCCCTTCTCCCTCATCAGGCCACTCAGAGGTGCTGCTACATGACCCACCCAGGATGCCCACTGTGGCACCTTCCTGGTCAGAAGGCAAGGCCTGGGCACAGAAGTTAAATGAAAGCCAACACAATGCAGCTTTGCTTGTGGCAAAAATGAATCTCTCAGCACTCTCTGGTGACCGGCTCCCAGGAGCCTCTGACCCCATCTTGGCCACACCCAGCTGGAGACAGAGATAGAGAATCAAGGGAAAGGTGATATAAGTCGGCTGCATTTGGGAACCATCTCATGATTTTAACCCAAAAACTTTAAATTCCCATTGGATTCAAGGATCTGTGTTGGAAGAAACTAAACCAATTGGATCCTCTCTCGGTTATACAATGTTAGCTTTATATTTCTTTAATGTCTTTTTATTGGTCTATTTTCTTTGACAACTGGGAAGTGATCAGGAAAAGGTAACTATTGTTGCCTGTTCATTTGTATCCCACCTTCTGCCTTACAGGCTTTGGGCAGGAGTCGGCTTACTAGCTCTACCCAAAACTACTAAGTGTCCAGGTTTGTGTGAATAATGTGTCCGTTATTAAGTCCCCTAGTACCTCCTCACCCCCAGAACTGTTCACGCCCCTGACACGCACAGTCACACCACACACAAAGTGTGTTCAAGTTCCAAGCCATCAAGCCAACTCGTTGCCACCCAACTTCTGCAGTGCAATGTTCCTCTGTGGCAATTGAATGAGCATCTCTCACCAATTCTGAAAGTCTGTTAATAAAGACCTTGTGTCATGACTGCCTGGCTAAAAATTCCCACATCAGGTGTGATGTGCCCCATAGCTAAAAGAACCTGAGACCCCCAATGGGATCAATAAAGACTCAGAGAGTGTCTTATTTTGGTGTTTTGGAAGATGAAATGCATACCTCTAAATGACTTCATATGAAAAAACACACAATATTGTAAAACATGACCAGATCTAAAGGGCCTGGGCCTTGGAATGCACTCTTGTTCACCACGGAGGCGCCCAGGCCAGGACAGTGGGATGTGATCAAGGAAAGATGGGGACAATCACAAAACAACCACCCTCTACAGCAACTTTTGAGACTCAGGTTTCCCATCCTCCAAGGAAGGGAGGCTCCTTGTCTCTTGTTGGCAGCACTGTTGGTCCTACCGATCAACGCCACGTAACCTCTGCTCCCTTGCACCTCGGGCTTCCAGTGTGGGCACAAGGTTGGCTTACGAAGACCCAAAGCAATGGCATCACCCAGATGGCACTGTCCTCAGCCATCTTCCCTGCACTGGCCCCTGATGCTGTGTTTGTTTTCACACCATCAATGCACGTGGCAGGCTCCCACACCCACTGACACCAGTACTCCATGTCATACTCATGGGTTAGTATTATTTTTATTTTGACAAACACATGCAGTGATAAAAATTATACTAAACCATGAGCTAAAGAAAACCAACACTGTTTGAGTCCTTCTGAGATTTAAAAAAAAAAAACTCATTGATATATATTTTTTAATTCCAAGTAGTATATTCTTTGAAGAAAATTTTGGTGTCTCTGCTCTACTGCTGCCCCAAGCATAGTATCACCTGAGTTCTCCCCTTTTCCAAAACCAAGAATCAGCCAGAGAGGGCCCAACAAGGTGGCCTTTGTCACAGAGGTGGTGTGGTTGTCTCTGAGGATCACATGAGGACTGACACCCCCCAGGGGACCATCTCTGGATGACAGTGCCACCTGTGTGCCAACCTCCTCCTTTCCCATCCCAGGCCTACTGGGTCCCCACGTCCCTTGTCCCTCTCTGCTCCTCTTCTTTCTCTCTGTGTTATCAGTATCTTCTCGAAATTCCACTTCAACTCCTCCTAGTGATGTAGGGGAGAGGAAACACAAAGTAACAACAGAAGTCAAAATACAGCAATAATAATTTCACCTAAATTCTTCTCGTTCGGGTTTATAAATCTAAAGTTTATCTAAATATTTCAGATTTAGTTTCACAGAAATAACAGTTCATAAATATCCCCTCTGCAGACTCTTATATGTACTTGATGAGTTTCTACCTGGGGTTATGCTGTAGATGTTTATCCATGTGGATGTATACAGCTCAGAAAATCTATTCCCTGGAAGAATCAAATGTCTCTCTCTTAAAAAATCGATCTTAATAACATTTCTAAGGTTGGGTTAAACGAGTAGCACTAAATTAATTTTAATAAAATTTTTAAATAGTAGATGATTTCTGAAAGGAAGATATTCCTAGCAAGAGATAGCATAGGGTCTATCCTTATTAGCATCAAATGAACTTATTGAAGTTGAATATCAATTATGTCCAAATGATCACTGAAGCCTTGTTTTTACTTTTTCAGAAATTTAAATAGGCCAAAAAATGTTAAATTACTTTAGAATAATTTAGATTTTAAATTACTCAGTGTTCATTTCCAACTCCATAGGCCTGAGGGGGAAATGTACTTTTAATAGCTTTGTTTACTGATAAATAAAAGGCGGATGGTCTCCTACAATTTCTGCAATTTCTGTTGGAAACTTCACGGAGCTCCCGAGGAAGGGGTGGGTTATAATTTAACCACATTTGGATGAAAAGCAAACAATGGGCCTTAAAGAGCCAGGTCTCTTCGTTTAGCCTCCTCTCTGTCCCCAGGAAAGGACATGATGCAGAGAAGGGAAGTTCCTCTGTGTCTGCCCAAAAGGACAGAGGAGACTTGACAGGGCACTACTGGGGTGAAGTTCACGGCCCCTTGGCTGTCCTGCTCCCACCGCCAAGTGGGGAGAGCAGGCCCAGGAGACGGAAAGATGGTTATTGTAGGTTAGAAAGCTGACTTGATTTTTGGAAAAGTTAACAGAAGAAGCCACTATTTTCCAGGAGGGCTCAGAGCCCTGCTGAAAGGACGCAGAGTTGCAGGTCCTCTGCCTGGGGCCTGGCACAGGCTGGCCCTGTCCACCTGCTCTGTCCTCTGCCGCTACCTCCTATCTCTCGACAAGGGCCTCCTCTTCTGCTTTTTGGTTGGTTACCGTCCACTGAAAGCACTTGGAGGAGGCCTGGGGCACCTAATCACGGAGAATCCCTCCCAGTACAAAAACAGGCCACAGCTAGAATGGGAGAAAAGTTCCAGAAGTAAGAGAGTGGTGATGGTCATACAACACTGTAAATGGGATGTGTGCCGCTGTGGTGCACAGTTAAAAATGGTTACAGTGGCAATCATATGTATGTTACATATACAGTGTAATATATATTATATAAGACATTATATATACATTAAAATAAAATTATATAGAAGATATATGACATGAATTATATCCACACATAATATAAAAGTAAATAAACAACAAAATTATATATGTAAATTATGTGTACACTTACAGTAGAATTATATATAACATTTATTATATCTTGCATATTGTATATTTTTTATATATATATATATATATATATATACACATATCTAAACACAACAAAAAGGTTTTTTTAAAAATAAGCTGCTGCCATACAATGGACTCTTGAGCAAAATGAGAAAGCTTACAAGAATTAAAAAATAAAAACTCCTAGAAATGACTTGTTCCCTTTTGAGAAAGGTGTGAACCATTTTCAAGAATAAGCAAGCATCCTGCTTGCACATCAAAAAGAGAATAAATGAGACATTAAATAAACAGCAATTTAAAAAGGATCGTTTTCTAACAAGGCTTTTTTCCCCTGAGAGCCATAAGAGTTGTCAGCATTCCTTAAGATGACAAATCTTTTTTCCCCTTAATTAGCATCTCTGCAGACAAACTGCCCCAAACAGATGGCTATAAAGCCAGCTGCATATAGTTATTTTTTTGTAAAAACAAATAAAAGGAAGAAAATCAACAGCAGCAAGACTTGAGCCTATTAAATTGCATTGAATTTTATTTCCAGTTCAATTGATAATTTATTCTCTAACCTCAAAATAATCACACAACTCTCAGAGTCAGAAAGAAACGTCATCGGTAAATGGGTTCTCTGGCATCTAAGGCTCGCTGCATTCAATGACGAGTCCTCAGTTCTAAAAGCAGTCATGTCAATACTCAATATTTTATTTCCTGACTTTTTACTTTGACTCTCCCAAAATGGACCCAAGACATTTCTTCCTAAATATGCATATACGATTATCCTCTACAATTTGTCATCAAGTGGTGTACCCAGTTCAATTACAGGAAGTCAGACAATGCCTATTTCAAGGCATCTCACAATCCAAATGCAATAATGAATTACCAGCTAGAAGGCTGTAAAGCAGAGACGCGTTTCTGATGCGTGAGCCCTGCGTGTATGTACTCCCCGAACTGGTTTAAATGTAGCTTCAGTGGCTTCCATTCAGGGGAGCTGCCTATGGACCAGGCCGGGGGCTATGGGCCTGCTGTGAATTACTCACTGGATTTTCACACAGGTCCGCTGGGTCGGTGATGTTACAGTCCACACTTCACCTGCAGCAATAATGTGGCACAGTTACGCCATTTGCTCAAGGTCACAGGTTAGTATGTGGAGAAGTGGGATGGGAGAGAGGGAAGCTGATCCCGGTGCTACCTGGCTGTTACCTTTGCAGACCCTACCTGCCCGCAGATTCTTGAACCTTCCATGATTTACATCTGGTCCTTCAAATTCACTAGGGCTTTACCTCCTAAAGGTATTTATTTTTTAATATTACATTATATATTATAATATAATATCATAATGATATTACAATATATGTTATATACAATATATTACACATTATATATTATATGATATTGCCATTTGTTTACATTATATTTAAATATAATATATTTATTTTCAATTGTGTTCAACACAATCGAAGAAAGTTCTCATATACTCACTGTTTCAAAAGTGCCTGCTGAGGTTTCTTTCATTTGTTTATTCTGTTTCGTTTCTGTCAAAAATGATTGGCTTATTAACCTTATACCTCTTCCAGAGCGTGAAGTTATGACTTTGCTTAGCTTTATTCTAGGTCATTCTTTGTATTTGAGGGGAAGGCACTTAACTGTCCTTGGTGTGCATAACATGAAAATAGCTTCATCTGCGTTCTCTGGGTGCCTTCCTGTGGGCCCCTGCAAAGCTGCCCACCCTCTTTTCTCATATAACCAAGGTTATCTAATGGGTTGACCCTCCGCTGGAGAAGTGTATCCGTTCATTACTTACTTTCTGAAATACAAGCCCTTGGATGCCCTTCAATTAGCAATTCAGAACGTCTCCCGTCTGAGCTACTAAATTAGCCATGGTCAACTCGTGTCTGTCACTTGCTAACATGAGAAAGATGTGCCCCCTCTCCTCCCACTGGCTTTGCCCTGAGCTGGAAGGTAGGGGAGCAGCCCGGCCAGACCACATGAGCTCATCCCCTGAGAGACAAGGCTCACAGGCTATGGCTTGGTAATATACTCTCAGCTGTTATTAACTAGAAAACAAACTATGCTTCTCCTGGGCCTGGTCCCTCCCTGTCTCCCCATGCTGTTTCCCTGAAACTAGAGAGATGTGCTGGTGAGAGGTCCAGGGCATCAGCGGGAAAAGGCCCCGAGAGCGATGCAGTCCTGCCTCACTCATGGCTCAGGCACATTCTCTTCTGCTCTGACTGTCCCCCAGCCTGGCCTTGTCTCCCCAGCCAGAAGCCAGGAGCCTGAGGTTCAGGCTGGGCTCTTGGCGGACAGGCGTGGGCACAGACCAGCCTCCCTGTGTGGCTGTGAGCTGTGATGCTCCCTGGCCTCGGGGGAGGGGACACGGCACTGTGCCAGACCCGCTCTGGAGTTCTGATTAGGAGTCGGGGCTGAAGCATCCAAGAGGAAAAGGGTCCATTTGCCAAGCCCCTTGCCGGGTGCTCACGCTTCACTTGGGGTCCTTGTAGAGAGGTGTGGACCTTGCAGCACCTCTGGGTCTACACCAATCTGAACATGATCTGACAAATAGAAATCTATAAAGCACCTTCCCTGTCTTTGCTTTTGCTACCGAGAAACTCTGAGTCAAATCTAATGTTCAACATAGAAACTGTACGATCTTGTGTTAGTAATATCCTTACCTTCTCCTCCTGCTATATGATCTTGAACTTTTGTGTTCATCTGAATGACTCAGCTTCATTTATCTTTTCTTATCAACAGCTTCAAATCTTCTGGAAAGGAAGACAAAGAAAACAAAAAGCAAATATTAAATCATTTACTTTTTCACGGTCTAGAAGTAAATGATATTTTTGCACCATGTCCTCAGATCATTTCTGTCATGGGGCAGGATTTGAGTGAGTTGATGAATTAAATACCTGTAGCACGTGAAAACCATAAGGTTTCCTTCACCTTCACCAGGAGAGGAATGCAGAAACTTCCTTTGATTCTGGAACAGGACTGCATGCCTGTGCAGGTGTACTGCTGGGGGACAGGGTTTTTTGTGGTTTATTGCATTGGATTTGATTCTTCAGAGCTGATTTTTCATTTATTTGTTCATTCATTCCCTTAACAACCTTATGTAAAGTGTAGTCGAAACATGAAAAGCTCAATGTACTAGAAATTAGAACAGTGTCCTCAGGAAGCCTAAAGAACTGGCTTAGAAATGGATTTTCACTTGAGAATAGCTGACCAGGAAGGACAAAGGAGGTAGAAGATGGTGTATGCGGAAGGGGTCGGGGATGAGAAAGCGTGGGAAGTTTGTGCGCTGAGATCAGAGCGCTAGGAACATGGAGTGGCTTCCTGGGTATGTGACTTGCTCTGTCACACAGGGCCTGGGGCTTAGAACGACCCCGTACTTGGTTTAATGCTCTGCTGTCATCATCTTTACATTTTTCACTTTTGAATAAGTGGCCCTGCATCTTAATTTTGCAGCAGGCCTTGCAAATTATGTAGCTGGTCCTAAAGAGAGGTAAGGCGGGAGAACCTGAAAGATGGTGAGAGATGGTGACAGGTGGATGGTGGATGGTTTTCCACACTGGGGGTTCTGGTAATAGAGTCAATGGGGGCCTTTAAAAGCCTCCCTTCCACAGCTGTCCCTGCCAGCCTCCTGTTCCTGGGATGAATCATATCTGGGCGCAGTTCCTTCCCCGCCCACCTGGACCAGAGGCTTCATCGCCAGGACTGCTTTCAACCAAGATGTTAACCCTCTGCTCATGGACGCTGCTGGGTCCTCGTCCAGCCTCACAGCTTCTCCAGCACAGCAGGTCAGCCTTGATGGGAAGACACACAGAGATGGAAACTCTATGATTTCTCAAGCCACACCACCCCTTTTACTTGGCCTAATCTGCTACCTGCTATGACCCATCAACCCGTCAACCCTCCTGTTCCACATGCAGCTCCACAGCCCCACACTCGGATGATTTCCCTTCCTACTTCATTCAAACGGTCCTTCCACCCACTGCATCTTCATCCTCAGTCATCTTTTCCTCTTTGGGAGAACCCCAGGCATCTGGGGGGCAACCCCGTCTGTGCTCACCGTGGCCTCTTTGCATGACTTTGGACCTGTTTGTAGACTTTTTCTCCTCTGCTCTCAGCTTCTCCCTCTCTTCTGCACTCTTTGCATAAGCCAATAAACAAGCTCAGTTTCCTCTAATCTGAATAAATAAATGCATGTGCAAACGCCCCCTCTTCCCCACCAACTTCTTCAGGCTTCTCTCCTTCCTCGAGCTGTTGTACCTTCACAATCCCAGATGCACAGCTGTGTCCAGTCCCTGCTGCTCCCTTCATGGAGTGTCCTCTTTCCCTGTGATCTGACTTGGCTTTTAGTCCTGGTTCTTTCTCTCCGTCACAGCTCAAGAATCACCTGGTCCAACTCATAGGTCTACAACCGGGATTCAGACCCAATTCTGTCTGATTCCAGAGTGGGAGAGGAGATACCCAAACAAGGAAGTGGTCACTGAACACACTCCCTGCAACTTCCTTTTTCACCTGCCATGGCTCTACCTTTGGTCTGGCGGCAAATATTCATCCCTCTTCCTCTGTCCATGACGCTGGGTCTGAAAACATGAGTCACTTTGGCTGATGGAATGTGAGCAGGCTGATGCAAGTGGCTGCTTTCAGATGCCACCTCATCCTTGGCTCAGCTCCTGCCATCCTGTCTCTCATCCCAGGTGGCCACTGGTCCAGGATGAGAAAACACCTGGAGGAGACCTGAGCCTGACAGTCTGGAGCCCAGTGCAGTCAAGGCCTGCCAAGGCTAGCCAACCCACAGATCCTTAAGCAAGAAGAAGTCTTTGCTATTGGAAACCACTGATGTTTGGGCTTGTTTGATACACAGCATTAGCATAGTAAAAGCTGACTAATACACTCTCCCATATGTTGGTGTTACCAGTACAAAATGAAATACATCCACAAAGCTTACAGAAAAAAGAGAAAGTGAAAATGCTAAGTCCTTAGAAGACCCACAGGCAAGATGAAGTCAGCTTTTAGTGAAAGCTGTGTTTATAGACAGAAGCTTCCAAATCGGTTTTCTGAAAAACACATCAGTAACTGGCTGGTCCACAAATCCCCTCCCGAAGACTGTCATAAAGACCCTTTTTCCCCTTGACCTTGTGATTACATACAGAGGGTGCTCCACGGGAGTATGGCTGCTGCTCTCACCCCCAACCCGTACTCATTCCACCCCAGGGGGTCCCGAAGGAACAGAAGCCCCTCTTCTCTCCTTTCTCCATGCAGACCATGCAGTCTGGTCTGTTGTCTACCCTGCTGCAGGGGCTTTCCCCTAGGAAGGACTTACTCAGTGACTGGGTGAGTGGACAAGCAGAATTGAGGGGTGCGGGCACAAGTCCATTTTTATCACAGACATAACTACATTTTAGAGGAAAAAAAATGTTATTGGTAGTAAAGTTTTATCCCTAGTGGCTTGACACCTACATTATTTCTCAGCTGGTCCCTAATTCAGGCAGGCAGGAAAGAAAGGGATGTTAATAAATAATCTCCTAAGACTTCAAACTAAAATAATTTACAGTAACGTAATTTAGAGTGGTACAAAAATCATATATGTCAGGGAAGAAATCACTGGGTTTACATCTGAGATCCATGAAGGGGTAAGCAAGAGGTACCCTTCTGTAACTTATGCACTGCCTACCTTGGAAGAGAATGGCATATCCATGTCAAAGACCTTTCGATGAAGGAGGTTCCCATATTAAGATGTGGAACAGGCTAAACTATGGGAAACTACCTTAAATCAATTAAATTTGTCCTTTTGTGTTAGAACAGTGATCAATTGTAGCATAAATAATGGTTTGGACCTTGAAGACACCTGTCGATGCTGCTCAAATGTTAATGAGACAAACACTCCTGCTAAAGATTTTAAAAAATATATCTACCATTCAGACATACTTGGTACGTTCAAAACACTGCCTCTTGCCGAAAGGACTAACAGCAGTAATGGACCACGGAAGCTTCTGTAAAAGGCATGTGAAGACAGCTGATAATTGAAGTCAGAAGGACCTTAATGAATTGCTTGTTGTTACTACCAATTTTCTAGGCTTGCACCAAAGTTTCCATCTCTAGCAGCTTCAACATAATCAAGTCTTTGGAAGTATGGAGAGTCCATAGAATGAGAATGTTTTCCAGGAACATTTTTCTGGAACATCTCAGGCCGACTCTGTGCAGAGGGGACTTTCCCTATCAGGGTCTCAACCTTCTCACCATCTAGGGAACTTCATATCCTCCCACTTGTTAGAAGGCAAAACTTTACTAAGTAAGGAAAACTTGTTTTCTCATTTATATTTATCAAAGATAAATACCAAGTCCTCAATCTACTTAGAAAAAACAGTTTAAGCATATCAAATTGCTATCATTCAAGCCAATAATGAAACTTCACATTTACGTGATTTCCATGCTGCTATCCAAGCAAATGTGTCTTATTCACTGGAAAGATCTGTTAATAGTTCAGAGACCCCCTTTACTACCTTCTCTGACCCCAGGAGTCTGTTGATCAATTGGGATACACTGATTTAAAGGATCTGCCTACTAAAATCCTATGAGTAAACCTCTGCCAATAATCCTACAACAATTAAATACTGCCAGAATAGGGGGAGCTTTTTCCATTCATTCACCTAATTGGATAAGAGTTTCTTACTTCACCTAATGTCCAACTTGGAAAATTACAAGTTGATTGAGGAAGGAATGAACAACAGAGAGATAGGGGTTAATGGAAATAAAAGTGGGGAAAGTGCACATAGAGCTGACTTGTATGAGATTCCACAGTGAGCCTTCATGGATGTACAGAGGTTGGCAAAGTGTCCTGGGGAAGAGGGAAAGGATGCTATAAGCAAAAGCAGTGCCCCAATCCTTTGTTTTTTGTTTGTTTTTGTTTTTTAATCAGGAATGTAGGTTTATTTCATTAAAAACAAAGCAGATTCATCCCCCAAAGGGTACTGTATCCTTTAAAGCAGTAGCAATCACAAGGCACATATGTACAAAATACCTCAAGCAAAATAGAAACTAAACATTAAAAATATATATGTTATTTAAAAAGATGTTGAAGACCATTTGTTAATATGAACATACATTATAAAATGACATTTTCAATATAATTTTATTCCTTTCCCTTTAATAATAGTTGGAGTAATAGTGTAATATTTATGTACTATCTTGTGGGACATATCACAAACATTTATACCACCCAACTTGGTTTGCTAAGGGAAAAACAGATAGCTACAGCACAGCTTAAAAATTTTATTTTTAGTGCTTTCCCATCTTTTTTAGATATCTGGAATTCATAAGCTGAAAAGAAATAAAGGTCTCATTTTCTTAGCTTAGAAAAAGCCTGCAGTTATACATCCCCAGGAAACCCACTATACAAAGAAGAATACATTCAAGATATTCTAAAATATCAAGGACATGATTTCTATTTTGGGATCATCACAATAATCCTCCTCTGAAAACAGATTAGAAGTCAACACATAATGAATGTAAAGGTCAACTTACTAAAATAAAATAGTATTTGATTTAAATTGTTGCTCACTTAGGAAGTATAATGACTATTCTCTGGTCAAGGATGCTAAGATTCACTGTTATAAACGGTGCAACATCAGTGTTTAGTGTATATAAAAATTCTAGGATTCAATATATTGTCATGAAGAGTTTATAATAATCACACAAAAAGTATTCCTCTATATATTAACCACGACTGAGTTTCACATGACGAAGACTGAAAAAGATATGGTTGAATTAGATCTTCAGTACCTTTTGTAACGTATATGCTGAATTGCCTCTAAGCTTTAATGTTGCAAACAATTTTCTATGAGATGTTAAGGAGTGCTCACAATCTTTACCATTAGAAGGGAAAGAAGAGAAACTGAAGCTCCATTTTTAAACAATGACAATAAAAAGAAGAATATAAAAACCTAGTGTTAATAAAACATTTAAATAGTATAAAATAGCAGAATTTAAATATCAGTTATATGCTATCATTACTTGGGCTTTTGGATGTGTTTTCTTTTAAGTAACCAGCATCCTCATCTAGTGACACCCCGTCTTGTACCCGCAGGCCCCCTCTGGCTCGCCCTGCAGTGACTCTGAGGTCTGTCTGTGTGTTGCGTGGTGAGCAACCACCAGGCCCCAGACTAAAGCAGCATGGTCTGGGCCACCTTGCTGATCGTGGACACAGCTTTCTCCAGTTCCTCTTCTGTTTGTTCCCCTGTGGCCACAACCCTAATGCACAGAGGAGGGAGATACTTGTCTTCTTTCTCCAGGTAGTGCTCCTGAGTTCACGTGATGCCTCTGTCCATGCACTGAGTTGCAGTTTCCTGAAGTAGTTTAACCTCTCTTTCTCGACACCCAGTGCTCTCTTCCAGCAGGAGGTGACATGCCGGAAAAATGAACTCACCCACCACTTTTAATCCAGAAATGCCTTGTAAAGCTTTATGGATTCGTTTGCACTTTTCCTGGATTTTCTTCCATGATGTTGAGGGTCTCAGTGGCAGCAGCAGCTAACAGGGGAGGGGTAACGAACCTGAAAAGCAGTGTCCCTGGCCGGAAAGTCACAAACGGTCAGTTACGGAAGACCTACCACAGCAGAAACCCCCAACAGAAGCAAGTGAATTCTCCGTGTTGGCACTGATAAGATCAATATGATCGATACTGATTCCAGAATGCTCAGTGACTCCTCAGCCATGCTCCCCCAGGACTCCAAACAAAAGGCTTTCCTCCAGAAAGATCCTTGCGTTATATTTGTACTTTAACTGAACCAGTTCTGGAAGAGGGCAAATCGTTCCAGTATTCATGTACAACGCTTCGACTACAATGAAACGTCGAGTTACACGAGCCTTGCAAGGATTCTTTTCATCTTCAGTCTCTTGTTCTTTCAGTGGTTGTTCCAGGTCATCCGTATCATTATGGTTAAATAGCTTACTTTCACTACGTGATGCCTGTAATCCCTTCTGAATAGCGAAGCAGGCAGTTTTATCTACAGACACAACGTCCCCTCTCTTACAGTAAGCTGCAGTAGCGCTGGCTATCACGGCAAATCCATATGAGTGTATAATGGCTGCTTCTGTCTTCATAAATTTCGCCAGGCGGTCTTCCAAATCCAAGTGCACATCAAATGTGCCATAAAATCCTCTAGGTCCACAAGTTCCCACACCATACGTCTTTAGAGATGCCAAGGCTGCTGCCTTGAGCCTGGGGTTATCCAACAATCCAAGAAAATTGAACGAGGCAAAGTTTATACCTTCTTTTCCATTCACCACAATGTTATGGCTTTTGGAGGGCCTGAAACGATGCTATGGTTGACAGCAGGAAGGTCTCTTGAGACAAGAGAAACAAGAGGTTCTGGTTGCCAAGCTTCAGTCAGTTCTTCCTTTTCCTTGACTGTAAGATCAGAACTCGTTCTTGTAGCTTGTGTGTTTTAGAGAAAAAGAAGTCTGATTAGCCAGCGTATTAAAATTCCTTCCAAAATAAGATGATAAACAGGAACCTTAATGAAATTATCCATGTCAGGTCGTCTTTTCAGCTGTACATTTCCAGGATAAAGGCCAGGCTGACTTTTATGTTTTACACAGCTAAACACACTAAGTGCATGTAGAAGATTCCAGATAATAACTAAGCCCCCATCAGTCCGTTATGGGGTGCTATATTCCAATAGGTTGTCATTGGAAAGTCATTTTAAAAATGTATTTAGAAATGGAAATACAAATAATTTTCAAACATTAGACAGAAAGAAAGCAATGATGATTCACAATAGTTAAAACAATTCAGAAGTTGGGGACAGGGAAACTGCTGACAATTTCGTATATAAACTTTCAGGTCTTTGCACAAATAACTTTAAAACTACATACATGTTGCATATGTTTGGGTACACAGCAAGACTCCTCAAATTCTGCATACACAGTGCACAGAAATTAGAAGCAAAACCAGAAATCTAAGATTATTTTTAAAATTTGCTGATCCCTCCTGAATGTAATTCAGTTAAGAGTGAGGACTCTACCAAAACAATCCTTTTGGTTTCATCAATAATCAGATTATAGTTGACAAACGTAAGTCCAAGTCACGAGTTAAACATTCCACTCCACAGAGAAATCATCCTAAGAAAAGTTTAAATGTCTGCTGAATTAATAAAAACCACAAATGTGGCTTCTTTTCTTCCCTAGGAAATGTGACATCCAGGAGGACTTCTCACTCATGGTCAGTACCGGGGTATAGAAGTTACATAGTAAGAGGGCAGTCTTCAGAAAGGCAGCAACAATATATAGTAGAAATTACTCATTTCTTAAAAAAAAAAAAAAAAAGAAAGAAATCTTAAATTTTAGTGGCTCATCTTAGTCACTGTAATCTACCTAAGGGTGGACATCACCTAAGCCCTACTTGCTCTCTTAATTGTTTTTTGTTTTTCAAAACGTCCTGATGGGCTCTACAATGATACATCTTGCATCATCACCCTTGCCAGTAAGTGCAATATTAAGTTTTAAGAAAATTATCAAAAGAAAACTGAGACTCACTTTAAATGAATGTAAGCCCTGTAAGCACAGGGACTTTTACCTGTTCGCTCACTGAACTATTCCCAGCATCTAGATCTCTGCTGTCCAATACTGTAGCCACTAGCACCATTCAACTATTTAAATACACATCTAAATTAAATTAAATGGAAAATTCAGCCCCTCAGTTGCACTAGCCATGTTTCAAGTGCTTAATAACCGCATGTGGTTAGTGGCTACTGTACTGAACAGCTCAGAGGACACGCAGAAAGTTCTATCGCACAGTACATGGAAACTCACTAAATGTCAAATGAATGGACATGCTCCAAGACTGACATTTTAAAATTTCATAGTATCTTTCCTACCTGAAATAGCTGGCCTTTCAAAAAAGCTCCTAACTAGTCTTTCTTTAAAAATTTACTAAAATAGTTGTATCTTTACAAGACAGAAAATGGGACGTGTGCAGAAGAGTGACAAACTATTTCATATACCTAAATCATTTGGCTTCCTTTCTAACCCTGTGTCCGAACAAAAACAGACAAATGTCCAACTTATTACAGTTCTTTCCCCTATTCCCTGCTCCACAGTTCTGAGAACCTGTCTTCCGTTTTACCATCAGTGCCAACTCTCGTTTTTGACTAACCTCTCTCCTGTAGCCGGGCAGGACCTGGAGAGGGCTCCGAGCTCTCAGCAGCGCAGAAACGAGACCCCCGGCTCTGGTTCCATCCCGTGCCTCCTGACATTCCGCCGCTGGGAAATATGTGTGCCTGTGAGACTTTCCAGCCAGGGACGCCAAGGGTCTGAGTGTCACCCAGCCAGCCCCGCCCAGACCAAAAACCTACACAAACCATCCACTTCCCCAGGGCTGGGTGTGCCCCAGTCCTTACTTGGACCGCTAGTGGGGAATTCAGAAATCCAATCATTTAAATGGCTTCCACCTCTGATGATGTCATTCCAAAAGTCAGTTGATGAGACGTATTCAAAGAGGTTTCCAGTGAATTTCATAACAAAGGGGCTTTGTGTAGATGATGAAGATGAGAAGAGCAAATACCACATTCAAATTTATATAAATGGGAGAATTCTAAGATGCCACCCTAAGATTTCCCACCTTAATCCCCAGGACTATGAATGTAATGAGGTATCACATCCATGATTATGGTATGTAACAGTGCAAAAAGGCATCTTGCTGATGTAATTAAGGTTCGTTATCAGTTGACTTCCAGTTCATCAGAAGAGGGGTTATCCAGGCAGATCCTATCTAATATTTGAGTCCTGAACAGCACAGAGTTTTATCTGGCTGATGGCAAAAGGAGAAGTCAGAGAGAATCAAAACATGAGGATTCCACACACAGATGCCGGCTCTGAACATGGATGGGGCTGTATTAACTATGTTTTTTGTTTTCTTCAGGTTTATGCTTGGACATATGGGGCCTTGCTGATCCTGGTGGGGTGGCCCCTTCCAGAGCTGTATAATTTCTAAAGATAGTGAACAATTCACCTGAAGAGCACCTTTCAAATGCAGACCAACAGATCCAGAGCCCACACCCCACCCACATTTTCTACCAGGTTCTAATACTCTCTGTCACTATCTATCTGCTGTAATCACTCCAGAGCTGGGTACCAGATAAGTAGGGACACACCCATGCCCCAGAGCCCTGAAATTATTCAATCTAGCCAATCCTAAGCCTGCTTACCCTGCCTCTCCTATTTCTGCCCTTAGAAACCACAATAAAGTCCCCTGATCACACTTGCCCTAACACCCTCTGCCTTTTGGACACCCTGGTGCTTCCCCAAGTGGCCCACCTGTGGAGTGGCATGCCCCCTCCCCAAAGGAACTGTGAGTAACCAACTTTCTTTTCAGTGGCAAGTATCTCTTGATCTGTTGGTCTTACTGACTCTCAAACTTTCTATTAATATTTTAAATTCATTTAAAATTAATATTTTAAAACAGGGGCCATGTGCAAGGATCAGAGAGCAAGTGAGGGGACCCCAGGAGCAAACAGAAACCCCTGGCCAACATCAAGCAAGGAAAGGGGGACTTTAGTCCTATGACTGCAAGGAACTGAATTCAGCCACCGCCTGAGGGAGCTTGGAAACGTCTTCCTCCCCCAACCCCCCAGATAAGAGTCTCGTTGGGCCAACTCCTTGATTTGCGTCCATGAGCTGCTCAGCAGAGAACCCAGCCGAGCCTGCCCAGACTTCTCAGCTAAGGAACTGGGGTTTTGTCTTAAGCTCCTAAGTTTGTGATAATTTAACACACAGCATAGAAAGCTAATACAATATACATAAAGATTCTACATATGCACATTCATATATTGTATGTAGGCTGCTGCCTTAAAATGTTTATACAATTTAAATTTGGTGTACTTCCTCAAATCCAGATAAATCATATCATCTCGTTTACATTTTCAGGACACAGGAAGCATTTTCATTCCAGTGTTGAATGGAGTTCAAAACTACTAACCAGTCGCCAAAGCTCTGAGCAGAGGTCAGCCCCCTATGGTGTGTGCATCTCCACGTGGCTCATAAGGGCGTTAAAGCCACAGGGACAACAGCCCAGGATGCATTTGTCTGGTGTTCTTTGATGAGGTGGGAATTGCTCGTCTTTTAATACTAAGATTCCTGTGCCAGCTGGAAGTGTGCGCACAGTGCCTTTCTCCCCTCTGGCCCCGATGAGCACGGAGATGCAAACACCAAATAGCCAGTAGGCCTACCATGGTCAGCTGTTAGCAGTGAACAAGACAGACACCTTGGGGACATTGACAAATTGGTACATATGCTACATGACAGATTCCTTCAGTGGAACAATTCTGTCTCATACAGCATCAAAAACAATGCGGTCCTGAAAATATAGTCCGTTTTGACAAACAGTTGTTTCCAATCTTAATCAGAAGGTTATGGTATGGATATAAATTTTTAAAAGCAAATTTTAAAGTTTAATGCATGTGTATTGCATACCTGTCATATTTATGGTTCTGAGCCAAGTGCTAGGACAGGGCGTGGAATAAGATGGATGCAGCGCAGTGTCCCCCTTCAAACCAGGTATATGCATAAACCTTTTCCTTCTCCGCAGATGTTCTCTTCAGAAACATCTGAGGGTCCAAATCCCCGGATCTGGCGACATCCATGATGCACCTGCTTTGGGAATTCGGGTCTGAGTCTCCACAGCCACCTTCCCATCAGGACGCACAACCGAGGCCATACATCTGCTCCCTGTCATGCTGGAGGTTTCTGTTCCACCGCACGTGGTCCTCGGATGTCTGTCAATGAGCTGTCACTCTCCCTGGCACTGGGAGAGCAGAGAATTAAAGGGTGGAATTCTTTGAGACACTCAGAAAAAATGCTTTCCTCTTGAGCTTTTCCATTTGCTTCATGATCAGCACCGTGGCTCTTATTCTAATTTGCCTCCACACTAATTGCCGTTTCTCAACATTAATGGACCCAGAACCACACTTAGCAACTGCTAAATGGCTCTGCATGACTCATCTGGGCCAGAGACTGGCGTTCTCCTCTGTGTGCAAACCCGGCCGCCCCTCCCCAGAGAGACTGCATCCTGGCCCGGGGTAGCCTGCATCTCACTGCAATGCCAAGCCCCTTGGTCCAGAAAGATTGGAGCCCTAAAACCTCCAGTTTTCAAGACAGACTCTCACTTGCATGAGAAGGCCTACTGAGCTCGGGAACGGACACAACTTTGGTCTCAGATATGCTGGAGCAAAGCCCAGACGGGACTGGGTCATGTTGAGTGGAAGTGCAGTCTTATAGTCTCTATTCCACACTATCAGTCTCGTCTTCTTTTTGATCTTTATCTTTTGTGGGGAGGTGGGATGATCTGAATAAAGGACGAAGAACAGAGACTAGGAAAGCATGACTCCATAACAGTCACTGACCTCTGAAATCACGGTGGTCGGTCTCAGTGTTCTCCACGTGAATATGTGTGAACACGTGTGAACATGTGGTCTCCCCTGTGGCTTGTCACTTGGGAACAGCCTTCCAGGTGACGCTCACGCTCCAGTGATGAGGATGATCTCAGACTCTCGAAGTCTCAATACAGAAAAATAATACCTTTTTACCCAAAAAGTGTTCTGTTCTGGAATAACCAAATCAATTCTTCATCCATAATTGAGAAGATGTAAACCAATCTCAAAGTTCCATACAGGCTTTACCAAATATGTTTATGTGTCAGGAAGTGTGCTAAACAAAGACACCGCAAAGGGTTACAATCAGATCCTGTCCCCCACACACACCCCCAAAGTCTCCCATCTCACTTGAAGCCCTTGTACCAGCCCCAAGGCCCGGTGTGATCTAAGCCCCAGACCTCAGCTCCCACCACCAGCCTCTTGAACTCTGTTCCAGCCACACTGGCCTCCTTCCTGTCCTCTGAATGTCAATCAAGTGCCGACCTCAGGGCCTTTGCACAGCTGTTCACTCAGCCTGGAATACTCTTCCCAGCCACCCACAAGGCTTATTCCTTCCTGTCCTTCAGGGCCTCACTCTAAACGTCACTTTCTCCAGGCTTTCCAAGGACACGTTATCCAAAATTACGCCCCCATCCTATTACCCTCTATTCCTCTTGCCTGGTTCAGAATGAACAAGAAAAGATGGGGGAGAAGGAATGTGGGGTCCAGAGGTCCAGAGGATCCTGGATCTGATCATATTACAGATCAATACCAATCACAAGCCCATCTTGTGAGGGTCCATGCCCACCCTGTGGGTTCATGGTGACTCCAACCTCACTTGTCCTCTTGAGCCATCCCTGTTGGCACAGTCACAGATGAAAGAGCAATGTCTTCGTGTGTTTACAGAACAGAGATGCCATGGGAGCAACGACTTTGTTTTCCCCACGCTGTATCCCTGTGCTCAGACAGTTCCTGCCCCACGGGAGATTTTTTTGCTCAGAAGGGGTTCCACAAGTAGGAGAGGCACCCCTTTTTCTCTTCTCCTTATTTCCGTTCCTGCTACATAGGATGCAGACATGATGGCTGGAACTCCAGCAGCCTCTTGGATCATGATTTGCATACAGTGATAGGAGCCACATGCTGAGAGTGGCTAAGCAGGAGGAGACTAGACCTGAGGACATGCAGACACTCTCACACCAGCCTGGACTGCCCCCCACTGAACTTCTCCTTAGAAAACAAACCCTTATGATTTAAAGCACTATTATTTGGGGTGGGGGGCGTCCGTTAAGTGCTGTCAGTACATTCCAGCCAATAGTCAGCAGAGGCACATCTGTAACTAAACAAGTTGTGTTTATTACTCATTACAGTGAGAGGGAGCTCACAGTGTGGGAATCCACCAGGCATCTCAGTAAAAGCATAGGAGAGAAGGCTTATCATAGGATTTAGTCTTTGTGCCTAACAGAAAGCCAATACTACAAAAATGTGGTTGAATGAATAAAGTGTAAGAAAAAAAATCTGGAATGTAATGTAGCTCTTTTATATCTGACAAATACAAATTTAAATTATATTTCCTCCATTCTCAAACCAATAAAAGGAAGCAGGGTTCCTTAGAAAAATGGCTAATTCTAGAACAAGATGAGCCTGGAGCATCTAATAAGCCAGAAAGTAAGGGAATGCTCAGAAAAAAAAAAGATGACCCACAAGGTCCAGTGACACAGGAGCCAGATGAAATCTCTCCCAATGTCCCCAAACTGGAACAACAAAATAAAGTCCTATTGGATCATAACCCAAGTATAAATTATCAATATCTGTGAGTCCATACTGATATAAATAGATAAATAAATAAATGGGGGTGAAGAGACAAATCTCCCATGTGGAAGAATTCTAAATAAATGATGTGGATGCTCTGCCCTCAAGGAGGTGAACTATAACTCCCCTCCCCGTAAGTGTGGGCTGCACGGAGTGACCACCTTCCAAGGACTGAGGAATGGAAGGAGTGGGGTAGCTTTAGAGAGCAGAACCTGGACTACAGGACCTCAGCCAGGTCAACACCAACAGTGGTAAGTCATGTTGATGGTGCATACCCTTGATAGGGTGTGATGACAAGTGTATATTACCTCTGTGGTCCTCCTCCCCAAAAGCCATAAACCTCGTCTAACCATGAGAAAAACTTCAGGCAAATCCCAATAGAGGGACACTCAACAAAACACGTGCCCAGTACTCCTCAGAATTGCCAGGGTCATCAAAAACAAGGAAAGTCTGGGTACCTGCCAGGACCAATAGGAGCCTAAGGAACCATGATGACTCAATGTAATGTGGCGTCTAGGATGGGATCCTGGGACAGAAAAGGACATGAGGTAGAATCTGAGGAAGTTGGAATCAAGAATGGAGTTTAGTTAACAGTAAAGTCTAGATATTGGCTCGTTAATTGTAACAAGTGTACCAATCCATGTAAGATGGTAACAATAGGGAAAGATGAGTGTGGGGTGTATGGGAACACTCTGTGTTATCGTTGACATTTTTTTGTACATATGAAACTGTTCTTAAATTAAAAGTTGGTTTTTTAAAAGGCCAACAAATATACATTAATAAATTTTCAGGTAATTTTTTATAGTTTCAAGGAAATGATCATGACAATGTTATAGAGCACAGGAAAATATTAAAAGTTTTTTTTTATATTCACTTTAAGTAGCTAAAATACTCTGATACTAAATTTGACAGAGGTTGCATACATATAAATACATATAAAATCCTAAAATATTGGCAAATTGAGTTAAAGTGTATCAAAAGAACATTCTAATGAAATATGGAGTTTAATATCTATTACTACAATATCAATCTATCACTTCAAAGGGTCAAATAAGAAAACAAATATTTCAATAGATGCTTTAAAAGGTTTTAGATATAATTCAATATTACATATTAAAATTCTTAGCAAAACAGAAATGTAAAAAACAATAGATGGTTAACATGATAAAGAACGGTGGTCTTACATCAATAGGCAAAATCTGTCTAAAAACTCAAGTGACATTCCCACTGAAATCAGAAATAAGGCCACTAGTTATGCCTGATAAGTTCACTAATGTTATCTGGACATTGAACATAGAACATAGTTTTCTGGACATTGAACATATTATAAGGTGAGAATTAGAAAGAAGGAGAAACCCCACTAGAAAAGAGGCAAAAGTATTATATTTTTAAAAGACATCATTGTACTTCTAGGGAAAAAAATGAAAGAACCCATTTTTAAAAAGGCAACAGATGTCACTTATGTGTGGAATCTAAAATATGACACAAATGAACTTATCTACGAAACAGAAACAGACTCACAGACATAGAGAACAGACTTGTGGTTGCCAAGGGGGCGGGGGGGTGGAGGAGGGATGGACTGGGAGTTTGGGGTCAGCAGATGCAAACTATTATATACAGGATGGGTAAACAACAGGGTCCTACTGTAGAGCATAGGGAACTATAGTCAATATCCTGTGATAAAACATAATTGAAGAGAATATGAAAAAGAATATATATATATTCTTTTTATATATAACTGAATCACTTTGCTGTACAGCAGAAATTAACACAACATTGTAAATCAACTGTACTCCAATAAAATAAAAAATTTTTAAAAGGCATCAGGGGGACTTCCCTGGTGGTGCAGTAGTTAAGAATCCACCTGCCAATGCAGGGGACACGGATTTGATTGCTGGTCCGGGAAGATCCCACATGCCACAGAGCAACTAAGCCCATGCACCACAAAGCCTGTGCTCTAGAGCCCTTGAGCCACAACTACTGAGCCCGCATGCTGCAACTACTGACGCCCACGCACTGCAACGAAGAATAGCCCCCACTCACCACAACTGGAGAAAGCCTGCATGCAGCAACAAAGACCCAATGAAGCAAAACTAATTAATTAATTAATTTTTTTTAAAAGGCATCAGAATTTATCAGAGAGTGCAGTAAGTTTGTCAGGTTCAATATACATATAAAATACTATAACTTTATATAATCAATAACTTGTTAGAAAATATACAAGAAAAAAATCAACAAAAAATACAAAATACCTGTCCAAAATGAGTGAGACTAGATCCTGTGAAGATAGCCAAGGGCCAAAGAGAAAAAGGAAATCAGTCAATAACAGGACTTAGAAATGGATCAGGGGAGAGTCTTATGGAAGGAGCCACACCAAAGAATTATGAGACACCTTTTATTGCAGAAATATCATAAAGGGTGGTAAGCAAGGAGTCTATTGGATTTGGGGGGTGACCTTCTACAACTATCCAGTGATCACTGAAACCCCGTGATCGTGTGTGTGTGTGTGCATTTGAGGAAAAAAGACACAAAAAACTTTTGAAGATTTCTTCCATCAGAAGCTAGATCTAAGTCTCAGACATTCCCACAGTTTTGACCACTTGAGTGGACTGTTCAACTCTTCCAAAAAGTAGAAATCAAGACCAGGGAAGAGTGGTCACTCTGGAAAATTTGCTGCAAGAAAACAACTTTTTCACCCTTTTTCTTTTGTGTTCAACATTCCATCAGCAGCAGTCCCCCTTCTGACATGCACCTCAGCTAATGATTTTAAGAAATCAATTTATTTTTCTAAAGTCCAACAAGGGGATGGACTTCAGTATAGGTAGTACTTGTTCAATCCCAAACTCGAAGAATTGAGAAATAGTTACTGAACCATCAATACACTCATGAAAAAGAAAAAGGAATCTAAAATGCAAACATGATTTTAGGTCTAAGGGTAGCCTTCACAGTCACTAACTTTGGGGACTATTTCTTATATATATTTTAAGAGCTTGGAGGTATAATTGATATACAAAGAACTGCACATATTTAATGTGTACAAATTGATGAGTTTGAACATATGCCTACAGTTTGGATACTATTACCACAATCAAGGGAATAGACATTTGCAACACCTCCCAAGATTTCCTTGTGTCCCTTTGTCTTTGGTTTTTGGTTGTTTTTTTTTAATGCGTTCACTAACTTTGAACTACTTTTCTAAAATGCAGCAGAAAATAATACTAATAATATGTAAACACACAAATACAAACATACGCATAAAATCTACTGCCTAAAAGCTGAACACTTAGAGTTTGGTCCAGAGGATTACTAAATTACCTCCTAGTTTTTCAGGTTTCACTCATTTACATGGTAAAACTACAGCTGATTAAAAACATAATACATGAAAGGAATAATGAAAAGAACATAAAACTTGACTCAAACTGAAGACACCAGGATTCAAATTCCCTGAATAAATCACTAAACTATCTGATCCCTCATTTTCTCACACCATCAGCATGAGAATGTGTGTAAATACAGTTCATAATGGTAAATTACTACATAATTGGGAAATATAATTTCACCAACCTACCTACCCATTTCACAGCAAACTAGTCAAACTATGAACCTCTAGAAGAAAATAATTTTGAACTGCTTGTGAAAGCAAAGGAAAGACCTACATGTAAAATAATATGAATATGTAGAGCCTAAATGTCCATACGGGTAGCCAAATTTCTCGTGAAACAGTTGAATTTTACCCTAACTCACATCTGTACTATTTTATGATGTAAATATTTCACCGAACTTTCACTTTATTGCAAAACAGGCCAGCCTCCTCCAGACAAGTTTTAAAATGCAGTCCTCTTTTTTTTTTTTCTAAGATGTGAACCAAGAGATAATTAGGACAAATTAAAACAGATGAAAGCTGCATCATACAAGGGATTGAATCTCCATCAAAAGAAGCCAGAGACCGGACTTCCCTGGTGGCGCAGTGGTTAAGAATCCACCTGCCAATGCAGGGGACACAGGTTTGAGCCCTGGTCTGGGAAGATCCCACATGCTGGGGAGCAACTGAGCCCGCGTGCCACAACTACTGAGCCTGAGCTCTAGAGCCCACAAGCCACAACTACTGAAGTACGTGTGCCTAGAGCCCGTGCTCCTCAACAAGAGAAGCCACCGCAATGAGAAGCCCAAGCACCGCAACGAAGAGTAGCCCCCGCTCGCCACAACTAGAGAAAGTCCGCACGCGGCAACAAAGACCCAACACGATCAAAAATAAATTAATTAATTAAATAATTTTTTTTAATTAAAAAAAAGCTACAAGGACATATTGTACAACATGGGGAGTAGAGCCAAAATTTTATAACTATAAATGGAGATAACATTTTAAAATTGTGAATCACTGTATCGTACACCTGTAACTTATATAATATTGTACATTAACTATACTTCCATAAATAAACAAGCAAGAGTAAAATGTAAATATTAAATTTGAAAAATAAAAAGTAAATTTCATTTGTGCCTTGTTAAGTAAGCATCCAATAATAACTTCGCTCAAAAGCTGTGAGGTTTTTCCATATCAACAGAAAGTCTGACCTGTTTGTCTGCCTCTTCCCCACCTACTGGTCGTCCTCAGGTCCCCGGTGACAGAGGCAAGCAGTCTGGCTGACAAATGTCACTGGCAGCCATCTCATCTGTGATGGAAACCCCAGGAGCTCGTGAGACCTCCTGCAGGGCAGTGGCTGCCACTATAGCCATGACCTGTGGTCCAGCTCACTCACGTGAGTTGAAAGTTCAAGTACCAAATGCTTCCTGACAACGACTGTCCAGTCCTCCGTGAACCCAAGAGTCAGAATCATCTGTTTTAAGTTATTTTCTTTGTATTTGAGCAACTGAACCAAGGGAAATAAAACAGCCCCTGGGTCAACAGGGATGGTGGTTTCCCTAAGAGATGGTAGATGTATCTCATCTGCAGAGAGAGGCTCTGGGGGAAGGACAGAGGGACCTGCAGAGAGAGGGTGGGAGGAAACACAGACTTGGACAAAAAAACATTTATAAAGAGAGAAAACCAGCCGGGTTTCTGTGTTTCCAAGAGAGGGTAGTGGGCAAAACGTGTGAGGCGAACCATGTAAGTGGTGTGATTAAGGGAGGTTAGAAAGTTTAATCAAAGAGGAGTCTGGGAAGGAGGATAGATTTCTAAAACTCGTAGCAGTGTGATGCCAGCAGCAGGAAGGAAGAAGGGGAAGGTGAAGACCTTTTTACACCAAGACCAATCCAGGGAGCTGCAGAGAGAGTCTGGACCCCAAAGGACTCATTTTTTCAGCACAAGGAACCTTCTAGAGCACAGTAAGGACTGAACAGACTGACGTGTCTCTGTGCCAGTCCTTTGTGTGCAGCAGCTTCTGCGTGCCAGACTCAGTGATTGAGGCCCCAGGCCTCTCTCTCCTCAGGGGTCTTCTCACCTCTTCTGGAGCTGGATCTCAGCAAAGACCCCTCCCAGACATGCTTCCTGATACCCCAAGGACCCGCCAAAAGGGCACTTGAGGGATTGGAGCCACTTCATACCGTCTTGCCTGTGGCCAAGGAATTTCGGTTCCTACCACTTTGGGCCAATCTAGTGACACAAATCGTACCCTAATCCAGCATTTTAACCATCAAAATAGACTGTTCTATACAATCCTGTCTAATCTCCCAGTTGAGGTAGACACACGTTTTTTTTTTTAACCAAAGTAAAACAAATTTAATTTCATATGTGCAGGGGCAAAGCTATGGGACCCAAAGAAGTGACCAGGGCAGGCAATTTTTATACCTTTTAGACAAAGAAACAATCAATTTAATTTTTTTTTTTTTTTTTTTTTTTTTTTTTTTTTTTTTGCGGTACACGGGCCTCTCACTGTTGTGGCCTCTCCCGTTGCGGAGCACAGGCTCCAGACGCACAGGCTCAGTGGCCATGGCTCACGGGCCCAATAAATTTGAGAAGAATTGATAAGACAAAGAAGTTTGGGCTTGGAGGAGTTAATTAGTAAATAAGTAACAAGGTTTGTTTATACAGCCTTCTCAGCCCTGAATTCCCTATTTCTGGCGATAAGGATGTCTCTCTACCTCCTGGTACAGGGAGGGCCCCTTTCACATGGGAGGGTTATTTCCTCCCCTAAGGGGATGAAAGAGGGTCAGAATGCTTTTCTTGTGCTGGCTGTTTCTTAAGTAAGTTTAACTCAAACTAATCAATATGCCAAAGTGGTGTATTTTGGGGTGGCCTTCCCTGAACGCCATCAGTTCCCTCCTCTGAAATTTCCCTGGAAATTTCACAGTTTGGACGCTGAGTTGATAGATTGTTCCATATCTCATTGAACCAGTCTCTTGGTCCAGAGAGTAGGTCAGTCTAGTCAAACATTTGTGTCCAATTTCAGGAGGTATTCTAAAGTGGGCCCCCCAAATTAGGCCTCTATGGTGCAAAGAAATCAGGTATTTAATAAGAGATATTTCTATGGAAACAAAAGAAAAACAAAGGTTAACGGTTGGAGCAGATTATAAACCCAGCCTGACTCTTGAGGGCAGCCAGTCGAAGATTTCTAGATGTTGGACTCGAAGCATCTTCAGATGGAACAAAGGCAGGCAGTGGCAATCGGACAGATTCTTCTGGTTTGCAATTTGAATGTCTCTACTGGTCCTTCTGAGTGGCCCATACAGCACCAGGCATTAAGATTGTCCATAGGTGAGCTGTTGTGGTAATTTCTCTGAAGTTTATTTCAAGTTGCCCAACTTTAGCTTACATGACTTCAGAAACTAATGTTTCCAATTTTTCTCCCACCCTTCTGATTTAGACACACTATCTTTAGGTGTTTTTAAAATGCTATTTGTGACTCATCCAAGGAAGATACTGAAAATACTCTATATCAGGCATCAAATCAACAGGGACGAAGAAGCAAAACCTCTCCACTTAGCCTACATCAATGCCCAAAACAGTGTAACCAATGGGCGACGTGGAAAGACCAAAATGGGGCTTTCTAACTTCCTTCACTTTTTCCTCAAAACTGGTAGTCAAAAAATTTTTGTATTTCAAAATATGACATAAATAAGACACGAAATAAACTCACAGGCAGGAACTGAAACACTGATGGGATACAGTCCATTCCTTCTAGTTCCTGAGTAGAATTCTCTGGTAGCAGGTTTGCTTACCTTCACCTGCTGATGGACATTCCGGTTGTTTGCGGGGTAGGGCTGTCGCAGTAGAGCTGCGACAACATTCGTGTGAAATCAATCAGTCAGTCCCTCACAGGCCACTTCTCACCCAGCCGTGGAGAAAGGGAGCAGCTCTTCATGTGATCCGTCCCATCAGCCGAGGAGATGCTGGTGACCTTCTCCAAAGCCACCAATCCCCACCCCGCGGCTCCCAGCACAGCCCAGGGCCGGACACCCCTCTGGGCCATGTGTTCAAGCAAAACTAAGGAGCAACAGGAGAGGAAATACCCAGTGCGGCCCTGCCTGGTGGTCCATCATCAGAAGCAGGTCAGCCCCACGCAGACAAAGACGCGGTGCTGGCCTCCAGCCAGGAAGAAGCAGCACCTCCAAGAGGGCGGCCCCTCAGCCCTGCAGCCAAGGTCAGGCTCACTGCTGCTCTGGGCCTAGCCGAGCACAGTGGGTGGAGAGAGAGGTGTTCAGCACGCAGCCTCCAGAGCCGGGATGCCCTGCCCACGCCACCAACGCAGGCAGCACATCTGCAATTTGCTAATTTTTCCTTTTTCCACGAGACAAAATAAAGCCTTAAAAACATGAGCCCCTGGTGCTAGAACCCGTATAAGCTCCTCGAGCATTGAAAGGATGATGGACTTACCAGCATTTCACAGCTCAAGCAGAGCCAGAGAGCAGACACACACGCTCGCACACGCGCACACACGTTGCCCCACCTCACGCTCCCACGTTCAGACAGATGCATGAACACACACGCTAACTCACCTCTGCATGTGCAACACACACATATGTACACATCGGCATACGAGTGCTCACGCGCCTACATGTACACCACTCACATGTGTACACACGCACACACCCTCTCACAGGTGCTCGGATTCACAATTCACACGCAAACACATGCCTACACTTACACATTCACACAGAAGTGCACACACTCGAACACACACACACACACACACACACAGGGAGGCTGAAACCAGGGAGTTTCAGCTCCTGGCAGTGGAAGAAGGATGGGAGCCCACTCATCCATTTCTGGACTCCAGTCCAGGCCTCTCCTCTAGACCACAGAAGCATGAGGGATAAGGAACTCGTTGACCTCTTATCCATTTGTTGCATGTACCGAGCGCCTGTCGTGTGCGGGTCCCTGAGATCGGCACTGAGCACGCAAAGTGACAACAGGAGCAGGATGCCTGCCCTCGTGCCACTTACCTCCTGGTAGAGGATGCAGACATTGCTGAGCAGTCGTGTAAAGACAACATCCAGGAAATCGTTTTCCTAACAGAAGGGCCAGACTCAACCGGTAAAGGCCTTTTGCTTTTCGACTTTGCCCCTCTTCCCGCCTGGGCTATGGCTGTAACATCACCTGAAGCCAGAAAGAAGAAAGATACATACTAAGGATGGGGGAGCAGAAAGACAGAAGGAGCTGGTCTCACCCGAGACTTGTCATTACATGAAGACAAACACCCTGCATGGTTAAGCTGCTGTACTCAGCTGCCTGCCTCATGCAGCCAAAGCAGCCTCTGAAGGACACGTGGTAAGCTAACATGATCACATAGAAGGCATTCATTGATTCCACCTGCGGTCCTATTAACAGAGCCAGAGAACAAAATTCCAAATCCAGCATAAGTGTCCGTTCACTAAGGAAAGAATTGCCCCCATCAAGATGGAAGGGTCCAGCGGAATCCACCTGCTACCAAACAGATAACGGCCTCCTGGAGACACGATACCAGCTGAGGGGAGAGAATGTAAAGAACGTAACGATAACAAAGAAAATCCTAGAGAAACACACAAGATCCAAGAAGCTGAGACTATCTCCAGGAGCAGGAATCACGCTATAGGCGAATCAAGGTGTCAACACAGCCAGTGGATTAATTCTACTCTGGCGTCGCTGTGCTCAAGAGCAGAGCTCCACACAAAGCTTAGATCCTGTGCATATTCTTGGCTGCACTTGTCCATTACAAACATCTCTAGCATATTCTCATACCTGAGTCCCAAGAAACTGCTTTCTGTAAAACTGATTAGAGCCACTCTGTATTCCAGCCAGAAAAGAGAGATGCGCCCTGCATCAATATCACGCACTGACTCAGCCCCAGGGCTTCCAATTCCCTGAGCCTCCACATCCAAAATTACGAATTCCTTCTTGAGGAAATCTCATTAGCACTGCTGTCTGGCTCTAATAAATCAGCCACCATGGCTGTGGGCCAGGATCACATATCACAGACAGAGAGTAGACATTATGACTGGAGAGAGTGATGGACACAGAACCTGCACTGTTGGGGGTTGGGGAACAAACACATAGAAAGTTAGAAAGTTCAGCCTTAGACACCTTCTTACAACTAACGATTGGTATTTCTTCATGGTATTTCCCATTACTTCCCTAAGGGCCTTGAATCACAGTCTTCACAACTTTTTCTTGTTCTCATGTTTCCTAAAAACCTTGGTGAGCCATCACCCTGATCAGTTTGGAAGGGGGCAGAATAAATAACAGTAGGGAAGAGAGCCCCTTCTTGAAGCCCTTTGCCCTGGGGAGAGACAAGTAAAGAGGCAACATCACTGTGATGAGGATACCAAAGCTCTCAGCCAGGATGCCGGGGGAGCATGGAGAGACACACCTAAGCAAGCCTCAGACAGGAGGCTTCCCAAAGGAGGCCAGGGCTAGCCTGTGGTCCAGGGAGCACAAGGAGAGTCACACAGCAGAGGGATGCATGAAGTGTGCTTTGGGTGGTGGGACTGTATCAGTTATCTATTGCCGTGTAACAAATTATCCCAAAACTTAGCAACTTAAGGTCACAAACATTTATTATCTTTCAGTTTTTATGAGTCAGGAATCCAGGTGAAGCTTAGCTGAGTCCCCTCCATCGGGGTCTCTCACATGCTGCGGTCCTCTCAAGGCTCAACTGGAGAAGGATTTCCCCACCCACGTGATCGCTGACAGGATTCATTTCCTCCTGGGCTGTCGATCAGAGGCTGCACTCCATGGTAGCTGTTTTCCTCAAAGCAAGAGATAAGAAAAGCCACAGAGAGCAAGATGAAAGTCATTCTCTTGGGAATCCAGTCTTCCTGCAAGTGGTCAGCCCAGGAGGAAAGGGGAATAGATTGTGAGCAGCTGCACTGCTAGCCCTCAGGTTGAAAAAGCAAGAAGAGCCCACTCACCCTGGAAAATGACCAAGATAGACTGTGAATCTAGAGACAAGAACTGCAATTATGAAGAATGTGGTATGGACAAATATATATTTATTATTCATCAAACTCTAAGCTATATTACTGAATTAGAACACTTAATAAGATGCAGGAGGCATTTCCCAACCTCCAGGATTCCTTATCATGTGCCTTAAATGTTGCTAATACATATCCTGAATTTAGCATATTGAGAATAAAAGTTGAGCTCAATTCTTATCAAACTGATAAAAAAAGTGCAGATACATTTTTATGCAATTCAAAACCAGAGAAAAATCAGCAATTAATATGGAAATAATGTTTGGTTCTACAAAGGTAAAAGACTGGCCAACATGTGTTCTTGAAAAGTACGCATTCCTAAATGGATGCTTTGTCTATAAAGCTGAATTCATCAATACTTAACATTGGATGTTTTATGTCAAGTATAATCCACTATAGTTTAATCAAATTATTATGGAAACAAAAGACTAGACTATTAAGAATCTTAATATGAAGAAATAAAAGTTATTTCAACCTAATTATTCAAGAACTAACCAAACTTTTCTAGATTATTTTCTCTGTCATTCAGCCTGCCTTTAGCCAGCTTCAATTATTTACCAAAATCACTGTCAAAAGTGGTAGTAAAGAGTAAAACTAGGAATCAAAATTTAATTCAGGCCACTTTAATATAGAGTTGTTCTGTTTATGGAGCTTCAGAAGAAATGGTAAACATAGTGGCTTAAATTTTGTTTATGAAATAAATTACAAATCTTTATTACTCCTAAATCCTGGCTTACACAATTTTCTTTCCAATCCCATTGGAAAAGGAAAATGCTTTTATGCAAAGAAATTGTCCTCATATTTTATTCATTCCCATAAAAAAATGAGACAACTTCAACCCAGAAGACATAAAAAAACAGATAAATACACTTGCAGAAAGCAAAAATAATTCTAAGCAGTAAAAAAAAAAAAAATACAAAGTTATAAAACAAATGAAGAACTAGAAAAAATATTTGCAAATCATTTCACACTTAAGAGCCTACTTTCTTAACACATTATGAGTTCCAATAAATCTTTAAGAAAGAAGTCAGCAGTGCAATAGGAAAAAATGGGCACAGTATATAATAAGAGAGTTTACAGAATAAGAAATGTAAATAGCTCTGAAACATATGAAAAAATTCTCCAATCTATCCTTCCATTTCTCACCACAAACTTGGAACCATCCTGAAGCTTTTCTTTCTCTCCCCCCACCCCCATATCTAATGTGTTAATGCATCCTATTGGCTCTGTCTTCTGAAAAGATCCAGAGTCTTACACACTTCTCACCACCATCACCTTTGCTTGTACTCCTGTGATTTCTAACTGAGCCCTCTGTTTTCTTCCTTGTTCTCTATACCATTCTCCATGGGGCAAGCAAAGTAACCCCTTTTAAATGTAACCCTACATTGGTTTCCCACCTCAGAATCAAAGCCAAAGTCCAGTGGTTCCAAGGCCCAAGCATCTGGTCCCCTACAACATCTCTTTCCTGTCACACTGCCCCCTGCTACTCCCACTCCAGCAATCCTGGCCTTCTTGCTGCCTTTCTAAAGATGGCAGCAATATGTTGCCTGTGATGGTTAACTTTGTCTGTCAAATTGGCTGGACCACAGTACCCAGATATTTGCCCAGACACCAGTTTAGATGTTGCCATGAACATTGCCATGAATGCCATGACATTAACATTTAAATCAGTGGACTTTAAGTAAAGCAGATTAACCTCCATAATGGGGGTGGGCCTCATCTAATCAGTTGAAGACCTCAAGAAAATAAAGACTGAGATCTCCCGAGGAAGAGGGAATTGTGCCTGTAGACTGCTTTCAGACTTGAGCTGAAACATCAACTCTTTCCTGGATCTTCAGGCTGCCAGACTGCCCTGCAAATTTTGGACTTGTTAGACCTCAAAATTGCATGAGCCAATTCCTTAAAATATATCTCTCTCCCCACTTCTTACCCTATATACCCACAGAGCCATAGATATAGAGATAGATATAAGATATAGGTAGGTATATAGATAAATAGGTAGATAGGTAGATCTACATATGTATTGATCTATAGATGATAGATAGATAGATCCTATTTGTTCTGTTTCTCTGGAGAAAACTTACTAAGGCATTGCCCAGTAATATGACCTCATTTATCCCATGAAGAGGTGGTGTTCATGCCCCTCCTCTGGGTGTGTGTCTATTTTGATCAACAGACTATGAATTTTGAGATTAGGTCATAAAAAGCCCTTCAGCTTCCACTTGGTGCTCTTGGAACCTTTGCTCTCAGAATGCTCTCCTTCAGAAACTGCTCACTAAGCCGGAAGAAGGCCAAGTGTCACGGAGGGGCCACATGTAGGTACTCTGCTTGACAGTCCCAGCTGAGCCCAGCCATCTGATCATTGCAGTCCAGGCGCCAACATGTGAGGAATGAGGCCTCTGGATGATCTCAGCTTCTGAGTTCAAGTTAGCCCAGCTATTCAAGTCTTCCCAGTGGAGGCCCCAGCACCAAGAGGCAAGAGGAACATCCCCATCAGCCGTCCAAATTCCTGACCCACAGAATCCACAACATAACAAAGTGATTTGCTCCTAGGTTTGGGTTGGTTATTCAGCAACTGATGAGCAGCATGGCTGCCAAGCACAGCTCCAAACTCCTATGCCTGCCATGCCATCTTCTTGGCTATCCTCCCTGGAATCCCACGTGCCTCTCTCCCTCACCCCCATCAGGGCTTTGCACTAATGTCAGCTACTCAGTGAGGCTTCCTTTACCCCCATTTAAAACTACAACCCTCCAGCCCACACACTTTAGCTCCCTTCCTTGATTTCTTTGACGTACAGAATTTATTACCATCTTATATTTTCCTTTGCCTATCTCCTCTGACTAAAATGTCCACTCCTTGAGAATAGGGTATTTGGGGTTCACTCTGTTCCAAGGTGCATTACTAGTGCATAGCATGGTGCTTGCCCACAGTAGGTGCTCAACAAATACTGGCAGAGTGAATAAACAAATGAGAGCCATAAACTAAAAGTTGGGGGACATAGTCAATACAATTTTGTACCTATTAGATTCACAAAAATCTAACCTTTTGTTAGTACACTGTGCTGGTGAACATGGGAGGAAACAGGCACTGTCATACTTTGTTGCTGAAGAATAATCTGGTGCAATCTCTTCAGACAAAGATTTGGCAATAGGATCCAAAATTTGAGGTGCACATCAAATTTGACTCAGCAGACTCATTTCTAGAATATATCCTACAGAAACACTCATACTCATGTGAGATTGTGTATCTACATGGATATTGATGACAACACTTGCTTGTATGAACAAAAACCAAATGTTCTTCAGTATGTAACTGTTAAATAAATGTTGGTTCACTCCTGCTAAGAGACTAAGAGAGATATAAAAGAGAATGTGGCAGTTCCATAAAAATTAAATAGAACTTAGGTAGAAGAAGCTCCTAGATATATTGTCAGAGATTAAAGCAAAGTTCAAAACAGTATGTGTATTAAGTCACCAGTTTAGTTATGAGAGGTTGAATATCTCCTGAAGGATAGAAAAGAATTGAAAAACAGGCATGTTGTGCCACATACATTCAGTATCAGCTGAAAGAAAACATGCATCTATTTTTTAAAACAAGATAAAAATTTGAGAATCTGAAAGCTTGAGAATATATATATATGTATATATATGTGTATATATACATATATATATATATACATAAAACTGAATCATTTTGCTGTACACCTGAAACTAACACAACATTGTAAATCAGCTATATTTCAATTAAAAAAAAAACTTGAAATATTTTCTCTCCAATCTTTTCTGCAAAGAGCAATCATGGGTTCTTCCTTCCCCTCTGCTTGTTTCAGGGACAGACAGGTAACACATCTTGTGGATAAAGAAGGGAGACTCCTTTGGCCATTTCTCCAGAGAAAGGCACCTGAGGAACTGTCCATAAGTACTCACAGCCATCCCTACCAACTCCAAGGACTCAGTCAAACAAAAAATAAGCAATAAACGCTTCAGTAAAACTTGCAGCAGATGTAGCTGACAAGACTGCAGGAAAGCTTCTCAATATAAAAAATTATGGGATAAACTGCGGCTTATCTTTGCACATCATGATGACATGTGGGTCATCTCACCTACAGATGGGTGCTTTAAATAAAGTAAACGTGCAGGAAGAAGGCTGAACCAGAGTATATTTTCATTAATAATCCCTTTGGGGTTTTCTTCATCAAGACTGTTAGATGAAGAAACACTTAAAACACATTACATTCAAGACTTTTTTAATCGACCAAGTTGAATAACAGTACTTAAGAGCAAAGAAACAAGCTATGTTAAAAAAGAAACACGCTATGTTAAAAAAAAAAAAACATGATATGTTACTTAGTAACAAACTATTATATGTCTCTCTCTTTCTCAGAAACCTTTCCAGGGTTAAGACAGTTAATGAGGATTATTCATGAAACTGGTTTTAATCAACATCTAAACTGCACTTTTAGTCAAAAGAAAAAAAAAAATCTACACTGAAGAATTTGCAAAAATGTCATCTTTAAGCACGGAGTCCCACTGCATTCAGCATTTACTGAGCACACACCACCTAAAAGATACTGTACCATGGACACCCCTTGTCTTTAAGCAGGTCTTAGGAGCAAAATCCCATCCCCAGCACAAGCTCAAGGATGCAGGACAAAGAAGAAGAGAACACAGGAGACAAGACTTCGTGGAGGTGGCAGTGTTTGACCTGTGCCCTGAAGGATGAATGATGAGAAAATAAATACTCTCCCAGCAGGGGAGCAAATCCGATGTGGGCAGCATGGCTGACATGCCTAACTTCTAACCTCCAAGAACAGAGAACAGAAAATACTGTTCGGACTGTAGAGGGTTGAATTGTATCCCACAAAAAGATATGTCCAAGTCCTAAACCCCAACACTTATGAATGGGACCTTATTTGGAAATACAGTCTTTGCAAATGTAATGAAGTGAAGGATAATCTCCGGATGAGATCATCCTGGATTTAGGGTGAGTCCTAAATCCAGGGAACAGTGTCCTTATAAAAGAAAGGAGAGGGAGGTTCCACACACAGAGACACGGGGGATCGAGGGGAGGGTGTGAAGACTGAGGCAGAGGTTGGAGGGATGTGGCCACCAGCCAAGGACCACCGAGGATGGCAGGCAGTGGCCTGAAGCTGGGGGAGACCTGGACCAGACCCTCCCTCAGCGCCTCCAGAAGGAACCAACCCTGCCCACACCTTGATGCTGGACTTCTGGCCTCCAGACAGTGAGAAGGAGAACGAATGAATCTTGTTTCAAGCCACCAAGTTCATGGTAATCTGTTACAGCAGTCCCAGGAGACTGATACACTGCCCTCTTTTCCTGACCCTGGTATCCAGGGCATCACCCAGGGCCTGCATTTGGAAGGTACTCAGGAAAGACTGGCTGAAAAATTGAGTGAAGTGGGAGTCCAAGGCAGACTGGGAGGGACTGCCTTGAACATCTCAGGGACATTCTTTGAGTTTGTTCTGCAAGCTTGGAGGGGAATTAAGGGACTTTTGAGGAAGAACATGACATATTCAACAGGTGGAAGATGTTATGGCAACAACAGTGGGAGAGCTGGAAAGTAGAGTGTCAGGGCGAGCTGTGGGGAGGAGACAGAGGATTTCTGAACACGGGTACCAGAGCCCCAAGAACTAAGATTGACACTCTGGACCAGGCTGGACTGTGAAGGGAAAGGGGGGGACGTGTCCACTGGGGGTTGCCGGGTTTAGAAGCCTAGCCCAAGTCTGGCAAAACGAGGAAAGGAGCATTTGTGGTTAGAAAGGGATCTTGGACCAGGTTTCTTAGAAACCAGAACCAAGGCCAAGCTGAAGCACCCCTGGATCCTGGGTCGGGGGAGTTGCAGACCCAGCCCCCGGGTGACGAGAGTGAGAAAAGGAAGAGAGGCCGGGAGAGGAGGGAAGCCCACCCAAGACGGTGCAGGATGGTGCTGGCCCTGGTGTTCCGCAGAGGGAGAGCCACCTGGGGCCTCGGTGGACAGACTGGGCAGAGTGGTGGTCTCAGCGCAGCCCCCCGGAGCTGGAGCCGGAAGGAGAGGAAGCGTCCGCAGGCCCCTCCTCTCTCCTGCCTGTCACGGTCAGGTGCATCCCAGGGAACGCTGGCTCCCTTTGTTCTAGGATGTGCCGCTGGTCCCCTACAGCCAGCTGTGCGGACACCAGATCCCTCCTCCAGGGTGCTTCCAGGGTGCAGGGCTGGCTCAGAGTCAGGACGTGAGGGACGGAGCCGAGGCAGGGGCAGCGCCAGCAGAAGAGCCGCAGTCCTTGGTGGCAACCGTGGGGGTGGCAGCAGCCCGGGCGCTCCTGAGCATGGATCTGGGCAGGACACAGGGCGCCAGCAGATGTGAAGAGGTGACTGATACAGAATAATGTGATGCTGACGAGTGCCACTCATCTGTACAATGTTTAAATCTTTGTGGCTCCGTGGATAACTCGTTTATTAATTTGTCTGATCAATAGATTTCTAACATAAGCAAATTTAATCCCTGGATTAAAAAAGCCAAAACTGTCTCAAACCCAGTGATAGAATTGTGCAGTGATTTTTATTTATTTAGCATATATTGCATAGCATCAACTATAGGCCTGACTCCCTCCTATTAACTCATTTAACAACCTGCATAACAACGTCTTGGGGCAGAAACTATTGTTATTCCCATTTCACAGAGGAGAAACCTGAGGTACAGAGAGGCTGCATGACAGGCCTGCAGGGCTCCACCCTGACTGCAAAGCCCATCGCTTCACTCTGCTGCCTCTTTGTTTATTGTGAACTTTGTGCTTATGGGGTATTTTTATCTTACAAGCTTTCCGTGGGAGAAAGAAGATTAAAATGCGCACTGCATGGTGAGTCTCACGTCCCACCTGACACAAAGGCTGTCTGTTTCAATGTTCCACCTCTTTCTTTTCACCAGGAGCTCAACCAAGAGCAGAGAGTTTGTTTAGCCTCAGACCTTTAAGAGCTCAAGATTAATTAGGCAAACAGCGGGCTTCCTGGCATTGCCTGTGAATTCAGCTTCCCAACCAGTCTTCAGGCTGAACCTGAACAAATGTCACAAAGGTGTCTTGGAGAAGTCCAGAGCACTCCTGTGTCAGGAGTATTACGGTCAAGACGTCAGATCACGTGGTCAGTGTCAGCTCTGCCACCTACCAGCCTGCGCCCTGGACAGGGCACTTAACCTGCCCTTGGTCACGTGCCTTGGTTCCCTTGTCTGCAAAAGGGAGTGAAAAGTGCACCAAATGGGTGAAAACATACAAAATGCTCAGAAGAGTGCTTAGGACATAGTTGGCCCATGGAGAAGCATTTAATGAGTTAACAGCATTATTATAGGAGCCTCGCTGTAGGTCAGGCAATCTGGGCAGGCTCTGGGGGTCAGCTGCGCACTGTCATCCGAACCCTGACACCTGAAGTTACCTGTGATTCCTTCTCCTGCCCACTGCGTGTTACCTCTTCGTACCGACACTATTCATCAGGTCATGCAGCCACAGCTCACCCCAACAAGAACTTGGGTTCTGCCGTTCCAGAATTTCTTTCTTGATGGCCAGTGTGAGTTGGAGGACAGGCAGATGAGAAAGTCCAAAGAGGAGAGGGTGCTTGTCGCCCCATCATCATTCAGCCACCACCATCTCTGTGACCAGGATGCCAACTGGAACTCCCCGTTGCTTTCTTGGGGTTCCAATGCCAGTAAAGTGATGGGTTCATCTCTCCTAAGTGGTGTCCCTGGTGGCACAGTGGTTGGGAATCCACCTGCCAATACAGGGGACACGGGTTCGAGCCCTGGTCCGGGAGGATACCACGTGCCACGGAGCAACTAAGCCCGTGTGCAGGTGACTACACCTCCTGAGGCCCTTTGACTCTTGACCAGGTCGGGGGGTCTTATCAGCTTCTTAACACAAACAGAACACAAGCCCCAAAAGACCAAATGCTGGAGCCAGCACTGCCTGGAACCCTCTCACTACCGCAGTTGTCCTGCTAACAGTTGCTGCTCGCCTGGGGATGATTCATCCTGCTGTCAGCAGCAGTTTCTACCAGCTGGCATATTGACAAACTAATAAAACAGATCACCTAAGTGGAAAGAGCTGGCACTCCCTTCGATGTACTTAGGCTGACGTAGTGTGATCGGGCCATGCACAGACTCTGCTCAGAAAAGAGAGAAACTACACAAAATTAAATATCTGTTGTTAAAGATGGAATTTCTGAGAAAAGATGAAGCATTTAATGGCCTGTACTCCCTCTGGTCTAAGCAAAACATCATAGATCTTAAGACATTTGAGGATTTTGTGGAAATTTCTTTTCTCAAACATTAGAAAGACTAAGGGCATTCGTTGGCTGGTTGTTTCAAGAGAACTTCAGGCAAAAAAAAAAAAAAAAAAAAAAAAATGGGAGCATAGACCAAAAATCAGGAGAGGGGAGTCTGGGAGGGTCTGCCAGAGTTAGAATGAGGGGTGGCCCTCTGGGCTGGGGTGGGGAGCAAAAAAGAAAACAATATCACTGGGGTCTTATCCCTTTGCAACCTTGAAGAACAATAATGTGAGGAAATAAAGGGAAGAAAGTACTATTCTTAAAAGCTGCCTGAATCTTTTCCTGTCATTTTAAGGAAGCAACAGAATTTATCTTTGGGAGAAACACCGGGCCATTTGTTGGGTATAGGGTTGAGGTGGGGGGAATCGCTGTATTTGTTTACTTAGGTCAGGAAAACTTCTGCTTTTGTAATTGCTATAGGCTGAATGTTTGTGTCCCCTAAAATTCATGTGTTGAAGCCTAATCCCCAGTGTGATGGTGATTGGAGGTGGAGCCTTTGGGAGTTGATTGGGTCATGAGGATGGAGCCCCCATGAATGGGACTAGTGCCCTTAAAGGAACAGACACAAAAGAGATGAGCTCCCTCTCTCTCTCCCTCTCCGCCATGTGAGGGCACAATGAAAAGACGGCCATCTGCAAACCAGGAAGCAGCCCTCCCCAGACACTTGCTCTGCCAGAGCCTTTATCTTGGACTTTGCAGCCTCCAGAATTGTGAGAAACAGGTGTTTGCTGCTTAAGCTCCCCTCGGCCCCAGCAGTCTCTTCTGTTCTAGCAGCCCTAACTGACGAAGACAGTAATGGTCAAGCCCAGATCTCGTTCTGGAAGGGGGAGGCATAGGCAACAAGTTATTTAATATAAAAATGGGCACAGAACATGTCTGAGGACTTGGTTTGATGTTAAAGACTTCAGTTCTCTCTCTATTTTTGTCTGGGGCAAGGAAGATAGGATGCTGTCTCTGAGAGGAAACACCTTGTCATGGGCGCCCCCATCTGTGGCTGGTTGGTGGCTGCAAAATGCCAGCAGCAGAAGTGGGATGAACAGATCACTAGTGGAGACCCTGTGATGGAGTTTAACATACAGCCTGAGGAACAGTGTATTGGAAAGCCAAGGCTAGGAATTCAGTGTTACAGCTCTACGCCCTCCCCACGGCTTCAGCTGAGTTTGTTATTGCTGCACCTGTGCTTGCATCTGTGAGAATTCGGGGACAATTTGCACGAGAATTCGGGGACAATTTGCACGGGCCAAGTTTCCACTGCAGAGAATGGAATCCTCTCTAGCAAGTTTGTTAACTTCCTGAGGCTTCCATAAAAACCACCACTAACTGATGTGGCTTGTGAGGCTTAAAGCAACAGAAATCTCTGCCTTTGCCTTCACAGGGCTCCTCCTCTGTGCCTGTGTCTCCCCCTCTTTTTATAAGGACACTCTCATTGGATTTAGGGTCCACCAAGATAATCCAGGATGATCTTCTCATATCAAAAGCCTTAAGTTAACTACATCTGAACTTATTTCCAAATAGTCACATTCACAAGCTCTCCACAGACACATCTTTCCGGAAGGGGCTGGGAGCACCGTTCAACCCACCATACTTGTTAAGCAAAACGGGAATTTTTATAAATTATTAAATGCACGCAGAACCACTGGGGAGAATAAAGAATCAGATTCCAGGATGAGTTTCCAGGAAAAACAAAGCCTCAGGGAACCTGGTCACCAGGAAAGCTCCGCCCTCCATAATGGGGAAGCTGCAGGGCGGGGAGGCTTGCATGGCAGCTGTCAGCTCCACCACTTCTGCCAGGGGCCACACCAGTACAATGGAGGCCGCACCCTGCTGCTCCCCAGCATGAGGGCTTCTGAGCTCAAAGGCTGACCAGGCAGAACCTGAGTTACGTGAGATCCCAGGGGCGAGGAGTTGAGGGAACACAGCTAGCTTTCCAGCCTCAGCATCCTGGAAGGTGCTGGAAAGCAGGGGAGATACGCACCCCAGGACCCGCCCACCACATCTGTGTCTGCACCTGACTCACATGGCCCGTGGGAGCACAGCAGAGCATGGGGTGGCAGTGAGATCATGACCAGCAGCAGCCAGGCAGGGGTTCTGAAATGTGAAAGTCAGCCATCCTCAAGCTTTGGGGTGCAGAAGGTCTCCCAGTGGCTGGCTGAAATCGCAGGGCACTGCTGGTGGGAATAGCGATGATGTGCCGAGTGAAGGACCATGATGGAGGGCAAGGTCAGCAAAGAGGCCAAGCTCTGGGGCTCCCACCTGTCACCTCCCTGTGCCCCACTCTGCCCTCCTTCCTCCTCTGCCCCTGCCCCTCGAATGGGCACCCGAGGGTTCACTTCCATGCGGGAAAAGGTGCAACAGGGAAGAGGACACCGGGAGCTCTGCCCAAGAGGATAGGGAAGGGGCAGCTCTGCAGAAAGAAAGGCTCTGCTCCTTTGGGGCAACTCTGAATTCAAGGCAAACCGGCACCAGGAAAAGCTCATCACCGCCTCTGCTGCAGGATTTCAGTGTCTGAGTTAAGATGGAGACAAACCAGAAGTAGCCCCCTCTGTGACTCACTTTCTTGACTCTAAATTATAGTTTATTGGGTTGGCCAAAAAAGTCCATTCAGTGTAAGATGCTACAGAAAACCCAAACAAACTTTTTGGCCAACCCAATACTTCCAAACCAGGCTCCAGCTGCTAAGAAAGTATGTAAGTATGAGAAAAAGTATGCTCCTAAAATTCTCAATGCGCCATGGGAGTCCCTCAGAATAGAGCAGACCGTCCCTTCTCAATGGCTCTGCTGTCCCCGCTGAGGGCCTGGGGTCACAGACCCCAGCGGAGCTTCTAAGGGGACCTCAGCCTCCGTCTCACCTTGTCTTCCCCAGAGGCAGGGAGAGCGAATAAGGAGAAGGGAAGGAGAGTGTCGGGGTCTGGGAGCTCACATTTGACACTTTGCAGGGTAACCTGAAGGCTGGAACATCAAGGATGATACAAAAAGAATTCATACAATGTATGCACAGCCTAGAGAAAGAAATATTTTTGGACCCCAAATGGACATTATGACACTCAGTGGAAATGAAGAATATTCCCTTTCTTAAGTGAACTGATTTATTCCAAGATATGTAAATACAGGTCTTATGGACTATTTTAAACAAGCTATGAGATTTTTAAACAAATATTCAGAGATCTGTTTCATAGCTTCTGGATTTTAATTTCTAAAGCATGAGTGATTATAAAAATGGAAATATCCTTATATTCGTGTTCTGCTCCAGGAAATCCCAAATAAGTGGGCTTATTATTAAAAGATAATCTTGCCTCCCATGTTCATCATCAGTAAAAATTCAAATCTTCTTTATTCATCACTTGAGTTTCCTAAAACTGTCATTTCCATTAAAGCACTGAGGAAAAAAGAATAAGAATGTTTGGTATGTTACTCCTTCAATTGCTTGGCATTTTCCTACCCAGAATGAATCTTCTCTCCAGCCTTTTCCATTCCCATTTGCATTAGTTCACTAGGGCTGCTGTAACAAGGTACCACAAACCGCATGTTTCATAACAGAATTGTATTCTCTCACAGTTCTGGAGGCCAGAAGTATGAGATTAAGGTATCAGCAGGGTTGGTTCCTTCTGAGACTTGAGGGAGAACTGTTCCATGCCTCTCGCCTACCTCCTGGTAGTTTGTTGGTGTCTCCATCTGCTCAGGCTGCCATATGAAAAAACCACAGAATGGGTATCTTAAACTACAGACGTTTATTTTCTCACAGATCTGGAGGCTAGAAGTCCATGATCGAGGTGTCGGCGGATTCTGGCTTCCAGACCACTGTCTTTTCTCTGTGTCTTCACGGGGCGGAGAGGGAGAGCCCTGGAGTCTCTCCTCGTTTTCACCAGGACCACAGTCTTATCAGATTAAAGCCACACACTATGACATCATTTAACCTTTGTTACCTCCCTATAGACCTCCATCTCCAAATACAGTCACATGGGGGGTTAGGGCTTCAATATATGGATTTGAGGGAGACACAACTCATCCAAGACAACTGGCAATCTTTGGCCTTCTTTGCCTTGTGTAAGTTCACCCTGATCTCTGCCTTCATGTTCACATGACATTCTCCCTCTGTGTCTGTGTCCAAACTTCCCACCTTTTATAAGGACACCAGCCACGTTGGATGAAAACCCATCCTAACGACCTCATTGTTACGTGATCATCTGCAAAGGCCCTATTTCCAAATAAGGTCACATTTTGATGTACTGGGGATTAGGACTGAATTCTGGGGGAAACAATTCAACACAGGACACTATGACCTTGAGACTGGCCCACTCTCTGTGCTTCTCTTCTGTCCTCACGACCTCAGCCCTCCTACTGCCCAACTGCTGCCTAAAATTCCACTTTGCACATGGGATTCTTACTCAGGAAACTTGCTTCATTCTTAGAACATTAAGAATGAGCCAACTCCCTCAGCTCTGGCATCTAGGTCCCCTCTGGGGACCTTGCTGCTGCTCCAGGGGGGCTGGAGTCTGCAGAGATGCCACAGGCTGAGTCCTCCCATCACCCTGGCTTCTTCCCGTGGCCTTTCTACCCGACGTCTGCGTGTGGAGCTCAGCCTGGGCACAGCGCTCACTTCCCCAGCTTCAGGAGGCTCATTGCTGGGGTCGTGTGGGCTATCACGTTGGGAGAACAGACAGCAAATTGGCCCTGGAGTTGGGAGTGGGATTAGATGTTCACATTCCAGCCCCACTTACTTCCGGCTGTGGTCTCCCTGTGGTGGTGGCATCTCTCTAAGCCTCAGTCTCCAGCTGTGCAAACCATCCCTGCTCTCACCCACGTGCAGTGACGCACGTGAAGTTCAGAACGGTAAGTGCACTGTGAGCCGCTCTCGCCTCCCACACACTCCCTGAGCATTCCTCTCCCGTCGGCCATCACCTCGGAGACTCTCCCAGCTGCCTGACCCCTCCTCACCATCAGGGTCCACGCCTCAGGGAGGCCTTCCTCGACAACCCAGCTGACTACCTCCTCCCCCATCACTCCTTTTCCCACTATACTCGCCATTTTCCTTCTTCGCATCTGAGATCATAGCATTTACTCCCTTTTGTTTGTGGTCTGTCTCCCCAATGAAGCTTCAGGCTTCGTGAGACTTGGCTCCTTATCTGTGTCCCTCACCACCGCACGCCCAGCACCCAGCAGAGTTCAGGGCAGGATAAGTGAATGCATGAACCCAGGTGCACACTTGTTCCGAGACAGGCCGACCCGGACTTTCCGCGACTCAAGATCCAGTTATCCTGCCTTCCCCTGAACTTCTGACACTCAGCCTTCACATTTTGCGTGTGGCTGTCTTTCCAGCTAGACTGTAAGCTGGTGAGCTGACTGAGGTTTAGACGTGTCTGAATCTCGATTGCTCAGCTCAGCAGGTTGGGCCCCGTGAAGCTCAGGTAAGAGCTGTGGGAATGATGCTGCCACATGGCTTCCCTGTTCCTGGGACCTCCATGGGGTGCCCTCCCTGACTCTAGAGGTAAGTGGACATCAGCGCATGCTGCCCTCATTGCAGGGGTGCCCGCCTTAGAAGGCAGGGAGTGCGAACTGCATTGGGGCTCCCAGGCCCCCCAGTGAGATCACTTTGGGCCCTGAAGAGAGAGGGAGACCCTGACCCCAGCTACAGTCCTCTGCCTGACACCCCTGATGCCCACCACCTCCCTACGAAATGCATTTCTCCCTGTTAGTCTCCTTATTCACTCTACACTGTTCATGCCATCACTATCCTTCCCCATCTGGTGGTCTCCCCACCCAGGCATCCCCAGCCTAACCTTAATCCCACTTCATGGGCCTCTTCCCTCCAGGTCTGGCTTAAGACCCGCCTTCTACAAGAATCTCACACACACTGCCTTTCGCCTGTGGCAGTGTCCTGGCGGCCTCGCATGCACCACAATCGATGGCCTGCGATGTGTCTGCATGTCTCCTCTCCCGGCAGGGCCGCAAACCCCAGCGATCTGTGCCCTCCTCACCAGGCTGTGCAAACATACCAAGAATGCCAACCACAGAGCCGGCTGGCTTCCTGCTCCATTCCCGGGTTTCCTGGATAATTGCATCTGCTCGCCCAGTCATTTCTGTCTGCTGAGTAATTCTCAGCAGCTGTGAGTCACCGCTCAAGGAGCCTCTGAGTTCCGCAGCCTGAAGTGTGCAGCTCCGTGATGAATATGGAAAAGGCTCAGCCTCAGGCCTCATGAGCAGTAGAAGAGAGAGACTTCCCACTGCATGTTCAGAGATGAATTAGCACTTAAAGGGCTATGAATCTAGCCTCCACTAATGTATTCCATGGTCCTGTTCTGACCCCATCATTACCTCAGGGGCTCTGTAATTTATGTTCTGTGGCAGATTGCAAACCTTCCCTTGACCTTTGGGTAAATCAGAGAACCTTACAACTCCCTTCAGAGAATAAAGGAGAATGCAGTTGAAAGTTTTTTGCAGGAAGGCCTGAAAACCAGAAAGCTCCTGAATTAAACATAATGGAGAAACAATTCAGCCCTCTATCCCCCTTTCCCTCAAGAACAAAATCTTTCCAAAGGAAAAACAAGAGGCCGGTATGATTTGAAGAAAATCATTTCCTAATTGGCTTTGATGGAAAATAAAGAGAGACGACCCTGCAAACACACTCATGTTTATTTTACTTCGAGACAATGCCACTGAGGAAGACGGCCATGGCGTACCTGGATGGAAGATTTACCTGGATCTAAGCATCTCCTGACTGCAAGTATCTTGGAAGCCACATAACAGGAGGTCTTTTCTTTTTTCTTCATGATTCAAAAGTATGTAGTCAAGTGTTCACTCTCTCTTCTCTCTCTCCCTCTTCCTCTCTGCCAAGTTCTGCCTTAAACTTTCTGTTTCTCTCGCCTCCACTACTGCTTGCCTCTGCTTTCTCTTGCCCTCTGATTCCCTTCTTACTATTCCTGTAGCCAGGACCAGCCAGCTCCTTATTCAAAATGTCCTGAGAATTTCAAGCCAGCGGCAGCAGAGAATAAACTGAGCCTGGGCCCTCTGCATGAGGCGCCCTGTGTGACAGCACAAGTCACAGGCCCTGGAGTCCTGCCCTGCCTGTAGCTTCTACTTGTAGCATCCATGGTCTCCATTGCTAGACTTCTGCCCCTTCTCTCCGGCTCCCTGCTGCTGACCAAGTCCTGGCAAGATTTGAAAGAGAAATGTTGCTCATCAGCAGGACATGACTCCCTTCTCCCTTCCAACGAGGTCCTTGAGGGTCCAGAATCCATATAATTGCTCCCCTGAGGAGAACAGATTTTTTCCCATGACACCTTCTTAAGGACAAAAAAAGTTCATGTTCATATTACTGTGTCTGTGGTTCATTGTGCTTTTAAACCTACCTTAGCTTTTCAACATCCAATTCTATCCTATCTCAATAAAAACAAACCATTCGCTAAATGGAAAGTGAGAAGTAGGCCCCATGAGTGTAGATATTTTGCCAAAACCTGCAGTTGGAGTTGCGTCCACGCCTCTCTGTTTGTCACACTCAGTCTTAGGACAGGTGGAATCTTGCCTCCTGACAAGCTCCCTTCCCAGCCCATCCTGAGATCCAAAAGCTGTGTTTTAAAGATGACTTTCTCAACCATAATTCAAAAAGATTCATGTACCACAATGTTCACTGCAGCACTATTTACAATAGCCAGGATATGGAAGCAACCTAAGTGTCCATTGACAGATGAATGGATAAAGAAGATGCGGCACATATATACAATGGAATATTAGCCATAAAAAGAAACAAAATTGAGTTATTTATAGGAGGTGGATGGACTTAGAGTCTTTTGTACAGAGTGAAGTAAGTCAGAAAGAGAAAACCAAATACCGTATGCTAACACATATGTATGGAATCTAAAAAAAAAAAAAGGTTCTGAAGAACCTAGGGGCAGGACAGGAATAAGTACGCCGAAGTAGAGAATGGACTTGAGGACACGGGGAGGGGGAAGGGTAAGCTGGGACAAAGTGAGAGAGTGGCATGGACATATATACACTACCAAGCGTAAAATAGATAGCTAGTGGGAAGCAGCTGCATAGCACAGGGAGATCAGCTTGGTGCTTTGTGACCACCTAGAGGGGTGGGATAGGGAGGGTGGGAGGGAGGGAGATGCAAGAGGGAGGAGATGTGGGATATATATATATATATGTATAGCTGATTCACTTTGTTATAAAGAAGAAACTAACACACCATTGTAAAGCAATTATACTCCAATAAAGACGTTAAAAAAAATTTGCTTTTAAAAAGATGATTTTCTCTGTGCGGGGCCTTTTAAATTTCAGTGCTAACACTGTCTTGAAGATAAATGTCTTCAGACTCTGTTCTTGGCAAATTGAACTTTAAATTGAACTTTAAAATCCCCTAAAATAGTTTCATGTCACTTTATTGCCAGAGATAGAAAGAACCCAACCCCCAGGTAAGGCCACCCTTACCCACCCTAAGTGTGGTGGCCTCTGGCCTCTTCCCCATCAATGGGGCTCGAGGAAAGCAGGACTTAGGGGACAATGAGGAAAGGAAGAGAATAGCACAGGACAGCCATGGGACAGGAGCCATTCAAAGCAAGAGTGTGGTGCCCAGTGGTTCCCCATTTGAACATGCAGGCAGGGCTGGTTCAGAGCAAGAATAAAGGGAACGCTGAATCTGAAAGGCAGAGGCTCCTCCCTCAGCCCCTACATCAGAGCGGATGAACACGGTCAGTCAGGGACTAAAAATCCTCAAGGTACCAGCTCCTTTGGGCTCACCGCCACCTAAATGAAACATTTGGACATTTCCTCTGTATCAGAATGACCCGGCACCATATGCCATCTCCTAGGTGGAGCCCACTTTAATTGCCTCTTTGATAGAGTCATGTTCGATGTGTGCCCTTCTGGCCCCTCTCCTCACTAGCCATTCTCCTGTGACAAAACGACCCTGCAAATCCAAAGAAAATGCAAGCGAATTGACACCCGCATCCTGGGCTGTCTATTTGCACGAGAACAGCCAAGAAGTGCTGTTCTCCTCGAATAAGCAGTGAATTAGCAAATGTCTTTCTCCATCATAAACATTTGCTGAAAACAGCCCCTGGGTGATTGCATGAAGGATGCAGAACAGCTATTTTTAACTAACAAATGAGAAATGCAGCACCTATCTTTGGATGACTGCTCAGTCTAGGTGCCCGGAGCTGAGTCTCTGTGAATGGAAGGAAAACGCAGAGGGGAATTTCTTTCCAGCTTGGCCCCCAATGGCAACTGTAACACGCTCAGAGACAGCCAGTTCTGAGGCATGGAGCCATGGTCACTTGTCTCCTTGTTCCACGAGGTCATCAGTTGAGGTGGCAGTGCCACTGAAGGACCCTCCCCCTCACCTATTTTGTCCCCAGGTGACCTGGAGAAGGGAATGTATATGTTGGGAGAACACTGCGTGGAGACACCCAGGGTATCAACAGAAGGGACCCTGCAGGGGAGAAGCGGGAGGGCTGGGAGACCAGACTTCCTGGAAGGAAACTGACAATGAGTCCAGTGTGACGAGAAACTAGACCTTTAAAATGCTTTAAAATAATCATCTGACATTACTTTAAAAATAAAAATAGACGGCATTGCTCGTGCTGAAAATAATGACAACCATGAGCCCCCAGAGGAAACCTCCACATCAGAAGTTGTCCAAAAAGCACCATTAATATACACTTTATAGCAGCAAATGCCTGATTTCCTCCTTCTGGCTGAGTGAAGCCTCTCTCCGGTGCAGAGGAAGCTTCGGGTCCTGGCTTTTTAGCATCTTCACTAAACGAGATCAAGAACAGAAGGAACTAAGATCTAGGGTAAAAGCAATATTTTCCAGCCTGACTCTCCGGCTTAGCTTCTCAAACTATTAAGACAACTTGAACGGCATATGCTATGTGAGCTGCTAACTGGAGACCTGAAGAACAATGTCATCTGAGCAGTACACTCCTGGAATGTGGCAGGATGATTCTCCCTGGGCCTCTGGCATTTCTACACGTGCTGACCACCTTTCTGGGTCAGCTGTCTGTTCTGCTCAGTGAACGGCTTTGGAGGATGGAGGCATGTCTCCCACCAGAGAAAAGGACAGGCGTGCTTACTTCCCATTGTTAAAAGATTCAGGTTTCCTAAGCTCAGGATCGCTCCCCTGTAACACAGCTGGATGTATGTGCAGGTGTCACATGGCCCTCTTTGCATCCCCTTGTAGGAACTGGGACTTGGGCAGGTGCAAAAGTGCAGATACTCTGACAGTTGAAGAAATTGTCCTTTTTTTCTGATCCAGGAGTTTTATGTCTTCTACCAGCATCCATGATCTTTTAACAAACTAACATTTTAGCTTGCAAGTAGGGCAAAATCTTGGACCATGAATAGTTCTTGCCCCTGAATTTACATGACTGTGGCTGACAGTTTTGGAGAATATGCTCTCAAGTGTGTAAATGATGCTTCAGGCAGAGGGTACTGGTGGCCCTTCTTAAAATCTGTTTTCTCCTCTTTTCTACAGAAATAGAACCAGGCATGTGGCTATCCAGAATAAAAACTGCATTTTCCAGATCCCCTTGTAGATAGGTATAATCATGTGACTACATTTTGTCCAGTGAGATGTAAGTGAAGTATTGAGAGACATCGTCCAGTAGCATTCCTGAGGAAAGCTGCCATTCCACTGTGCCCCATCTTCAACCACTTTCTCCATCCTTCTGCTATGACTATGGATGTGATAGCTGATGTCACATCCTGGCCCATGATGATGAGGACCTTGCTTGGCATCATGAAAAGATAGGAGTCCTGGTCCCTGATGTAATGAAGCATCATACCTGGCCTGGATTTACTTACAAATAGAAATAAATTTTGCTCAAGTTGTTACCGAGTCCAAGCTCATACTGCTAAGGCAAGGAATAGAGACTTTATTCAGAAAGCCAGCAGACTAAGAAGATGGTGGACTAGTGTCCCAAAGAATCATTCTACCCGAGTTAGAATTCAGTCTTCTTTTATACTAAAAGGGGAGGGGGTGGGGTTTGTTGTTGCTTCTTGGTGCTGGAATCCTTTATTCTCCCAGCTGTCCGTGTAGGTCAGGTCTCGATGTCCCTATAAGCCTCCAACAAGACAAATGTTATTCTCTGGTCTGCAGTTTTTTATCACTATATAAATGATAAAGTGTTATACCCTTAAAGCTCAGAGCCTTGAGAATGGGATATCCTGTATATTTCGAGCTATAGACAACATTCTTAACTTGTAGAAAAAGCAATAGACTACAAAGGTTAAAGCAAAAGAAACAGATCCAATATGGAGTTAGATTTGTTCTTCCCGATTAGAAAGCCACTGTCACTTTGAGTTTCCATTTATCAGTGCTGAATCGTCCCTAACTGATGCAGCCAAAAGTGGATGCTCCAAGGAAAACACCCAAAACATGGTGTAAACTGCAGGTGCCATTCGGACAGGCCCGGGCCAAATGGAGAGACATGTCATGTCTTCAGGAGTCACGGCACTGCACCATCTTCCTCTCGGGCCTCGTCTGCCTTCACCTCCTTCCACACCATCTGATCTGCCCCAGGGCTCCCACATCACCCACTGCAGGGTTCACCTGGTCAGCCCTGTCCCAGGCTTACTGCAGCTTCAGGTCTTTCTCCACAGAGACAGCCTCATCCCCACGAGATTTATTTCAGCATCACTTTCCAGAAGAGCAGCTCCCAGCCTCCTGTTGCTGCTTTGAAAGGGCTTAACACTAAACCAATCTGGTACACGCATTCATGGGGATTTGGTTTGCAGCACGACCCTTAGTGGTGGGACGTGAGGTATCAGTTGTACTTGGGTGGGAGAGATGGGTTAGGGTGGAAGCCCTCCCAGTGCCTCTCAGAGCACCCCAGGGCCAAGAAATAGGCGGCCCATGGACAACACAACTTCGCTGTATACAAAGCCCTGATGGGCCAATTCCCCCCAGAACAGCCATCCTCCCCATGAGAAGTAAAATAGAGGGTTAATCACCCAAAGGGAAACCCTGGAGTCTAGGAGAGAGCTTTATTCAGATGATATCATAGTGGTGACATCATAGTAGTGCCCATCTTCCCACCCACCCACTCACCCACATTACACACTGAAGACAAGCCCACATTCCATTGAAATCCCATTATTTATTCACTTGCTGACTTAACACACTCTTACTGAGCACCTACTGTATGCCAGGCCCTGCTGAACATGGGGGATGGAAGATAATTTATCAGGATCCACACCTGCATGGGGGCAGGATCTAGAGAGCCCTTGCTCCCAGAGGGCAGAGACTCAAACAGGATTATTTGAAAATAATCATTTACATTGAACCAAAGGAGGTGGGTGTGAGGGTGAACCCTAATTAATTAGGGGAGATTTATAAAGGTTACAGTTTGGAAACATCCTGTTCTAGGATGTACATATATCCTATGATCTGTGATGACCATCAAAACAAGTCTGTTTCTGTCTGCTCTGATGGTAAGACAGGAACTCCCTTCAAATTTCTTTAAACAGTCAGCATTCCCAAGTGTCTGTCTACTGACCAGCCAATCAGAATATCAAAACTGGTGTATCTGTATGTTTATATACTTACAGTTTCATAATGTATCAGCTATGAATACTTTAGGCTGCAATTTAGAGACAAATTCAACCAACCATGCTGTTTAAAAATAGGAATTTATGGTGAAAGCTGAATTAGGTTGTATTGATAGTTGAGCTAATAGCATTGTGGCAGTGTCATTTTCCTAGTTTTGACAATGTTGTATGGTTATGTAAAATCACACAAATGATAGGCAGGAATTTCTGTATTATCTTTGCCAATTCTTGTGAGTATTTTTTTGTTTTTTTGGCCAAGCTGTGCTGCTTGCTGGATCTTAATTCCCTGACTAGGTATTGAACCCAGGACCTTGGCAGTGAGAGTTCATAGTCCTAACCACTGCACTGCCAAGGAATTCCATTGTGAGTCTTAAACTATTTCAAACTGAAAGGTATATTTAAAAAATATTTAGTCAGGATTGGAACCAAGATGGTGGAGTATAAGGATGTGCTCTCACTCCCTCTTGTGAGAGCACCAAGAGCTGCTGGACGATCATTGACAGCAGGACACTGGAACTCACCAGAAAAGATACCCAATGTTCAAGGACAAAGGAGAAGCCACAGTGAGACAGGAGGAGAGGCGCAATCACAGTAAAATTGAGTCCCATAACTTCTGGGTGGGTGACTCACAGACTGGAGAACACTTATACCACAGAAGCCCACCCACTGGAGTGAAGGTTCTGAGCCCCACATCAGGCTTCCCAACCTGGGGGTCCGGCAACAGGAGGAGGAATTCCTAGAGAATCAGACTTTGAAGCCTAGTGCGAATTGATTGCAGGACTTTGACAGGACTGGGGGAGACAGAGACTCCTCTCTTGGAAGGCACACACAAAGCAGTGTGGGCATCAGGATCCAGGGGAAGGAGCAGTGACCCCAGGGGAGATTGAACCAGACCTACTTGCTAGTGCTGGAGGGTCTCCTGCAGAGGCAGGGGGTGACTGTGGCTCACTGTGGGGACAAGGACACTGACAGCAGAAGTTCTGGGAAGTACTCCTTGGCGTGAGTCCTCGCAGAGTCCGCCATTAGCCCCACCAAAGAGCCTAGGTAGGCTCCAGTGTTGGGTTGCCTCAAGCCAAACAACCAACAGGGAGGGAACTCAGCCCCACCCATCAGCAGTCAAGTGGATTAAAGTTTTACTGAGCTCCACCCACCAGAGCAACAGTCAGCTCTACCCACCACCAGTCCCTCCCATCAGGAAACTTGCACAAGCCTCTTACATAGCCTCATCCACCACAGGGCAGACAGCAGAAGCAAGAAGAACTACAATCCTGCAGCCTGTGGAAAAAAAAGCACATTCACAGAAAGACAGACAACATGAAAAGGCAGAGGGCTATGTACCAGATGAAGGAACAAGATAAAACCCCAGAAAAACAACTTAATGAAGTGGAGATAGGCAACCTTCCAGAAAAATAATTCAGAATAATGATAGTGAAGATGATCCAGGACCTCGGAAAAAGAATGGAGGCAAAGATCAAGAAGGTGCAAGAAATGATTAACAAAGACTTAAAGAATTAAAGAACAAACAAACAGAGATGAACAATACAATAACTGAAATGAAAACTACACTAGAAGGAATCAATAGCAGAATAACTGAGGCAGAAGAACGGATAAGTGACCTGGAAGACAGAATGGTGGAATTCAAGGCTGCAGAACAAAATAAAGAAAAAAGAATGAAAAGAAATGAAGACAGCATAGGAGACCTCTGGGACAACATTAAACGCAACAAAATTCGCATTATAGGGGTCCCAGAAGGAGAAGAGAGAGAGAAAGACAGAGAAAATATTTGAAGAGATTATAGTTGAAAATTTCCCTAACATGAGAAAGGAAATAGCCGCCCAAGTCCAGGAAGCACAGAGAGTCCCATACAGAAGAAACCCAAGGAGAAACATGCCAAGACACATAGTAATCAAATTGGCAAAAATTAAAGACACAGAAAAATTATTAAAAGTAGCAAGATAAATGAAAAATAACATACAAGGGGACTCCCATAAGGTTAACAGCTGATTTCTCAGCAGAAACTCTACAAGCCAGAAGGGAGTGGCATGATATACTTAAAGTGATGAAAGGGAAGAACCTACAACCAAGATTACTCTACCCGGCAAGGATCTCATTCAGATTCGATGGAGAAATCAAAAGCTTTGCAGACAAGCAAAAGCTAAGAGAATTCAGCATCACCAAAGCAGTTCGACAACAAACGCTGAAGGAACTTCTCTAAGTGGGAAACACAAGAGCTGAAAAGGACCTACAAAAACAAACCCAAAACAATTAAGAAACTGTGATTAAAAATCTTCCAACAAACAAAAGTCCAGGACCAGATGGCTTCACAGGTGGAGTCTATCAAACATTTAGAGAAGAGCTAACTCCCATCCTTCTCAAACTTTTCCAAAAAATTGCAGAGGAAGGAACACTCCCAAACTCATTCTATGAGGCCACCATCACCCTGACACCAAAATCAGACAAAGATACAACAAAAAAAAGAAAATTACAGACCAATATCACTGATGAATATAGATGCAAAAATCCTCAACAAAATACTAGCAAACAGAATCCAACAACACATTAAAAGGATCATACACCATGACCAAGTGGGATTTATCCCAGGGATGCAAGGATTCTTCAATATACACAAATCAATCAATGTGATACACCATATTAATAAACTGAAGAATAAATACTATATGATCATCTCAATAGATGCAGAAAAAGCTTTTGACAAAATTCAACACCCATTTATGATAAAAACTCTCCAGAATGTGGGCATAGAGTGAACCTACCTCAACATAATAAAGGCTTTATATGACAAACCACAGCAAACATCATTCTTAATGGTGAAAAACTGAAAGCATTTCCACTAAGATCAGGAACAAGACAAGGATGTCCACTCTCATCACTGTTGTTCAACATAGTTGTGGAAGTCCTAGCCACAGCAATCAGAGAAGAAAAGGAATGCAAATCGGAAAAGAAGAAGTAAAGCTGTCACTGTTTGCAGATGACATGATACTATACGTAGAGAATCCTAAAGATGCTACCAGAAAACTACTAGAGCTAATGAATTTGGTAAAGTAGCAGGATACAAAATTAATGCACAGAAATCTCTGGCATTCCTATACACTAATGCTGAAAAATCTGAAAGAGATATTAAGGGAACACTCCCATTTACCATTGCAATAAAAAGAATAAAATACCTAGGAATAAACCTACCTCGGGAGACAAAAGACATGTATGCAGAAAACTATAAGACACTGATGAAAGAAATTAAAGATGATACCAACAGATGGAGAGGTATACCATGTTCTTGGATTGGAAGAATCAATATTGTGAAAATGACTATACTACCCAAAGCAATCTACAGATTCAATGCAATCCCTATCAAATTACCAATGGCATTTTTTACAGAACTAGAACAAAAAGTCTTAAAATTTGTATGGAGACACAAAAGACCCCGAATAGCCAAAGCAGTCTTGAGGGAAAAAAACGGAGCTGGAGGAATCAGACTCCCTGACTTCAGACTATACTATAAAGCTACAGTAATCAAAACAATATGGTACTGGCACAAAATCAGGAACATAGATCAATGGAACAAGATAGAAAGCCCAGAGATAAACCCATGCACCTATGGTCAACTAATCTATGACAAAGGAGGCAAGGATATACAATGGAGAAAAAACAGTCTCTTCAATAAGTGGTGCTGGGAAAACTGGACAGCTATGTGTAAAAGAATGAAATTAGAACACTCCCTAACACCATACACAAAAATAAGCTCAAAATGGATTCAAGACCTAAATGTAAGACCGGACACTATAAAAATCTTAGAGGAAAACATAGGAAGAACATTCCTGACATAAATCACAGCAAGATCTTTTTTGATCCACCTTCTAGAGTAATGGAAATAAAAACAAAAATAAGCAAATGGGACCTAATGAAACTTCAAACCTTTTGCACAACAAAGGAAACCATAAACAAGATGAAAAGACAACCTTCAGAATTGAAGAAAATATTTCCAAATGAAGCAACAGACAAAGGATTAACCTCCAAAATATATAAACAGCTCATGCAGCTCAATATTAAAAAAAAAACAACCCAATCCAAAAATGGGCAGAAGACCTACATAGACATTTCTCCAAAGAAAATGTACAGGTGGCCAAGAAGCACATGAAAAGCTGCTCAACATCACTAACTATTAGAGAAATGCAAATCAAAACTACAATGGGGTATCACCTCATACCAGTTAGAATGGGCATCATCAGACAATCTACAAACAACAAATGCTGGAGAGGGTGTGGAGAAAAGAACCCTCTTGTACTGTTTGTGGGAATGTAAATTGATACAGCCACTATGGAGAACAGGATGGAGGTTCCTTAAAAACCTAAAAATAGAATTACCATATGAACCAGCAATCCCACTACTGGGCATATACCCAGAGAAAACCATAATTCAAAAAGAGTCATGTACCCCAATGTTCATTGCAGCTCTATTTACAATAGTCAGGACATGGAAGCAACCTAAGCGTCTATCAGCAGATGAATGGATAAGGAAGATGTGGCACATATATACAATGGAATATTACTCAGCCATAAAAAGGAACAAAATTGAGTCATTTGTTGAGACGTGGATGGATCTAGAGACTGTCATACAGAGTGAAGTAAGTCAGAAAGAGAAAAACAAATATCGTATATTAACGCATATATGTGGAACCTAGAAAATGGTACAGATGAACCAGTTTGCAAGGCAGAAATAGAGACACAGATGTAGAGAACAAACGTATAGACACCAAGGGGAGAAAGAGGTGGATGGTGGTGGTGGTGGTGTGATGAATTGGGCGATTGGCATTGATATGTATACACTGATATGTATAAAATGGATGACTAAAAAAAAAAAAAAACACCGTATAAAAAGAAAGAAGATTTAGTCATACTCACAATTAGAAATCCAGAGGTTGCAGTTGTTGATTTGGGTTTAGGTGTTCCACAACACTGTCGATGACCCCAGCCCTTTCTACCTTATTTTCCCTCTGCTTATGGCTCTTTGTCCCCCTCCCTGTGGTCAAAGGGATGCTGCATGGTGGCCACAGCTCCAGGCTTCATGTCAGCTTGATGGCCAAGGATAAGGCTAAGGGAGAAGAGCCAAGTACATATGCTGCTCTGTCAAGAAAGCAAGGGTTTGAAAATATGCCCATAAATTATCCGACACTCTCCCTTCAAAATGTGGAGCCTCATCCCCCTCCCTTGGATGTGGGCCAGACTTAGTGGTTCGCTCTACGTGAATAGAGCAGGAGGTGTGGCAGAAGGCACGGCACCGTGCAGATGGATTCCAGGAGGCCCCACGATCCCACCTCCTGACTTTCATGCCCTTGTATAACTCCCTCCCCCTGCTTGCTTCTAACCAGCAGAATATGGCAAAAGTGATGGGATATCACTTCTGTGATTGCTTTACTTAAGATTTTGGTTTCTGTCCTGCTAGAGGACTCTCACAGACATTCTCCCTGGCTGACTTTGATAAAATGACCTTGTTAATGAGGCCCACAGGGTAAGGAATGGAGGGCTGCCTGCAGCCAGCCGCTGGCAAGGAGCTCAATCTTGTTGACAACTGCATGAACTTGGAAGAAGATCCTTCCCCATCGAGCCTCAGATGAAATCCAGCCCTGGCTGACACCTTGACCGCAGCCTCATGAGAGACTCTGAATCAGAGGAACCGCTAAGATTCCTCACCCAGAGAAGCTGTGAGATGATAAATGTGTGTTTTCTTAAGCTGCTAAATTAGGAGAATTTTTTACATAGTGACATATAACTAGTAGAGTGATGCTATGGGACTACATAAGGTAGTAAGGTCATAAAATGGTTAGCTCCTCTCTCTCTCTCTCTCTCTCTCTCTCTCTCTCTCTCTCTCTCTCTCTCTCTCGTCTCTCCATCTCTCCCTCTCCTTCCCCCTCTCCCTTTCTCAGCTTGCTTGCTCTGGGGGAAGCCAGCCACCATGTCTTAAAGACACTGTAGAAAGGCCAAATGGGAAGGAACTAAAGCCTCCAGGTGTCAGCCAGCACCACTTGCCAGCCATGAGAATGAGCCACCTTGGAAGTAGATCCTACAGCCCTAGTCAAGTCTTCAGAGGACCACAGCCCTGGCCAACATCTTGACTGAAACCTCATAAGAGATCCCAAGCCAGAAGCACCCAACCAAGCCACTTTCAAATTCCTTACCCACAGAAACTGGAATAATAACAAACATTCATCATCACTTAAGCCACCATGGTTTACGGTGATTTATTGTGCAAGGATAGGTAACTAGTACAAGCATAGGTCAGGACTCGGTCATATGCCCACAGTCACTGACAAAGAGGAATGGGGTCATGACGGCTGGCTTAGGCCAGTTGTGGTCCTTCTCCTGGGACCAGCCTCCCCTGAGATCAAAGATCTTCACACATTTCAGATTGGGGTTTTTTTAGCAGAGGAGGAGTAAGGGAGGGGAGGGAGAAATGGCTTTTGATAGGCAAAAATTTTGCATCCGACACACACAAATGCTTACTTGAGAGTTAAAGATACAGGTTTAGCTACAAATTCACCCAATAAACATAAAAAGAATAAAAAGAAAAGCAAATAACAAATTCAGGAGGAAGGTAAACTTAAAAAACAAACAAACAAACAAAAAAAACCCGGGAGCTTCTGACTTAGGGTTATAAGTAGAATCATACTTTCTTCCCCAGCTACCACCCCACCCACTGAACCATGGAAATACACTGCCTTAAATAAAGTTAATGACATCACTTTGGAATATCATCCAGCTTACTAAAACTTGATCCTATCCTAACAGGATGTCTTGGTTGTTAGAGGTAAATATACCTGTGTTTCACTGTGACTGATTTGAGACCAGAGAAAAACCAGAGTGAAAGAAAAGTAAATCTTCAGAGAGGTATCAGGGCACTGGGTGTGATGGGTCTCTCCCAGTCTGCTCAAGCCATTTGGGGAAATGCATAAAACATAAGAACCATTATTTATAAGGATTTCGTGAGAAATTATAGTACCTGGATTTCAATGCAAAAACACCAGGGACTGGAAAAATAGACTTTTATAGGGAAATCTTGGTGACCATGGCTATAAATAGGATGGAAAGAGAATGGGAGAGAGTTTCTCTTTCTGAAGCGTGGGTGACAGGGCACTAGAATGATGGAAAGGGGTAGAAGTGAGAGACCCAAACTCTTAGCCCAATCATGCTTGAAGGATGCAGCCTTGGGAACCGTTGAGACACAGGTGTCGCAGCATCAATGATCAACAGCCCAAGGTCACAGCCAATGTCAATGAAGAATGTACTTCTAGGCACATTTATTAAAATGCATCGTCACCTCTAATCACTGCTTTCACCGAAGTCCCCATGGATATGAGCATGCTGTGAATTCCTTTGCCAGCGACCAGCTCCACTGATTTTTTTTTAACATCTTTATTGGAATATAATTGCTTTACAATGGTGTGTTAGTTTCTGCTGTATAACAAAGTGAATCAGCTATACGTATACATATATCCCCATATCCCCTCCCTCTTGCGTCTCCCTCCCCCCCTCCCTATCCCACCCCTCTAGGTGGTCACAAAGCACCGAGCTGATCTCCCTGTGCTATGCGGCTGCTTAAACAGAACTACCATATGGCTCCACTGATTCTTCCCAGCTTTAAGAATACACACAAAATACAAGCCACACAAATGTTTTCTTGAGGGTTACAGATAAGGGTTTAGCTACAACCTCACCCAATAAACACAGTTTGGATTCAAAAGCATGTTTATCAAGGCTTCTTGATGAAAAACGTCTGACTTCAAAAACCACATCAGGCAAATTATTGGATAATGAACATTATTTTTCAGAAGTTGATAGTATGGTGTGATACTTTTGAAAAGGCAATTATTTTAAAGGGAGGAAAATAAAAATTAACCAATAGAGAACAGATTTAATAGAGAAAGTATCTAAGAATTGAGCTGCTGTGTTTACTGCTAATCCTGACCCCTTATTCCTAAGAGAAATGACCACTTGAGGGTAAATTTTCAGAAAAGTCTTTCTGAACAGTCATTTTTCAGGAGTGTTTGTGTTCCTTTTAAGCCAGTGACAGTCATAAAATGACCACCTCCCCAGAAGACCTTCCAGGGTGGAAGCCTAGCTCATCAGGGGACCAGCCAACAGTGCCTTTAATCATTACTAACTGCAGCCATGCTAAACCTATTAAGACTAGTAGTTTGGAGCACAAATGTCAGCCTGTGAAAATCTCCAGCTCCCGGAACAAGGGGATTAAATATTTCCTTAATGCTTTTATCAGCTCTAATTAATAGAAGTGCTTGGCTTCACCACTTAAGAGTCTTAACACATGACGAACCTTCACTAGGCAGGAGCATCAAAGTGCTTCTCTCTCAATCCACCCTGAGCGCCAGCCTGACTACCAAGCTGAACTGAGTTGAAATTAGAGGGAGACTCAACGCACTTTGGAGAGGGCCTGCCACCCAGGAGCACCTTTCACCCCCTGGGCACCAGCGCTGGTGGCCGCCAGAGCTTCTAGGGCTGAGCTAATGCTGTGAGTCATTCCAACGAGTCCCAGAGGCTCTCACTCAAGGAAAACTTTTCCTGAGCACAGAAGGGACCTGGGTCATGACCAGACATCCAAAACAAGACAAGTAAAGTCACCTGGGTCTTCTGGGAGGCCAGAGGAGGCAGGTATTTTGAGATCCTACATTTGGGTCGGTGGAGCTTGGAAGACTCTTCTGGGAAGGAATAAATGACGCCCCAGTGGTCTTAAGACATTAACAAGCTTTCTGAGCCGTTTTTTTAAAACATGAATTTAAGGGCTGCCAATTTTCAATTATCTCTGCTAATGCTGGAGAAGAGAGGCACAGCTAATTCAAAATAGTAGATGATAAAAGATTGCTTATATTCAGTCTGGAAAAGCAATTTGCAGTGACAATTTTTTTTAAGAGTTTTTTATTTTTTATTAAGTTGTATTGGAGTATAGTTGCTTTACAATGTTGTGTTCGTTTCTGCTGTGCAGCAAAGTGAATCAGTTCCACCCTTTTTTAGATTCCTTTCCCATATAGGTCACCACAGATCATTGAGTAGAGTTCCCTGTGCTATACAGTAGGCTCTCATTAGTTATCTGTTTTATACATAGTCGTGTATATATGTCAATTCCTATCTCCCAGTTCATCCCACCCCCCTTCCCCCCTTGGTAACCATAAATTTGTTCTCTACATATGTGACTCCACGTCTGCTTTGCAAATAAGTTCATCTGTACCATTTTTCTAGATTCCACATATAAGCGATATTTTACGATATTTGTCTTTCTTTTCCTGACTTACTTCACTCTGTCTGACACTCTCTAGGTCCATCCACATCTCTGCAAATAGCTTTTAATGGCTGAGTGATACTCAGTGTATATAAGTACCACATCTTCTTCATTCATTCCTCTGTCGATGGACACTTAGCTTGCAGTGACATTTGAGTGACACTGAGTCCTGCAATCTGAGCAGCTCAACGGTCCTGATAAGATGGCAAAGGCCTCGTTTGAGGAGGACGGACTGTGTTTGCCTTCCTGCCTTCACACAGATGAAAAGTGTTCCCATTTAAGGTGGAAGCTCGTGACAACCTGCCCTGGGGTGACATCAGGATCCTAACATCTGCACATCGAGCAGAGGGCTGAGCCGGGAGGGGCTGAGGACTCAGTGCGACAGGGAAGGAGACGTGTGTGGTTTACAGAGAAGAGAAGAGGCGCACGGCTTACGAATACACATTTGCCTGGGCCCTCGCAAGCCCACCGCCCAGGAAATGCTCTTATTTCTCTCTTTAATTTTTCCAAAAAGCCTGCTTGGAGTCTTCACTCCTGACAATATGCACCACTTAGAGATGCCACCTCTGGTCCTCGACCTGGGGGCAGGACTTCTCATCTGAGCATCAAGGACACACCTGTAACCAGGGATTCACAGGAGTCGGCAGGAGGACAAACATTCCCCTAGACATCATTCCTCGGCCTTCGGCACATTCCTAATTGGTTTGGTGGAAGGACAGGAACTGCCTCCTGGAAGTGCAGAGGTCTTGGTTTGCCTGAGTTTATTCTCCACGTTCGTAGGGAGATAACTCTCTTGTCCAGGGAACAGTACAGCCCCCCAGTGAGAAGGTTTGCTTTGAGATGGTGAGCACTAAATTTAAATGTCAACGTCCAGCTGGAGCCCTCCAGGTCCCATGGCCAAGTTCAAGAGAGAGTGGCCAGCACGAGCAAAACATCACCTGGGAGCCGCACTCTACCTTTGGTGATGCAGAGCCCGCCCACCCCTCAGCATCTGCATGCTTCCACCCTGGTCCACACCCCCAGGGCCCCCTAGAATCCTCTGCACTGGTCCCCTGCTGCCACCCCTGCCCATCACAGCCAATGCTCCCTGCAGCAACTGGGAATGCCAGGAAATTCCACTGCTCCTCCATTCAAAACTTCCGCTTTACTGGGGCACAAGGTTTATTGTCCCCTCAGAGTCCAAGTTAATTTCCTCTAGTGCTCTTGTGCAAGGCCCTTCAATCCTGTCCACAACACACACACACACGTGCATGTGCACATGCACACACATGCACACACACTCGCACATGCATGCACACACTCACACCTGTGCACATTCACACACATGGATGCATGCACACACTCGTATACACATCTATCACACGTATGTTCTCACACACACATGCACACATGTTCCCTCTGTCTGATGCCTCTTTGACGTCATCTCTCCTGTGTTCACTACACACCAGTCACACTGTCTTGTTTTCCTTCAAAACTCCAGGAGTGCATCCACCTCAGGGCCTTTGCACATGCTTCTCCCCACCTCTGTCCGGAGTTTGTTTCAGTGAGTCTGTTCCTGGCCTCGCCAGGGATCCATATGGAAGCTCTCCACACACGTACTCCCAACCCCTCCTCATCCTGTATTTTTCTTCAACACTTTTCAGCACCCACATGAGTGTGTTGCACTATTTTGTCATGTTTACACTCTGTCTCCTATGGCGAGAACGCAAGCCCCTCAAGGGCCAGGCTTTTGGTCTGTTTTATTCACTCTGTACCACTGTGGAATTGGTGAATAAACAGCCAAATAGCCCCAGATCCACCCTTCCACACCTGCTTGTGATACAGACCCGGCCCTGTAAACATTCCTCCTGCATCAGCAGGCACCACGTTAAGCTCGTCACAATGACAAGAGGGTGGGAAGAACCCCAGCCCTCCACCTCGCAGGCCTCAGCTGAGCCCCAGCACAGACAGAGCCCGGCTGTGGACCACACTGTCCCAGATGTACGTGGTGCGCATGCCCACCCTCTTCTCCCCGAGACATTTCCCTTTCCCTTTGTATCCTCTGTTCCCAGCAACTCCCCCATGGGAAGCACTGAGAACTTCAACAAGGGGCTTCCCTTCTCCAGGTGTTCATTTGTCATCTGTGAACAGGGAACAGTTGTAAAACTATTCCCTAAAGCCATTTCCAACTCTAAGAATGCAATGATTCCATGTGGAGCTAAGGAGTTCTTGTTTCAGGTGTCTAGAAGCTTCCCTTGGTCGGCAGTTGGGGCAAAGAGCCACCCAGTGAACAATACGAGATATGCCTGTGATGTCAAGGTTTTCAGTAATTTAGAGATAAGACATAGGGTCCAGTCAAGACAGATGGGGGCACCAAGGCCAATGTCAAGTGGTCAACTCTCTCTTCAAATTACAAACAGATGTAACCATACAAAGCATTTAGAAACCTAAGGAGCACCTAACCATGGCGTTTAAAAATTCTTCAACAAAAGTGTGTCATCAGTACTCTTTTTAGAAGGAAGGGATAACTCAGTGCTTTAGCTTTCTCTACATGACGTCTTGCTCAGCCCATTCTTTTCAACCCATCATACAGAGACTTGCTCACGGCCAAAAGCTTCTTAGGTCTCACCTAATGGTACCTGCGTCATCATGCTCTTACGTCTGGGTACCAGTAAATTGAATTTTAGATCTAGTATACTATCACAAGTAAAATGTTAGCTACAGGTGCGGGTGCTTGGAGAAAACAGTGCCTCTGGGGCTTCAGTAATTCATAAATGAGATTTTGCAACATCCCTTTGAAGAAAATTTTCTAGCACTGGAACAGCCCAGGGACCACTTATGGAGAAAGCGCCAGGTGACAAGTTCAGAGCATTCCAGGAGCTCCAGGGATACCCACAAGGCCACATCCTGCAGCATCTTCATCACACAATGATGTGAAAGCAACTCCATCTATCTCAAGGGACCTTGAAAGAGTTTGGTCAGAAAAAAGACAGCCTCAGAAGGCTATCTTCTGTACAAATTTGGGAAATCAGATTCAAATAGAAATAACATGTTTATTTTGTTTTGTTTTGTTTTGTTTTGTTTGCAGTATGTGGGCCTCTCACTGTTGTGGCTTCTCCCATAGCAGAGCACGGGCTCCGGACGCACAGGCTCAACGGCCATGGCTTACGGGCCCAGTCGCTCCGCGGCATGTGGGATCTTCCCGGACCGGGGCACGAACCCATGTCCCCTGCATCGGCAGGCGGACTCTCAACCACTGCGCCACCAGGGAAGCCCTAGAAATAACATGTTAGAAGTGACTTATGCCAGGTCTCTGCTTAACAAAGACTCAAAGGCAAGCAAATATCACCTGCACTCAGTACCTGACAGGTGCAATCAGTGCAAAAACCAGGATGTGCTGATTAAACATGCCCCCCCAAAATATAATAAAGGAAATTAAGTGGCATTGACAAACAAACGTAACTCATTGAAATGGAGGAACAGCCAATCAGGATAAAAGTAAAAGGTCTCCTTTTCTCTTCTCAACGCGTGAGGTTTCTTTTGTTTAGAATTGGCTTCATCTTTCCCTGACTCTTGGCACCCCACTTTGACAGCAGCCCATGGTAGGAAGAGTAACATGCTCATGTCCTTGGAATACTGCCATAAATGTTGGGACTTCTGGCAACTGACAGAAACCCAGCATCAACTAGCCAAAGCCACAGAAGGGACATATCCACTCACCTAAGGGAGAAATCTATGGTGAATTTCCAATGCGGCTGGATCTAGAGGATACAAGAATGTTGTCAGGACACCCTCTCCATTCTTTCTACCTTGCAGCTCTGTTGTCTCTGTTCCACTCTGTGTGTTGGTCTCTTTGACTCTCACTGCAATGAAACAATGTCTATGTGGGTGGCAAGATGGCTCTGACAGCCCAGACTACATGCTTGTGGGTCACATTTCTAGATTAAGAGCTACCCCCGCCCATCCAATTCCAGGGAGGAATCCAGAGAGGTGCTCCAATTAGCCTAGCTTTGGAAAAACACCTACCCAGAGTGAACACTGTGGATACTGTGATTTTATCTTTCCAACTTATCATGTAGTCAACACAATACCTGGGGAGAAGGGGCATGACTCCCAGCCCCACAAGACACATGGGTTAGGATGAGACTTCTCCAAAGAAGGGATTCTAGGTGGAATTTATATACGACAGGTGTGACTGACCTCCAGAGAGGCTGAGTGAGAACAGATCCTCCAGGAGACCCAGATGAGTTTGTAACAATACTCACTGTATTCACTACCGCGCCCTGACATCTCAGTGGCTTAATACACAACAATTTATTTCTCACCCACGTAGGCAGAAGTCTCAAGGAGATTCAATCTTGTAACTCTGCCATCATCTCAACACATAACTCCCTGACCTCCAAGGCAAGGAAGCAATGAGCTGAGGAAGAGTACTGACTCTGAAATGCTTCACATGGAAGAGATGCTCGCTGGACTGCAAGGGAGCTAGAAATGTAGGAACCCATAGATAGCGTGTGAGCAGAGTCTGCCATGGTGTTCCCGAACTTGTTCTGTGCTTCCGAGTAAGGATGTGATGGTTCATTTTACGTGTCAATTTGACTGAGCCAAGGTGCCCAAATACTTGGCCAAACATTATTCTGGATATTTCTCTGAGGCTGTTTTTTGGATGAAATTAACATTTACATCAGTGGACACTGAGTAAAGTGGATTTGTCCTCCATAATGTGGGTGGGTCTCATCCAATCAGTCAAAGGCCTGAATAGAATGAAGGCTGGCCTCTCCCCAGCAAGAAGGGAATTCTGCCAGCAGATGGCCTGTGGACCTGAACTGCTGAACTGCAACTCTTCCCTGATTCTCCAGGGAATCCACAATCATGTGACCAAATTTCTTAATATAAATAAATAAATAAATCTGTGTGTATGTGTGTCTCTCTCTCTACACACACACACACACACACACACACACACAAACACACACACACACACGTGCATGTGCCATTGGCTCTGTTTCTCTGGAGAACACTGACCAATACAACGGGGGACACCCAGAAGAAGGACAAAAAAGGCAATTTGGGGAAGCACATTTGCTAGAAGCCTTCTTATAAGAGGAGAGGAAGTAAGAGGTTTTCCCAGAGCTCTCTCTCAAGCTGTGGTTAGCATCTTTCTTGTAATCAAGACCCTAAAAATGAACAGCCTTTCTTTTCCTTTCTTATATCCATCCCACCTTCACGAGTTGAATGAGCCCGTGGACCACCTGAGTGGATCCACCACATCACTCCAGTCTATACTTTGGGCACGATCTTTATCTCTGGGTCATTTTTTATTTTTTTTACCACTCCACACTAAACAACAGTGACCATTGTCTTATCTTGTGCTTTTCCATAGGAAAAAGAATCTTTGATACAAAATGCTTCTCTTTTTAGCCCTCTTCCCACACTCTATTTCTCTATTGACATAAAAAGACCTTGTTGATGTCAAGTGAATTTCCTAAAATGGGGACATTCGTTTATTTAACATATACACCAACACAGCTTTAAGAAAGGAAAAGTTGCTACTCTTCTTTATTTGCAGGGATCATCATCAACAAATATCAAACCCAAACTAACCCTGTTCTTATCTGGTAAATGAAATAGCCAAGAATCCTCTAAAATCCAGGAGGTTCTGGACAACAAGGAACAAATGGTGCCAAGACCCAGCGTTTCTTATCTAGGTTAGTTGTAGTGACCCCGTAGCATCTCATGGTGGGCAGACATTGACACCAAGCCTCAAGATAGCTTTGATCCCTATCCTGGTCCATCATGACTCAGTTTCCCCATCTATACATAAAAATAAGAAGACAAAAATGTCCTCCAATTTCCTTCAAGGATTATTGTAAGCAGTGACAAAGCATTCAATACATGAAGTATCTTACATCACATAATATGAAATTGATGAACAACAGTTATCTACCAGGGAATGAGCACCTTAGCTAAAAGTAACCTTTTTACTTTCGGCCACTCTCCTCTAATTAAGGAGCCTGGTGTTTTGCAAAGGCCTCCTGTTGCCCTCTTCTATTATTACAGCTGAATGCCTTTAGAAATCCTTCTGCACCACTAAAAATAAAACCCACGTAGGGCCCAGAAAAACCATTGCCGAATCACTGGAGCCAAATTCGGGATTGTTTTAAAAGAGTGCCTATAAAACCATCTATAATTAGAAAGGCTTTCCTGTTATTTTTAATTACTGCATTTTCATGAAATCACACTCTACTCACAGGATTGGGGAATTGCCTGCAGGGCTGCGCAGATTAGCACAGGGCCCTCCCTTCGGCTGGGAAGCCTGGTTCCAGCCACAGGAGTCCTGGGGGGAGGGGGGGAGGTGCCACTGCGCCCAACGTAGCTTTAGCAGTTTCTCGTTCTGGGTCAGTGATTCCAAAGCCGCCTTTGGAGACTTCCCAGGGTGTTTCAACCCTTTAAAGCGTGTGAGTATTTCTAGAAATCAAATGAAGACTCATTCACTCATATTTAAGGTGACTCTGGACCACAGAGCACTTCTCTGTGAGCTGGAGGAGGGAACATTCCTGACACCTGGACGCCCGGGCCCCTAAAAGCCGGGAGCGGGGCTTCCTGCTCTATCCCCCTAGGCAGAGGGCTCACTCTGCCTCGCGCAGGCCCGGGGGGGCACAGGCACACACACCCTGGGGGCTCTGACGGTGCACCCACCTCCGCCCAGATGTGGGTGGGGCGATGAGGTCTGGGTTAGTCCTGCCTGGGGCTGCCCACGTGACTCCAGGTGCTGCAGAAAATAAGCCCCTCATCAGGCAGGTGGAAGAGTCAGGCCTGAGGGCATCCTTTCTGCTCCTTGCTGTGAAACCTTAGCTTCCAGGTCCCCAGCCCCAGTGGCTCCACCTTCTGATGGGTATGGGTGTCCAGAGCCACCCGACTGGCCGCAGCTGCATCGAGCGCCATCTGTGCCTCCTGTTTCCTGCTGGGTCACGAAAGCCTAACACCCTGAGCGACCAGGAAGTGCTCATCCAGCAGCGGGAGTGCGCTGCCCTGCTAGTTGCAGCTGTGGGGACCAAGGCAGGTTCTTCAACCCCTCTGTGCTTCAGTTTCCTCATCTGTAAAATGGGGACGGAGTTACACCTACTCGAAGGGTTTTTGTGAGGACTAAGTTAACTTACGTTAGGAGCCTAAAATAGATCCTGGCACCTCGTAAGCCCTATGTAAGTATTTAGCGGATATAGTCATTAAACATACAAATTAAAATAATGGTGAATATCATGGATCTATAGTATTGCTTGATCCACATAAGCATGATGAATCTGTTCTAATCAGTTACGTCCTGTCCAATGCACCCTCATATTCACTGCAGCTTTAACCACAATAGCTAAGATATGGAAGCAACCTGAGTGTCCACCGATGGATGAATGGGTACAGAAGATACAGTGTATATGTACACCAGAGTATTATTCAGCCACAAAAAAGAAGTGACTCTTACCATCTGCAACATGGATGATACTTGAGGGCATTATGCTGAGTGAAGTAAGTCAGACAGAGACAAGTACCATGTGACCTCATTTATATGTGGGGTCTAAAGAAACAAACAAAAACTCTCAACTTCATAGATGTGGAGAACAGATTGGTGGTTGCCAGAGGTGGGGTCTAGGGGGAGGGGAACACGAATGATGGCGATAAAAAGATCCAATTTTCCAGTTATAAGATAAATAAGTTCTGAGGATGGAATGTGCAGCACAATGACTGTGGTTAATAAGACTGTATTGCATATTTAAACATTGCTGAGAGAATAGATCCTAAAAGTTCTCACCATAAGAAAAAAAAATTATAACCATGTGTGGTGACAGATGTTAACTGGACTTATTGGGGTGACCATTTCACAATATACAGGTGTCAAATCGTTATGTTCTACACCTGAAACTAATATAGTGTTATATGTCAAATTATACTGCAATTAGAAATAAATAAAATCCTGTCCGAGAAGAAGGGAGAGCATAGAGCCTCCACAAAATGTAAACGTGTAGATATGTGCATTCCTGTTCATGCAGGAAAAGTTAACTAACTTCCAAGTATTATGATTCACTTTATTTGTTCCCAGGATGGTGATTTTATCGCTTCCTGTCTCTATCTCACAAGAAGCAGGTTGCCGAGGGATTCATTGATATGTGTGATAAAACAGACTTATCAAAGCAAGAAGTAGGAACAAACCACAAGTGTTTCCAGTCTCGTGCTTTGGACCACACGGCTCAATGAAGAGGACTCACCCTGGTTCTGTCCTGCTTTGTCCGGGGTGGGGGGACTACCCTGGCCACCAGCATCCCAGCTCAGAAAGAGGATTTTGAATGGATTAACTCTACAGCCCCACATTGACTTCCAAAGTTTGTGCTGCAGAGAGAACACTGCTCAAAAAAAAAGAAAGAAAGAGAAAGAAAAAGAAAAAAGAGGCACCAATGCATGACATTTATGTCCAGGGGACACAAAAATGTAATTCTGAAAAAAAAAACTGATGAGTAGAATTTCTTAAACATTGTGGGCCAGCTGCTCCTTCCAGCTTTGTTTGTTGTCTGTTTAGATGAGAAGAAAAACACTGTATGGTCCCATTTGGAATGTGGACCAATAATTTTACAAAATGTAAAATTCTACTCAAAATCAATCACGGGTTACTCTTTGAAGGAGCAGCTATGTACAGGTGCCCTTCTCAGATTTTCACCTCCTTGCTCTCCTTTTCCAGGATGAGCTGTTGCAGGTGGGCATCATCCTCTGTAAACTGGGGGGTCAGCACAGCCTGTTTCCAGCCCACCTGAGCAGGGAGCAGGTGCCACCACTCTGACTGTGTGGCCTTGAGCAGGTCAGTAAGTCTCCCAGCTCCACAGTGAGAATGTTAGGGCCTTTCTCATGGGTTTGTTGTGATGATTCATTGAACTGAGGCTGGAAATTACTCCAGAGAGTCCCAGAAACACAATGACTCCTACTTCATTATCAGCTGCTCTTATCGTGGTTACTGCCAAAACATGCCATCTGACCCTCAGGTGCGTGGTCCTTGCTTGCCTGGGATGCATAGTCAGAGTAAATAGCCCAGGTTGTTTTGATTAAATCTATGGTATCTTTAAAGCTGAGACAGAGGTCACTAATCAAAAGCAAAAGTATTCAATAAAACAGATGAATTTACTTCCCATTTTTGACTATGTACATGTATTTGTTAGAACTTCAAGGTACACGAGGCCAAGGGTATGATGATTTCCTCTGACTTCTTTCTCAGCGGAGTCCTCTATTCCATCTCAGCCTGCACACCTTAATAAAGCAAGCTGCCATATGAAAGTTGCCCACATAACAGGGAACTGAGAGCAGACTCCAGGCAACAGCCAGCGAGGAGCTGAGGCCCTCAATCCAACAAGGATACGAATGCTTCCAACAGGCTCTGAGTGAGTATGGCAGCCAGTCCCTCCCCAGATGAGCCTTCAGATGAGACCACAGACCCTGGGCTGGTGCCGTGATTGCAGCTTGTGAGACAGCATGAAACACAGCAGCCACCTTCACTCTGCCTGGATGCCTGACCCACACAAACTGTGAGACAACAATGTGCTAAGTTTGGGGTGATTTGTTACACAGCAAGAGATGACTAAGACACTAGCTAAGCTATTAAATGTCAAGCATAAATAATGAAACCTTCAGGAAAAAGCAAATCAACATTAAGGATTTTTTTTGAGCTGGCTAACTGTATTCTCCGTAGCAATATTTAATACCAAAGAACAATGGAGCAAATGTTTGCAAAGTAACGAGGGAAAGAAAATGTGAGCCAGGAATATTATACCCAGTTAGAGGTTGTTCAAGAAAAGAGTTGAAAAACAAATAAATAAATGGGTTTATTCAAACTTTAAAGGTAAACTAGGTCAAGGGTATGATATTGTACAGAAGTCAGCAAACAACCCAGCCCATCATCTGTTTTAATATGACCCATAAGCTGAGAATAGTTCTGACATTTTAAGATGATTTTAAAAGTCAAACAATGATTCATATTTCAGGACATGTGAAAAGTACGTGAAACTGAAACCTAAAAATAAGGTTTTACTGGAGTACAGCTACACCCATTCTTTCACCTCTTCTCTGTGGCAGCTTTTTTAAAAAAAATCAATTGACAAATAAAATTACAAGAGGTTTAAAGTGCACCAGGTGATGATCTCATGTATGGATACACTGTGAGAGGATTCCCCCCACTGTCTAAGGTGACAACGGCAAAGTCGAGCAGCAAAAAAGACCATCTGCTCACAAAACAGAAAAGATTGACTTTCTGGCCCCTTACTGAAAAGTCTGCTGACCCCCGATCTGTTCCTTTTTAACTTGATTCTTAATTTTCCTTTATCCATCTTTGCCAACTGATACAATTTCACAGACTAAAGAATTAAAAGGTAAACTCAAGAGACAAAAGTTTGAGGTGGGAACACTGCAAAGTACTAGTTTCCAAAAAAGACATTCAGGCAAACTCATGATCCCCACTCATTTAATTTCTAAGGAAAACTGATTTCCAGGGGAAACCAGAAAGGGAAATGTTAAACTATAAATTTTTCTGAGAAAAAACAAACAAACATGGAATAAAAGGGCTTTCTTTCCTACATCCTCATCTGTTCCACAAGTATTTCAGGTTTTTAATCTCTCTCATCTGTGTATATATTCATGAAACCTCAGGGAGAAATATGATCAGATGTAAAACTTTTACAAAACGTAAAAATGTTCCTTGGATTTGTTACATATTTTTCAAGCCCCGTATCTAGAGGGTTGTTTCAATCTTTCTTTTCAATTTTACTTACAGACACCACTCATCTAAAAAAAAATGATCTTTTGCTTTTCTTATTTCAAAACATCCTCTGGAGGAACCACATATAATCAAGACAAGCTCTTTATCTTCTTCTCTTTATCTTTATATAAAACATACAATGTAAATGTGTTTTTACACACTGTGTTCCATAGGGTGTGTTGTTTTTTTCACTCTAAATTTCTAGGGCTCTGAACACAAAAGAAGGTGACAATTCCTACCATAATCTTCCAAGGGTTATATTCACTCAGTTTGTCTTGTGAGCGGGGATGAAGCGGCCGGATGCTCTCATGGGTGACACATGGATGAGAATTCCCACGTACACAAAAGGAATTACTTAGCACATCCAGCCTCATGTTTTTGGTTGACACCAGGAAAATCAAATGCAGTCATAATTTCAGTGGGGATAATGTTGTGATGTGTCCTCTTGTGATAAAGAATCTGAGGTAGCCCCATAAAGACTCTGTTAAATGCAGTTGTGTTTGATTATGTTTAAGGCTTTGACATGACATAGACCCAGTTGTGGACAATTCTCTCAACGAAAGTTCCTGCAAAAGGGTGTGTTTACAGACAGCAATTCATCATCCTCCTAATGGTCTTTGGAAATGAAACTCAGAGGCAGCCAAGATTTCACCTTGGTGGACTCTGGCGTCCCCCCTCCTCGACCAGCTGTTCTCTCTGGGCTTCATCCCTTCCCCATGGCCTCCCCACCTCAATGGTTTCTGGTTATTTTCAGAGCTTATCACTGAAATCCCTCCCCATGTGTCAGTGGAAGGAGAAACCTCCAGTTATATGCAAAATTCAATTAAGTGAACACTCTCACTGCATAAAAGAGGCTTTGCTGTGTGCCCAGATTTGATCAGTACCAATTTATGATTTTGCATCATTCATATGAGAAAACTAATTTAAGCTGAAGTGTTCACGGAAAGGAGTGACTTCATCTGTCTCCCTACTCCTCTGTGAATTTTTCCCCTCTGTCGAGAGCTTCAGCGTCCTAAACAATTGCCAGTCCAAGGGGCCAGAGAGGACAGAACCCCTCACCTCATTCAAGGCTGGTGGGTGGTTGATGAACGGATGGAGGAAAAGCAGGAACAGCAGCTGAGCCCGGGGAGCAGCCACCCCCTCTAAGGAGACGCCTTCTCCTGAGGAAAAGAACCATGACCAGTATGTACTCGACAACCATGCTGAACCCCTTTTCCAAAGGACAGAAGCAGCACTGGCAGGAGTCGGCAGCCTGGGGGGGGCAGCAAAAGTGGGGGGAAAGAGTGTAGCAGTGAGAGGCTGCAGGAGCACAGGACACCCAGGGGCTGGCAGGTGCCAGGGATGGCAAAAGCCAAGTGGGCTGGGGTTAGTCTAGAGCTCTCTCGCACCGCAGAACTGGGTGGGGTAGCAAAGGAAATAAGAATAATCTAGTTCTTCCAACTGGGGCAAGGCTGCTGGTGAGGGATTGGGATAGGAGTAGGAAATATATAATTTCAAGTCTTCCTGGGTTTCCCATTCAAACCAGAAACACCAGATGCTGAGGGTACCAGCATCGAGGTATAGTTATTCCAGTCTCACAGCTGGTAAGGTTGGAACTGCTGATATACTTCCTGCCCGATAAATGATGCCCAAGGACTCAAAAGGTGGTGGAGCCAGAGGCACGGAGTGTTTTTTTCTGGGAATCACACTTTTAATGTGATAAAAATCAATTCACAAGAAAGCATCAGATCAAGGTGGCAGACTGAACAAGGTACAACTCTCTCCCCTCGCCCTTGCCCCAAGTTCCTAGAAATGACAAAGGAAAAACATGTTTCAAAACAGAACAAATCCATTAGACCTATGACATGAGAAAGAAACACAGCTTCAATGACGGAGCCACTCAGCTTTTTAGACTGTTTGTTACATGGGCTCACTTTGATTATCCTAATAAACTAAGCAACTTGAAAGAGGATTCTTGATATTTAAAAAACATAATAAAACCTAAAATTCATAGCATTATTTTAGCAGTTGGATGGCAAGAGGTAAGAAAAGTTATATTCAAGATGGGAAAATGGATCAACGTTATCTTGTGGCAAGATATTTGGTAAAACGTAGCTTTTCTTTTTTGGAAGGCAGGTCACGTGCTAGTGGATCTTGTAGGTCTGGAGATGAAGATGAACAGAGAGTGTTAGAGGAGGGTCTTGGCTATAATTTCACTTGCAAAGCCACGACAAGAAAGAGATGAGTTCGGAAAAGGAGGGGCTCGTGTATGCACAGTAATCGCAGAGAATAGAGTCCAGAAATTCCCAGGCTTGCCTGATTGAATAGAAAGAAATTGGTATGCCAAATCACTGCTTAGATGAAGGAGGTCCAACTTAGATTGTTCATCAGCAACAAATAAAACTTTCTGGTGTTAAATCACTGAAATATTGGGGTGTTTGTTACAGCAGCTAGCATGAATTACCCCAAGACAGTTTTCTATGTACTTGTCACAAGCAATTAGAAAGTGGAATAGGGGAAAAAAAGATCCCAGTCACAATAACAATAGGAAAAAAAAAAAAAGCCTAGATATGCCACTAGCAAGAAATGTGCAAGAACTATATGAATATACCTGTAAAAGTTATAGAAAATCTAAAGAAAAAATTTGTAAAATATTTTTGCAGAAATTTAAAAAACTGAAAAACTAGACATAACACTCACCTGAATAGATACTAAAATTATGTCAGTTCTCCCAAAATTCGTTTACAAATTCAAAGCAATCCTGATCAAAATTGCAACAGCATGTTTTTTTAGAGCCTGACATGCTGATTCTCACTTTCATTCGGCAGCGTAAATGAATGTACCAGAATAACTAATAAAATCTAATTTAAAACATGCAAAGAAAGGGAAGAGTCAGGCCAGATCTCAAAACATACTGTCTTGTTGTAGAAATTATAATAATATATATTTGTGGAGGAATGGAAAATACATCAATGGAACTGAACAGAAAATCTAAAAATATCACTAATGTGGCATTTCAGATCAGTGCAGAAAGAATGGTCTGTTCAATGGTATTAAAGTAACTGGCCATCATTTTGGAAAAAAAATAAAATTAGATCCTTATACCATGACCAAAAAAAATCTAAATGATTTTAAAAGAATACAAAGAAAATATCAGAATTATGTTATAATCTTAGAATGGGGAAGGATTTTCCAAGCTAGTCACAGAACTCAGAAGTCATCAAGGAAACACTGACAGTTTGACTACATGAAACTTTAAAACATACATGTGAGCCAAAAAACACACCCTCTACCAAGGGAAAATTGGAAAAATGAGAGAAAATATTTACAACATATACGACAGGCTAGGATTAATATCCAGAAGATGTGTTGAAAAATCATTCACCACTCAAGATGAAAAAGGAGCAAACGTTATGAACCAGTGAGAAAGGATGAATTTAAAATGTATGCTCTGACATGGAAAGGGGTTTAAGATATATTGTTAGTAAAAATAATAATAATACTAATCAAGGGCTACAGAAGAACAGGAATGGTCCTATCTACTTGTTATAATTATGCGTGTGTGTGTGTGTCTGTGAAGCCATAGAAACTAGGATCTGGAAGTTTCCAGACGGAATTGTTAATGGTGACTCCTAGGGGAAAAACCCTCAGGCATCATCTAAAGGAGAAAATTGCACGCAGTGTCTATGCTTTATTATAAAGCCTCTGCTATTATTTTTTAATTACACAGAGAATTTTTACGTGTATATATATTTTAATAGGCTTTATATTTTAGAACAGAAAAACGAGTGGAAAGTACAGTGAGTTTCTAAATCCCCTCATTCCCACACACACAGCCTCCCTCCACCAGACGGTACGTTTGTTACGATGGATGGACCTACACTGATACCTCATCATCACCCAAAGTCCGTAGTTTGAATCAAGATTCACTCTCGGTGTTGTACATTCTATAGGTCTGGACAAACGCATAATGACACGTATTCACCATTATAGTGTCGTACAGAATAGGGCCACTGCCCTAAAAATCCCCCGTGCTTGACCTATTCACCCCTCCCTCCCCAACCCCTGGCAACCACTGATATTTTTACTGTCTCTATAGTTTTACCTTTTCCAGAATGTCATATAGATGGAATCACAGAGGATGTATCACATATGTACATTTTGAAGTCTTCAAAAGCACAGAAATACACCTGGAATTGTGTCTGAACTCAGAAGCATGCAGTTGAAGGGGTAGGAAGCTGTTGAGGCTGGAGAAGCCCAGGTGAACTCCACAAAATAAAGGATGAAAAAGGAGCTGATGAGATCAGAGAACAAGAAGAGAAGGAATCTATTCACCCCAGGAAGAGGTTACGCCCCAAATGAGGCCACACGGAACATAAACACGCATCACACATGTCAGGTATGAAAAATATACACACAAAAAGTTATATAAAGTATAGAATTAACACTGGGGAGGAAACAGAATCAGTACCATCTATGACACGCTTCATGAAATGACCCAGAATGCAGGAAAAATGTCCTGTAAGATGAAAGAAAGACTGGATTAAAAACATAGATACAGGGCTTCCCTGGTGGCGCAGTGGTTGAGCGTCTGCCTGCCGATGCGGGGGACGCGGGTTCGTGCCCCGGTCCGGGAGGATCCCACGTGCCGCGGAGCGGCTGGGCCCGTGAGACATGGCCGCTGAGCCTGCGCGTCCGGAGCCTGTGCTCCACAACGGGAGAGGCCACAGCAGTGAGAGGCCTGCATACCGCAAAAAAAAAAAAAAAAAAAAAAAAAAACATAGATACAGAAAATAAACAAAGGATGCCCAACAGATGGAAACTTTACCGTTCTTGCAAAAAGAAACCAGAATAAATGCAGATCAGATGTGCTTGACCAACACACACACACACACACACACACACACACACACATATATCAACAAGGTATATCTAGGTTCATTTCTTAAATTTTAATGATAAAATTCATCATTTTTCCTGTACTGGAAAGAGGGGTTTCTAACCTGGAATTAAGCTCCAGATTGTAAACTCAGTTGTAAAAATGTGTTAACTTTAAAAGAACATAATTAACCCCTAAGAAATGTCCAGGGAACAGTTTGATTACGTGCAGCAAACCACCAACTCCTTTGCAACGAGATAGAGGAAGGGGATTCTCTAAAACTCAGGCTGCACTGCTCACCCACAGGGACAGGAATGCTCTCAGGACTAGGGTTCTCAGAGGCATGAAAGTGCAGGGGCAACTGTGTGTGAAGGGTAAGTGAACAGCTGACCCACTCAACACAGAGGGAAATTAATGCGGGGCATTGGTTACACGGGACGGAGGGGCTGAGAAGCCAAACCCGGCTGTGAAACGAGCCACAGATAAACAACAAAAGAGAACAATAACCATCGCCAGCTGGAGAGACAGATGGAAGAGGTCCATGGTTAGCCCTATGGGAAGGAAAACTGGAACCACAGCAGGTCTGTCTAATGGAGGTGAGAGTCACGGAGGCGACACGGGTCCTGCTGGAGACATCGCCAGAGCAGAGGCATGGAGTGGGGCTTTTCCTTCCATTCTCCCCTCTGTGCGGCCCGATGGTCTAACACAACAGAAGCCAGATGACCGGAAGCCTTGGACTGTGGGCCGGAGGGCAACAGGGGAAAGGGCTCTGCGCCTGGAGACAGCAGTGCAGCAGAAGTTTGTACTGCTTGAGGGGCCCTCACCAGGGTCTCGTGGACCTTTGAGAAACCCCACAAACATCCAGAGAGGTCTGGTTTGCTTGGATTTCCTAAGGAAGGCGGCCACAGTTTCACGGTTCGGGATGGGGCGGGGGGAAGAAGGAGCTCATCTTGCAGGAGCATCTTCAGTGGCGACTGACAAAGCTGAGCAGAAAAGGTCAAGAATTTGCAGGGATGCTGGGAATGACCCTACATTGGCCCCAAACCACAAGGACGCTGATGCCCCAAGTCAAGGACACCTGTGTTACGTATTAAACCTCAAAAACTGGTCTAAAAAGGGGTCTTCCTAAAACATGGATTAAGCCTTTTATTGTGCAATTACAAAGGAGAAAATGGCTGAAATTCCGTAATTGTGTTTTCATCTTACTTGGTAAACACTAACAGCTTATTATTTCCCAGATGCCAAACGAGGGTAATAAGTCCTGAAATGAGGGTAGGTTGTCCAACCTCAGTTACTTTGCAAACTTATTCTAGTTACAAGACCTTTGAAATATCAGCATCTTTTCGGTGCCCCACCTGCAAATATTAAGGTGCTTTGCCCATCACCACATGGCTTACTTGGTCCTCTTTTACTCCGTGTTGCCGGCTGAGGCAACAGTTTAGGGTCTGGACCCCATGTTTTTTACCATCAGGAGGCTAAGTGAGCGTGTGTTTCAGGAAGTGCGGGCTCTTTTTCTACCCAAGCAGGCATTTTTTCAGACCCCTTACCTCTTAACATGCCATACTGACTCCATCATCCAGCCCCTGGCTCAGATCCCACCTAACAGACATGGTCACGACAATCACATCCTCCCCTGTAGCACCATCTGTGTAGCACAACAGCAGACCCCAAGACTCCTCCCCAGAGAGCCTCTGAAAGCTGGTCTTGTGGCACCTTCACCCCAAGCAGGGTGTCTCCGTTTTACACATCAAAGCAAGCTCAGCTGTGCGGTCAACTTCCCCAGGTGGATGACAGGGTTGAAGTGGAGGCAGAGGGGAAAGCCCTAACCTAGGTTCCATCTCGAAACCCCGTTCTGCTTGATATGATTTAAATCTTTCCAGCACATCCCGCTTCATGTTTTCCTCAGGGCACGAAACAGTCTGAAACCTAACAAGATGCCCCAGGGAGAGGAAAACAACAGTTCTAAGAAATAATCCTGCCCCTCAGGAGACCAGGTGAAGAAATACTTCATCTCTGTAGTTCTCAGACCCTTAAAAACTTTCTAAAGGAAGGCTGTTACCCCAGAAACAGTCTTAATGTTTCCCACTGTTTGAAAGAAGCAAACTTGTTTTGAAATAAACATACACACATACATCATATGTATGTGTGTGTGTCCTATTTAATCTCAAGATGTTTTTGAAGGAAATTTTGAAAAACAAAAAATGTTTACAGCACATGAATGTTCAGCAACCTTTACCTAGAAAGTGTTCAGCACCTACTACGCTTTCAAAATGAGCAAGAAAACTTTCCAAAATTGCATTAACAAAAGATGCCTCTGGGAAGTTACCAAAGGATTAGTTCCTATTACGTTATGACTCTGGATAGTCTACAGAATTCAGGAAACTTAATATCAAGGTGAATCACATTTGTGCTATGTTTATACACTTTGCCTTATTAAATAAATCTACTTCTAAAATGTTGATATAAAGAAATTATTATAAAGATATTAAATGAAGTAAGAAGGCTACCGTTCAAAGAAATTCTGAGGTGAATTACTTTCAAAATCATACAGTCACTCCCTGATTTGTGTTTTGTTTGGTATGTACTTTTGCAAATACTTTTGAGTTTTATTAGGAAAGGAAATATCTAAATTTAGAGGGAAATTTAAACACATTCTCTAACTTTAATTTTTAAAACTGCTACGTAGAAAAATTATTTCCAGAATGTAAAAACGACAGCAACCTAAGACATTTATATTCTTTCTTGTAGGGCGCGGTCAGCTAACTGCCACGCAGCAGGAAGCTGAAGTAAGCTGAGTCATCCTTCCTGTGGCCACTGCGCTTGCGCTAAGTATACTAATGAGGTTTTAAAGTAGCGACCTATCCGATGCTGGCTCACAAGTCGCACCATCGGCGAAGGCCAATCACAGAGCGACACATGTTCTTAATCCCTATATAAGCAGACTGCTATAGGATTGCGGCGTCTTCCTTCCATCTTTTCTTCAACCAAGCTGTGCTCCAATAAAGTGTGATACGAGAAGAATCTTGCGTGTGGCGACTCGTCATTCTGCTGGTCGGAGGCGGCTCGCCGCATTTGGTGCCGAAACCCGGGAACTTCGCGCCCTGCATGGAGGACCGATTCAGAACTCGACACACGGAGTGAACCGTCGGATCAAGATCCGATCTGGGTGCCATCAAGACTGACGAGAATTGTTGAAGAAAACTTCAGAGAAGATGCTGAGCTGGATGTTCCTGATGATTCTTCCCTTGCTTAGGGCAGAGAATATGACGTTCTGGGGAATTAGCCGGACCTGGCCAGTTCCCATGCCGGTTCTGCTGTATATTTGGGATTATAATATGTCTCTAGTTGGTCTGTCGCATGCGCGTCAGGGCACATCGAGATAAGGTCCTACTCACTCAAGCACTTTTGGCTGTTCGTGAAGGTGATTCTCCCGCAGCCTGGATCTCCGTCCTAAACAATTCGAATGGATTGCCCTTGCACGGAGAGGCCCTGTTGCCATTGCACCTCTATAGGGAATCAAAACTTATTCTGAGTCAGCCTTTGCACCCTGCAGCCCTTGTTGGCATTGCACGCAGGAAGGTGTCTCAGACATGCCAACGGAAGGCTGCCCTCGAACAGTGAGCACATCATGAGGTGAACACTTGTACGGGCTACATTCTGCTTGGTGATTCTAGTAAATAAAAAAGGGGGAGATGTAGGGCACGGTCAGCTAACTGCCACGCAGCAGGAAGCTGAAGTAAGCTGAGTCATCCTTCCTGTGGCCACTGCGCTTGCGCTAAGTATACTAATGAGGTTTTAAAGTAGCGACCTATCCGATGCTGGCTCACAAGTCGCACCATCGGCGAAGGCCAATCACAGAGCGACACATGTTCTTAATCCCTATATAAGCAGACTGCTATAGGATTGCGGCGTCTTCCTTCCATCTTTTCTTTAACCAAGCTGTGCTCCAATAAAGTGTGATACGAGAAGAATCTTGCGTGTGGCGACTCGTCATTCTGCTGGTCGGAGGCGGCTCGCCGCACTTTCTACTCCGACCAGTCCTGTGGTCAGCCTCACCTGTCCGGAGACGCTCCACAACCAAGCGGTACTGGGATGGTGGAGCCCTCTTGAGGCTGTTAAAGAGAACTGTCTAATTTTAAGTCCCTTCAACATCTCCAGGATCTTTAAAAGAATCATGATTAGAACAATGAACAGAGATTTTCCTTTCTCTTCTGTTACTGCTCAAACCCAAGGTATTTCCACCTAAGACAATCATTTTGTCACACTTTCATAATCTTGTCTAGAGAGAATATTTTCCTTTCATCTCTACTTATGAATTAAAATATTAAAATGACTCTAATTATGCTTGAAACCTGCATGGAGGTAACAAAAATTGAGACATTTGAAATGAAATCAAACAACATCACTAACTGCTAACCCTTGATTCTCCCCTAAGAAACCCTTTCCCAGAAACTTCACAAATTCTATTTCCTAAGCAGCAGGATTTCAACTTTGTAAATGGTTATTAAATCACTGATTACCTCTTTTGTTTATGCACTAGTTCATTTATTAGTTATTGCAGATGTCTTATTTTCTAGCATTTGAATGCTTCGTGTATTAGCCAGAATAGGGTAGGTTATCCTTCAGTAATAAACTAATCTGGAAACCTTAGGGGCGTTATATGTAAAGGTTCATTTGTCTACCTCACAAAGTCTTCTGTGATTTCAGCCACTTTCTAGGGACTCTTACCTCTGAACAGTAACTCAGAGATCCAGGCTAATTGCTTCTTACAGCTACACCATCTGGGTCCCATGGTTTCCAGTTCACTGCATCAATGGAAGAGAGAACTGTAGGGTCATACATCCTCTCTCAAGTGCTCTAAAGGTCCAGAAGTGAAGCTTATAATTCTGGCCCACTGTCCAGAACTTGTCACATGGACCTACCTAGCCCCAAGGGGCTGGGATCTGTGGGTATCATGTGGATAATCACTGAACAGTAAATGTCTCTGCCACATAGTTCAAACCTTTTTTAAGTTTGATATTTTTGAGGGACAAGTGGATCTATCCCAGAATTTCAACCCACTTATAGCACTATCCATGAGAAAATGCAAGCTTAATCAGTTGTAAACTGCTGTATTACTTTAATAAATACAAATAGGGAGAGGAAAAAGCAGCTTCCTTCGAAATAAAGTCCTAGAAGAATAATGCTCGCTAGGTACCGCTTCTCAGATAAAGAGATCAGTTTGGATGACCTTGGACATCTGAAGCAAGGTTTAACTAATAAGAAAAGTAACAGACGGTAATGATCCACTGGGAAAGAACTGCAACAATCCTGCATGAACTACAATGTAACACATTTATGAACAGAGAGGAGTAAAAGCCAACAGTCTGGTTGCTCGGCCCCTTTTAGGCTCAGTGGAGAAATAGCACCTCCAAGTGATGCTTCCTCATATAACTTGCAATTCCCTCATAAACACGGGAGTTCCAATCTTGGTTTTATTGCAATGGTTGAACTCTAATACATTTCTGGGCATTTTAAATTGCTTCCAGAAGAACTGGTGAACCATGATCTTACATAACTGTCCATCACAAATGACTTTCCAAGTAACTTTTGGAGCTAATCAGTGCCACTAAAAAAAGATGCAGTGAAATCACATGATAGTCCGTGCCGTGGAGATATTCCACAAGGGAGCCAGCAAAGTAGGGCAGAAGAGGGAAGGAAGGTCATGAGTGAATAAAGAAAACAAAATTTGTAAGGATGGCTCAGAAGAAACTTGCTCCTGTCCAGAGCTGACTGCCATAAAACAGTGATCAAATAGAAGTGTGATGGAGTGAGCTGCGAAGTTCTATCTTCTGGTAATTTACATGAGACATGAAATGAGTTCTAATTTCCTTCCTTCTTGCAGTTTCTGTAGACACACACACACACACACACACACACACACACACACCTCAGGAGGGTAGGCATGTATTTGGAAATAAAGAACTGATTCCCACTTCTTGTCTGGTGGTTCCTGAGTGCAGAATCTACAAATGTATCCAGCCAGGGCAGGGGAAGGATGGCAAGGGTGTGATGAAAAGGTTCTAAAACTGTTTTGTGGTGATGGTTGTACAACTGTATATTACTAAAAAAAATCATTGAACTGTACACTTACAGTGGGTGAATTGCATGTTATGTAAATGATAATTCAGTAAATCTATAACAGAAAATAAAACCCTGCAAACGATGGCTATTTAGTCAAGAGTGCATTATTTTTTTATGGGAGTATAGTTGATTTACAATGTTGTGTTAGTTTCAGGTGTACAGCAAAGTGATTTAGTTATACCTATATATGTGTGTCTATTCTTTTTCAGATTCTTTTCCCTTATAGGTTATTACAAAATATTGAGTATAGTATGTCCGATGTAAAAAATGTATGGTTACCAAAGGGGAAAAGGGAGGAGGGATAAATTAGGAGTTTGGGATTCATATATACACACTACTCTATATAAAATAGATAACCAACAAGGACCTACTGTATAGCACAGGGAACTATACTCAAGGGTGCATTATAAAAATGCTTTTAAGACTCATTAGAGGGTTCCTTCTTAAACAAATTAACTTTCATTTGTATTACTGAACTCTGGTGTCACAGGAAAGTAGAAGTGCGCATATACCTACAGGTAAATTCATTCCCACAGAGTCGCTGCATCCTCGACGTAAGCCTATACAAGAAACATCCATTCTGTTCCATTTATCAGACAGCTTGTGCAGACGCCAGCAGCTCAACCGCAAAATGAGAGGGAAAGTTCCATTTCACAGCTCCTGTGATGTTCAAACAAGCATCCGGGGTTATCAGTGAGTCTTATTTGCAAAACTCTCTTCCCCTCAGGTACTAAAACATTATTGCTTTGACATTGTCATTCAGACACTAAAAAGGAGCTGTGGAACACAAGATAACATGTATTGGGACTTCCCTAGTGGCGCAGTGGTTGAGAATCCGCCTGCCAATGCAGGGGACACGGGTTCGAGCCCTGGTCCGGGAATGTCCCACATGCCGCGGAGCAACTAAGCCCGTGTGCCACAACTACTGAGCCTGCGCTCCAGAGCCCGCAAGCCACAACTACTGAGCCCGTGTGCCGCAACTACTGAAACCCGCACGCCTAGAGCCCGTGCTCCGCAACAAGAGAAGCCACCGCAATGAGAAGCCTGCACGCCACAGTGAAGAGTAGCCCCTGCTCGCCGTAACTAGAGAAAGCCCGCGTGCAGCAATGAAGACCCAATGCAGCCAAAAATAAGTAAATGAAATGAAAACCTTGAGGATATTAAAAAAAAAAAAGATAACATGTATTTATGTTCCAGTCATCGCAGGGTTGGCGTGACAGTGCTAGGGCTGCGGACAAAGAACAGCCTATGACAGTGGCCTCCCTGGCTCTCAGGCAAGGTGTCCCAGGTGTTAGAAGGGTGTCTTCTGCTGCAGGCACTCCTAATCACCCTTCGTGACCACTTTCCTTGAAGAGGCTTCAAGCTTTTACATATACAAGTTATAACCTCCATACTGAAATTGGGCTCTTCCAAATACCAGAAGCTGGAAGCAGTGGTGTGCTTGTAAATGGTTAACAACAGGCTCTCCTGGAGGTGAAAGGAGCTGACTGATGTGCAGCGTGTGCTGACTGCCATGTTGTCAATACTGCTACCATGGCCTATTTCAAGCTACCGACTTGACGTTGCTGAACATGGAGTTGGGAAGAGACGTTCACTGTGGCTCCGGTGAACCAGTGGGGGCCTGTTCCAGCACACCTGTGCCCGGGGGCAGGGCACACAAATTACAGTTTTTGATCAAGGCTTTAATCGAGACCTAGAATGTCAGAGTAAAGCTACGTACATTTTTTTTAATTGAAACTGTTGAAATAAAGTTAAAAGCATTTCAAATTTAATAAATTGCTAATTAGTATTTATATAGTTTCTCTGTATCTGGGTGTTCTCTCTGCAAATTGTCAACAGCGTCATTTAAACACATATGTATTACATGTATGTACACAGTGTATACACACCTGTATGCCTGTATGAGCCCAATGTTGATCTCAAATTCCCAAGACCCAACCAAGGTTCTTGCAGTTCCTATGTTCTTAGAAGTCCAAGGTTCTTCAGCTGATCTTTCTACTAGACGGAAACTGTCATTAAGGTCCTCACTCAGTTACAATGGATCCACTAACCAAAGAGTCATCATTTTTCCAAGGGTGGTGCTGAGTTCCAGGTCTTCAGGAGCAACCAACTGAAGATGGCTCAGAAGGACCTCATCTCGTCTCATTGAGTTATAAACACATGACCTGTATCCAAGAGCAGGAGTAAACAGGTTGGGATTAAAGGTAGATGTTGCTGATACCTGAGGTCAGTGATTCACACGCCACACAATGGTTTATTGGTGAGGGAAGGCTTCTGATCACCAAGACACGGAGAAGATTGGCAAGTCTGAAAGTAGAAACAACATCTTCCACGGGGGTGTGTTGTGTAAGATGCCCATCTCCACCCGCCCCCAGGCTGGTGCTGCCTTTCACTCTTCTTGGGGATCCCACCTAGGACTCCTAGGTACACACACAAGCAGTGGTAGGTCCGGACATCAGACAGCTGGGCATCATAGGTGTACTTTCCATTAGGTCCTGAGGGTTGGCCATGGCGTGCGGTGAGAGAGACCTTTGCAGAAATGCAGATCTTTGCAGAAATGACAGACAGACAAAAGCTTCAAAGCGTACAGAGAACGGGGACACTTGATAACCTTGTCATTCTGCCTTAGACGTGGGAGGAAAAGAAAACATTCCATATTACCCTGTGAAGACACTTTTCAAATATAAAAGACATTTGTAAGCTAGATTTTGATTTTGAGCTTTCCCTAAACCATATGAAGAAAAATTCCCATCTTAAAATTACCATTGCCAGAGAGAGTTCACGATGGGGAGTGAACAGTGGCAATTAATCATTTAGCATTTATGTAACATCTGGCATCTGCAAAGTGCTTTCCAACCAGTTTTCCTTGTTACTGCTCGTAATCACGGCAGGTTGGGGTCAGCCGTGCTCATTCCTATTTTCTCAGAGCAATATGTAAAATAGTAACTTGACCCTTAGAGAAAGATCTCGTAATAGCAAATAAAGCTAGAAATAAGTGACAACTCTTTCATTCTATTCAGAACGCCATTCTTGAAGGTTGTTAATAGGGAGAAGTATTTTCTGTCAGCTCTGTTAACAGGAGGGTGATGGTGTTTTGTTTCTTACTATACAGGAGCCAGATCCAAAATTCACATCTAAAAATACCATCAACAGTAAAGGTCAAAGAGAGCTGTACTTTGGGACATAGCTTTCGTTATTTAAAACCAGAGAAATATAGAGTCACGTGTGTGTATTCTCCACTTGGAAGAGACAGACTTTAAGACCACAAACCATAATAAACATTAAATATGCTTCAACTATTCCAGGATACAAGGCAAACACATCATCAGTCAACCAATGAATTTTCCAGTCTCTGCATTATTGTAAATCTGAGAGACTAACCAGTAGGAAGGGAGACTCATCTTTGCTGTATTAATTGATCCCCTGCTTTCAGCACCACACACGTACATGGATGCCGCAAACTAGCCCTGCTTCCTGCCTGCCCGTGGGGGAGGGGAAGGGCATCAGTCCACGGCCCTATTCACATCTTTACAAGACCGGTGATAAGTGACACGGTGATGGGCGACAGAAGAACAAAACTTAGTCTGATGGGTCAGAAAAGGCATCCCAAGAAAGTGACATTGAGCTCAACCCTGAAGGGTGAATAGGTGTTAACAGGGAACAAAGGGAAGCGGGAACAGCATGTTCAAAGGCCCTGAGGAAGAGGCTGCACTATTCACTGGAGGAATTCAAATGAGGCCAAAAGTCCAGAGCTCAGCGTGAAGGTGCAGGGATGGGGGTGGGGTAGACCTGACTCCCAGAAACAGGCAGGCCTGGGAGCCCAGGAGTTCCACAGAGGTCTGGGCTCAGCAGCTTGGGCTCCGGAGCTGAGCTGACAGCCCCTTAGGTGCAGCCACCACTGACGAATCCTAAGGGACCTCCGTGCCTCTCTGTCCTCACCTGACCCGGTATCTGCCTTGCAAAGTTGTTGTGAAGACTCAGTGCTCTGTTGCATGTAAAGCATTTTATATACAACTTGGTAATTCCATCTAAAGCCTGAACTATCCCCCTCCTGACATCTTCTTACCTTTAGGACATTCCTAACCTATATTCTATGGGGCACCACCCTGTAATGTACTACAAGAAACGGAACTCAGATTAAGTGAGTTTGGGAAACACTGCACGCTGTCGTCTGAAGCATCTGAAAATCTCACAGTTGTTTTTGTTTTGTTTTTTTTAATAACTTTCTTAATCAAACATGCACAAAAATTGACTACCGCAAGCCACTCTCTGTTTGCTGGAGGCCATGCTTTCACCTACGAATAATTGATGTCTTTAAACCCCCAAAAGTTCCCTGGAGAGAATGTTGCGAGGCTCCAGCTCAGACTGATTTTAGTCTCTGGCTTGTGCATTTGAGATGCCACAACAGAACAGTTTCAACATCGTTATTTAGAAAATAAATTATTCCAAATCTCCCGTTTAGAACACATTCTCAAGGTGTCCTCATGAATCCGAATGTTTTCCCAAACCATGGTTATAATTTTCAATTTATTTAGTAGGTGACTTTCAGGGAACAAAGTTGTGTTACTGGAATAATACAACCTTCTTAGCATCATTGCACCTCCCTGCCTCAGTTTCCCTCCCCATCTGGAAACCGCAGTGTCAGACTAAGTGACCCCAAAGCCCTTCAAACACTGAGATTATACAATCCCATGTTAAAATCTTCCCAGGTTACCTGATGTATGTTCTTAGGTGATTACCAAACCAATGCAGTCTCCATACGAGCAGAGAGACACACATCCATCCACAAATGGACAGACCCCTAGGTCTTGGCCTCCTTGTTCTGTGTCTGTCTTTGCAGCGCTGAAGAATATTCACCGAACTCACGACCATGGTGACCTTTGTAACATTCTATGTGACCATTTTTTAATGCTTTAAGTACAGAAAATATTATGTTTGTATAATATGTATATTTTATACGTAATATAAAAACAATGACATGATGGAAAAGTGCCCAAGTATTAACAATTGCTAAACCATGGATGTGTATGCCTCCATACTTTCTCTAAGTTTCTAAATCTTCAAATGTAAACATTATGATCTTAAGTAAGTCATAGATTTTTTGAATGGTGATCTCACAGAAGTCTTTGAAGTTGTCTTACACGTGTTCTTCATCATCTCCTTGAGTTAACTGTCTCCAGGCTTAAATTTAGAAACAGAAATACGGTCTTGCTTCTTGCCCTGCAAAATTCACGTTTTGTTAATTATCTCATAGATAAAATACCTATTTGCTTGAGACCAAAATTAAGCTTTAACTAATGGCAACCAGGAACTAAAACCACACCCAAGCTATCGAATTGCATTTCAAAGTCATTTCCATAAGCTTAACTGTCAGTCCTAGGGAGAGACATTTTCCCACCACCTTTATCTGAAGGGAAGACCTGTTTCATACTATTCCATATAAATCACCTTGAGACTGACCATGGCCAATATGCCATTTCGTTTTTGTTAAAAATAAACATTCAAAGAGATAACATATTGTAAAACATCTCAAATTCTATCCAAATTATTCACATTTTGAATTAGGCTTGAGTCTGGATTGGTGCCAACTATGTTTATCTGTTTGGGAAAAGAGTCTTTGTAGCCCTTAATTATATACAAACAAATGAGACTTTAAGTTTTAAAATCTTTTCTTTGTATAGAAGCATTCTGGTTCCTATCAAATGCTGAACAAGCATGACCCTGGTTGCCCTGGCCAAGATTAAGCTGGAGAACTCTGGAGATAAAACATCAAGAAATGGGGTGGGGACAGTTTTGTTTTGAACATGGGGTGATGGATTTGACCCATGTCAGGGGCAGCCTGGCACACTGTGGGAGAATAAAAATAGAAGAGGAACCATAACTGGACAACTCTGATCTCTGGTCCAGATGGCCACAGGAGGAAATTCAGGGAGGTCCAGATGCTCTGTATGTACGAGGAGCTGAGACTGACAAACTTCAGGTAGTAGCTTGCCCATCTCCCCAGGGCTGGTAAATTCTAATCTAAGAGCACCTCTCCCTAATGCTGCCTCTCCCAGTAGGGTAGGAGGTGAAGGCCTGAGCTGACGTGTGGTCCTGTGGGGTGGGGGCATGACTGTGTTTTCTGGCGCCAGGTTCTTGTCCATAAGGTTTATCTACCCCCATGCTTCCAGCTCACTTGGGCTGAGGCAATGGAGTCAGGCCTCCTCCATCTGCTTGGCTGAGAGGGTAGCTGACATCCCAGAGAAAAATACACTTCAGGATAAAAAGGAAAAAAAAGCAAGACCGTTGATGGGTATACCCTTTACAGAAAAAAAAAAAAAAAAAAGTACTAGATGACAGATTCTGAAGCAGAAATAATATTAGACCAAGGATTTACAATTAAACTAATAAACATTTGAAAAGAGATATTAGCAATATGAAATAAAAAGAAAAAATTATAGAAAACAAACAGAAACATTTGGTGTGAAAAATATGACAGTTGAAATAGAGAATCGACTGAATAGGATAGATAATAGATATAATGAACAGATAATAATAACAGATACAATAAATATGCAGCTGAGGAATAACATAGCAAACTGGAATATCAATTCCAGAAAGAAGAAAGAAATGACAAAGAATTAGAAAGTGCAGGAAAAAAATAAAAGTGATATGAAGAAAGGAAATAGATGTACTAAATTCAAATAAAAGGACCCCCAGGTGAGCGGAGAGAAAAATTAAAATGAAACTAGTAAAATTTGGAAAAATGAAATACAAATTTTCCAGAAATAAAAAAATTGATATTGAAAGGGCCAAAAAAGAAGAAGAATTTAAACACATTTAATGAAATTTCAAAATATCAGACAAAAAGAAAATTTTTAAAGCTTCCAGAGATAAAGAACAGATCATATACAAAGGATCAAGAACTCGGTCAACATTAGATATTTCAATAGTAACATTGGATATAAGGGAAAAATGGATTGGTGTTTTCAAAACATTGAATAGCCTAGACTGTTGCATACTGTCAAACCATCATTCAAATGAGAATATCACCAGGCTTACAAGATCTTAGAGATGTTTGCCAATCAGAGGCCCAGTATAGCTGCTGCTACCCTATTGGACATCCTAGATATAGAACATTTCCATTGCCACAGAAAGTTCCATCAGCCAGAACTGAAAGAGAGAACATCATGATGGCAGCATTTGTAAGAGGATGAGACCAGTGAATGTGTGGAAATACAAGAGTTCTAGTCTCATTATTGAAGAAATAAAAATATCAATTAAAAATGTAGAGAGGTAAAACAAGCAGAAATAATATATCAAGAGGGTAGAAGTGGGTCCAAATATACCAAGGTTATAGTAAATGTAAATGGATTAAACTCATAGTTTAAAGATAAAGGTTGAAAGAAGGGATAAAAACCAAAGTCCACATAGATGCTCTACATATACAGAAGACCCACCTAAAGCATAGAGACCTGTAAAATTTGACAGCATTGGTTAAACTATATGAAACTGATAGATATTGCCAATTTTATATGGTTCAATGTAGAAAAGAAGGATGAAAGACATAAATGCCTACCAACAAAAAAGAAGGCTAATATAGATGTAATCATTCTAGATAAGAGACACTGAGACAAAATAGAGCATTAGGGAGACAGCCCTGATCACAACATTAATAAAACAGATTCAATTTAGTCAAATAATATAACAATTTTGTTAAATGTACATACCTAAAAAACATTCACAAAATGTAGCAAAATGTGTTAAAGCCACAGAAAGAAGTTGATAAATTCACCATCACATTGGATTGATATGGTAATTACTGGTCATCAATCAGGCAAAAAATTTCAGCAAGAATAGCTGAACAGTTTGATTAAGAAGTTTGTTCTAATGGACAGATACAAAGTTCTATATCTCCCAATTTTTAAAACACTTTTTTCTCAAGCGCACTTTTACGATAATCAATCGTAGATAATAACTGACCAAGAAAACCTCCACGTGTTTCAAAGAACAAGGATCACCACTGAGGACAGACAGCTCTTTGCTTAGTCAGAGTCCCAGAAGCTCGATAAAGAAGCTCTTGAGATCAGCAAACCCAATATCCACCCAGTAGGTGAATTCAACAAAAACTCTCTAAAAGTCCTAAGAACAAAGCAACATCACACTAGGGGACCACCTGCTAGACCACGAGACTCAGTAGAGCTTGAACCACACCTCACTGAGATCAGTGACACTCACTTCTGTTAACTCACACAAATAAACCGATCACCATACTGAGCAGTGCATTGGCCAGTTAGAGCCTAATGTAGCAGGGTGTTAAACGGGCCATTTCCTAGTCTCTAAAAATTTTGCCTAAATCCACAGAGCTTGGGACAGGAAGCAGTAAGTACAACTACTTGCTAAAGAGAGGCATGAACACATCTACGACCAACTTGCAGAAAAATAACAAATGCACCCCTGCTGGTCAGTATCATGCCCCCTACAGTCATCCCCAGCATAGGTAAGAGAAGACAAGAAGTACACAGAGGATTGAAGAAAACCAGGAGAGCAATTGGTGGTCCAGTGTGGAGGGATGTGCCTTTCTTCTCCACATCCCCATCTAAGGAAAATCAAGGAAGACTCCAAAGGAATCACTCCTAGAGGTTGGGGTGCCTGCAAGAAGGCACAAGAACCTCCCTCCATGGCTTGAGGCTGGATGAGCTACATAAACTCCTAAATCCATCTTGGTGTGGCCCCCTTTGTAGACCACTGTGAGATCTCTTAGGGGCCCTCGATGTCCATCCCAAGAACAGACATGTCAGGTTCTATGGAAAACTGAGGCTTTATGTTTCTTTAGGATAAAGCAGCCACATGACACACTGTTTCTTGGTACTTTTGATTACATTCCATAGCATGACTTGTATACGCTATTCTCTTATCCATCTGGCCAAGAGCTCCTCCCAGGAAGAGGACAGTGAGAGATGGGAGACGCTGAAACTCTCATACATTGCAGGGCGGCCCATGAGTCCCCACCCAGTGATCCACTCTTTATGTAAAGAATCCCATTTCTTCAACTGTTCCTTTTGCAAATGGTTTATAATCACCCACTATCCCTTGGTTTCTCTACTCTGTTCTCTCCCTTTTGCCAATGTCTCTGATCAAGTAACTTGCTCAGAAATTGCAGTAATTACACGCAAAGTTGGACAAGGAGAAATAAACACGATTTATTTTTAAACATTCTACAAATCAGGATGTTTACTCATTGGGTGATATAAATCTGCATTACTCAGGGTTCACATCGCAAAAGAATTAGAGATCAAGCAATTTTAGCTTAGCCAGATTCCTTCCCAGATTTTTTTTTCTTTATTTGCTAGGTTGAATGAGTTCACCCTTGTCACCAATGTGAAAAACAAAAAAAAATAGTTGGTAAAATATTAAAAGTGCAAATAGCTTTGCATAATTTTCCTGCCTGAAATATAATTGTCACAATAATTAAAGTCTTGGCTGTTTTGTGTTTTTTTAAATCTTCACCAATTTATGTATTTCTCCAGAACAATGTCATTGATTCCAAAAATAGTCCTTCATGGAATAAAAAATTAGTTAATAAATTCTTGTATTTAAAAAGGCCCTGCATCTTATAAATATTTTACAAATGTTTGTCAGTTTGTTTTTCTAGAGGATTTTATTATTATTATTTCTTTGTTAAAAGTCCTGAACCATGAATATATCACATCCTGGGACTGCAAGATAATTTATTTTCTCTAATCACATTGTTCTCTACAATTTGATTTGCCTCACTATGTAAACTCATTTCCTTGGCATGAGGACAGCTGTCCAGCGGCTGACACTGTGACAGGGCAGAGCTGCAAGTGTCATGCAAACAGCCAGGCTCTCCCATCTGCACTGGCATTGCCACCACCCTCAGGTTTCTGCCTGAGACAACCCTCTATACAGGGTGAGTGACATGCAAGCCTTTTTCGCAGCTGCAGGAGTCAGGGGAGGGCTGACTCCTAAGAGCCTGAATAATAGTTTAGCCTCAGGTCATTGAACTCATATATTCAGCCACTTCATTTTGAGCATCAACGATGGGTCCCATGGAAGGTGAAACAGGAGGCTGTGTGTTTCCTCCACTTACCAGCCTCAGAGGCCGGTTCTGGCCCAGGGTGCCATGGCAGTTGCATTATTTCCTGTTCCCATCCAGTTCCTCACTGTGACTGCAAGCTCCTTACCCTTCCCTCAATCCTCCAGGCACCCCTCCATGGGCATCGTAATTCTTGCTGTTCTTTCAGGAAACTAAACAGGAGAGTCTGTAAGTGAGCACACACACCCCTTTAGACCTGCAGACCTTGGGCTCGCATAGTTCATGAGTAAGATCCATGTGAATCTGGAAGCCTAACCATCATTTACAAAATTCCCTTTGATATTTTCACTGGGATCCTGGAGGCCCTTTTACGAAGATGCTCTTCATGGCTTTATTAACACTCCAGTGTAAGGGCAGCTACTGTGGTGTCCTTCACTGCTGCTGAGACACAATCTCTGTTACCAAAGAGCTAACAATCAGGTAAGAAAAATAACATTTATTTAAAGGGAAATGTATTCTCAATGCTCTGTGTATATTAATTTAATGGAAGTAGTAAGAAAAGTAGCAGCTAACATTATTGAGTACTCAGTGTATTCTAAATGCTTTGTACATTTTAATTAATTACATAATGACTTGTTTAATCCTCACAAAATTTATTGAAGTTGTTACCAAGATCTGGCCCACTTTACAGATGGGAAAACTTACCTTGTCTTAAATACTAGCTATTGAGAGCAGAGGCAGGGATTTGTACCCAGGAAATCTGAATCTAGAGCTCATTCTTACAACAACTAGAAAATACTACCCTACTGATGCTCTACCACCAAGTAGATAGATAGGATTTTCACCCCTGAGTACAGTGACAACTAGTGTGATACATAAATAATGCCACGTGCTTTAGGAGTGAAAAAGTGGGAGGACTGTCTGCCAACTGGGGAATCGGGAGATATTATGATGCAGGGTCAGTTGCCCCAAGCCAAATGTGAAAGATAGAAGTAGAGGAATAATTTCTGTCTAGTTGGATGGCATGTGCGAAGAACAGACACACAGTCTCAGCACACGGAACTCCCTCGGCTCGCCACCCCTGCCCTCTGGTCACGGGGGATGGCATCCCATGAGCATCAGTCCAGCCTCTTTCCCTTCCCTCTCAGAGGAACTGTGTAGCCCTCGTGTCCAGAACTCAAGCCACTTCTCTATACCTTGCAGTAGCCACCACATACCATCATATAGACTTGGTCCCACTGCAGCTGGCTCCTTCTTTTACACCCTAAGAGAACCTTCCCTGAAGTTTCCTCTTCTTCACTGACAACATTATTGAAAAGATGAGTCTACATGCTCTTCTGGATTATAAAATAATCCAATAAGATTTCAGTTGCTTAAGCCTGTAACCCAGGTGGTGAAATCAGTTCTTCTTGAAGTGTAATTGAAAAAAGATAGCTAATTGATTCCAAAATGAAGAGTGGCAATGAAGGTGCCTCAGTGAAGAGCCAGCCTGTAGAGGAAAAGAGGAAAAGTGAACTCTGCTTGAATCAACATGAAAAGTTTGCGCAGACTGGATCTAACTCCGTCTCTACATTCCCTAGGCTTACACTTACTCCCCCAATCTTCATAAATTACACAAACCAAAAGCCCAAAACCCTAGTCAAATCCCTCCTCCATCTTCATGCCTTAAAAGGAAAAACTTCAAAAGGTAAAAACTCCAGGAACAGCAGTAATCAAAGGGCACGACCCCGACATGACTTTACAATGAAGTGGAGAATCTTTAAGGAATCAGGCCCCAATTTGAGCTATAAGGTCCAAAAGTTGAGAATGATGTCATAATTCTGATAAAGTTAGTTTCAAAGGTTCCAGTCTTTTAAGGACTACTCAACTTCACAAAGAAAATCCTAGCCTGTGACCACTGAAAATGCCTCCAATGCAATAGTTTTACAAGTAAAAATATGGAGTCCCATGAATAATGCAGAGTATAGAGTATACTGATCTGTAATCAAGTCATCAAACTATGGAAAAGAAAGCCAAAACTTGTGCCCTGAACTTCCACTTCTAATGAGGATATGGTAGGTCACAGCCAATGCTCCCGCTCTCAAAACTTTTTTTAAGGAATAAGTTACAAAAATCATTTTAAAGCATTGGAGAGCAGTGGAATTAAAAAGGACTAAATGAACTAAAATTCCAGAGAGAGAAAAGTGTATGATTGATACCCACTTTTCCCTGGAAGCATCTTCCAGGTCTAGATAGAAGTCTGATGATCAGACGTGGACCAGGTAGAGGATGTTGCTGGGGAAAGAGAAAGAGAAAAGCTGTTAGTGGTGGTGTAGGGCTAGGGTGATAAATCATACTACAGGTGAGGGGTCTGAAATGCATAGCTGATTTCATCCACAAGACGCTTGCTCACCTTTTTGGCTGAGTGGTCAGGGAGATGGAGCCTAAAGAGCTAGGCAGAAAGTTTTTGAAAAGGAGAATAAAATTGCCATGAATGTTGAGGTGATTAGGATCAAAGATCTCCTGAGGGAAGGGGTTTGAAAAGAGAACAGACAGAAGATGAAAGCCTATGGTGAATTGACAGCAGGAACTCTAGCTACTTGTCAAATTGTGGTGTTGCCTCTAGGCTGAGAATCAAGGTTCAGCCACTGGCAAAAACCGGCTGCTGGGAAACAGAAAAATCAGCAAGGATTTTGATGTTCAAGTGGGACAAAATTAGAGACTGGAGGGCACCACACATGTAACCATTCTATCCATCAAGACATTTGCCAAGTTATGATTGATCAGACTCAATCTGCCTCTGTGAGAGGCTGGAAAATCTTTGTTTCCTCAGTTCTGACAGGCTGTGGGTGACTCAGCTTTGCCCTTGAGAGACTTAAGTTCAGCTCTCTGCACTCCTGACCCCCTCACTCTCAGCCCTCATAGAGCTCAATCCCTGATTAGAGTTTGGAAACTGACCTCCTCTCTCAATCTACTTTCACAGTATTTTAGATACAATATCCAGCTTACAGAAAAATCACGAGGTGTATGAAAAGAAAGACCATATGCTAAACAGTAAAAAATCAACAGCATTAGATTCCAGGTTGACCCAGATACTGGAGATAGTGTAACAGAAAGGGACCCTATGGGCCTTCCCAGAACAGACTACCCCTGCCCCCGTGTCCTCCACCCGCCTCTTGTTTGTAAAAATCTGTAGCCTCCTAGGTCTTCCCTGAGTTCCAAAGAGTAAATTTAATCAGAGAAGTGAGAAAATGTAGAAAGAAGGGAAAACAGTCAAATAAGACAAAATAATAGTTTAGCCATTAAACAAAGTCAAGGACCTCTAGTTCTTCCTCAAGGACTATAGATAATCTTCTGAGCCGTGTCCTTTGAGCTGTTTTGCAGACACTGAAACCCCCACCAGGTGGAGGAAGTTAACTGTCTGCTGTCCACAGACACGTAGACCCCAGACCAGTTGGAACCAGAAGGTTGATGATGTTGACTCCCAATTACCTCAGCACCAGCCAATCAGAAGAATGTTCACAAGCTGATCACACACCTAGCAACCCCTTCTCCCTCATCTTATCTTTAAAAACCTTTCCCTGAAAGCCTTTGGGGTCTTTTAAGCACTAGCTGCCCTGGACTTCTTGACTGGTGTCTGCAATAAACGCTGCACTTTCCTTCACCACAACCCGGTGTCAGGAGATTGGCTTTACTGCGTGTGGGCAAGCAGACCCACATTTGGTTCAGTAACAATAGCAGACAATTACTTTAAAAATAAGTATGATTAATATGTACAAGAAAACAGAGGAAATGAGAGGCAACATACATGAAATGATAGCAATTTGCAATTGAGAACTGCAATTTGTTTTTTCAAATAATGGGTATGGCAGAACTGAAAAATGCAAAATCCGAAGTTAAGAATACAATGAAGAGTTGTTACAACAGATTGCACACAGAAAACACACAGAATTAATGAACTGAAAGGTGCTAAATAAAAAATATGCAAATTGAAGGATAGAGATCAAAAAGTAAGAAAATTTATTTTAAAACTTGAGAGATAGGTGTAATATATTCAAAAGATCTAAATTAATATAATTGAATTACCAGAAAGAGAGGAGGGAAAATGAGACAGGAGCAATATTCAAAGAGATAATGACTGAGAATGGCCCAAATTGATGAAAGACATCAACCCACATGTTCAAGAAGTTCGGCAAACTTTGAGCTAAACAAATACAAATAAAACTACATGTAGGCATGTTATCAATGTCAGACTGCTGAAAATCAAGGACAGAAAGAGAATCTTAAAAGCAGCCAAAGAAGTAACACATTACCTTCAAACAAGTCAAGATAAGACTAATAGCAATTTCTCAAAAGAAATGATAAAAGCAAAAAGGACGGAGGGGACTTATAACATTAAATGCATGTATTAGAAGAAGGCAAGCTGAAAAGTCAAAGATTTAAGTTTCCATCACAAGAACCTAGAAAGAAAAATCAAATCTCACTTAAGAAGGAATGTAATAAGAAAGCTAAGGGCAGAGCTTTAATAAAAATTTTGTAATCCAATTAAAATATCAACAAAGCCAACAGTTAGTTCTTTGAAATGATAAGTCCCAGAAATATAGAACAAGAATGAAACACAAATGGCCAAATAAGAAAAAATGAGCTAAAACTATAGATCCTACTAACATTAAAAAGACATTATGAACAAATTTACTCCAAAAAATTTGACAATTTGGATGACATCAAATTTCTCAAAAAATACAACCAATTCTAACAGAAGAATAAATAAAAATTATAGATAGTATGATGTATATTAAATATGTATCTTGTATAGATACAAAAATAAAGAAATTAAAAAATATATATTTATTTTATATATAACATATGCATATTTACAGCAGTGGTAATTTTATTTATCAAGTTGTATGTTACATCCCTAGTACTTATTTATCTGGGAGTTTGTATCCTTTGACTGCCTTTATCCAATTTCTCCTCCCTCCATGCTCTGCCACTGGTAACCACAAATCTGGTCTCTTTTTCTGTGAGTTTGTTTGTTTTTGAAGTATAACTGACCTAAAACACTACGTTAGTTCCTGTTCTACAACATAGTGATTTGGTATCTCTATGCATTTCAAAATGATCAACATGATAAGTCTAGTTACCATCTGTCACCATACAAAGATATTACCTAGTTCTTGACTGTATTCCCCACACTGTACATTTTATCCCCATGACTCATTTATTTTGCAACTGGAACTCTGTACCTCTTAATCTCCCTCACCTATTACTTTCCTCTCCCCATTGCCCTTCCCTGTGACAACCACCTGTTTGCTCTCTGTAACTCTGTTTCTGTTTTGCTATGTTTGTTCATTTGTTTGTTTTTTAGATTCCACACATAAGTTAAATCATACAGTATTTGTCTTTCTCTGTCTGATTTATTTCACTTAGCATAATACCTTCCAGGTCCATCCAGGTCCAACCCAATATATATACATATTGAGTTGACCAGAAAATTTGTTGAGGTTTTTCTGTGTCTTCCTATTCTGCTATCTTGGCTGCTCTCTGTATTTTAAAGACTCTTGATCACACTTCCAGATTGCTTTTCTGAAAAAAACATACTAAAGTACACTCACACAAAGAGACGGGAGAGGGCCTAGGTCAAGACTGATGGATGAATGGATGGATTGGTTGATTGCTTACTTAAATAATAATAACGTGCATTTGTAGAGCCCTTTGCACTTTATAAGTAACATTCATGGTCTCATTTCTAAGAGAGGTGTTAACAGCTCTAACATATGAATAAGGAAACTGAGACAGGAAGAGGTATGATGTGCTAAAGGCACTAATGCAAGTCAGCAGTGTCCAGTAGTTGCTGAAGATCTCCCTCAATGACAGTAGCAAAACAAGCACAGTACGTGCACGAACAGGGCCCGAATAGCTCCTCCACACTCTGGGGTGCGGGGTTCTGCTCGGGCTCCAGAACTGTACCAACGTCATCAGGGCCTTGGTCTCTGTCCAGTTAAGGCAGGTCACAAACTGCAGACATGTCCTTTTTTCTCTTAGTGCCTCTTCTAATACATGAAGCCTGCTTCTCTTCCAAGCTGCCTGAGTGTACTGCCAACGTTTGGGATTGCTCCAGCTGATTTATGGTTTCTGTGCATCTTAGGTCAAATTCTTGACAGAAAGAATCTAATTGTAAGCAAGGGCTGTGCCTGTTGGGTTAGATTTCACCCATTGTTCTATGGGGTAGGAAGGATGGGGTCATAAGGTACACTGAGTGAACTGCCTGACACGTCCACCCAGGGTTGCCTGGGATATTATGGACCGAGAGGGTGAACAAAAATTGGCTTCTAAAGTTTTCTAAGGAGGTTAGTCTTGAATTGCATAGACTGACGGATTTGGTACTTGGGCTATAGGGTGGGAAAGTAGGATCATCAGGAGATCAAACCAGGAGCCAAAATTGAGGAGGGTTCAGATCTTACACATGAAAAGAAAACTCAGGTAAAACCACTTTAAAGAGAAAAGTAGTTTACTTGTAAAGATTTGCAAAGCATCCCAGATATACAAGGACTGGCTTATTAATTTAAAAAAAAGCAAGATTAGATATAAAAAAAGAAGTCATCCCCATAGATAAAGAAGAGCTTTAAAGAAACAAGAGAATACCTCATCCAATGCTATATCAATAAATTTTAACACTGGAGGAAATGGATGCTTTTCTGGTCAAATATAAAAATAAAAATTTACCCAGGAAGAATTACAATGGTTAAATAGTCTATAAAAGTTCTATAATTGAAAAAAAAAAAAAGGTGACTAGAGCCTGATGGTTTTACAGCTGAATTCAATCACTCAAACAAATATTTATTAAACTCCCGCCATATGCCACTTCTATTCTACACACTAGAGATAGAGCAATAAGCAAAATTAAATCCTTTGTCTTGTATCATTTATAATACAGTCAGAGAAAACAGGGCAGGAAGAATGGATGCACACCGTGGCAGATGGTTGTAAAGGCTAGAAGGAAGGCAGACATCACGGGGGGCACAGATGCTAGAGGAAGTGCTAGTCGCATCAGCTTTCCAGGACCGTTTGCACGTTGACACCCATCTGCTAGCTAAACGAAGTGACGGGGGAGTGGTGTGGGCCTCTGGGGAAGGGATTCCTATGTTATCCAAACACAGCAAAGAATTTGCAGCAACATGGATGGGCCTAGAGATTGTCATACTGAATGAAGTAAGTCAGAGAAAGAAATATTGTATGATATCACTTATATGCTGAATCTAAAAAAAAAAGATACAAATGAACTTATCTACAAAACAGAAACAGACTCTCAGATGTAGAGGACAAACTTATGGTTACCAGGGGGGAAGGGTGTGGTGGAGGGGGAGAATAGCTAGGGAGTTTGGGACTGACATGTACACACTGCTATATTTTAAATAGATAACCAACAAGGACCTACTGTATAGCACAGGGAACTCTGCTCAGTATTACATAACAACTAAATGGGAAAAGAATTTGAAAAAGAATAGATATGTGTATATGTGTAACTGAAAAAAAAATGTACTACAATCTTAGGGAGGAAAAATCACTAAATTGTATACTTTAAAATGGGGGGATTTTATGGTATGTGAATTATATCTCAATAAAGCTGTTATTTTGAAAAGAAAAGAAAAGAATTCCCATGTTATCTAACTCTTCCAGACCATAGACAAAAGTGGAAATCTCCTCAACTTGTTTTATGAGGCCAACATGACACCAAAATGTGATAAAGAGGATTCCAAAGAGAAAACAAAATACCTAGGAACCTCATTCTGAATATGGCAGCTCAGGCAACAGCAGAGCCAAGCTCTGTGGGAGGCAAAGTGGGACGACTGGGGGTCACTCCCTGGGTGGGTCTCAATGAACTTGACCCTGAAGGAATCCAATCTAGCACCCTCTGCACTGGAAAAGCCATCAATCAGATCAACACACAGACAATCTGATGATTTAAATTTCAATGACAGAGAAGGATTATTGATTGCTGAATCCTTATTGAAGGATCATTGAGATCATGAGAAGCAAAGAACACTGCATGCTACAAAAGCTGAGACATGGAAACAACCTAAATGTCAACAGATGAATGGATAAAGGAGATGTAGTACATATATACAATGGAATACTACTCAGCCATAAAAAAGAATGAAATAATGCCATTTGCAGCAACATGGATGGACCTAGAGATCCATACTGAGTGAAGTTAAGTCAGAAAAAGACAAATATCATATGATATCACTTATATGTGCAATCTAAAAACATGATACAAATGAACTTATTTATAAAACAAAAATAGACTCATAAACAGAAAACAAACTTATGGTTACCAAAGGGGACAGGGAGGGGAGGGACAAATTAGGAGTTTGGAGTTAAAATATACACACTCCTAAATATAAAATAGATATATTTATCTATTTTATAAGAACCTACTATATAGCTCAGGGAACTATACTCAATATCTTGTAATAACCTCTAATGGAAAAGAATCTGTAAAAGAATATATATATATATATATATATATATATATATGTAACTGAGTCACTTTGCTGTCTACCTGAAACATTGTAAATCAACCATACTTCAATTAAAAAAAAAAAAGAACACTGCATGCAGTAGTGCCCCCAGCAGTTGGCGAAGGAGAGCCATGACAAAAGGAGCTTCACTCTTGCATCTAACGAGGTTTCCGCACACTTCCTTTGTTAAATAAGTGACTGAGGATTATAGAGTAAAGGTCTCTCCATTTTTCCCAATGCAGCCATAAACCTGGAAAACTTCTAGAAAATATAGTCATTAGCTTTAACTATATGGTTTTCAAAATTCATCTTTAAACACTCATTTTATTTTTCAAAAGGCAAAATTGAACTCGAGCAGGAAGCATAGTCTGAGCTGTGGGGCTGCCCTCATGCACTGTGGGATACACATCCATAATCCACACGTGTTCCAGCGGTGGAATTTATCTTCTGCCTTTGCCCCATCTTACGTGTCACTTCTGGCTCCAACCTGTTCATCTCCCAGGTCCAGGGGAGTGGGAATAAGCCACAGCAATGCCACAGTTACTCCTTGCTCCGTACCAACTCCATTCGTCCACTTTTTAGTAGTACAACAAAAACTAAGCAGCTCAATTAAATCTGAATGCAATGATCATGCTTCATTCTGCACTTTGCATCAAAACCAAACAGAATTCTTGTGGGCTCTTTTCCTGTACAATCTTCCTAAATGTCCAGACCAGCTTTTCAAGTTCTAATGAAACAAATCCAGGCTAATACTGTTTGCTAAAAATTAGAGATGAATGCAAGAATGTTACTAGCAGCTTTAAAACAGCCCCAAACTGGAAACAACCCAAATGTACATCAAGACAAAGGATAAATCTGAGACTTCCCTGGTGGCGCAGTGGATAAAACTCTGCATTCCCAATGCAGGGGTCCCAGGTTCGATCCCTGGTCAGGGAACTAGATTCCACATGCATGCCGTAACTAGGAGTTTGCATGCCGCAACTAAGGAGCTGACGAGTCACAACTAAGGAGCCTGTGAGCTGCAACTAAGGAGCCCACCTGCAGCAACTAAGACCCGGCGCAACCAAATAAATAAATAAAAAGGATAAATCTATTCTGGAATATTCAGACAATGGAGTATGGCATAATATGTTTGTCAGTTCAGGCTAATAACAAAACACAGCAGACTGGGAGGCTTAAACAGCAAACATTTGTTTCTCACAGTTCTGGAGGCTAGAAGTCCAAAATCAAGATGCCAGTAGGTCCTGTGACTGGTGAGATTCCACTTCCTGGTTTGCAGATGGCTGACTCCTCACCGTGTCCTCACATGGTGGAGAGAGAGCAAGAGCTCTGATCCCTTCATCTCCTTATGGGGGCACTAACCCCATTCAGGAGGGCTCCACCCTTATCACCTAATTAATCACCTCCCAGAGGCCCCTCCTCCTCATACCATCACACTGGGGATTTCGGCTTTGACTTATGAGTTTTGGGGGGATACAAATATGGACTAAGAATGCTGCCTGCCACATCAGTAAACAAAGGATGTCTCAGCCATCAGCGATTGAAGCCACCCACAACAGTGAGCCCTGAGGGAACTCAGGATGGAAACAGGAATGCCCACCATCTAGGAGTCATCAGACTGCAGCCACCCCCAATGGGGTGCAGCTTGAGGAAACTCAGGATGAGAAAGCACAGGTTACTGGCCCCAGACAGCTGAGGTGCATCTCAAAGGAACGATTTCAGTAAGCCCAGACTCTTGCATCCTCCCATATAGAGAAAAGTGCTAAATTCCTTAACTTGAGATGTCTGGTTTTCTTTCTGGGGGCTGGCAAAGCTCATATCTTGCTCTGGCCAGCAGATAGGGACATGCATGTTGTTGGTATGCAAAATGCACGGGGCCGCATGCTCGATGATCAGGGAAATAAGAAACAACACATAAATGAGCTCACCAGGACTTTAGACATTCCCCTGTAGGCCTCTTAATACAGCCAAAATTAAAATGCCATTTGGGGAAGTTTTGTGGCCTCCAGCACTGTTAGGATTTCCATAGCACTCGAACATCAGGATCATAAAACACTGGGACTAGCCAATTCGGGAGATCACAGGATCCGAGATCCTCAGTTTGCAGATTCCTAAGCTGAGGCTCTGAGGTGTCTGTGGATCCACAAATGTTATCTGGGAAAGTAACGCCTCGGATCAGTGGGGCTCAGCCCAAGCTGCACAGCAGAAATGCTTTGAAACATTGACACCCAGGCTCAACCTCAACCTGATTCCATCCTAGTCTCTGATGATGAGGCCCCGCAGCAGTGGCATCACCAGCTCCCCAGGTGAGTGTGATGAGAAAACTGATGCATCACATTCTCACAGCCTTAACTTCGGCTCCTTTCAAATCCATCTGCCAGCCCCTTTGCAGAGCCCTGCGCCGTGGAGGGGTGAGTTTTGTTTGAGTGAGCATTGTGGGAAGTGGAAGAGCTCCACCCACATGGGGGCCCTGCCTCCCAGAGGCTCCTGACCGGGGCGGGGGCGGGGCATCACGATCCCAGCCGCACGGGGTCAGCAGCCCATCACCAGCGGCCCTGCAGCAGGAGGACAGCTTCTCTGCTCCGTGTCCAAGGTTTCTTTTCACCTCCTTCCATCCCACATCCAGTGCGATGCCAGTTACATAACCCGAGAAGCTGTTTTCTTAAAGTTCAAAGTCGAAATGGATCTGGCACAGCAGGAAATTCTGGATAAATTTAGTCAAGATTGCAGATCTCTCCACAGAGGCACGGCGCTGACTCGGCTGTGCTGCGCATCCCGACACCCAGAATTCCCAGGCTGGAGAGTCACACCTAAACATCCGACTTCAGCCAAAACCCAGCAGTTACGCAGCCCCTGGGCCATGTCTCCCGCTCCCGGGAGGGATGAGCTGGCATTGCCACTGCACGCCATCTCTGGGTTTAGCCACCGGGAGAGATTCCCAGGCCAGGGGTAGCTTCCCTGGGAGGGACCTGCTGGCTGGACCTCTCCTGACTGGCTCAGGGTCCTCACCCCGGACGGGGTTAGGGACTCTGCCATGAGACCCCTGTGGAGTCTGGTCTCTGGGTTGAGCTGGAGACCCCTTGGAAGCCCCTGCAGAGCCTCCCTGCTCCTGGGGTCCTGAGAGCGACACCCACCTGGCAGGTGGCCCAGAGTCCTCACAGGCTCTCCCACGGAGCCAGGAGGGAGCCGGACCTGGAGGAGTCGCCCTGGTGCCTCCCCAGCTCATCCTAGCTCCCTGGGAAACCAGGGCAGGTGAGACAGTGCGTCCTTGCCTCCTGGCCACCTCTCTGCAGCCCTCCCCTCTTGATGACCTCAGGGAGGGAGGGCTCAGGTAATTCTCCCAGTCCAGTCCCAGCACACCCCATCCTGTGGTGGCATCATTAGAAAACTCAAGGCCTGTTGACTGCACGATGAATGTAAAGTGGGCTCTTGGTGGTGAAATTCCAGGTATTCACCTCCTCAAGGAGCTTCTCTAAAGCATCCTCCATCCTCCATCCCCCATCCCCCACTAAGCTCTTTCCACAGGTAGAGACATTTGACCCCTCACATACATCCCTCCTCTCTCAGAGTCACCCCTGAGACCCCTCTACTTGGCCTGCTGGCCTTGAGGGGTTTTTAAAAATTAAAAACTACTATTCCTTTAACACTTGATCTAAGAAAAATGACGGAACAGTTAAAAATCACACAACTGGGGCTTCCCTGGTGGCGCAGTGGTTGAGAGTCTGCCTGCCAATGCAGGGGACGCGGGTTCATGCCCCGGTCCGGGAGAATCCCACATGCCGTGGAGCGGCTGGACCCGTGAGCCATGGCCACTGGGCCTGCGCATCCGGAGCCTGTGCTCTGCAGCAGGAGAGGCCACAGCAGTGAGAGGCCCGCATACCGCAAAAAAAAAAAAAAAAAAAAAAAAAAAAAAATCACACAGCTACCTCATTAGGTGGCCCTAAATTTAAAACATTCAAAACACTGGCATCAAAAAAAAAATAAAAAAAAATAAAAAAAAACACTGGCATCCAGTTCTAGTTCTTGTTTTTTGTTTTTTGGGGGGTTTTCTGGGCCACTTAATTACCCAACCAGGGATCGAACCCACGCCCCCTACAGTGGCAGTGCAGAGTCTTAACCACTGGACTGCCATTTATTTATTTTAAATGGAGGGAAATTTTTCGTTAAATTCTAAACTAAGTTCATTTCAATGCCTTTTTAAAATTAAGCATTTACTACCTAAACTTCTTAAGATATGCATCTCTTTAAGTCAAACTCCATGCTAAAATACAGATTCACACAAAATTGGGTTGCAATTACCAACATTGTAAAATGATTTGTATGAAAATTTCTCTCCCTAGGGTTTGTGATTCTTTATGGCAATTAAAAATATAGATTTTATCTATATGCACATTGAGGCAACAGAACCTATATGTAAATCAATGAATAATACCATATTAAAATTCCTTAATATATGAAGCAGCATCTTGATTCAAAATAGATCTGTAAATCACTAAGACTACACTCAGATCGATACTAAAGTAATGGAAAAGGAACCTTCCAGTAGCTAATGCCACCGAATCAGGGGCTAGTACCATTACAGAAATGAACTTAGCCCCATGGAAGAAATCTTTTACGGGTGGATTTTTATGCTTTGGGCACACAATTGTTCAGCACACTTTTTTATTCCACGAAACACGTACTGTCTTCTAGAACATTCTGGCTGCTCCTACCACCTCCTCATCTGTGCACCCTTCTCCTCACCGCCATCTGGCAGGCATTTCTGTGTAGCATGTGTGAACACACATCTCACTAACCGCCCACTGATTTCCAGTCCCGTGGCCCCTGCACACTCAGCTCCATTGCCTTGTCTGCAGCATTTGTCGCTGCTGGTGACACTCCCTTCCCGGGAGGTAGGGTTCCCTGTCCCCTTCCTCTCGGACCCACTTCCTACACAAGAACAGCTCACCACATAGAAACCCCATAGCCCGTCACTGGTCTTTCCTTTCACTCTGAAGGTCCATCCTCATTCACGCCCCCAGCTTCCACCATTACCAGGACACTCCATGCCCTCCCGGACCACTCTCCTGGCTCCACTCCCCAGGAATATCTCCCCAGCTCTCTCCGGGGCACGTGCCTCACACCCAGCATGGCCAAAACTCAGCTCAGATGTCCCCAGAAATCTTGAAACTAGTTTCTGGTTCCTGGTTCCTCGTCTCCAATTCAATGTGTCTGTCACATGTGCACTCACACCCCAGCCCCCAAGATAAAGACTGCCCTAAGCAGGGGTGGCCAAACCTTTTTCTACAGAGGGCCACAGAGTAAATAACTAAAGCTTTGCTGGGTATGCAGTATCTGCCACAACCACTCAGCTCTGCCACCACAGCTTGAAAAGAGCCCTGGAAAATACGTAAGCAAATATCTGTAGCTGCATCCCAATAAAACTTTATTTATAAAAACAAGCAGCAGGCTAGATGTGACCAACGGGCCACAGTTTACTGAGCCATGCCCTAAAATACACCAACAGTTATTAACAGTTATCAATGGTTATCAACGCATGTTGGACTTCTAGGAGGTTTTGGTAATCTTTATAGTGTTCTATATATTCCAACTGTGCTATTATGAACATGCACATCACATTTACAATCAAAAGTAGGATTTAAGCTGATGTCAGTAGCAAATGGCTGATAACTTGATCAGCTGTATTGATTGATGTTTACTCCCCAGTTGCAGGGAACCAGTATTGTGGATCCCAAACACTGGTTTGTTTCTTTTTTTTGTTTGTTTTTTTAATAAGATGAAGCTATTTTTTTTTCTTTTTTCTTTTTTTTTTTAAATTTCTTGGCTGAGCCATGTGGCTTGTGGGATATTAGTTCTCCAATCAGGGAATGAACCCAGGCCCTCAGCAGTGAAAGCCCGGAGTCCTAACCACTGGACCACCAGGGAATTCCCCCAAACACTGTTTTACAAGTAGCCTGGGATTAAACAGGGCATACTTGGCTTGTTTGAAGCTCCAACATAAAGATTTTTATTTCTTTCACTTCTTGTCTTTAATCTGTGCAGACACTTGCTCACACACACACACACACACACACAGTGATTCTCCTGGGGAAGTGAATGAAATTCTCTTTTCCAGTACATTTCCCTCAAATGACTTTCTTGTCTCATTGACAGTGTATAAGTCCAAGAAAAAGAGTTATTTCTTATACTATAAACTCAATAGGGATGGAAAAATGAGACAGACTGAGATGTTTTTTCTCCTCTCCATGGTCTGTTCTATTTCGCACAGCACTGATCAAAGTCCTGCCCGCAGAACTCGGTGGTGGCCACGCCCCCAGTGGCACCTGGGGCCAGAGAGAACTGAAGCTTCTCCCCCAACGTTCCACCGACACATGTACAAAGCAACTTGCTACTCATCCTGTCACTGGTGCTTTCACTTTCAACCATTGCTCCCTGCAAGTCATTGTTTTCACATATAAAGTTTAAGCAAATCCTTTGAAACAGTGGACATTTTCATTAAATTAAATGAATGAAGTAAAATTCCAAAACTGCTCAAGAGGTCAGATCCCCGACCCCAATCATGTGGTGCTCCCTCCTCTGTGGGTCCGCCTCCCCCCGGGGTAGGGGTGCGAGCCCCTGGGTACCAGGATGTAGCAGCTGTCCCAGCTTTCCTGATAGGCTGTGAACACATCAAAGGCAACGTTGTTCCTCAAAAGAGGTTAAGAATTAGTGAATTAAACTGACTCTCTAGAGCCCACCAACCATGTTCAATGTCACTGCACTCGCTGAATAGAACACAGACCTATGTGTCACTTCTGCACCTGGCTTTATTACCATGGCAATCCAGGTCATAGCTCTAGATTGGGGCTTCTCAACCTGGGCACCGCTGGAATTTGGGTTCAGATCATTCTGTGGTAGAGGTCTGCCTTGTCCATTGCAGGGTGTTTAGCAGCATCCCTGGCCTCCACCTCTGAGATGCCAAGAGCAGCCCCCCAGTTGTAACAACCAAAAATACCTCCAGACATTGCCAAATGCCCCTGGGTGGGAGGAATCATCTCCACTGAAAATAACTGGTGTATGTTGATCAAACCCACCCTGAGAGCATGAAAGCTCTTGTATTTAGTGACGGATGTCTTATTTTTAGGGAATCACCTTTCTTTATACAATACCTGTTCCACCACCAGCAGGGTGTCCCTGGGAGAGGCCAGGGAAGCCTGACTCATGGGCTTCCTTGTGAGGTCTTCCAATGGTAAATGATTGCACATCATATTGTGACGATGAAGTGTCCTCCCCCTAGGAGATGATGCACAGACCTGCCATTGGTCCACCGTGGACTGAACTCGGTTTGCCAGGAGTGGTGATAGATTATCCTAATCATCTCATTTTCTCACCTGCAACCCATTGAATTGATGGCTCAAATTGATAAGGTTTTCCATGATAACCCAAGAACAAACATGGTAAATTATAAGCCTGGGTCGAACTCTGAGCTGCTATTCTGCTTTGCTTGGCTTGCCAAGGGTCTACAAATGTTCTAACTACAGGCAGACCTCAGAGATATGGCAGGTTCAGTTCCAGACCACTGCAACAGCGAATATGGCAATAAAGTGAGTCACAGGAATGTTTTGGTTTCCCAGTGCTTATAAAAGTTATGTTCACACTCTTCTGTAGTCTATTGAGTGTGTGATAGCATCATGTCTAAAAAAGAAAATGCACGTACCTTAATTAAAAATAATGCTATGGGGAAAATGGTATTAATAGACCTGCTCAACGCAGGGTTGCCACAAAGCTTCAATTTGTAAAAAACAGTGTCTGTGAACTGCAATAAAGCAAAACACAATAAAAAAAAATATATGCCTATAGTTTCTAACACATAAAAATTAGAAAATGTTTCACAAAATTCCAGATTTCAGCCTGTCCTTAAAAAGTGGAAAATTGGTCATGCTTGCCTTACATACAGCAATGCTTGCCTTACATTCAGCAATGCAGTAGTAGAGGTGGGCGGCTCCTGCCCCTTTGCACCCAGCATGCCTTTTCTAGATGCCACGTATATGCGTTAATAACAATATTTGTTTTTCTCTTTCTGGCTTACTTCAGTCTGTATGACAGACTCTAGGTCCATCCACATCTCTACAAATGACCCAATTTCGTTCCTTTTTATGGCTGAGTAATATTCCATTGTATATATGTACCACATCTTCTTTATCCATTCATCTATCATTGGACATTTAGGTTGTTTCCATGTCCTGGCTATTGTAAATAGAGCTGCAATGAACATTGAGGTACGTGTGTCTTTTTGAATTATAGTTTTCTCAGGGCTTATGCCCAGTAGTGGGATTGCTGGGTCATATGGTAGTTCTATTTTTAGTTTTTTAAGGAACCTTCATACTGTTCTCCATAATGGTTGTATCAATTTACATTCCCACCAACAGTGCAAGTGGGTTCCCTTTTCTCCACACCCTCTCCAGCATTTATTGTTTCTAGATTTTTTTGATGTTGAGCAGAATAAAGAAAAAAGAGTGAAAAGAATTGAAGACAGCCTAAGAGACTTCTGGGACAACACTAAATGCACCAACATTCGAATTATAGGGGTCCCAGAAGAAGAAGAGAAAAAGAAAGGGTCTGAGAAAATATTTGAAGAGAATAGAGTGGAAAACTTCTCTAACACGGAAAAGGAAATAGTCACCAAGTCCAGGAAGTGCAGGGAGTCCCATACAGGATAAACCCTAGGAGAAACACACCAAGACACACATTAATCAAACTAACAAAAATTAAATCCAAAGAAAAAATAGTAAAAGCAGCAAGGGGAAAGCAAAAAAATAACATACAAAGGAATCTCCATAAGGTTATCAGCTGATTTTTCAGCAGAAACTCTGCAAGCCAGAAGGGAATGGCAGGATATACTTAAAGTGATGAGAGAGAAAAACCTACAACCAAGATTACTCTACCCAGCAAGGATCTCATTCAGATTCGAAGGAGAAATCAAAAGCTTTTCAGACAAGCAAAAGCTAAGAGAATTCAGCACCACCAAACCAGCTTTACAACAAATGTTGAAGGAACTCTTTAGGCAGGAAACACAGAAGAAAAGGACACACAAAAACAAGCCCAAAACAATTAAGAAAATGGTAATAGTTAATTATATTTAAATTTTGGCTTTTGAGAATTTAGTTGAGGAGGACACGTGCAGTTCTATTGTAGCAAATAATGGTTACTTGAAAGTTCCATGTTTCAATTTAGCCCAATCCCAAATACTCTGAGAAAATAAATTCTAAGGTGTCAACAGCAGACCTCTGGTCCTCGGAGATGTCTCCAAATGGATTTTCCCCTGTGTGATGCTCTAGGTGGTGCAGGATGGGTGGGGCTGCCCACTCATCTCTGCAGCTGTCAAAATCTCTGCCCAGAGTGTCTGGTTCCCGGAACCCTCATGACCACCAACACATGCACTTAAGAGCTGCACTTTTGAGAAGAAAGCCCTGCATCTTCGGTTAAGTAAGTGACGTGTGCTGGTGGGCTGGGGGCTCTCATTGCAGCAGGAGGGGCTCGGGTCAGAAGGCAGGGAGACATTCCCAGGCAGGTGTCCGTCTCCACCCCAGGGGAGCACACAGATGCGCACAGGGAGGGTTGGGGGGCGAGGCAGGACTGTTTGACGCCGGGGGACCTCTGACCCCACCATTTCATCATCCCATGGCTACAGGCAGCTTTCCAACCCACTCCTCCTTGCTTTCTAGATTGTTCCAATACATCTGTCTCCACACTCAGCCTCTTCTTTGCAGTGTTTTATATGCACTATTTTCCATTCAGAAGCAGAAATTTGAATAATCATCCACAATTTATGCTGTGCATGGAATGTTTATGTAATTCTCTTTGATTTTTTTTAAGACCAGAAGCAACTGGCATGTAGCCAAGATGAGAACGGCCACTGAGTGTTTCTAGACAAGCCCGGATGACACTTGTTTGCATAATCCACGGGCCCTGGCATACCTCACACACACAGACACACACACACACACCATACATGCCCCCCCCAAACACACATACCACACACCCAAACCACATCATACATACACACACACGCAGCCTGGCTCTGCCCTCCATGGGAGCCCATACTCTGCTGTGGCCTAGAGTTAGTGGGCGGGTGGGTGGAGCGGTGCAAAGAGATAGAAAACTGATTTTAAGCCCCACTCACTGTGGGCGCCTGGCATCCCTTATTCATTGCCTCTTTCCATGGTCTTTTTTAAATTGCCCTATTATAAGTCAACTCACTTTTTGGCAACGACTAAGTAGGCAAATTATACGCCCATTACAGTCTTTGTAAATCCCCTCTTGCACACACTAGGTGCTTTATTTCATTCCTGTCATTTGTGGCACCACTATTATGACAGCCCAGATGAACCAGATAGCAGTTCTCTGAAACATAAGGCATCTTTCGGTTAATGTGTCATATCTGTCTTATCTTTCAATTTAACCTGCCAAATTACGAATCCACCTCTAAATTGTCAAAGAGAATGAAACTTAACCCAGGATTTCTTAAAGCGCCGTCCTCAGAATCACCTGGGGTGTGTTTTAGAAATGAAGAGCTCTGGGCTTTACCCCCAGACCCACAGAATTAGTGTCTCTAGAATCAAAAAAGCAAGTCCGCGTTTTTAGAAAGTGCTCCAGGGATTCTTCATACTGAACAAAAGCTGAGAAGTGCAGCCTTAAAGCTGGACTCCGATGGTGACCAGCTGCGGGGTCTGTGTGTGCCGGGGGCTCAGAGTGGGGACAGTGGCAGGCACTTTGCACTCAGGCACTGTGGAGTTCACCCCCAGCTGTCCTGGACAGGCGATGTGCCCTCTCTCAGCCTGGCTCTCCCCATCTCTAAAACGGGGACCACAGCACTGGTCAGTCTTCTGCTTTTTAGCTCTTCTGGAGCCCTGGACAGACATAGCCACCAACTGGGGTGTTTTAGAACAGCTGGAGTCCATCACCCGATGGGATTTCACCCAGCTTCCAGCTTCCTCTTTTGGAGGGGACCTTGATCTCCCTGCTCCCAGGGTGCCCGGCTCCCCCCACTCCCCCCACCCCGTCCCGTCTGAGAACCAGGCGTCAGAGGACACATTTATGCCACAGTCTCCCAGTGTGAACTTCCATCTTATCCAGCCCCTCCCTCCAAAAAGGAGTCCCTCTGCTTCCTGCATTCGCCCTACAGCTTTGCACAATGCAACTCCTTCACCAGGTGTGCAAGCCTGACTGTTTGGGGTTCCACTGCCTCGTAAAATCTGCACAATTTCCCTTAGAAAATAGCATTTAACTAGATCATCGTATTTGAAACAATAGCTATAAAGAGAGTCCTAGTCAAGATCAACATTTTTTTAAATATCAAGTTTTCTATACACTTTAAAAAACCAATTAGGTGTGTAATAGAAAGGAACAGTCTCTTGACTAATAAAAATTAAAACAATGAATCTACAAATAAACTTAACAAGAACTGGGTACGACTTCTACAGAGAGCACCATAAGACCTTATGGACAGACATTTTTGAAAGACCAGAATATATTATGGGATGGACTGTTCACAAATGAAAAGACCCAACAGTGCAAAGGTTTTAAAGCAACTGAACAAGCTGAGTTTAAGAGTATAATGGGAGGTGGAGTCAAGACGGCCGTGTGGGAAGCTGCAGAGTTAGGTCTCCTCACAACTAGGGTGACTGACAGCTGCTGGTGGGGGACTCTGATGCCCAAGGAGATGGGAGGAACCCCAGAGTGAACCGGTAGGATGTAGGGGGACTGAGGGGAGATGAGAAGTGAAGGCCAGACAGGATCAGTGCCCCCAAGGCCAGGGAGATCAGGAGAGGCAGGTGGGAGGGACTCCCCAGGAAGAGCAGGGGAGGAGTGGAGGGAATCGCCTGGCCCACTCAGGCCAGGGAGCCTGCTGAGCTCCCAGGTTGGTACCCCCCCACCTCCAAAGCCCATTCCAAGTAGCGTGGGTCCTGGGGGCGGAGGAGGGAGTCTGGGGAGATCAGGAGAGGCAGATGGGAGGGGCCCTCCAGGAGGAGCGGGAGAGGAGCAGAGAGCGATTGCACCAACCACTCAGGCACAGGAAGCCTGCTGGTCTCCCAGGTGAGGTCCCCTGCCCTCTGAGACCAGCGGTGGGGGGCACACATGGGCCCCTTCTGTTCGTTAAGCCTAAGCCCCTCCCCCCACAGCCCCCAGGCCTTTTCCACCCTGTGGGTCCTGAGCATTGGCCCCGCCCACCACCCAACCCGCACCCTTGCTTAGGCCACTCCCTCCACAGCCAAGTTCTCCCCCCCCCGTCCATTTTTTTTTCTTTTCCGTCCTCCTCTTTTTGTCTTTTTTTTATTTATTTATTTATTTTTGACTGCATTGGGTTTTCGTTGTTGTACTTGGGCTTTCTCTAGTTGCAGCAAGCGGGAGCTACTCTTCGTTGCAGTGCATGGGCTTCTCGTTGTGGTGGCTTCTGTTGCAGAGCAGGGGCTCTAGGCACACGGGCTTCAGTAGTTGTGGCACATGGGCTTCAGTAGTTGTGGCTCATGGGCTCTAGAGCACAGGCTCAGTAGTTGTGGCACATGGGCTTAGTTGCTCCATGGCACATGGGATCTTCCCAGCCCAGGGCTTGAGTCCATGTCCCCTGCATTGACAGGCAGATTCTTAACCACTGCACCACCAGGGAAGCCCCTACTCCTCTTTTTTACTCTTGTGGTATTGATGTACCTTCCAGTTATTGATTCATCTACATTTTTATTTTTATATTCTTTCTAACATACCTGTTAGTTTCCTAGTCTAATTTTATTTTTTACTATGCTATTGTTCTCTCTTTTTTTTTTTTTTTTTTTGCCACCCCATGCGGCTTGCAAGATCTTGATTCATGAGCCCAGGGTCAGGAGGAAGCCCCTGCTGTGGGAGCTCCACTGGAGCTAACAGAGAACCACTGGACTAACAGAGAACCTCAGACCCCAGGGAATATTCATCAGAGTGAGGTCTCACAGAGGTCCTCATCTCAGCACCAAGACCAAGCTCTACCCAATAGCCTACAAACTCCACTGTTGGAAGCCTCAGGCCAAACAACCAGTAAAACAGAAACATAATCCGACTCATAAAAAAAAAAAATTAGATGGCAAAAGAATATGTCACAGATGAAGGAGCAAGGTAAAAACCTACAAGGCCAAATAAATGAAGATGAAATAGGCAATCTACCTGAAAAAGAATTCAGAGTAATGATAGTATAGATGATCCAGAATCTCAGAGATAGAATGGAAGCACAGATTGAGAAAATACAAGAAATGTTTAACAAAGATCGAGAAGAACTAAAGAACAAACAGAGATGAACAACACAATAACTGAAATGAAAAATACACTAGAAGGAATCAATAACAGAATAACTGAGGCAGAAGAACGAATAAGTGACCTGGAAGACAGAATGGTGGAAATAACTGCCGAGGAACAGAATAAAGAAAAAAAAATGGAAAGAGTTGAAGACAATCTCAGAGATCTCTGGGACAACACTAAACGCACCAACATTTGAATTATAGTGGTCCCAGAAGAAGAAGAGAAAAAGAAAGTGTCTGAGAAAGTATTTGAAGAGATTAAGGTGGAAAACTTCCTTACCATGGCATTGGAAATAGTCACCCAAGTCCAGGAAGCACAGGGAGTCCCATACAGGATAAACCCTAGGAGAAACACATCAAGACACATATTAATCAAACTAACAAAAATTAAATTCAAAGAAAAAATAGTAAAATCAGCAAGGGAAAAACAAAAAATAACATACAAAGAAATCCCCATAAGGTTATCAGCCGATTTTTCAGTGGAAACTCTACAGGTCAGAAGGGAGTGGCAGGATATACATAAAGTGATGAAAGAGAAAAACCTACAACCAAGATTACTCTACCCAGCAAGGATCTCATTCAGATTCGATGGAGAAGTTGAAAGCTTTTCAGACAAGCAAAAGCTAAGAGAATTCAGCACCACCAAACCAGCTTTACAACAAATGCTAAAGAAACTTCTCTAAGTGGGAAACAGAAGAGAAGAAAAAGACCCACAAAAAACAAACACAAAACAATTAAGAAAATGGTAATAGGAACATACATATCGATAATAACCTTGAATGTAAACGGATTAAATGCCCCAACCAAAAGACACAGATTGACTGAATGGATACAAAAACAAGACCCATATATATGCTGTCTACAAGAGATCCACTTCAGACCTAGGGACACATATAGACTGAAAGTGAAGGGATGGAAAAAGATATTCCATGCAAATGGAAATCAAAAGAAAGCTGGAGTAGCAATAGTTGTATCAGATAAAATAGACTTTAAAATAAAGAATGTTACAAGAGATAAGGAGGGACACTACATAATGATCAAAGGATCAATCCAAGAAGAAGATATAACAATTATAGATATTTATGCACCCACCGTAGGAGCACCTCAATACATAAGGCAAAGGCTAACAACCATGAAAGGAGAAATTGACAGTAACACAATAATAGTAGGGGACTTTAACACTCTACCTACACCAATGGACAGATCATCCAAACAGAAAATAAATAAGGAAACACAACCTTTAAATGGCACAATAGACCAGATAGATCTAATTGATATTTATAGAACATTCTACCTAAAAGTGTCAGAGTACACTTTCTTCTCAAGTGCACATGGAACATTCTCCAGGATAGATCAAATCTTGGGTCACAAATCAAGCCTCAGAAAATTTAAGAAAATTGAAATTGTATCAAGCATCTTTTCTGACCACAACGCTATAAGGTTGGAAATCAATTACAGGAAAAAAACTGTAAAAAGCACAAGTACACGGAGCTTAAACAGTGAGCTACTAAATAACCATGAGATCACTGAAGAAATCAAGGAAGACATTTTAAAAATCATAGAAACAAATGACAATGAAAACCCAATGACCCAAAACCTATGGGACGCAGTGAAAACAGTTCTAAGCGGGAAGTTTATAGCAATTCAATCTCAACTCAAGAAACAAGAAAAATTTCAAATAAACAATCTAACCCTACACTTAAAACAACTAGAGAAAGAAGAACAAAGAAAACCCAAAGTCAGTAGAAGGAAAGAAATCATAAAGATCAGAGCAGAAATAAAAGAAATAGAAATGAAGAAAACAATGACAAAGATCAATAAAACTAAAAGCTGGTTCTTTGAGAAGATAAACAAAATTGATAAACCCTTAGCCAGGTTCATCAAGAAAATAATAGAGAGGACACAAATCAATAAAATTAGAAATGAAAAAGGAGAAATCACAACTGACACTGTAGAAATACAAAGGATTATAAGAGACTACTACAAATAATTATATGCCAATAAAATGGACAACCATGAAGAAATGGACAATTTCTTGGAAAGGTGCAATTTTCCAAGACTGAACCAGGAAGAATTAGAAAATATAAACAGACCTATCACAAGTAATGAAATTGAAACTGTGATTAAAAATCTTCCAAAAAAAAAAATCTTCCAACAAACAAAAGTCCAGGACCAGATGGCTTCACAGGTGAATTCTACCAAACATTTAGAGAAGAACTAACACCCATCCTTCTCAAACTCTTCCCAAAAATTACAGAGGGAGAAAAACTCCCAAATTCATTCTATGAAGCCAGCATCACCCTGATACCAAAACCAGAAAAAAGATAACACAAAAACAGAAAATTATAGACCAATATCACTGATGAACATAGATGCAAAACTCCTCAACAAAATACTAGCAAACAGAATCCAACAGCACATTAAAAGGATCATACACCATGATCAAGTGGGATTTATCCCAGGGATGAGAGGATTCTTCAATATACACAAATCAATCAATGTGATACACCATATTAACAAATTGTAGAATAAAAGCATATGATCATCTCAATAGATGCAGAAAAAGCTTTTGACAAAATTCAACACCGATTTATGTTAAAAAATCTCCAGAAAATGCTCATAGAGGGAACCTACCTCAACATAAGAAAGGCCATATATGACAAACCCACAGCAAGCATCATGGTGAAAAACTGAAAACATTTCCACTCAAGACAAGGATGTCCACTCTCGCCACTCTTATTCAACATAGCTTTGGAAGTCCTAGCCACAGCAATCAGAGAAGAAAAATAAATTAAAGGAATACAAATTAGAAAAGAAGAAGAAAAACTGTCACTGTTTGCCAATGACATGACACTATACATAGAAAATCCTAAACATACCACCAGAAAACTACTAGAAGTAATCAATGAATTTGGTAAGGTTGCAGGATACAAAATTAATGCACAGAAGTCTCTGGCATTCCTATACACCAACAACAAAAAATCAGAAAGAGAAATTAAGGAAACACCCCCATTTACCATTATAACAAAAAGAATAAAATACTTAGGAATAAACCTGCCTAAGGAGGCAAATATTGTACTCAGAAAACTATAAAACACTGAAGAAAGAAATCAAAGATGACATAAACAGATGGAGAAATATACCATGTTCTTGGATTGGAAGAATCAATGTTGTGAGAATGACTATACTACTCAAAGCAATCTACAGATTCAATGCAATCCCTATCAAACTACCAATGGCATTCTTCACAGAATTAGAACAAAAAATCTTACAATTCATATGGGAACACAAAGACCCCAAATAGCCAAAGCAATCTTGAGAAAGAAAAACAGAGTTGGAGGAATCAGGCTCCCCGACTTCAAACTATACCACAAAGCTACAGTAATCAACACAGTATGGTACTGGCACAGAACTAGAAATATAGATCAATGGTACAGGATAGAATGCCCAGAGATAAATCCATGCACATATGGGCACCTAATTTACAACAAAGGAGGCAAGAACATACAGTGGAGAAAAGATAGCCTCTTCAATAAGTGGTGCTGGGAAAACTGGACAGCTACATGTAAAAGAATGAAATTAGAACAGTACCTAAAACCATACACAAAAATGAACTCCAAATGGATTAAAGACTTAAATGTAAGACCAGACACTATAAAAATTTTAGAGGAAAAACACTCTTTAACATAAACCACAGCAAGATCTTTTTTGACCCACCTCCTAGAGTAACAGAAATAAAAACAAAAATAAACAAATGGGACTTAATTAAACATAAAACCTTTTGCACAGCAAAGGAAACCATAAACACGATGAAAAGACAACCCTCAGAATGGGAGAAAATATTTTCAATGAAACAACGGACTTAATCTCCAAAATATATAAACAGCTCATGGAGCTCAAAATCAAAAAAAAAAAAAAAAAAAAAAATAATCCACTTAAAAAATGGGCAGAAGACCTAAATAGACATTTCACTAAGGAAAACATACAGATGGCCAAGAGGCACATGAAAAGATGTTCAACATCACTAATTATTAGAGAAATGCAAATCAAAACTACAATGAGGAATCACCTCACACTGGCCAGAATGGCCATTATCAAAAAAGCTAGAAACAATAAATGCTCGAGAGGGTGTGGTGAAAAGGGAACCCTCCTACACCGTTGGTGGGAATGTAAATTGATACAGCCACTATGGAGAATAGTACAGAGGTTCCTTAAAAAACTAAAAATAGAATTACCATATGACCCAGCAATCCCACTACTGGGCATATACCCTGAGAGAACCATAATTCAAAAAGATATGCACCATAATGTTCATTGCAGCACTATTTACAATAGCCAGGACATGGAACCAACCTAAATGTCCATCAACAGATGAATGGATAAAGAAGATGTGGCACATATATACAATGGAATATTACTCAGCCATAAACAGAAACGAAACTGAGTTATTTGTAGTGAGGTGGATGGACTTAGAGTCTGTCATACAGAGTGAAGTAAGTCAGAAAGAAAAAACAAATACCATATGCTAATACATATATATGGAATCTAAAAAAATTGTACTGATGAACCTAGTTGCAGGACAGGAATAAAGGGGTAGACATAGAGAATGGACTTGATGACATGGGGTAGGAGGGCAAAGCTGGGGCAAAGTGAGAGTAGCATTGACATACAGACACTACTGAATGTAAAATGGTTGGCTGGTGGGAAGCACAGGGAGATCAGCTCAGTGCTTTGCAATAACCTAGAGGGGTGGGAGAGGAAGGATGGGAGGGAGGCTCAAGAAGGAGGGGGGTATGGGGACATGTGTATGCCTATGGCTGATTCGCTTGGTTGTGCAACAGAAACTGACATGGTATTGTGAGGCAATTATACTCCAATAAAGATCTATTTTTTAAAAAAAGAGTACAATGGAAGGGTAATTGTGTAAAAATAGTCAGGACCTTTAAAATAGCTAGGACCTTTAAAAAGAGGAATGGAGAGGGGAGTTTTGCTCTACCATATATGCTCTGCCTAAAAAATTTCAAATTTATATAGTGATGGGTGGACTCAGGAGGAGCTGAGTATCTCAGTAGAACAGATAAAGCCCAGAAACTCATCTATTTGTTCACTCAAGAATAAATAACAATAAAAATTGACAGTCACTGTGTTTTTTGCATTGGGAATACAGCAGTGAAGAAAATAGACACAATCCCTTCCTTCCTGAGGCTTATATTCTAGTGCACTGTCTGTGTGAAAGGTGTTACCTCAAACTGGGGGAAGGAAGGGAAGAAAGGAATTGTGGACAGGTAATGAATGGTTTGTGCAAAATTAGCAAGGTATTGGGGGAAAAATGTTAAATTCCTACATTACAACATTCACAGCTGAAACTAACACAACATTGTATATCAAGTATATTTCAATAAAATAAGCAAATTTTAAAAAAATGTTTCACATTGATTAAGGTCCTAAATATAAAATACAAAACTATGAAAATAAGAAAAAAAATTGTATAGGAGAATGATGTTTAAGGTATTGGAGTAGAAAAGCCTTTCTAATATATATATATAAAAGGAAAAAACATTCTAATTTGTCTCCTTTAAAATTTAATTTACACATACATGGTCAGTTGATTCATGACAAAGAAGCCAAGAAATTAGAATGGGGACAGGATCGTCTTTTCCATAAATGGTGCTGGGAAGACTGGCCAGCTACACGCAAAAGAATGAAACTGGACTCCTGTCTTATACCACACACACAGATCAACTCAGTATATAAGTTGCAATGTGTGAGTGTATCACATCAACACATTGTACACCTTAACCTTACAGAGTTTCTGAACAATGAGAAAAAGAATTTACAAACAGACAACAAATCTAAATAGGCAACTCAGATATAGAAATTCAATTGACCAGTAAATATAAGAAGATGTTTAAATAGTAATCAATGAAATGAAGATTAAAAGAAAAAGAGAGAGAGAGACTATGTTTCAACCATCAATATGGCCAAGAGCAGGGATGGGGATGAGGTGGGAAAGAGCCCCAAACCAGAAAGAGCCCTGCCTCTCCGGCCTTTGGGGGCAGCCTCAGAGCTGGCTAGCAAAGTCTGGAAGAGGGCTATAAAGTCCTAGGGCTCCTGTAACAAAATACCACAAACTGCATGGCTTAAAACAACAAGAATTTATTTTTTCACTATTCTAGAGGCTACAGGTCCAAAATCAAGGTGCAGCAGGGCTGGGTCCTTCTGGAAGCTCTAGAGGAGACTCCTCTCCACGCCCTTCCATAGCCTCTGATGGTCGCCGGCAACCCTTAGCTGGTTGACGCATCACTCCAGGTCTCTCCAATTGCTGCCTCTGCCTTAACATGGCATTCTCCTCTCTGTGTGCCTCTGTCTACATTTCTCTCTTCTTATAAGGAGACCAACCATTGGATTAAGACCCACTGTAATCCAGTATGACCTCATCTTGACTTGATGACATCTGCAAAGACCTATTTCCAAATAAAAGCACGTCCACGGATTCCGGGAGTTAGGACTTCAACTTATCTTTTGGGGAGCACAATTCAGCCCAAAACAGAGACCGTGGTCTCTACACCAGCCAGACTGAACTAGAACCTGCCTAATGGGACGCATCCTCAGCAACAGGCCCCCGCTCAGACATGAGGAGAACTTCCCCCTCCACACCCAGGAGGCTAGTGTCTACACAGCCAGGGTCACTCCAGTGGGGACAGATGGAGATAAGCCTTCATGGCAGAATCACCCCTTAGCTCCACTTAGGACCCTGAAGGGTCTGGAACACACTGAAAGAGGCACAAGCTGAGTTCTACCCCCAGTTTGGAGACCGCAGCCAACAGAACCCCAGTTGCCAACACACAGAGTAAAAGTTCTTCCTCCAAAAAGAGTCCAGGGACCCCCGCAGACACGAGGAGCAGCAGGTGGTTCTAGGCCCCCAGGTTCCCATACATCTGCAGTCCCTCCCCGGACACGAAGGATCAGCCTTGGCTACCGTTCTGTTCTCAGAGGTGAGTAGCCACACAGAGGAACGGGGCGGACTTCTTGAGTTCTTAGTTAGCCCCGACCCCTGATCTCTGTCTGTCAGTGTCCAGGCAGGGAGCCAAGCTGAGGAGAGAGGAACACCTTGCAGGGGGTCAGGACCCCCCACAGAAGGATGGGAAGCTGATCGTCTTGGGTGAAGAGAAGGTCTTGACAACTCCCAAGGGAAAGAGTCCTTCATGGGGATTCTTTGGTTGCCGTGGACATAAGATTGGTCCCCACGTTGAGAATCAGACATAATTGTGTGGATTGAGTAGTCACCTAAGAAAGTGGACAGTCACAAACACAGGTGAGCTCCCGGATCCTTCTGAATGGAGCCCCTTGGCCCGCTGTTGGTACACTCCCGCCCCCTCGCCAAACACACACCCAGGGCAAGGCTTCAAACAGCAGGTACTGTGACGTCCTTCAGGGTTTGGAGCAGGGATCTGGGGCACATCCCCTGTGTTGGGGCCGCCAACACCAGGCTGAGGTTAATTTCCTGCAAGTGACAGCAATATCTGTTGTAAAATAGCATAAAGTTGCCAACCTGCTTCCGAATGGCAGCGTGGAGAAAAGAAATGAATAAAAGTCAACTGCAGGTTCCTTCCCTTAGGCTGTTTGAACTCTGTCGTGGTTTGAAAGTCCAGAGCCCAGTCGATGTGTGTAGCTGACACATCTCCCATGCGTGAGGGTTGCTGTGAGCGGGCACACCAGGCTCCATCCTCACCAGAGGAGACAGGGGACCAGGGACTCAGGACAGACTCCATGCTCCATTGCCCAAACCTGACTAAACCATGAGTCTGTGTCATGTTTCAGAGAAATTATCCCAGCTTACCTGTGCAAGAATCACTTTGGAAAGTGGCATAGATGTTTGTCTCCTAGTTTTAAAAACTACCTAAGGGAAAGTTTGATGTATTCTTTCACAAACACCCCTGCACACTACGTGGAACAATTCTCTCAGCTGAACCGCTGTCCTCTGCTGCATGCATTTCATTTCCTGTTTCCTGCAGAAGATGAGCATCTTGTCACCGAAGCAGCAGCGAGCTCTGCTAAGTCACAGTGTCTCAGGAAGTTGAGCATAAAAAGCACTCTGGTTGTGATGGTGATGGCTGAGTGAAACCTGTCTTTCATCCCAGCATAGTTGTCGTGTGACTGATTCATGCAGCCGGGTGGACCTCACAATTAGTGGAAGCAGACAGCTCGGCCAGCTTCCTGGGCGCCTTCCTGCCACCTCTGTTCTCCAGGGGGAGTGTCTCCTCACTCATCCGTGGGCACCTCCAGCCACCTGGGAAACACACAAGAGCATCAACTCTCCCTGTGGTGCCAATGGCACTGCCAGGGGGCTCAGCACAGCTGTCAGACACCTGGATATGGTACCCAACAGAGGCTGCCCTCGAGGATGCAAAGCAATGTACTCGGGGCCTCCAGCCTCCATGGTCTGCTTTCAAACACAAGAAGCTGACGGAGACGACAAAGGATGGAGAGAGTTGTGAATCAGTCCCATTCTCTGGACCCTGTCAGTGAAGCCAGCAACTCTGCCTCCTTCCAGGCAGGGGAGCTGAGTAAAAGAGAGAGGAGCTCACAGAGGGCCAGGGGTCCCCCTACGTAAGGATGGGAAGCTACTTGTCTTGGGTGAAGAGAAGGTCTTGACAGCTCCGAAGGGAAAGAGTCCTCATGGGGATTTGTAGGTTGCCATGGACATAAGATTGATCTCCAAGTTGGGAATCACACATAACTGTGTGGATTGAGTAGACACCTAAGAAAGTGGACAGTCACAGACACAGGTGAGCTCCTGGATCCTTCTGAAGGGAGCCCCCTCCACTAGCTGTTGGTACTTGTTGCCTTCTCTCTGGTGCTTCCCCTCATCCACCTTCTCAAACCAATATTTGACCTCGTAAGACATCAGTTCTTATGAGAATTTGAGCTAATTAATAAATTTAATAAATAAATTTAAATAAATGTTTTCCTCCAGGGACTACCCTTATGAAAAAGAATATCTGTCATTGTCTTTTATAAGCATTAGAAAAATGATAAATATTGCAAAAAAATGCATGCTAAATTTAGAAAACTTGAGAAATGAAGTTGATTTTAAAAGATGAAATCACCTTTAATCCCACCACGCAGATAAACACTCATGTATGGAATGCTTAAGACACCATAGCACATGGGTGTTCTGTGGTATTTGACATGAGTTCATCATGGATTTGCCTATTAGACGAATGCAAATCAAAACCACAATGAGATATCACTTCACACCCACTAGGATGGCTAGAATCAAGAACTCAGATATTCATACAACTCAGTAACAACAACAACAAAGAAAGCAAACAACCCAATCAAAAACTAGGCAGAAGACCTAAATAGACATTTCTCCAAAGAAGACACAGGCAACATGAAAAGATGTTCAACATCGCTAATTATTAGAGAAATGCAGATCAAAACCACAATGAGGTACCACCTCACACCATTCAGAATGGCCATCATTAAAAAGTCTACAAATAACAAATGCTGGAGAGAGTGTGGAATAAAGGGAACCCTCCTACACTGTTGGTGGGAATATAAATTGGTTCAGCCACTATGGAGAACAGTATGGAGGTTCCTCAGAAAACTAAAAATACAGTTGCCATGTGATCCAGCAATCCCACCCCTGGGCATATATCTGGAGAAAACTCTAATTCGAAAAGATACACGCACGTCAGTGTTCATAGCAACATTATTTACAGTTGCCAAGGTATGGAAAAAACCTAAATGTCCATCAACAGATGAATGGATAAAGAAGATGTGGTACCTATATACAATGGAATATTACTCAGCCATAAAAAAGAATGAAATAATGCCATTTGCAGCTACATGGATGGACCTAGAGATGATTATACTAAGTGAAGTAGGTCAGAAAGAGAAAGACAAGTAAAACATGATATCGCACATATGTGGAATCTAAAATATGACACAAATGAACTCATCTACAGAACAGAGTCACAGACATAGAGAACAGACTCGTGGTTGCAGGGGAAGGGGGTGGACGAGGGATGGATTGGGAGTTTGGGGTTAGCAGATGCAAACTATTATATATACAATGGATAAACAACAAGGTGCTACTGTAGAGCACAGGGAACTGTATTCATTATCCTGTAATAAACCATAATGGAAAAGAATATGAAAAAGTATATATATATGTACATATATATGTGTAACTAAATCACTTTGCTGTACACCAGAAACTAACACAACATTGTAAATCAACTATACTTCAATTTTTAAAAATTCAGATAATCGCGAGCGTTGGTGAGTATGTGGAGAAATCAGAATGTTCACACATGGCGGGTGGGCCTGTGAAATGCAGAGGCCACTTTGGAAAACTGCTTGGCCGTTCCTCCATAAGTCGTACATCGAATTGCCACATAACCCAGAAACGCCACGCCTAGGTATATACCCGAGAGAAATGAACAATATGTCAACATAAAAACTTGTATATGAACGTCCATAGCAGCATTATTCAAAGTGACTAAAAAGTAGCAACAAACACCAAATCCATCCACCGTTGACAGGGTAAGTGAAATGTGGCACCCACACGAGCCAATGTTATTTGGCCATAAAAAGGAATGAAGTACTGATACATTATGCTCAGTGAACTAAGCCAGACACAGAAGGTGACATATTGCATGATTCCCTTTATAGGAACAGGACGTTAGCAGATGGAGAGTGTGTGAAAATAGTGGGGAAAGTAATAACAACAGAAACAGCTGCATTGAGTTCTCTCTCTGAACGGGAATTGACTCTTCGTCCTCACAACACTGGGAGGTGGATATTATTTTACCCCCATTTCACAGATGCAAAAGGTAAGACCCCAGGCCAGGACCCCACCTCTGGGAGATGACGGGGTGGTGAGGATGAACAGGCAGTTCCTGTCCTGACTGCACGTGCCCCGAGGGAGGATGGAAAGGGTCCCACTCACACTGGCCCCAAACGTCTGCACTCACACCCCGATTTCCACAAAGGCCAGTGGAGAGGCTAGATCCTGCACCACCATGATCTCTCTCTCAGAGGATGGGAACGCTGGAAACCCACGGGAGCAGGGGAGCGGTCCCCAAGCTGATTCACATGCCGAAGACTCAGACTCGTGGTCCAACGCCCGATGAGGTTGACCACACATCACCGCCTTGGCATCACAGACATGACATGCGGAGAGTGGAACAGGTGACCCGCCTCAGCCCCTCGAGACACCCCAGTCCTTCGTGTCCTCCTCTCCATCAGCCCCATCGCTGGACAGTCCCTTCTGTATCGTCAAGGAGGCAAGGTCTACAGAAGCTGGCATCTGGGCCATGCCCACTAGGAGACCCTGCTTACCTCTTCCAAGGGACAGTAAGCGAGCACTCTGGGCTGCAGGTTTGGGACCCCACAATCCACGTGTGGAACCCTAACCCCCAGTGTGATGTCATTTGGAGGCGGGGCTTTGGGGCATGGCTAGGGTTAGATTAGGGTGGAGCCCTCATGATGGGATTTACCAACTCTAAGCTCGTGCGGCTCACGCGAGCAGTTGGGGTGCAGATGACGTGTTGGAGCAAGGAATAGCGACTTTATTCAGAAGGCCAGCAAACCGAGAAGACGGTGGGCTCGTGCCCCAAAGAACCGTCTTTCCTGACTTAGGATTCAGCCTCTTTTTATACTACAAAGGGAGGGAGTAAAGTCAAACATTTCCTGGTTCCCATCAGCTTCTGGAGGGGATGTGTTCATTTCTTCCTTCCTGCAGCCATTCACTGGTGGGTCTGGTCAGGATGTTTCCTGTGAGCTAAACAAAGGTATTTCAGCTTCATGCTCATTACATGGGAGGCAGGGTTCCCAGAGGTGGGCCATGATGTGTAATTTAAGCTGGTAGGCGACATCCCTTTAGTGATGAACTTGTAAGAGAATGCAAAATGTTCTTCCTATTACAGGATTAGTGCCCTCCCAGGAAGAGGAAGACAGAGATCTCCCTCCATGGGCACACACCAAGGAAAGGACACATGAGGACACAGTGAGAGGATGGCCGTGTACAAACCAGGAACAGAGGCCTCCCGGGAGCCAAATCTGCTGGCACCCTCATCTTGGACATCTGGCTTCCAGGACCGTGAGAAATAAACATCTGCTGTTTAAGGCGCAGAGTAAGCTGTGGTACTCTGTTGTGGCAGCCAGGCTGACCAGGACGGGGGTGAGCGAGTAGTTGGTTGGTGTACTGGGTTGAAACAGTGTCCTCCAAAAATCCAGGTCCACCAGGAACACCAGAATAGGACAATAATTGGAAATAGGGTCTTGACAGATGTGATTAGATAAATTAAACTCATCCAAAGCTGGTGTACTTATAAGAGGAGGGAAATTTGGACACAGACACAGAGGAAAGACGGTCATGTGAAGACGAAGCGATGCTTCCACGAGGCAAGCAACGTGAGAATTGCCAGCCACCGTGAGAAGCTGGAAGAGGCAGGAGGGCTCCCGCCCTGGAACCTTCAGGGACAGCGTGGGCCTGCTGACACCTTGATCTCAGGCTTCCGGCTCCAGATATGAAAAGATTACTGTCTGCTGTCTCAGCCCTCCCAGCCTGTGGTGCTGTCAGGGCAGCCCTAGGACACCAGCATGGCCTCTAGTGAATTACTGTGCACATGCCCTCATTCGTCTGGACCACTGGCTCACCGAGCCTTCAACCCTGATGGAGCACCAACTTCGGCTGGCGGCATCCCTCGCCCGCCCCGTGGGTGCTGCTGTGCTGGGGGAGGGGGAGGGGTGTTCCAGGGGGCCACGGGAGCAGCCTCGGAGCCGGAGTCCAGCCTGGCTTGCTGCCAGCCAGGAGGGGAGCGGTTCACGCACAATTCCCTCCTCTCTCCCCCCACACACACTTCTGACAACTCCAGTGCCCATGTCCTAGGATCTGCTGAGCGTTAGATAAACCGTCCCTTCCTTGGTGCTCGGAGCTGCGCCTGGCGCCTAGCAGCCTCTGTGGAGACTGCCCGCGTGTCCTATGGGGCCACGAGCAGGGCTGTGCTTTTGGCTGAGTTGCCTCTTCTCAGGGGTCTGAGACCCCAAACACCGAGCACCTTCTTTCCACGGCCCAGGGGAGCTAAATGTCCTGTTCATTCTCCCAAGCAGCGCCTCTGCAATCTCCTTAAATCGATCAGTCAAGAGCCCTAATTTCTTCATTTATGTCACGAAGGGAAAGGTTAAGTCAGGATGAAAAGGTTAAATTGGAAAGAGTAAACGTGTTCCTGTCATTTTCTGGGTTAGATGGGTTTCACTTGGTACCTTGTCAAACAGAAATTTAACTGGAAATTGTTTCGGGGGAAAAAAATGTAATTATAAGAGAATAAAATCAACAGGTCCCATCGCGGGCCCCTGGGTGATTGCCTAGAAGCATCTGCGTTAAGTCTAAGGGTGTGTTTTCCTGCATGTGTGCAGGTAAACACACATATACACGCACACAGGCGCACACGTGTGTACACACACATACACGGTTCCCTCAATTCCATCATCCACGCCTTTCCCAGGTTGAGTCATTACTGTGCGATGCTGTCCCAGGAAGGTGGGGATGAGGGTGCATTTCTTCTCGAAGTCACTAATTCTGTCTGTGAGAGTCCGGCTGGGGCAAGTCCCTTCACAGCGGAGGTGACATCGGGTGGCTCTTGGAGACTCAGTAGAGCTTTGCAGACAGACAAGGAGAAGAGCTCCCAGCACAGGGAAAGAACCTGGGCCTCGTGGTGAAGCCAACATGAGCTCCCACCCAGTCCCCTGGACCCACAGGTACACTGGTCAGCCTCACAACCAGTCCTCATGGCCGTGGTCACCAGCCCAGGCTTGACCTTCCCGTCTCTTTGCGGGTGCCTCCAGTCACCGCCCTCAGCAACGTCGGGACTGAAGGCATGCCTCCCCGGGGCTGGCAAGTGCTGAGGGAGAGTTCTGAGAGCCCCCGGCAGCGCCAAGGCCCCTACCTCTTGCACCCTTAGTGCTGTGGCTGCACCAGAGCCGGCAGGAACAGCCCAGGATCCGGGCCACAGAGCACCATCCAAACGCCACCCGGCTGTGCTTGGGTCCCCCGCCCTGCTAGGCCACACACGCCTCTGTGACAACTAGGAGGAGATGCCCCTTCCTCTGGGAGGACACAGCCCCGCCGCAGGTTGCCCTCAGCCAGGCCCCTCGTGCAGAGAAGATTCTGTGTAGCCCGAAGCATCGCGAGGAGCCCATCAAAATCCCAGGCTCCCAGGCAGACACACGTGCTGGGAGGGCCAGAGTTGGTCCCAAGGGGCAGGGGGTCTGGCCCAGCGGTGGGTCACCCTTGCAGGACGGGACAGTCTAAAGCGGCCAGAGGAGCCCCATGGCACCAAAGCCCATGGAACGGGACCACGGAGAAGCTGGAGGGCAGATGGCGAGGCAGAGGGAGGCCCGGGCCTGCGAGCTCACGCAACGGACGGCAGCACCCGCTCCAGAGAGGACAGAGCCCAGCGCTGGCCGGCCGTGGCTTCAGCCTCTGGCTGAGGAACAGGGAAGATGGGATTGCTGGTCTCCTGCTGGCAGGGATGACGACTGGCCGGCCCTCCTGCAGCTGCTGACCTACCCCACACCCGACTCCCGTCCCCAGGGCTGCTGGCTCCCGCCTCCGGGAACAAAGAGGCGAAAGCTCAAGGCAGAAATCAGCCCAGGCACACTGACCGCAGAGGACGGCCAGATGTTACACCCACAGAGCACAATTCTCCCCGGGACAGCCCCACCCCACGGGACCTCTGGTTCGTGAAGGCATGCTCCCTTCTCCCCCAGGCTCCAGGGAAGCTGGGGTCCGAGCTGAGCCAATGGGGACACACCTGCCTCTAGTCACAGAGGACTGGCGCTCTGAGCATCTGTGTGCTGGGCAGCGTTCAGGACGCAGCCGTGGAGAAAGCAAAGTAAAAGGCTTCTAAAGCCCTGCTTCAGGGCTCCCACATCAGGCAGAGGGGGCCGGTGAGTTGAGTGTGGTCTGAAACTCCCCATCCAGCTGGGGCCGGGACAGAGCCGGGCTTCGTGGGGCTGAGGGATTCTGCCAAGGTGCATGGGTGGAGGAACAGCCCCACGGAGTGTTCTGGAAGCCAGCCCTCTCCCTCCTTCATTCCCTCCCTTCCTGACGAATATCTGCTGAGCACCCACCATGCCGGGGGTTTGCGGGGGAGGTCAGGGATTAAGATTCAGGATTAAGTGTCGGTGATGCCTGCTGAGCTCGGAAGGACCAGAAGGAGCCCAACAGCACGTGTCCTGCCCACTCAGCCCCTGCAGGTACGTTCCCACACAAACAACTCTCCTTAGGGCGGGAACGAGGCACCGCGCCTGCTTCTCCCCGTGTCCCGGGCTGCAGGGTCCCACCACCCCTCACGGACCAGAGGGGCTCACTGTGTCCAGACCATGCCGGCAAGAGCTGCTTCCTTCTGGGGTCTGAAATTTCCGGCCCTGCTGGGCAGTGGGTGCCCACGTGACCAGCCGCCAGGAAAAGCCCTGGGCACCAGGGACAGCTGAGCTTCCCTGGAGGACAGCACTTCTCGCGCGCTATCTCAGCTCCTCCCTGAAGGAATTAAGGCCTCCCCCGCCCACCGTGGGGCTCCCCCGGGAGGGGCTCCTGGCAGCTCATGCCCGGTCCCTTCTGGACTGCACCCCGTGCACCTCTTCCCTTTGCTGGTTCCACTTCGTATCCTTTTGCTGGAATAAATCTGAACCACAAGTACGATCGCATGCTGAGTCCTGTGAGCCCTCCAAGCAAATCCCTGAGATGGGGTGGCCCTGTGGAGATCCCACACAAGCCCCCCAAAACCCCAGGCAGACAGTGTTAGGGGCTCACAGCGGCTGAGCATCTGGCTCTCAGAGCGTCCCGTCGGGGTGAAGCCCCACACACTACCCAGCTTAGCTCACCTCCAGCTCGGCCACCGCAGCAGTGCTGGGTGACAAGTTGTCAGAGACGAAGCACACGTGAGCCAGCTCTGCCAAAGTCCCCGGCCCCGCCCTTAGCCTCCACCCAGAGGCTCGGGGGAAAGCAAGCCGGTCTCTGCCCCGGCAGTGAAGGCGGGCGGTTAGAGGGCAGGGGGTGCGGGTCTGTTCACAGCTGTGCGCGTGCAGAGAAGTGCTGATGTCACAACATAAACCAGCAGCAGACTCGCTGCCTTGTATCTAAAAGCACTTCTAAGACCCTGGGAAGAGCCAGTCTGGACACAAGGGTGATTCCCTTGTTCTCGGTACCGTCTCCTAGACGCTGAGGGGCGGCCGGAGGGCAGCTCCTCTCTGCTCCCCTGGGACTTGCCTCCGTCCCCAGGACACGCCGTGATCGCTCCATCCACGTGGTGGCGCCATGTCTGAGCGAGTGAGGAGAAAACCCCGCGAGGCTGGGAAGCGAGGCAGAGGCAGGTCCTGTGTCCTTGCAGAGTCAGATCAGAGCAGCCCGAGGCCGGCCCTCCGGAGGACACAGGACACACACGGCTGTGACCCCCTCGTGACTGCTGGTGAAGACCAGGCAAGCCGCGTGCTAACTTGTGAATGTTGACAAGTTGTAGGGATTTCTGCGAGGCGGTGGAAGCATCCCCAAGGCTAGAGCTTTACTATCCCTCAGGACATGGCACACTTTTCACCTAAGTGAACCAAGCTCATTCTAGAACCTTCTTTCACTGACTCTATCAGTCTCTCATGTCCTCCTCTGAACCAACCGAATGGAAAAACCAATTTAAAGGAGCAGGTACGCAGCTCCAGGGCCCTTCCTTCTGCCTCAGGAAGAGAAAGTGGAGCCGTATCAGTTCCTACAGCTGCTGTAACAAATGACCACAAACTTGGAGCCTGCAAACAACACAAATTTATTCTCTTACAGTTTTGAAGCCCAAAATCAGTGCCGGGGGCTAACGCTGAGGGTCGGTAGGGCTGGCCCCTTCTGGAGGTTCTGGGGAGAGAGATTCCTTGCCTCTTCCAGCTTCAGGTACCACTAGCGTCCCTCTGCTTGTGGCCACATCACTCCAACCCTTGCTCCTAACACTGCATTGCCTTCTCCTCTTCTGTAGTCAAATCTCCCTCTGCCTTCCTCTTAGGACAACACTTGCAATTATATGCAGGACCTACCCAAACAATCCAGAATAATCTCCCCATTTTAAGATACTTAATTTAATCACATCTGCAAAGCGCCCTTCACCGTGCATGGTAACATGCTCAGGTTCTGGGAATTAGGGCATGGGCAGCTGTTATGGGCTGAATAATATTCCCTCCCCAAAATCATATGTTGAACCCTGACCTCCAGAACCTCGAAGTGTGAACTTATTTGGAAATAAAGTCGCTGCAGATGAAACTAGTAAATTGAGGTCAGACTGGAGGAGGGCAGGCCCCTAATCTGACAGGTGTTCTTATCAAAAAAAGAAGTTTGGACACAGGGACGGACATGAAGAGAGACACCACTTGAACATGAAGGCAGACATCCAGGTGATGCTTCTGAGCCAAGGGTTGCCAGCAGACCACCAGAAGCTGGAGAGAGGCCTGGACCGGAGAGAAATGCACCCTGCCCACACCGGGATCCCGGACTTCCGGCCTCCAGGACTGAGAGACAATAAAGCTCTGTTGTCTAGCTGCCCCGTCTGTGGTGCTCTGTCACAGCTGCCTCAGGAAACGGTCACAGCATCTTGGGGCCATTCCTCAGCCCAGCACTGTGTGCCCAGCACTGGGCAGCCAGCCCAGCATGATCTGGGGCACAGGACCACCTTGCCCCGCCCCCAGATTTTATCCTCCACAAGCTGAGAAGCAGGGACTGTGCTTCTCCAGCATCTCGACCCACAGACTGCACTCCAACTGCCGTCTCACCTGGGCCAGTGTCGGCACCAGATACAGAGCTCAAACTGCATCAGCACGCAGAGATTCCCCACTCAGGAAGCTCCGTACAAGCACTGAGTGTGGTGGGCTTGCACCTGTGCCTGTCACTGAAGAGGAGGCCCACGGATAGCCCCTGATGGCAGTGAGACCCCTGCACTTCACCTCCAGAACCCCCGTCCCTGGAGCTGGGCCTCCCTCACCAAGACAATTAGTGGTTGTGTCTCTGGAGGAGATGGCTGGACCCCCAGGAAATCCCTGCGTCCCAGCAACATGGATGTCAGTGTGTTTGTGCTGAATCTCCTCCCTCACCCACCTCTTCCTATCTGAAAATGACAACAAGCAGAAGGGTCCCCACGTGTCACAGCGGTCCTCAAAACCACCTTGAGGTTCAGTGATTTGCTGGAAGGACACATGGAACCTGGAAAAGCTGAATTTACGAGAGCAAAAGGATACAGACCAAAATCGGCAAAGGCAAGGGCTCCTGAGAGAGTCCAGGGCAGACAACGCATAAGCCTCCAGCTGGGGTGTCCACGGAGCTGTATAGACAGTGCTGAACCCTCCCAGCAGTGACAGGGGACCACAGTGTGAAGTATCGCCAACCAGGGAAGCTTACCTGGGCCTTGTGTCTCAGGTTTCCCTGGGGGTTGACCTTGGATCCTCAGTCTCTGGACCCTCTAGAGGTCAAACTGATTACAGCGTGAACCAAGGACCCCAGGAATCACACTGCCAGCCTGACAATCTACCAGGGCCCAAAGCCCCAGATAACCGAAGACCCCCTCATCAGGCAGGACATAGGGGCTTAGAGGTGACCCCCCTAGGATGGTCAAGGACCACAACTTTTGGAAGGATGTGCTCACCCTGCTGAGCGAGCCTTTCCCTGTATACTGAGCCTGTGCGTCTAAAAGTCCTGTCACGGCTGATCCTGCTGGGAGATGCTCTCCGCAGAGCCCAGCTCCAGAGCTTTTATTGCCAAAGCCACGGCCACCAGGATCCAGCCCCCCAGATGAACCACATGTCCGGACCTGCCCAATTTAACCCCCTGTGTTTCTGTGGATGTGAGGCGCCGACTGGGCTTCTAACATGATGGAACCTCAGAAGGTTTCTTCTTTGGATGGAAAAGAAGCTCTCACCCACCCGGGTCCTGTGATTAGAGCCTTGAACAGCAATCTCACAGGTAGTGAAAAGTAAACATGCTTCATAGCTTCATTAGTTTTTATCCCACATCAGTTGTAGATTTTTATAATAAAAGCAGTATAAATATAAGGCTAACATAAAAACTCTTATGAAGCTGTGACCACAAAACTCACTGCCCTCTAGGACAGGGATTCCCAATACTGGTGATAATCAGAGCAAATTCTGAGTCCACAGAAACTATTACTTTACTGTATTTTTATAGTACATTTGGGTAAACTGGAAAAAACTGGGGGTATCGACATGAAGTGTGGCAAAAAAGTTTTTCCCTTTTGTATATCATTATAATTTTACAATGAAATACAGTATATGGAGATAATAAATGTTGCATTTGTGTGAAATTTCCAAATAAAAGCTTTTACTATGTTTGTAATAGAAAGTTGGGGTGGATTTCTCTGAGCCTGACTTTTTTATATCAAGCTATGTGTTTGAAATGGTTGTGTGATCCCTGTTCAGGACTTTTTAGTGACGATGTCTTCAAATTCTTTTTGACCCCATGGGTGAGACACTCTGTTAACGTGATTGGGGAACAGAGTTCAGGAGGGCATTCCCCATCACCCTTCAAACGGTGACCACCCTTGGAATGAGGGTGAAGCACCTGACAATCCTTCTGTCCCTTCGCTGATAAACGTAACGTGAATTTCTCATGTGACAATGACTATGATCACTGAGTCCAGCGGACTTTTCACAAGTAGGGATTTGAGTGACAACGATGCTTTGGTCCACCTAGGCTCTGCCTGGTTAGGATAGTCTCCCTGAAGCTGGTTTTGAGCCACCGTGAAGACACATCTCCTTCCAGCCTGTGACAGAAGCGGGGTGGGAGCCCCTCCTGGCCCCTCCCAACCAGAGGCCCTCGGGCTGGGCACCAGCATCTCGGATGTCTGGAACTCACCCTGTGGATTCCAGCGTCACCTGAGCTCACTGCCTGTGGGGTGCGCTGCCCACACAGACCCCACCCTGCCCTTTGTCATCCAAGGAGCCCCCAGGTCAAGGGAACTGGTGTCCCCAGCATGCTGGTCCTCGAGGACGGCACTTTGGCCACAGGCGGGAAGCCTCAAAAGAAGCTGGGTTCAGACAAAGGGTCAGGCCACACTCACTCCCGCCACTTACAGGGTCAACTCCCCCTCCCCCTCTCCCTCTCTCCTGGGTCACCCTCCCAACTGCCATGCACCCCCGGGGTCCTGGGTGCTGCGCCCACCTTCGTCCTGAAGTGGGGGAGGGAGGAATGAGGCCGGCCTGGGCTGTGACTTCGATAACGTCACCAAGAGCAAAAAGAAGTTGGACATTTGTGAAGTAAGACAGCTTTCATAGGGACTTCCCTGGTGGTCCAGTGGTTAAGACTCTAAGCTTCTGCTGCCGGGGGCCCGGGTTCCAGCCCTGGTCGGGGAACCAAGATCCCACATGCCAGGCGGTGTGGCCTAAATAAATAAATAAATATTTAAAAAATAAAATAAAAACACAAACACTGTATATTAAAAACTAGCTTTCATAGTTGTTTGCTTCAAACTGTCAGGTACACAAAAAAACTGGATTCCGGGACGAGCTGGGTTTCTGAGAAGAAAGCAGGACTTCCTGGAATCCCTCTGGTGGACCGGGGGTGGGGGGGCTGTGCCTGCTGGGGAGGGGAAGGGGCTGGGAGGCCCCGGCCCCATGGAGGCACCTGGCCTGTGGGAACAGGGCCTCCAATGCGCCCCAGAACTTAAATAGGCAGAGAGAGGCGGAGGTCCCTGAAGGAAAAGCAGAGAGAGAATAAGAAATATTCCTTCCACCAGCTCAGGCTCTGAGCATCTATTTGCAGAGTGTTTGCCGACGTGGCTGTTCTCAGAACGGGGCCGTCAACCTAACAACCCCCCCGAGTTACCAGCCCCCAGCGTCCTGGGCTGCAGGTCGGGGCCACAAGCAGTCCCTCCAATGGGGCCGAGTGACCCTCCCCTCCCCGCGGTGGCGGCCGCAGCTCCAGAGACCTCTATCCACCCGCACTGCCCACGGGCTCCCCAGGGCCACGCCACCCCCAGGGCCAGTGCCCCCTCTCTGCGTGGGAAACTCTTCTCCCCCCAGGAGATGCTCCCCGCTCTGCTCCTGCGGGGCTGAGCGCCGTCTCCACTACGGATCCCTCCCCGAGGTCCAGCCGCTGTCCTGCGGCAGCTCCCCCCTCCCGGTCTCCCTCGCAGCACATCGTCGCCGTCGGGGACCTGTGGACAACAGGGCCACCAACCCCCTGCCCGGGCCAGACACGCCGTCGGGTCTGCACGGAGGGTGGACGCCTGATTTCGGCAATTCGGGGCGCCCCCTGTCGGACCCGACGGGCATCCCCGGAGAGGCAGGAGCGGCCGCGGTCCCACCCGCACTGTCACTGCTGGGAGGTCCCAAACCTCTCTTGGTCGCGGTAGAAGAAAAGAGCTGCTGCCCCGCTTCCCTGTGCTTTTGTAAGACCTGGGCACGTGGTTTCTTTCCAAATATTAACTGAGCTCAGAGCCCGCCTCAAGGAGCGGTCCTCCGTCGGTAAAGGGACCCTCCCGCCGGGCGGAGGGAGGGGCGCTGGGCGGAGGGTGGGAGGGAGGGAGGGGCCGCGGGGATGCTGGGCCGGGGCGTCGGCTTTGAGCCAGCAGCGCCCCTCCCTCCTCCGCGGGGCGAGGCTCCCTCAGGCCTTGCGAAGGGCCGGCAAAGCAGCCCCCAGGGGACAGTCCCGGGCCGGGCACGACAGCGAGGCCCGCCCAGACCCCGGTCGTCGCACACAGGTCCCCTCGCCGGGCAGGCGGCGGCGGCAGGACGGCAGGAACGCCTGGAGCACCTGTGAGGGAGGCAGATTGGCCGCCAGTAGACACCCCACCCCGGAACTTGGAGATGGGATGGGGTGAGATGGAACAAAGCGGCCAAACAAAACGTTGACAATTGTCCGGCTTCACTGTGGGTCCAGCTTTTCTTCCTCCCGTTCGACTAGCTGGCAGGCAGGGTATCAAAGAACCAAAGAAAACTCTCCAGGACAGGCAACACCGCAGTGAGATGTGTTACAGCTAAAGGGAGGACTTGACATTCTTTCAAATTCTAGTGGGCATCTAGACTCCAATTTTCCTAAAATGAACCTGGAGTCTTACTATTTATTTCCTGCTGCATTTTTCCACATAAAAGCATTTTTTTTTTAACTCACTGAAGCTTTGCTGTCTATTTGCTTCTTTCCTCCCTGTGTAACAACAGAAGCAGGGAAGAAGCATGTGCACCTCCCCATAAACCGGTGAGATCTCAGCAAGCAGTTTCGCGATGTCCCGCCTGGCACTGAGGCTGTGAGGGACACACACAGGCACGCACACACACTCACACACCTCAGAAAGCTCACGATCTACTGAGTAAAGAAGATACATTTGAAAAAGTCAAGTAACAGCCTTCTTACCATGGTATAGTAAATATAGTAAATATCAGAAAGCAAGTTGACTGACTGACCAATGATAATTACGGGACCCAGCAAGGTGCAGACAGCCCTTCTGACCCTCCAGGAGGCTCCAAGCAGAGGAGGGAGCCGCTGGGTGTGGACGGAGGAGCCGGCCCTGGAATAAGTGCACAGAGAAAAGGAGGACCCAGTCACCCCCAACCACAGCCAACATTTCCCTATGCCAAAGAGGGTCCTGGGACACACAGGTGGAGGCCAGGGGTGTCAGGGCCTCCCACACTCAGGAAGGACCCCCTGCCCTGCACCAGACCTACCTGGGCTTCTACACCTTCACAGCGAGCTGGAAATTCAGGACATGAGGAGGGAGGGAAGCCAAAAAAACTCCCAACTGCTCTTTGTTTTGCACCCCAAACAGAATTCAGCAGCATTTAGACTGTGACCACAGTGTCACCTCCAGCCAATGAGATGCTTCTCAAAGGGCCAAGCCCCTCAGACCCCACCCAGACAGTTTCTCTTGAAAGCAGCACAGGGGATGCTGGTCTGGCTCAGGGACCCCAGGAAGGAGCTGCACTCCGCTGGCTTCCCACCCTCCTCGACCGAGGCAGCTCGTGTCCTCTCTGGGCTCTGGGGTCTTGTGCTTCAAATGATGGGTCCAGACCATCAGGGCTGGCGAGAGAGATGCAGTGGGTGAGGCCACCAGCACTCTGTTTTGTTTTTATTTTTTAATTTTTTATTGGAGTATAGTTGATTTACAGTGTTGTGTTAGTTTCTGCTATACAGGAAAGTGAACCAGCTATATATATATATATATATATATATATATATATACCCACTCTTTTTAGATTCTTTCCCATATAGGTCATTACAGAGTATTGAGTAGAGTTCCCTGTGCTATATAGTAGGTCCTTATTAGCTATCGATTTTATATATAGTAGTGTGTATATGTCAATTCCAATCTCCCAATTTATCCCTCCCCTTCCCCCCCCTTTTTTTTTTTTGCGATACGCGGGCCTCTCACTGTTGTGGCCTCTCCCGTTGCGGAGCACAGGCTCCAGACGCGCAGGCTCAGCGGCCATGGCTCACGGGCCCAGCCGCTCCGTGGCATGTGGGATCTTCCCGGACCGGGGCACGAACCCGTGTCCCCTGCATCGGCAGGCGGACTCTCAAACCACTGCACCACCAGGAAAGCCCCTCCTCTTCCCCTTTTGTTTGTTTGTTTGTAATGAGCTAGAGCAGGATAGAACAGAATCGATCCCACATGTAAACATGGGCAGTGGTTCATTTAACTTGTAGAGTCATATGTACGTGGCGGCAAAGTAACATGTATTCCTTTTGGTGAGGTGGTCGTAGAAATAGGACACATGATGCTCTGGGCAATGGGTCTCATCCTGACCCTACAGGAGAATCCCCTGAGGCTTAAAGCTGGTGGGCACAGGCTCCATCTACACAGTTAATTCAGATCCCTACAGGTGGGGCTCAGGCAGCCAGCCTCCATGTAGACACCCACACAGGTCTTCCAGTCACTTTTGTCAAGAGCAGTGGTGTAACGTGGGCACTTGATGGCCACCCACAGGAAGGAAACACCACAAGTCGTGTGTTAAATAAGTGTCATGGGGCTTCCCAAAGGATAAATGCTCCCCAGGAGGGCCGTGGAGAGACCTGAGGACAGGTGGGAGCCGCGGTTCAGAGCAAGGTGAGGGACAAGTTGGGTCCCCAAAGCCCAGCCACGGCCACATAGGGAGGTATGAACATGGATGGGAACGTTTAGACACCCGAACACCTGACAGCACAGCTTTGGTCTGACGGATCCAGTAACGAACCACATGAGCTTTTAATCTGTATATTTATAAGCAGGGTTTTGCTTTTCCACTTTTCTTTTCCTACTAACTCATTTTTTATTGTATTTTACATGACTATTGGTAATGGCTGACCAGATATTAAAAAATAAACAACTCACAAGTCCTTCAGTACAGACCATCTGAGAGACAAGTGTTCAGAGGTCATCGGAAAGGGCAGCCTTCTCTTCAAAAGGGCTGCCCGGCCCCCTACAGGGGAGCCAGGGTGGTCCTACCAGCCAGCCACGACTGTCCAGGGCTCTTGAAGGCTCAGGCCGAGCTCTAAGGGAAACTTATGCGGGGCTGTGGTGAAGCCAGTGCCCCAGCGCCCAGGCTGGCCAGTGTCCCCTGAGAATGAGGAGGCAAACAGGAAATGAGAGGTGACTGGCTTCCTCCCTGGACCAGGCGCGTTTGGGGGTACAGAACCCCAAGAAGCTCCCAATTCCGGTCACAGGATACAGTGCTCTGGCCAGCCCCGCAGCATTTGTACGACCTGGAAGTCTCAGCCCCAAACCACTTAAGAAGGGGTATCTTTTCCTTCCTACATAAATGGACCTGCGTTTAAAAAAAGGAGGTAAGTAACAATTCAGTAACAATTCAGGCAGTACACGCAGAGAGATAAAACTGGGAAGGAACTATTCAGTACTATAAAGCCTGATGTTGGGGAAGGCCGTCCTGAGGACCCCGGAGAGACATGCCGGGATTTGAGAAGCAGAGACAGGGTTGAGGTTGTGTTTTTGAAAGACGGTGCTCCGTGGAGGAAAGTTGGAGAATGGACTGAAGGCTGACCCCTGGAGTGGCATCCAGGAGAGGGAGAGGGGGAGGGGAGGGGGAGGGGAGGGCCGGGGGAGGGGGAGGAGAGGGCGGGCCCAGGGCGGGGCGTCCGGGAGAGGGGCGGGGATGAGGGCGGGGCGTCCGGGAGAGGGGTGGGGATGAGGGCGAGCCCGGGGGCAGGGCGTCCGGGAGAGCAGGGAGGGTGAGGCGGGTAGGGCAGTCCCAGGCAGTCAGGTTGAGAAGGAAGGGACGGGTCTAGGTCCTGAGGAGTTGTAGGTAGCAGATTTAGAGGCCAACAGATGCCCAGTGGGTGAGGTAGGATGATCGAGGAAGGCTGAGGGCAGCCACCCTGGAAGCAGGTGAGGTCACAGGTGGAGGAGAGACCAGTGTGGCCTTGGGAGTTGCTCCTGGGGAATCCAGCCAGGGTACAAGCAGAGCTGGGAGACGGGAAAATGCGGAGAAGATGTCGTCGAGGAGGCCAAGGAGGTGAGGGCGTCCTGGGAGCCCAGCCCAAGAGAAGCAGAGCTGAGGTTGCCCCGAGGTTTCACAGAGTCGCAGGGATGCGAGCCCAGAGGGGAGGCAGGGGGTGGAGAGAGCCATGCAGGCAGCTGGTTCCAGAAGAGGCCAGGAGCCTCCAGAGAGGGAGGAGACGGGGGAGACCTGAAGGGTTTGGAGGCTGGTGGGAGACAGAAGCAGGGGTCTGAGACAGAGGACAGGACAAGTGGGCCCAGCAAAGGCCGGGCTGCACTTCCTGTGTTTATTTACAACGTCGGCGAAGGAGCAGGGCCCGTGCTGCAAGCACCCTGGGGCCCCAGCTTGCTTTCTGACCCAGGAGGCAAGGCCATGTCTGAGAGGGGAAGGAGGGGAGCAGGGAGGTGGGGTGTGGATTTGAACCAAGTAGGGGTCGAGACCCTCCTTGCTAAGAAAGTGGGAAGGACCACCTGAGCCCTGAGGGTACAGGGAGTTGTGTCCCATCTCACCCCACACCTGTTAAGTGACCCTGGCCGAGTTCCTTAACCTCTGCACCTCCCCTCACTCACCTGCGGATGGGACGTCACCTGTGCCCAGCGTGGAGGCATGCAAAGCCACGGCGCTGGTGGCGTCACAGGGTGATCCGGGCCCACTAAGTACTTAGAACGTCAGCCTCGTCTCTGCGGGGCCCTCAGCCCTGGCCTTAGTGGACCCCCACCCCCGCCCCCGCTGTTCCTTCCCCTGTGCGAAGGGCCGAGGGGTGCGGGTCTTGCCGGGAGAATGCAATTGAGAGACAACGGTGAGGGATCTGACCACGAGGGCCTGAGTGCGCTTGAAGCTGGATGAGAAAGGAGGCGCCGGGGCAGAGGAAGATGGGGTCCGTCAGGAAGGAGCCGAAAGGACCAGAGAGCGGGATGAGAGTGCACGTTCCAGAATCCGTCTTTACGAGGGCCACTATCTTACGACATAAACACTGGCCATGAAAACCAAGTCCAGGTGGTTTTCTCATAACCATTTGAACACATCAACCCAGGGGGCTTCCGGCTGGACCTCAACACCAGTGTGAGGCGAAGGGGTTCAGCCTGAAGTCAGCAGTCTCTCGGGGGATCACGGGAGACCTTGAGGCGCTCCGGGCTGGCACGCGGCTCCAATGAAAGCAGAACTCACCCTACCTTCTGAAAACCCCACTAACGAACACCGGGTTTATCCATCTTGCCCACTCTGGGGCCTGTGAATCACGAATTGGTCCTTCTCCAGGACCCTGTGATGCTGGGAGACTGACAGCGAATGACACCAGCCGGTGTGGCCAGGGTGCCTTCCTCATCAACTGCCGGGGAACCGCCCTGCCCGCACGCAGCCAAGGAAACACAGTAATGAAACCTATTCTTGAGTCGCTCTTAACCAATGGGAAGTAGCCCCAAGGGTGGGGTGTTTGGGGTTCTGTGCTTCATGGTAGCCACTATCCACTGTAATCAGCTTGCTCTGGTCATCTAAGTCGCCTAAAGATTGGCAAGAGCTTTGCAAGTTCTGAAGTGTAATGATAAACATCACACCCTCCTCAAAGTTTCATCAAATCATCACAGGGGGTGAATGTAGCCAGTATTTCCTAATAACTTTAAATGGAGGATAAGCTACAAAAATACTGAAATACTATGCTGCACACCTGAAACTAATATCGCAAGTCAACTATACTTCACTAGAAAAATAAAGAATATGTTTAAAAAATCATCATAAGGTGACTGAAGCAAAAACGTGTACGTGTGTCTGGATTACCAATGTCACCGCCACCGTGCACACAGGCTGTCTGGGGCCCACGTGCCAGGCACCTCGAACGGGGATAAGACAGCGCACGAGAAACCCTGCAGCAACTTGAAGAGGAAATCCTGGAGGGAATTCCCTGGTGGTCCAGTGGTTAGGGCTCCACTCTTTCACTGCCGAGGGCCCAGGTTCAATCCCTGCTCAGGGAACTAAGATCCCACAAGCCACGAATCTCAAACAAACAAACAAACAAATAAATGAAAAGGGAAGTCCTGGAGACGTGGCCGCGAGGGGTTTATCTGGAAGCCTGGGAGTCAGCGCTGATGGGCCCTGAGACGACGTGCTGGACGGGCAGAGGGTCACACTGAGGCCGAGCTGCAGTGGGACCCTCACGACAGCCGACGCTGGCTCGCCAAGTCCCGGGAGGACGCAGGGCCCCGCCGGGACAGCACAGGTACCGCCTCCCCTCTGAGCTCCCCGAGGCCCTGCTTACACTTCAGGTAACCGCAGTCTCCACGCCCCCGGGTTCCAGGCTCCCGGTGCAACTGGCCTGTTCAGCCCCTGCTCCTCGGGGAGGCCTCAAGTATCTGCGGTCACACCATCTGAGCTCCTGCGGAGAGCTGTGGGCAGAAACCCCGAGGCGGCCAAGGGCGACCCCCGCCCCCCGCCCATCACCCCGTCCACCAGGCGGCCTTACCAGCTCCACCTCCAGGCCGACCCCGGATCCTAAACCCGCACTGCAGCCCGTCCAGTGCCCCGAGCAGCCGTCCTCTCTCGCCTAGACCATCCCAGCACCATCCTCCAGAGGTGGCCAGTGGCACAGAGAGCCTCCCACCTCCCCTCGCGGCCTCCAGGAGCTCGCCCAGCCCACCGCCCTCCTATCTAGCTCCTGCACCCCGCCTCGGCCATCAGGCCTCCTGCTGTGCCCCTGATGCACCCAGCTCCCTGGCGCCACTCAGGCCCTGGGCTCCAGGCCACCCCAGGCGGTCCTGTTAAGAAAAACACACCCGTCACTCTTCACCTCCAGCCACGGCATCCTGCCCTGCTGAGGCCACGTGGCGTCGGCTGCTCTCGGAGGTCTCCTGCGACCTCACTGGAACGTGGGTGCCTGAGGAGCAGGCCTGGCATCTCCAGACAGCACCTGCCCAGGGCACCCTCGGAAGGTGGAAGGACCCGAAGGAGCACTGGACCCGTGACACCAGCCTTACGGCACGCCAGGCTCTACCAACCAGGTCCCGGAGCACCCCACTCGCGGGCCTTACAGCCCGGGACAAGCGGCTCAGTCACTCGCTGGTAAGAAATGTTATACGTTTCCTTATAAATCCTAATCATCAGCTACATTAAGCCGCACCGTGATGTTCGGTGGTTTAAAATGCGTTATTTTGAAGCGATAACAACGTTGACCTCAGAGAGCCGTGGAAGAAACAGAGGAGTGGTCGGGAAGTCAGTACGGTGTCACACGGCGCACAAAGAGCAGTGTTTAAGTGGCTTTGGGGCACCCTGCCAGCCTAGCCTGTGGCGGGTCTGGTTCTCCTGCGCTCAGCCTGCAACCTCACCAGGCTCTGAGTTCACCGAACCAGTGGTAACACGACGGCCCGCCCTCCGAACTTAGGGAGGTCAAGAACATAAGCTGCAGGAGCCATAACATAACATAAACCCCGCAAGGAAAGACACACTCAAACACGACACCTCCTGGTTTCCAAAGTTTATTAAAAATCAAAGAATAGAAAAACTTTACATAAAAATATGTCAATTTTAGCTTCCACATTGTTGTCCACACACACAAAAAATCGAAACATGATATCCTGTTGTCAGGCCCGCGGCGTGTGGCCACAGGCAGCCGGGCCAATTCATTGGTTCACCGTGACGGGGCTGGAGCCTGGCGCCCGGGTCAGGGACTGAGGGTCCCGAGGCACACCCGAGGGCGCTCCCACGGTACCCCGCGGTCCCCCGCAGCGTTTCCTTGGAGGAGGGTTACAGTCAATATTGCTAACGCGTAGAGATTAGTACAGGCCTACGGATCAGTTTTTATAAATATTTCTTTATCAATAGGTTCATGATTTAAATATCTTTAAATACTTTTGATAACCTCCGATCATCAAGAACTGCAGACAAAGTGTGCTGCTCGGCTCTGGGAGCCTCCCAGGGAGCCCTGCAGGCGCGGCTGGCCACTCTCAACGCACGGGGGCCAGTCCTGCTTCCAGGGGGCCCGCAGATGCAGTGAAGCTCTCTACACTCAGACCCCACTTGAGGACGCCCCGCTTCTGCATGTCACTGGGGTCACGGCAGTAAGCTTCTCGTCCCAACCTTCTCTGCTAGTGGACTTCAAAGACCATCCCACCTGTAGCGTCAGCAGGGCCAGGACTCCCATTTTAAAAATGGGAGTCGGATGACCTAGAAGAGGCACCTAACTCCCAGGACACCTGTGGTGCTCCAAAAACTCAGGGTGAGGCAGGATGGGTATATTAGTGTTCAAAAATGGGTAACAAAGACAGTGGCTGTCATGGCAGAATACACTTGCATAGTATACCTGTATGCTTCTCAAGCCGGGCGCCAGCCGCTCCGGGGCCCGACACTGGGCTGTGCTCTCCTGTGATGTGTTAAAAACCCCTCCACAGCGCACTGAGCAGCTCAAGTGCTTCTCCTATATTTGCTCTTAACAGAACGAATGCATACTGCTACAGATTCCACAATGGAATCAACATAATTCCTTTCTCCACATTCCTAAAACTGGGTACCATTGTCCGTGACGCTGTTCACCAGACCCATCATTTACAGGCTATGTTACTAAAACTGAGGCGTTTCAAAGTTCACATTTGCTTAAGATTTCATCATGTGACAACCTTTCCTCCCCATAGAAAGTTATACACTCTGGCACTCTAAATGCTGGGTCTGTTGTCTAGTTTAAAAGAACCAAACCCAAAACATTAAAACTCCACGGTCAGAGCAAGACAACAGACAGGCCGGACGGCAGAGCCGGCGGGCAGCTGGTCAGAAGGCTTCGGAGCCAAACCCCTTCGGAAACCCGCTGGGGGGGCGAGTGAGGGGGAGACTCAGCTCCTTCACCACGAACTGAGAGGCCTCACGTCTGACCAAAAGAAGGAACATAAAAATAAACCCCAAGCCCCTCGTTCGCAGTGTTCGTAACAACGCTCATCAGACAACCAGCCGACAGGATGAACCCAACTTAGAAAATGCAACTCGGGAAAGGATCTAAGCTCGTTTAAAAAAATTCCCTTCTCCCTTAAATATAACTTATGTGAAAATATGAAATTAAATAAAAAATATCTGAGTTATTGCACAAATCATAAATTTCCAATATTTACATAGAAAAACAGTTCTGAAATTTGAAACAAAATGTGAGGGCAGTAAAACAAGGATGACCTCCCAACAAATAACGGGGTTCGATCTCCGTTGCTCTGACAACGTGGAATGAAGTACCAACGCAAAGGACAGACACGGTACCGAGAAAGGCCAAGGCCCCGTCCGTCCCCGCAGCTCCTGGTCCAGCACTGAAGGGAGACTCCTGGGAAGGCAGAAGGCAGCGTCCACGTCCAGTGAGGCTCCACAGACGAGCACGGGAGCCGTTCTTCATGACGGACGTGGCCACCGCACAAGGAACATGCAGAGCGAGCAGCCGAGGGCGCCGGGGGCCCGGCTGGCGTGCTGGGTGCTGGTCTCAGGTCCCGGGGGCGCCGAGGCCACCCGGCTCCAGTCTGGGAGGTGTGGGCCGGGTGGCGCCACCAGGAGTATTATCTGCTGAGACTGACGGGCAGGCTGTCCCTCGTGTGTGTGTGTTTCCTCCTCCTCCAGCCGGCGCGGTTATACTGGTGGTGCCCCCGGTTGCCCACGGGAGGCCGCACCCCTCCGCTGCCCACCGCACTGTAGCTGCCGCCTTGGCCGTGGCTGTGGGAGCCCTTCATGGACAGTTTCATGCCGCTGTGCTGCTGAGGGGACCAAGAGGGACACAGGGTTGGAGGCCATCCTGGACAGGGCCCACGTGGAGACCCGCCGCCTCCGTGGGCTGGGAGCCCGAGCGAGGAGACACGACCCCGCTGGGGGGTCTGAAGGGTGGCGGGCCCGCGGGCAGGGCTGCAGGCTGCGCACGGTGGCCCGCTGCGCGTGTGCACGTGACCCCAGACGCGACGGGACTGACAGCGAGCCTCCGCTCACGCCTCACAGGGACTCCTGTTGCTACCTCCAGACACGGAGAACCACCCCTACCCCAGAGCTCTGGCAACACGAGAACTGTGGGCCTGTTTCAAACCACACGTGTTCATATCCAAATACGTCTGGAACCTCACTTCTAGCTGCTTCTACGTGTCCACAGAGATAAGAGGGTCCCTCTCACTTTCTCCCCCAGACTTCGACCGTGACATTCTGGAAACACACGAGCGGGTTCCATGTCAGTGGGGTGTGTGCAGGCTGCTCCCAGGCCGCCAAGCCCCACGCACAGCAGACCAGGGAAGACATGGCTGGTCTCAGGAAGGTTTCAGAGCAAAACCAGCAGAAGGGGGTTACGAAGGAAAGCCAAAATGCTATTATTAAGGAAGAGCACTTTTGCCCTCTGCAAAGTTGTAATTTCATCCTGAGTATTTCTAACAGATCAGCGTAGCAAGCCAGGTAGCGACAGGATGGATAAATCCAGGAAGGAACGTTCTATTATTTAACTCTAAATGAAAAAGATCAGCAGGACTCAGTGACATAGGTCCAAAGAGCCAACCCTCAGGGATCAAAACTTACTGGCAAATGTGATTAGACAAGCAACAGAGAGCGCTGACTAGCGCGGAGGTGGACAAGCGCCGTCAGCCTGGGCGCGTTGGCCTTCGGGCCTCGCACCCCGACCCCCACGCCTGGACACGGTCATGGCTCTTTCCAACATCCTGGCACCTTAACAACGACCTGTCTTCCTGATACCAAGTTTCTAATGTGTGGGATCTGGACTTAGAGCAGCCACAGGGCAATGGACAAATGCATTCACAGGGACCACCCCACCCCGGTCACTAGAAAACCAATCGCACGCAGGCCCTGCCAGGCCCTCTGCCCAGGGCACCCACGGCAAAGAACAGGGAGGGAGGGAAACTGTGGGAAGACAACACTGCTCACGGCGTGATCGTTCCTGGTTTCATCATCTGCTTCTTGAAAACCAAAGTTCTTTTAGTGTGTAAATTAACAGAAAAATGGGAAATCAAAATATCCTTCGCTTCAAACGTAATTTTTATGCTAACAAATTCAATGGAAAAAAGAGATGCATGATGAATTAAACTATACGAAATTTTAAAATAATTTCTTAACACTTGTAAAGTTTTGTTTGTTACAAGGGAAAGCAAACATGAAGCTGAATGATCAGAGAAGAAAACAAAAAAAAGAATCTCTGTGGAATTCCCTCTCTGGTGGAGAAAGCATTAAGCACCGGGCTATCACAAACCTGCTTGGTGGGAACCCAGGACCCGGGCAGACAGGACTCATACCTTGTGATACAGGTGAGGGCTGGAGAGCGCGTTGGGCGGCGCAGATGGGACAGCCGGGGAAGACACGTGGTGGACAGCTTTCAGCACTGGAGCTCCTTCGATGCCAGCTGGTCTACAGGGCACGGGGGCCACCCCGAGCGTTGGTGGAGGTATAGTAAACCTGGTCTGGGAGAGAATGAGCAGAGACGTCCATGAGACACCAACGCAACACAGGCTAAACCAGCCCGTCCTTACCATGGGCGCCAACGAGGGTGCCATTTGCAAACAGGCCCCTTAGCTTGTGCCCGACTACAACATCTTATTTTGAATCGGACACATTCTATACTCTGAAACAGCAACGACGATGTGAAGTATGTCCAGTCACCCAAGTTGTGAGGTTTTAATATTCACTGAAGACCAAACAACTCAAAAACATTACAGTCATCAAAATACCTGTACCCCTGGTCTCCAGAAAGAGCCCTCAGCAAGGCAGATGACAGGCGTGAGGCTGGCCCGAGCGAAGGCCCACAGACGGGGTGGACACCCTCCCCGCTCTCGTCAGAGTCCCCAACGCTTCCGTCTTTGCATCACTGGCCCGTCACGGGGCAGAGGTGCTGGTGGGAGCCCCTCCACTCACTTTCAACAACCTCACTGCTCTCGTCTTAGAAGTGGATGCATTTGCCCCAAAGACCTCTGGAGCGTGACTGTGGCCACCGGGGCAGCGGCTGCAGCAGGAGCTGGGGCCTCAGGGGTGCGCTCAGGGGCTGCAGGGCACACACAGTGCCCCTTCCTCACACCTCCTCCCCCCCCACCCCAGGGCCTGAGCACACCCGCGGCCTCTCCTCCGTGGGGGCTCTGCGGCCCCAGCTCTAAGTCCCCACTGCACCCCAAGTGGGCAGGGGAGACTGTACACGTGAGGTTTTCAAGTGGGATTTCCCTTAGTTACCCCACTGGAAGTAATGTTTGAAGTTTGGGAATACAATAAGAAAGTGGGCTTTGAGCCTCGTCTTAAAACTTGAATGACCTTAGCTTCTGCCTCACTCACTGTCCGTGCGGGTGACAGATGGGACCCGGCACAGCATGTGGCCCTGACCATCCCCCCGACGTCCCCAGCATCCTGGAGGGAGAGCACGGGCAGCACGGATCGGCATGCAGCTCTCGAGGGAGCTAAGCCCAAGGAAAGGTTAGAGCCAAGTTCCTCATTTGTGGCAGTTTACTTTCACAGCGCAGGCACCTGCCTCTTCATTTCACGCTTACGCAGCAACTGAAGGTTTCTGGGGGTGCTATGCTGACGGCCGCCTCCACGCATCCTGGGCCCGCTGCCCTCAGTCCCCGCGGCCTGAGGCGTGTCCCGAGAACGCCCTGCCTGGATGGAGAGCCAAGCAACGCAGAGGAACCCGGCAATACGTTCGCACGCATCCGCGTTGCTTTACGCTCAGATTATGCCCCACACTGTGGAAACGGGTTCTACTTTAGAAGTCAATTAACGGGACGGGCTTTATATACGTGTAATTGATGTATATTGGGGAAGTAGGTACAAATTTAAAATATTTAAAATTAACTTTTACGCTCTAATTTTGTCTAAATTTTTTAAAAGAGGACATATTCAAATAGAAAAAAAACCTATAAATACTGCCTAATGGATAACGTGGAGAAGTCAAAGTTTATATCAAAACTTAGTAAGAGTGTAAACACTGAGAATCTAGGGGAGAGCAAGGACAGTGTCCGTCTCTGCCCAGGGACGGCAGCGGAGTCCCTCTCTCAGCATGGCCCCAGGGAGGTGGCCTCACGCTTGCAGAAAAGCCACCTCGGTGCCCGGGAACCAAGAGTCCCCTCGCTGCAAACACAGGGCCTGGCGGGCCTCAACTGCACGGACGTCCCTTGAACAACGATTACATCCTATCCACCCACAGAAGATGAGAATTTCCGACAAGACAGAAGCGGAACTTCCAGAGACTTCTAAAGTTGCTTCTGTAAGTTCTACCGTACCAGCCAGTCCTACAGCGCAGGCAGCAGCTGGAAGCTGGTCCCGGGGCTGTCACCAGCCACGTACCTGGGTGTTAGTTGCCATGACCAGCGTCCTGGGCGTGGCCGACTGAGGTCTGCCGCTCGGCACCGGCAGGGCGGCAGGCAGGCTGGCCGGCAGAGGGGCAGGCACCTGGAGGCTGAACTGGCGCACGCTGGGCGTCGGGCAGGGGGGCGTGTCCGAATCCTGGGGGTGACAAGAGGATGGCTGCACCCGAGGCCCGTGCCCCTAACATCGACGGGAGCGGCCAAGGGTGAGCCCCCAGGGTCCTGGGATGTGGGCCGCCCCAGTCTGCCCAGGTCTCCCCCGAGTCCTAAGACCTGGGCAGAAGAATGTAAGCGAAGAAGAACGTAAAGGAGATGCAGAAGGGACGCCCAGACTGCAAGGTCTCATCTCCCAGTAAGTGGGTGAGACACGATCCACGGCAGCCGCGCTGCGCGGGCCCACCGCTCCCGAGGGCCACGTGCCCGCCACCTGAGGCTCTAGGCACAGCGGGGACCGCTGGGCGCACACGCGGGGCGGCCTCAGGCACACAGAGCAAGCGATAAAGCGAGGGGGGCAGAGTTTAAACTCACTGCTGCGGGTGTTTTCCACACACACACACACACACACACACACCCAGCAGAAACACTCACAATGTCGCTTCCGGAGAGCGAGGACACAGAGGAGGCAGACGAGCCGGAGGACAGGAGCTGGGGGCTGGGCAGGGACAGGGCCAGGCGTGGGCCGCAGGGCGACTCGGGGTCCCGGCGCGGAGGCTGCTCCCCCTCGCACGTGCCCGTCCGCTCGGTGGTCTTAATCCTGTCGTCTGTGGAGGGAAGACAGAGCTGTCACGCACCTCAGCCCGAGGGCCCCGCCGCGCCTTAAACGCTGCTCAGGGGCCTGACAAACCGCATTTCTAATTTACTTCGTTTCGATTAATTTTTAAAATTACACTTCAGTTACTGGAGAACATTTAAATAGGCCTGGAACAACGTGGATGTACAGTTTCATCTGGAAATTGCACAAACCCTGATCACGATGTGCTCTAGGTATAAAAACACACTGGATTTCAAGGACACAGTACCGAAAAAAAAATCTCAGTAACTCTGTATATTGACTACCTGTGCAAATGTTAATATTCTGAACACTAGAAGTTGAATAAAATATATTATCAAAATTAATTTCACCTGCTTCTTTCCACGCTGGCAATGCAGTTACTAGGAGCTTTAGAACTGCACGTGTGGCACACACGTTATTTCTACTGTACAGCACTGGCCTAACCTTAGCAGTTTTAAATGAAACTCTCACAGAAAGCGAGGTGCCCCTGGAGTGAACAGTTTACCACCAAGGGACAAAGAGACACTGCTGCACCGACGGGTCAGGCGGCGCAGCAACGGCCCTGGGCTGGCCTCTCACCGGCGTCTGGCGGCGCGTGGGCCCGGCCGCCCCACTTCTCCTTGATCCACGCCCGGTAGTCGATCACCTCCTGGGTCACCTTGATGATCCTTCCTAAGGTGCTGCAGCAGGAGGACACGGGCAGTCAACAGTCCTTCCCAGCAGCTACTTTACATTTTAACACAGAACCTCACTAAGCGAAAGGCGGGCAAAGAGCTGAAATAATTTTACAAATCTGTATGACTTCCGGGGTTTGAGCCCAAACATACTTTGCAATCACAGGACAGAAAAAAATGGGTGCTCTTAGGCAGAAATCCTTGGACCTACGTCTATCTACAAAAGACCGCTGAAGCCCGGGGCCGAGTAGGGAAGCCCGCCCTCCCCAGCCCCAGTGACCACAGGGGTCCCGTTTCCCAGCACTCGGGCGAGACAGCGAGAGCCCAGCACGGGCCCAAAGCTCTGCCTGCAAACGCTGAGTGGACTGAGGCCGCAGAGCCCTGTGCCACCACTGCTGGGGCCAGGCCTCAGAGGCCACTGTCTCCATCACCTGCCGAGGATGGAGGTGGCGGTCCTGCTGCGGTGACCACTGGTGACCATCACCTCAGCCTTCCTCTCAACTCCCCTCTCCCCCCTGCCCAAGTCCCTCCACCTCCACCACAGCAGCAGCATCTGGGCTCAGAAAGAAATATTGCTCATCGCCAATCAATGCATACACCACGAGAGTGCACACTCAAAACGGGGAATGGGGGACAAGTGTACAGGAAGGGGCCGGGGCGGGGGGCAGACGTGTCCCTCGGAGCTAAGCACCCACATTTTGAAGACGGCCTGAGAAAAAGCACCACGTGCCACAGCTTTAAAAGCCAGAAATGAGCTCCCCAAAACTAACACCTGAGAAAATGTTAACTCCCTAAATAAAAAATTTTCCACCCTTGAGCACGATGACCATCCTGAACTCCTGAAAGGCCTTCCTTTACCAGTATTTCCCAGTTCTCCCAAGATAGGGTGGCACACCCGTCAACAAACGACAGAGGCCAGGGCGCCGGTGCTGCAGAGGCTGCGGCACCCAGGACAGGGCTACCTTTCGGAATCTCTGTTGGGATAGGACCTGGCGAGCGGCGACACGGCGTGGCTGAGAACGATGTAGGCGTAGTCGAACACCTGCTTCACTTGCATGGCCCCGTAGGAGCTCCGGCCCACGTCGTTCCCTGAAACAGAAAGGTTGCCGTGGGAGCTGCTACCCAGCCGCGTGGTCCTCTCGCGTGAGCCTTTCCCACACAGGCTCCCAGCCCTGAAACACCCTCCAGACCCCCCAGCACAGCTGGATCGGGTGCCAGGAAGTGCACAGCGCCCACCGCCGTGGGCAGCTGGGGGCGTTGCAGCCCGAGGGCCCCTCTCACCATCAGATCAGGATCCATGTCCGTTAAAGGAGCCGTCATTCATGGAGACGGAGTGACAGCTCCTCAAACACTAGGGTCACCCCCCGATGGCAGGAAGTGCAATGGAGCCAAGGCACAACCTTAACCAGACGGCCAGGGCCTGCCCGAGAGGACAGGTCAGCCTGAGCCCCGCACCTGTCAGCACCGAGGGGGCCTGAAGAAGCAAACCCTCGAGGACAGAAGGTGCCAGGCCGAACTCTTGGGTGGATGGCAAATAAAGACGAAGCCGCCACTGAAGTCAGCAAGAGCCACAGGCAAGGAGCCGACTTTTGTTAAGAATGGCAGGGTTTCCAAGTTTAATTTTTACACGTAACTCGCTCTTCACAATTCAGGTGAGGGTGTTTTTTAGGAGATATATCCTTAAGTACTGGAATTGTCTCCTTTCCAGGTTTAATAATAATGTAACCCAGTAACTGTGTGGGTTTTCATGTTTCAGTTATATTTCAGCAAACACTGAAGACCAAGGAATTGCCTGCCATTTAACTGATCCAAACAGACAAACCGGTGAGAGAAACCTGTCCTGCTGGGCTGAGGGATAAGCACCTGTGCAGACTACAGCGCTTACAGATCACAGAGGAGAGTCTTTCAAAAGATTTTTAAGAAATAAATTTCATACCCCAGAAGCCACAAAACAAAACAGAAATCATAAATTTGAGGATGTTGGAAAACATATACAGGAGCAAAACAATAAAAAATACCAAATACAGGGGCTTCCCTGGTGGCGCAGTGGTGAGAGTCCGCCTGCCGATGCAGGGGACGCGGGTTCGTGCCCCGGTCCGGGAAGATCCCACATGCCGCGGAGCGGCTGGGCCTGTGAGCCAGAGCCTGTGCTCCGCAACGGGAGAGGCCACAACAGTGAAAGGCCCGCATACCGCCAAAAAAAAAAAAAAAAAAAAAAAAAAAAAAACCAAATACAGACACAAGAGACAAAAGTACAGCATGTCAACAAAGAAAGGCTTCCCTGACGCACAGAGGACCTTACAAAGTCAGTGAGGACAGGCCAGCAGACAGATGGACAAAGCACATGAGCTCACACAAAAAGTAACACAAAGGGCAGTGGACCTGGAGCTAACAATCTCCACCACCCTTCCTGTCACTTGTCTGTCACTGACTTTATCACCAACAGTAAGTACACTGTGTCACCTAATAAATGCTCAATAAACATTTTGCACAATTGATAGTAACCATGTGTTCAACCTCACTCATCATTAAAAAACTATAAGGTACGTGACAACGTGTACTGCACGGTCTCATCAGATCGGCAAAGATTTAAAAGACGGTCACCAAAGGTGTGGGTGTAAAGTATCCTAACCTGCCTCGGGGTCTGCAAGGAGGAAGCCCTTACAACGAACACTCCCCATGCACAGAGGAAAAGCGTCTCGCGTGCATTGTTTAAATAAATGACAAGCTGCAGTCTGTTGGTATTATGTGACGCCATTCAATTAATAAGGAGGCAACAATCAATGTTAATATCCACGTATGGAAAACTGGAGAAAAACACAGCAAAAGGGAGGGGATTATGGCATACTTCACTTTTCTATGTGGCAAACTTCCGGGAAGCAGATGGTTTATGATGGATACGTAACACTTTTCTATTCAGAAAAAATAAATTTTTTTTCTTAATTCTCACTTTCTATGTTCTTCTGATTACAGAAAGTAAACAAAGTTGCAACTTTACAGTACGTTAATGAGAAGCATTAAGAATGAATTCTGAACGTGCCACCATTGACTCTGTCAGTACAGCAGGAACCTACATCAGATCACATGCCCTCGGCTCAGTGTGTGTGTGGGGGGCGGGCGGGGGCCTGTGGATGCCCCTCCACACCCGGCTGGCGCGCGACGCCTCCATGCTGGGGCGGGTGCAAGGCGAGGGTCCTTACCAGGCAGCAGGGGGTCCTCAATGCACAGCATCGACGGCCTGTACCCGCTGGTCATGGCTTTCATGATCTCCTCTTTGGCGATATAGGCACCTCCTTCTTTTATTCTAATACCAGTTTTCAAGTAATTAAAATTTCTTCCGTAGAGTTCAAAAAATTCTACAAGAAGCATTCCAAGGTTTTCATCAGCTCTCCGGGCATCAATTCTTGGATGCAACTGTAAAAGCAAGGCATCCACGGTTTGTTCGGATTCTGGTCACTCTCTAGGGACAGCTGCGCGAGGCGGCCTCGGCTAGCCTGCCAAGGGCGCGCACAGTCGGTGGCCCTCCCTTGCGCACCAGCACCGTGAGGACACTCGCAGAGGCAGCCAGGAGGCACCAACAGAGCCTGGATATCTTTTGCCAATCAAGAGTGCTCAAAAGAAATAAAAGTTTCTCCTCTGATTTTTTATATTATACTTTAATTCTCTGAAATCTGTAACCCATATAGCTACCTCCTACACAGACATCTGATGAACCGCAAATTCCCCAACACTGATAAATAAGTGGACCATGTTCTGCACAATTTAGAGTCACCCAGATGGTGGAGGTGCTTTCACGGATTCTAATCTCAATTCCACTGTTCTGAAATACAGCCAACAGGGGGCAGTGTGAGACTGAACAGTACCACAGGGCAACGTGAACCGGTTAATGTTAACTGTGTGTGGTAGTCAGCACCGCATCAGCACCGCATCCTTCCCTGCCCGGGCATACGGGTGCGCGTCAGCCTCGGCTCCACACCACGCTTTCTTGAAGCAGGTGATGGATTTATTCTGAAGCTCCAAGTCCCTGTCTACTGACCCCACCCAAGCGTCACTAATTTAAGAGGCTCACGAATGTGAGCAACAGGGACCTGCGCTGCCCACTGTGACGGCCACGAGCCGTACGTGAGTGTTTATATTTAAACGGATTAAAACAAACAAACTAAACATTCAGTGTGCTGGTCTGCTATAGCCACACTGCCAGCGCCCCGTAAGCACACATGGCCATGCTGCTGGACCGAGCAGACAGCACTGCCCTCACACAGCAAGTCACACTGGACAGCAGCAATCAAGAAAGGACGGTCAAGTTCGAAAGGACGTAGAAGTCCGAGTCCCAGCAGAAGCACAAGGGCTGAAAATGTTTATAGCACAGGGCTCCTTAAGGAAATACGGTTTCTAAAGCCTGCAGATGTTTTCAGGGTTCGGAAGACCTTACAAAGGCACAATGCTGCATTCTTACTTTTGCCTTACCTTCTCCCTTCCTTATTTTCCTGGCCTTAGTCAAAAATCATCCAGCTGAGAGCCCACCCGGGGCAAGGCTGGGCCTCCTGATCTCAATAAGCCGTGAAATGAACACAGACGCTACAGCAGTCACGGCTTTGAGGCAGGGCGGGCAAGGCACCGAGGGATGGGCAGGGGATAGCGGCAACCCCGCCCCGGCCAGGTGCGGCCTCCATGGTCACTTCAGACGGGGAGCCCAGCACCACAGAAGTGGGCAGTGGTCCGTTACAAGGCTACTGGAAGAGTTTCAATCAGGAAAACAGGAGGAGATAAATTAAGCGCACAACGTCGTGCTCTGTTCAAAATAATGTCCGGGGCTTCCCTGGTGGCGCAGTGGTTGAGAGTCCGCCTGCCGATGCAGGGGACACGGGTTCGTGCCCCGGTCCGGGAAGATCCCACATGCCGCGGAGCGGCTGGGCCCGTGAGCCACGGCCGCTAAGCCTGCGCATCCGGAGCCTGTGCTCCGGAATGGGAGAGGCCACGACAGTGAGAGGCCCGCGTACTGTAAAAAAAAAAAAAATAATGTCCAAAAACTCGGGAAGAACGGCTACAAGGGCAGCATCTCCGAGGTGAAAGGGGAGGCCAAGGCAGTGTCATTAGAACGGTAAGAAAATGGGCGCGGAACTCCATTTTCACTGTTCTTACAGCACCTCTGCAAAAACATGCCAAGGAAATCAACATGGTGAAAGGCGCTGTGACCAGCAATCCTACCGTCAGCTGTACTAATGACACTGAGAAAAATGACCAAATTCTGGACATAAAACCACAAAGGCAAACCTGCTGATAAATACGGAGGACGGTGCTGTGCAGCTAGAACACAGGCGCAGTCCTTCATTCCAGTAAATTTAAACGGGGCAATTCATGTCTCCGTTAACTTAGAGAATATATGTCTAAAAAGTAGTATAAGTATAGTTTATCACAGCATTTAATACTTAGGAAGGTTCTCTCTTGATTGATTTTTCCATGGTACTCAACAAAATAAGCACAACAGATAATTAAAGACAAAATACTGACTTTTCATCACTCAGAAAAGAAAGCCCTCTTCAGTATTTTTTTACCTTCTGTGGTAGCCAACTATTTTTCTGAGACAAATTTTGCAGTATAAATCATAGTCAAGAACGGAGAAAAATAGTGTTTCACTGTCCCTCAAGACATGAAATTTTTCTAAATATAAAGAGTGTTTCTTCCAGGTTAGATCAATATACACCCGACTGACAGAACGAGATAAGCCCTCCCTCCAACAGTTAAATTGGATACAAAAATAAGCTACGAAGGAGCAAAGGAAATAGTATTGATCAAAACAGAGTTTTATGATGAAGACTAGAAGTCAATTTCTACCACACCAAACAGAATACCGAAGGGACAGCGAGGAGCTGGGACCCATGAAGCAGCCGGTAAGAGCGTCAAGGAAGGGCACTCCCACGGAAGCCTCAGGGTCAGGGGTTCTCGCGAGAAAGCACACTCACCTGCAGAAAGCTGATGGCCATTAAAATTAGGCTGTACGAGCTAATTCCACCTGTAAAAACTTCATTCAGGTCCCTCTGCAGGAGGAACTGTTTCAGTACTAAAATCAAGTACGGCAGCAATGAATATTTCTGCAAATTCCAGAAGAAAAACATCATCTGGTTAGACTCTGTAGCTTTGAAGACTTCTCACACAGCAAATTCCACATGGCAGACAGGAAGCTCCCTCCATCCTCTTGCCCCTCGGAAGGCTCGAGGCCAATCATCCTCACACCGTAGGGGCCTGAGAATGAATTATGTGAGGGGCTCGTCAGGGCCACGCTGGCCCCCCCACCAGGTTATGGCTCAGCAGGGGTGAGGTGGGGAGCCTGCATGGAGACCCCAAGCCCAGTGGGGCTGGGGAGAGAATGAGCCTCTCCTCCCAGTGTCTCCCCGCTCGCCGGCGCCCAGCGCAGGGCTCTGCGGGTGGGTGTGCGGCAGTGCGCAAACGCCAGCACTCAGAAGCACCCGTGAGAGGGGCAAGGGGGGCAGCAGGAGGCCAGCAGAAGGCAGCATCGCCAAACGCAGGGCGAAGGGTGGAGGGCAGAAGGGCTGAGAAGTGGGTGGAGGGATGTGGAAGCTCCTGCTGCTTTTCCTGCTCTGCTGGGGTAGAAATGACCCTTCAGGCAAGCGGGATGGTGCAGAGGGAAGGGGAGCACGTGGTCCTGAAACTGTGGGCAGAGGCAGGGTCCAGATGATGGGGCTGGGGTCGCCTCGCCACCTCCATGGCAACAGGAGGGAAGGACTCTCCATTTAACTGCACCACACACCTGGTCAGAGTCCAGTGAATGCGTCCCACCCTTAGGCACTAAGACCACCCAAAGTAAGCAAATTTACATACACTCCACTATGATGTACTCAACTTGCAATCAGGCACGCTGAGCTACAGGGATGGTCATTTTGTAATAACTAGAAAGAATATTTCAACAAAGTGCTCTAAAATAATGCTCGAGTGTATGAAATGGTTAGCCAAGGAAGGCAAATCTGTAAAACAGCTCTGTAGTTTCGAAGTGTCTCTAGAAATAGTACTGTAGGATAAATTCAACTGCTACAGTCTTTGTCATTAAAGATTATCACCCCCTGGATTTTACTGTGCTAACTTGCTGAGACAGCACCTTCATGTAATTCTTGATGAACTCTGCTGCCCGGACCCCAGTCTCCATGTTAAAGCTGATGTCGACTTTAACTTCCGTCTCCTGGTCTGTGAGTTTTATTATCGGCACCTGCAAGGAGTTAATTGTGCTTTAGAAAACAGAAAATTGTGCTTTAATAGGCAACGTTTTCCACGGTCAGGCATCAGATGTTTCCCAAGTTGTACAGAGGGTTTTTCTCCTTATACACAGAAGGGGCTTAGAGATCATGAACCCCAGATTGTAAAGATGAGAAGAAAAGGGACTTTCCCAGCATCAACCCCATGAGCCCCCAAGGCCGCCCCCTCATCCGACAACAGCTAGCGCTCATCTCTGCCCGGCCCTGCTGGCCTGACCCGGCGCCTCGCTGGTGACTGAGCATCAACCACGGGCTCTCTGCAGGACCTGTGCTCCCCAAGCCTGCCTACCGCGAGGGGAAGCCAGCTAAGGCCCTGTCCCCCCATGAGGGCCTGGGGATGGGCAGAGCTTTTGGTCCCCAAATCACATTTGCTAGAATTTCTGAAAGCATTCAAAGTAACTTCAAAGCTGTTTTTTAAATTATATTTTGTACTGATATTGTTTTTCCAAACAACTCTATTGTGGGTTTTCATTCTTTAAGACAATTTAACTTAAAAACATTTTTTTCCCCTGAAAATCAAGTAAAAGGCTATTCTCTAAATGCTCTCAGTAACAAGAATCATCACCAAAAGGCACCCAAAACCGGCCTCATAAAAGCTGCCCAAGCAACCACTCAGACCACACCTGCCCCACACAAAACTGTTCTTCCAGAAAAAAGGCGCCTCTAAGGAACAAAAAAGGACGTTCCCTCCGCCAAAACAATCGGGGTCTCACGAAAGGCTTAAAATGTCTGGAAGTCAACAGAGGAACACGCTCTTCAGTGCACACCTGCTCTGGGCTCTAAAACATATATACACCTGGGGGCAAACTGCCCAGGACACGTGTGAGAGGGACAGGCCAGCAGGTGGTGACAGTCTCTCCTGGAGATCACCTCCACCACCAGGCAGGGCGAGGTCCAAGGAGGCAGAGGAAACAAAACACTTTCCCAAAGAACTGATCAAAACTGCTTCAGAAGGAGCCTGTGGTCAAGGGCCCACACCTCCCGGATGTGGTAAGCTCCTCAGGAGCCAGCATCTTCCCCGGCACCTCTGGACACAGCTATGAAGCCTTCTATACGCACAGGCTTTTCTCCCCAAATCACTCCTGGCACCCGCCTGCCTTACACACACACACACACACACACACACACACACACACACACACACTCTCTCTCTCTCTCTCTCTCTCTCTCTCTCCCCCTCTCTCTCTCCCTCCCTCCCTCCCCCTCCCTCCCTCTCTCTCTCCCTCTCCCTCTCCCTATCTCTCTCCCTCTCTCTCTCTCTCTCCCTCCCTCTCTCTCTCTCTCTCTCTCTCTCTCTCCCTATCTCTCTCCCTCTCTCTCTCTCTATCTCTCTCTCTCTCGCTCTCTCTCTCCCTCTCTCTCTCCCTCATTCTCTCTCTCCCACTCTCTCCCTCTCTCTCACCCGCTCTCTCTCTCTCCCCCCCCTCCCACCCTCACTCATGTGTTGAAGCCCCAGATTCTGGAGATTAGTAGTAACACTGCAATACTTATTTTGTGGTGGTTGTTCAAAATAGACCAGTTTCCACCTTAAACACAGCTCTCACGCTGGGCTCAGGGCCCGTGATGAGATGCCGGTGAGGCTGCCCGGCAGAGAGGGCTGCCTGGCAACAGCTGACACTCGTGGAGGCCTACAACGGGCCTCCAGCAGCTGAGGAGGTGTGTGACAGCAATGAGGCCACCTGACCATGCAGCTCCTGCAGCATCTATTCAGCACATGGTCTGTCCTCCAGAAAGTTCTGGAACCCAAGACATTCAGGCTGAGCCTCCTCAGCTGCTCTACACCTAAACAAGGACACCTGGTCAGAGACCACCGGCCACCCACCGTGCACTCTCGAGGGGCCAACACGACGGGACAAACGGCAGAGCCACAGAAGGGCAGAGCCGAGACTCTGACAACCCGCACACCACAGGCAGGTAACACGGAGCTCCTGAGCTGTCGGCGGCCCTGGACCAGGGTGAACCTGGGCCCGCGCTTCCAAAGCCGCCTCATCTTCCATCTTCTCCCGAGAGAAGCACAGTTTTCACGTGTGTACAATTTTGGAACGATGAAAGGAACAGGCAAGCTTCTCTCTCTGAAGTATAACTTGGCAAATGGTAATCCTTTTCTACGTGATAAATGCCACAGTCTAATCATTCTGCCACATTCTCCACAAAAGGCAGCCTCTGAATCTGTCTCGTTTCGGGTATTAATATCTTTTCTTTACGCGGCCTCACAAGAGACGACCCCATCATGCATTTTAGAGCAGGAACAGTTTGGTGCTCTCACAACTTGTACTTCAGATGGTGTCTAAACATACTCAGCTTCAACTCCTAACCACAAAAAAATACAAGCGCGTTTACACTACAAGTAGGGAAGTCTTCAAACACGCAGCCAGAAACCGCTGGCCACATGAGCTAACCCCACGGGACGCAGGCTGCCTGCAGGCGCGCAGAGCCCCTGCACCGGCCCGGGGCCCAGAACCCGCGCTTACCGTCGCCTTGTCGAGGACCTTGATGGAGCCCGGCTCGGCCACGCTGTGTTTCCGCAGGGCCTGCTCCAACAGCTGCAGCGGAGGGCGCTCCCATTTTCCAAAGACCACTAAGTCGATGTCGCTGGGTGGGAGAAAAGCGAGTGTGAGCCCTGCTCGCCTCCCCACACAGCGACACACACGGCCGGCAGACCCGCGCCCCGGCACAGGCCTGCAGGTCCTCCGAGAGGCAGACGGCGTGCCGGGAAGCCCCTCCCGCTCGGTGAGAGAGCGCAGCTGACGAGCCACTCGTAACAGAGGCAGAAAGCAAACGCTGACCGAGTCTCCCGCACCCCGAGGCAACCGAGGCCCTCACGGCTGCACTGGCCCGGGCTCCGGGACACCTCGAATCTGTCCAGCTCCCCGCTGGCCCTGCCGACGCCAACCCAAATCCTGAGACTGTGGCCTCTTTAGCCTCCAAGCGTTAACAGTGGCTTGGGAGAATATAAGCTTTTAATAAAACGATGCACATAAAACTAAGATACTGAAGTGTCCTTGACGAGGGTACACTGGAGAACGGCTTTAGAATGCAAACTTCTTTGACGTTTTTCTATCCAATAAAAATCCTTACAAAATACTGTTCAAGTAGAAGTTTGCTTGAATCTTCATTAAAACATAAGATGAACTTTTCAAAAACAAATCCAAAAGTCTCAGACCGTCTTCTACCGCGCTTGCTCCCACGGCTCTCACTTCCCCCCGCTCCTAGGAGCCAGCGCTCTGCATCCCACCACATTAAGTGCAAGAGGAAGAATGCAAAGCAGTCAGTTACCATAACGGTCATTAAATTTTTATTTCCTGCAATCTCCCCTCCGTGCTCCACCGTCTCTTCCTTTCGCTCGCGTCTCTAGCCTTAGCTTTGAATGCAAGGAACCTACTTTAGCCTTAACACGCGTGCAGACACCCACCCGGCTATGCAGACCCAACCCTGGTCCTCCGCGCGGCGGTGCAGCTGGGCCTCACCTGGTGGGAAGATAGAGGCCCGTGCTGAAGCTGCCAAATATCTGCACCTGCAACAGAGAGGGAGCGTCTCAGACGCGGCCACGCGGACGGCCCTGCCCTGCCCCTTCTCACACAGCAAAGCTGCGAGGGCCCAGCGGTCAAACAAACTCCTCTCGGTCTGTAAGGTAAACGCCAGCCCCAGAAAGGAATCTTCAACAACTCAGCACTAACAGGCGTAACAATTCCTGGCCTCGCCCACAGCCCCCAAAGCCAGGGCCTGCTGAGAGCCCCACGGCTCAAGCCCGTGGAAGGCACAGGGCAGGGCTCTGTCCCAGGGCACCGAAGTGCAAAGCCGGAAGTGCCCTGTGTCACTGTGCCCTGGAGGGGAAGCCCGGGGCCGGCCAGAGGGCCGTCTCCCGCTGGCCCCGCACTCCAAGTGCCCACGGACCGCATCTCAACGTACACGCGTTCGCTCTCTGGAAAAGTAGTGTGTAGTTTCACAAAACGGAACACACGCTAGGATGCGTGACGCAGGGAAGAGGTAAAACTTCTCATCTTAAGGTAAACTTAAACCAGGAAGAATAACCACACTGTTCCAAAAAGGAATTCCCTCGGGCCGATGGTCCTCACACTTGAAGGTGTCAGAACCACCCAAGTTCGGCAGAGATCCCACCTGGGCAGGCCCAGGGTTTCTGACTGGGCAGGGGCAGGGCGCGTGTGTCTCTAACCAGCTCCTCGGTAAGGGCGGCCACCCATCTCAGGACCCCCTGGAACCTGGAAGCATGGCCTCGGCCACGTCTGCACTGATCCACAGACACAGGCGGCCACAGGGTGCTGACATGAACTTGTAGCGACACAGAAGTGCAAAGGGTATACCCACATCAGCCGTCGGCCAAAGATCTTTAACCACAGTTTCGATCCTTTTCACCACCTCTCTTCTCATGGCTGCTTCTTCAGGACAAGGGGACATGAAGTTATAAAAGTCAATTATTTCCTCATGAAGTCTAGTGGACAAAAGAGAAACAAACTAGAGTTACAATTAAGCTTAACCACACTTCTCATTCTGCTGTTAGAGCAGCATGACACTAAAATATATTTCTGGCCACTTAAAATCCAGTTTCTTGTTTCCTCTGAAAGTATATAATGAAATGAACACTCTGTGGTGGATGAAATTCCACGGTACGGTTTAGCACCACAGAGTAACACGAGCACATTTTGTTGATATAAATATCAAAACTTTCAATTGGCATTTAAAGGCTTATTCAAAAGAAACATTTCAGGGACTTTACATGAACGAACTGAGAGAACTCCATCCGTGAAAGATGGAGGGTGATCCCACCTGAGGCAGCGCAGGGAAACCCAGTGGGTTTCTCACCCTGTCCGGGCTGTGCTCTGCACCCATGGGCACCCTCACTAAAGGGTCTGAGACAGGCCAGGCCAGGAGGACGTGTGTCCTCGGGAGCCTGGCAGCCCCAAGTCTCGACAGCCAGGTCTGCCTGGCCCACCAGCGGACAACACCCTAGACCCCGCACCCAGGGCCCACGACCACATGTCTCGGGCAGAAAGCCCCACTCAACTCAGCACTGGAGCATCCCCCTCACGATTCCCGCAAGGAGGCCAGCACCAAGGTGTGCAGGGACACGAGTCAGCTCGGCCCTCTCTCCCTCTCGGTCTTTCCTAACAAAGGTCTAAAAAGCAATGGTTTCAGGAGAAAGGAGCGGGCTCCAGAAGCTGCCTCACACCCCTGCCCCCAAACTCACGTCTCCGCCAGTCCCCGGCGGCGACGACGGGGAGTTAAGTCTCAGCTGAGGATCTGGGCCGCAGACCCAGGAAGGAAGCACAGGCCGCCCTCGGTTACTGTCAGGGATTTAAAGACGGGCAAGCAAATAACGCGATCCTAGGAGTTACGTCAAGTCAAAGCTAGCTGCTTCCGTTCTAAGTTTGATTATTAGCGTGGAAAAGAGAAGACAAAATGAAATTTGTTCAATAATACTATCATGTTAGTTAGCTCAACAGCTAGCAAGACAGTCCACCCGACAGCAGACAACACTTAACAGGACCTTCCAGCGCCAAACGACAAAGGTAAGGACAGGATGTCTAACATCTCACCTGCCCTCGGCTCTTGTTTGAGGCCAACCTCACTCTCTCACCTTCAGGACTGCCACCCCCACTACTCACTTGAAGTGACCATCCTGACACTCAGTTTAAAAGCTACTCGAAGCCGCTGACAGCACACACACAGGAAATAAACGCCCGACACGCTTGTTCACAGTGCATCTGCAAGGTCAGTGAGGCCATCACTGATTGGAGCCCTGACGTTATCACGTTTAATTTTTTTAAAAAAATCACGCAAAACTTCACCCCAAGCATGCTGCTGATTCAGCCATGAGTCCCGTTTTTAGTAAGCCCAAAAAGGTAGAAAGTCATGCAACATTAAAATGCAATAATTTTTCCAAAATATCTACCCAACTCCACGATTTACCAGGTCGAGCTTCTAACATCTCAACAACTACCCAGTGCCAACTACATCCTAAAGCCTTTAACTGCATCTCTTCCAGCAGCTCAGCAGGCACGTCACGTCGGCGGCGTGGCCGATGGTTCCCAGCGCTCGGCAATGTCGTCAGCAGGACCAGATGTGTCACGTTAGTGACCACACCGGGGACCTCCCCCTGTTAACAAGTGACAGTAACACTGTCACCGGGCAGCTGTCAGGAGATAGCACAGGGCTCCTCGGGGCAACAGCATGTGCCACTGGACCAGCCGTCACCTCGCTGAGAAGTCAGTCCATCAAAGCGCTAACAGCACACGCTCTCCTGCAGCTCAGCGCTGCTCTGCTAACACCAGGAGTACAGAAGCATAGAGACGTTAGATAAGGATATGGGCCTAGAGCACCTAAGCAACTGGCCCAGAGACACGGAAGAAGGACAGCAAACCTGGTGTGGCAAAACCCTATCCACACCCCACAAATGTAACACATTAAAGCATCTAGGAAACAGGCCATTCCGATTTGCCAAAATGTCACTGCCAGTCTGCGCCTGCAGGGTGGAGAGAACTGTCACATGTGAAAGAGCAACATGAAAAGTCGCCCGTCAGCTTCCCAGGAGGCACGGACACGGCCCAGTGTGACAGTGTCAGTCTCGTCAGATGTCTGTTGACTTGCCTGTCACAGAGAAGGGCGCCCCTTCCCTGTGGCAGGCAAGCACGCCTCCCCTCCTGATTCAGGAGAGATGAGTAACGAGGCCGCGGCGTGCCCACATCCCAGAGCGGAGTGCCAGCAGAGCACACGCCTCCTGATTTCAGAGTTGGGGTCCACCAATAGATACACTAATGAAACGCCTACCTGAAATTTGTATTAAACTGCCTCTAAAAATTAGCAACGGCTGTAACAAATATTAGGAAGAGTATTTTTGCTTTGCCTTCTGGGAATGGAAGGGATCCTGCTGGCGGCCTGGCTGGACAGGGTGGCTCTGGCCCAGCCCCTGCAAGCTCTTACTCGAGGCAAGCAAGGACCGGGAGGCACTGCGCGACCGCTGGGGCCACCTGAGGACCGCGTGGCTCTGGAGGGTGATGCACCACTGGTGCAGCAGAAAGACACGAGAAGGTCTAACGACCATCATGAGGCCCGGGCAGATCCAAAGAGCCCTGCTGCTGCCTCCTCCGGCTCAGGCTCTTGGTGGAAGGAACGCAGAGAGGAGAGAGGAAGCACGGAGGGCTGGGAAGGGTGGGGCAGACAGTGCAGTTGTGGGTTGGGGCAGCCCAACAGAGCCTGCGGGTGGGAGAAGCAGCGCCCCGCCCTCCAGCCGGTGTGGTGACCCGCCCCGCAGCCGGGCTCTGTCCAGGGAAGGTGACCTCCAGGGGCCTGATCTCAGCTCCGATCGCTTGCTTACGGTGAGCATTCAACCAGTATGCGTGGGATGAATCAAGTTTTGATAAAATGCATATTTTGCTTATGACTTTGTCACTTAAGATCTACCTTCCCTGTACAATGTCATCAAAAATCAACATCCAAGAAACAGTTTACCCCTGTATCGGATAACTTGCTTTGTTAGCAGAAATTACTTAAATGGCCAACTGTCCTTTTAAAAAAATGTAAACGGTGATAAATAAAACAGCTGGGATTATTTATTCAGCACCACATCACAAGTAGCTTCCTCACTTTAAGAAACGACCCACGATGGTTAGGACAACACACTTTCACAGTAAGTGCCAGCGCCGCGTGTGCAGCCATCGCCTCCGGCACTGAACAGACACACGCGCTTGGTTCTCCAAAGCGCTTTGCTGAATTATGTCTGTGAAAAGTTTTGATCTTTTCTACTTGAAAACGAGGACAGTTACTCTTCTCACATATCAGAACCTCAGCGGAAGCTCACAGATGACAAGACGTCTACATAAAACCACACCCAAGTCTCCTCCATGGCTCACAATTTAGTCACCGCATCTCCTAGAGCTCACGTCACCCCACTAGCTTTCAGCCTCCAAATCTTCCAAGGAAATTTCTATGCTGTGACCACCATGGAAATATTCCTCCATCATGGGTCAGAGAGGTGGTATCTCAAAACCAGCAGGAACAACGATCGCCTGGAGGGCCCAGGCCACTTAAGAGGCCAGGGAGCATCTGCCAGGCCCCAGCAGAAGGCCCTGGGGAGACCTTCTCGGAGGGTTTCCTAAGGGGAGAGCTCCCACAGCCCTTTCCCCTTCCCCTTCCCTAGTCCCAGCATGCTGGCCTGTGGCCGGCCTCCAGAACCGTGATCCCCGCAAGGCTGAGAAAAGCAGCAGAGGGAGAAGGTGGGCTGGTCCCCTGGGATCAGGGCACCATCACTCTGTTACTTTCACTCTTTGTAGCCAAGCCTAATCCTGACACAGCAGCGGAAAACCAATGAAGTTAGCTTCCTGCCTTGTTCTACATTTGAAAACATAACACAGACGCAGAGTTAAATTACTAAATGAAAACATCAAATAGAAGAAGTCAGGGGAAAAAAGCAAGGGAAATCATCAGCTATCTCGAACTTGAAGGAGGCCTTTCCAGACTCCAACACAAAAATGACAATCGCAACGCAAAGACTGAGAGAGTCAAATAATTACCAAGAAATTCTAACAAAAGACACGCAGGGTGTAAACAAATTAAAAAGCGAACGTCAAGTGCACATGTCAGAAGCAGGAAGGACTTGTTCAGAAAGACCAGGCCTCTCTCGGGCTGGACCTCACGCTCTGGGATCAGCTGACAACGTATCTCAAGAGAAAGGCATCCCTCGCTGAGCCCGGAACCCCACGCCTGGACACCTGGGCTCCAGACCCCCACACACACGCTCGCGGCAGGGCAGTGGGTCAGGACGGGCGCCGTCCGCCCACCAAGAAGAGCAAGGGGAGTCTCTGTGACAGACAGGTGACAGACATGCCCCGCACGCACGTAACTCAGGAGAAGGTCTAAGAGGCCACGTGCCAAGGCGGCCAGGCCTCCTCCTGCAGGTGACGGATGAGCTGGTGAGAATGGCCACCTCCTACTCTACACGCGGGCGCTGCTGGAATTCTAGGTTTTTACAAGAATGTACTCATCATATGTATCAATTTAAAAGTGAAAAGGAGAAAAGATGATACATTTTAGAGGGAAAACAACTGCCCGAGAGGATGCTCATTCCACCACTGATTATATTTAACATCTGGAAACAACAAAACGTTAAACACAACACAAAAAAGTCAACTGTATTTCTAGATGACGAGATTACTTGTAATTTTTAAATTCTTTTTGCTTGTATTCATCTCCTAATTTTAACAGTGAATACTGATCGCTTAATTTAAAGAAAAGAACATCAAGTCGGTCAGGCTTCTAAGCCCTGACGCCATTCTTCCCATCCCGCCCCTAAACAGCAGCGAGGCTTCCAAGCCCCTCAGTGTACCTGGTGCCGACACCTCTGCCAGGCCCTAAAATCCATGCGGAGTGGGGAGGCACAGGCTGCGGACAGGACTCCTGTGACAACACACGTTCTGCAAGCGGCTACCGGGCACCTGAGGTGTGGCTGCTGCGACTGAGGGCCTCAGGTTGTAGCTTCACTTAATTCAGTCCCAACAGCACGTGGGGCTCGTGGCTGCAGTCCTGGCCGCCGCTCCCTCGTCTCCACCCCGATGGCCAAGCAACGCTACGCTCAACGCACGTTGTCTCTGCAACCCTCACTCCTTCCATCCCGTGAGACGCCACCGTCCAGGAATGAGGGGCGGCTTCCCCAGGGGGCACAGGCCTCGCCTGGGGGCCTGGGGAGAGTGCACCGTGCCCACACACCTTCCAACGGGAGACAAGGGATAAAAACACACCCTGGTCCTGGGGCTCTCAAAGGTTCTCTAAGTAAACGTTTTAGAATCTTAGGGCTAAATGTGGACAAATAAGAGCCATGTCTGTCAAAAGCAAGCATTATAGTTCTTGATATAATTTAAACACATACTCACTGCTCCATTTACGAAACTAGGATTTAAGAGCCCGACAAGATGTTTGTAACAATGGTGCCTGATTAGAGCATTTTCCAAAGTAACTGATGTAATTGTGGAATTGAGCAAGGCTATTCTTTCATCATCACGAAAATGTACTCTTTTTTCCTTAACATTTCAACATGTCTAAAATTGGGATACATCTTTCAATCAATGGCTGAGCATCAAATCAATGCACAACTAAATATTTTTCTTTCTTCATGGTACATTTCATAACAGTGCATCTCTTTAGGTTGGCTGATGTGCAGGAAGTTGTCTAGATGAAGTTTATATGGGGCTGGCCACAAAGTTCGCTCGGTTAATGAATATGTTGTTCAATAAAGTTCTTGGTGAAAATGAAAAAGGCGTCTCTTACTTAATACCGAACGAACTTTTTGGCCAACCCCATATTTCTGCCCTGTAAGAAAAAGCCAACTTCGAATGGGTTGGGTTTTTGCAAGTAATAGCACCTCAAATCTAAAGAAATATGGGAATCAGAAGCTGACCACAAGGCATCTTGTGGGGAGAGGGCAGCAAGAGCAACAGAGAGGACCCACTGGCATGTGAGGCCCGTGCGGCCACTTTGCAGCCACGAGGCCGAGAGCGAACTCTGGAAACCTCCGCACAACGCAGCCCTCATCCTAAGCTGAGGACCCGAGTGCCCACGCCACCGTGGGCCCTAAAGGGATAAGGCCGGCAAGGAGCGGCGCTCTGGATGGCTTTGTGTGGTGGTGGCTTGAGCCTCTTAAGTGGTCTCATCAGGTGGGGCACGGTGGGAAAGGTCTGCTGTCTGTGTGCAAAAGGAACCCTGCGGGCAGCGGAGGCAGGAAAGCGCCGCGCGCCCGATGCCTTGTCTCCGAGCAGTGGATTCTGAGACACTCTAGCCTTGGCTACTGGCCCATACAGACCACACGCAACTCTGCGGGTCAATCTGGAAGAATCTCAAATTGATACAACACAGTGGAGCAAGCCCTGAACTGATTCACTTCCTGGCTATTTGAAGAAAGATGAAAATGGTGAGACCAGAGTTTTCAGTGCATTTTAGTTTTCATCATGAAACTACTGGAAAACAAACTTCTGAACATTATTACCAAGCATGCTTTTAATCTAGATACTAGAAAATAAAGTTCACTGAAAATGAAAAAAGACATTTCTCATTTACAATTGCTCTCTGGTAAGAGGCCAAACCCATTCAAAAGGTAATGACTGACTTTTCAATTTTTAGTACATGTCCCAAATTAATTTTTGCTTTTGGTCCCAACTTATCAAGATCAGCAATGTTTCCGTATCTATCTCAGCAGCTGGTATACGGTTGCTGTGAACATTTATGAAATCCAACTCAATGAGCTTTTTTAAAGAGCAAAAGATGGATTGTTAAGTTAGAGAACCAAACTATCTACTTTCATAGCTAATAAAGCTATTCATGAAAAGAGATGACCCATTTCAGGAGGATGATATTCGATTTCAGAAGCTGGGATGGCAGGGTTGCAAGGTCCCTGACTGTCTCAATCTGAACGGAAGCCGGGAAGGCTGGCTGGTTCTGCAGGGGGCACCCACTGCCGGCTTTTCCCTGCCTCCTGGCCTGGGAGTCTCGGTGTCCAGCCCCAGGCACAGCTGCTCCCTCTCCCATTCCCAGCCCAGCGCCACCTGCAGGTTGTTCCACGGTGACGTCTCTGTACGCAAAAAAGGAGGACAGGCAGATGCACTACAGCAGGAAAGAGACACGATGACACAAGGGACCAGAAGCGAGGACAGTGAAGTACATTTAAAATAAAACAGTGTGGACAGAAAAGGGGCAAAGCTAACAGGCCAAGCAGTTACTGACGCGGGTCTGCAAGGGGGAAGCACAGAGGCTTGCCTGTTCCCCTAGATCTGAAATCCCCACAGCTTTTTCTAAGGAAAGCCACGGTCAGAGGTCAGATTTCATTCACTGCTTTAAAGAACAGAAGAGCCAGATGAATGAACGCAACCTCCTCCAACGTGGTTACGAGACGTGTCAGCACCCAGTCCTGTAGGTAAGAGCTGTGCTCTCAAGTATTAACTCATCCAACTCTCCCAGCCCACCGTCCCCAGGGCCCCGCCCTACTGCTGCCCTGAGTCACGCCTCCCCTCCACACCCTCCAGGAACCTGCTCAACTCCAAGTGCTTGTGGAAAACCAGGCTTTTTGATTACAATGTAAAATGCCACAGAAAACACTAGAAACTCACTTCAACTGTTAATTTATTCTCTCCCTCTCCCACTCCTTCCAAGTCTTCTTAAAACCCTCAAAAGCCTTGAAAAGCCAGCGGTTTCTCAGAAGCTGGAGCTCCCTCCCCTCAGCTCCACAGTGCTCACTGTCTGCATTTTTGCCAAAAGCAACGGCTTGGGGAAAGTATTTGGAGTTATAACTACTGGAGTTTTACGGTAGATTTTCAAGCCCACATGGATGCACTTACACTAAGACAGCGGAGTCCGAGCGCCCCGGGGGCCCAGGCGGCCCGAGTTAGCAGCTGCCTCTCCACCAGCTGCAAAGAAGGGCTCTGCTGGGCAGCGACCAGTGAGACCTGCAGCGAGTGACTGAATCACTTCTATTTTGGGGATGGACGATCCTTTTTTTTTTTTTTTTTTTTTTGCGGTACGCAGGCCTCTCACTGTTGTGGCCTCTCCCGTTGCAGAGCACAGGCTCCGGACACGCAGGCTCAGCGGCCATGGCTCACGGGCCCAGCCGCTCCGCGGCATGTGGGATCTTCCTGGACCATGGCACGAACCCGCATCCCCTGCATCGGCAGGCAGACTCTCAACCACTGCGCCACCAGGAAAGCCCAGATGATCCTTTTTAAAACTCCCATTTCCTGACACAGTTAATGAGCTAATTATAAATCATTTTATTTATTTTTAATTATGTTACAGGCCAATTAATGTCTGTACCACTATTTAGAAAGTCTTGAATCAGACCTTCAAAGGTTGTTTATAATCTAAGCTCAAAAGTGTGAGGAAGCTGACTGAAACTGCAAAGCAGAAAGCCTGTGTTTCCAGAGCGTTCCTTCCAGCGCCCCCATCAGCCTGCCCGCGGGGTCTGCACCTCAGCCTCTCTCCGCTCCTGCAGCGCCCCACCTGTGCACAGCTCCTTCTCTAGAGGGAGAGAGCCTCTAAAGAGACTCTAAAATGTTAACGGGACAGGGAGGCCCTCAGAGAAGCTGCTGCACAGGGCGGGCCTGAGAGCTGAGTGACAGACAAGAGGTGGCAGCGGGGCTGGGGGCACTACTGCACCCGGCCCAGGCCACGGCCAGCCCAGGAAAGAAAGGGCTCAGACCCACAAAAGAGCCGGGACAGCTGGAGCAACCTAGAGGGAAGCACCCCACTCACGCGGTACGTCCTCAACCCATCATGGGCAAGAACGACCAGTGGGCCTCAGCCCCCAACACTGGTGTCCTACGGAACCCACAGTGCACTCCAGGACCCCCAATCTGGAGGAGCTCACGGCCGGGAGGGCCGCTGGGACACAGGGGTGCCAAGAAGGCACCTGGCTGGGCCCCGTGCACTGCTTCAGGCCACCGGCCACGCAGCCTCGCCGGACAGCCACAGCACAGATCCCTGCAGGCCACGGTGCTCAGAGGGAACCGCCAAGTCTGAAAGCAGGATGGCCCGGCCTTGCTCGCTAGCTCCAGTACCTGGATCATTTTTGAGATGAAAACAGCTATATCCTCTGTCCTAATTTCCAGAGACGCTTACCCTCGTGAAGGTGAGCCGGATAATCTTTTGGGAAGCAGTATGTGTGAGAGCCTGAAAAGATGACTACCCTGAGATACTACACAATACCATCCATATTACCAGCATTTTCGTTAGTCTCCCAAATAGTCCTTGAGGCAAGTATTATTCAATATTTTCTCCATTTTACAGATTTTAAGATTTTACAGATTTTAAGAAAACTATTCATTAGACAGATGGTAAATGGCCCAAGATTCCACGACCAGGACTCAAACCCAGAGCTGTGCAGCTCTCGATCTTGACGTTCAGCCACAGGGCTGTGAAGCCACACTCAGGAAGTGGCCCAACATACAGAAGCATGCAGACATATGCACTACGGGCTGTCTACAAAAAGTGAAAAGTTGTAAACATCTCTCCCTAGTTACTTAGGAAATAATATACATCAATTCCATCTTTAAAAATTGTTTAAAAGAGTTGTTTTTTTTTTTTTTTTTGTGAGCCTCTCACTGTTGCGGCCTCTCCCACTGCAGAGCACAGGCTCCGGACACGCAGGCTCAGCGGCCATGGCTCACGGGCCCAACCATGGAAGCCCTAAAAGAGCTTTTTAAGACAGGAGGAATCACTTATCTAGAGTTAGAATTTAAACAAACATACAAAAATGATACATTTAGGGCTTCCCTGGTGGTGCAGTGGTTGAGAGTCCGCCTGCCGAGGCAGGGGGTGCGGGTTCGTGCCCCGGTCCGGGAAGATCCCACATGCCGCAGAGCGGCTGGGCCCGTGAGCCATGGCCGCTGAGCCTGCGCGTCCGGAGCCTGTGCTCTGCAGTGGGAGAGGCCGCAACAGTGAGAGGCCCGGGTACCGTAAAAAAAAAAAAAAAAGACACATTTAAAGTAGCATTAAAAGTAAGAGAGACATATGCTTTGTTAAGAACAGAAAAGTGTTAACAACAGGAAAATTATGGGTAGTTTCCTTTCTGTATTTTCCAAGTTTCTTCAGTAAGTACTTTAGTGCTTTTATAATCATAGCCAAGAAAAAGTGTCATCACGTCAGCTTTACTGACACTGACTTTACTCCAAAGATCAAAGGGCAGACATCGCTGTGCTTAAGTCTTCTTTGAGACTGGCTGTCTTTGGCCTTTACATTAAGGCCAAACCCGCGTGGGCTTTCCCTTTGGCTCGGCCCATGCCCGGCACCCTGGGGGCCAAGGAACTACTCGTGTGACTCTGCTCAGCTCCAAGGTCCAGCAAGGCTAAAGGCCCCTTCACCCCTACAGTTCTGGTTCTAATGACACCCCAAGTCACTGGTTTAGCATACACGCCCCCCCTCAAAAGACAGGGCTCCTGAAAAAGCTAGCCTACAATCCCAGAAAAACCCCTGCAGATGTAGATGACTGAACCCAGAGACCTGTGAGGAAGGGGGTGTTCTCTCAAGTACCCCAACCCTCTCTGGCCACACCACACCAGGGACAGCTAACGGGCTTCCCCACTGTCCCAGCGCCCATTGACGGCACTGCTGTCAGACAGCTGTGTTGAGTAGGATTCTGAGGCTATATTCAGACTTAGAAACTTAAAATTCATTAGTGGTACTATCCTACCAGTATTCTTATGATGATGATAAGTAACTGACACGTACCACCTGCCTGCTCTGTCCAGTCAGCGTACGACACGCTTCACGAGGATGATCCTGAGAACCACCACCACCTCCCGTCTTACAGATGCTCAGAGGCTGGACAACCAGCCTGAGCCTCACGTCTGGTGTGAGACTTCCTGGCACAAACCTCTACAGTGTGTCTGTGCTCACGCTGCTCAGAGTGCGCCCCGGAGCTCCACACCCCATCGACTGCCCCTCCCAACTGCCTCCTGCAGACTTCTGGGGCCTCAGCTCCACTTCCACGGCGCTAGCTGCTCCCTCCCTGGCCCTGACCCCTCGGTGGTGATGCTAGATGATGCTAGACGGTGATGCCAGGTGATGCGAGACGTGTGCAGCCTCTCCCCAAGACACTGTCCTGGCGGGATAAGTCATCCCAATGACCCTCAGGACAGGAGAGCCCATGTGTGTAACGCACCTGACGGAGGGCATGCCAATCACCTTCCACGTCACCAAGAGTGGCAAAGCACTCGTTAAGCCTGTGTCCAGTCCCGTGCGGCCTGCAGATGTGACCAGAGTGGGCGCTCGTCATCGCCAGGTGCCAGTGCGCATGGCCACACGAAAGCCAGGTCTCCCCACACACCCGAGTGTCAGCATATCTGAGCGTCTGCTATAATTAAAGCTACTTAACGTCCCTGTATCCAATATTTGCATATATATCAAAGCTTGATCTACAGTATTAGAAAAATAAAAACATAACTTTTAATTATCAAATGTTTACTTTTCACTCAATCAGCAGGAATGTCTCCATCCAGTGTAAAGGAGGCCGTAAATCATTTGTACCAATTCTGCTCAGCATGAACTAGGCGTGTCTACCTCTTCAAGTCTCAGGAGACAGGCCAGGCTCCAGGGTTCTGGCTCAAGATGGCAGGAAGAGCACACATCAACCTCCCAAGACCCCACCATGATGACCAGAAAAAAATGTTAAGAAAAAGGACAACACAACAGCGCTGGAAAACTAGCAAAAATAGAAAGGCAGGGAGGAAGGGAGGGCAAAGCAAAGAACTTAACGGATCCAAAGGTTTAAGTCAATATTGAAGTACAGAAAGCAGACGCAAGTCATCACTGCACAGTTATTTACCGCCAACCCACGATGGACCAGGTGGTGCTCTGACACAGGCTATAGAGTGAGCAAGACAGAATCAGTAAGTCCCCCATGCTTGCTGAGCTGGGTTAGAGGCACGGAGAAGGGGGCAAAGTAAATAACCAAGATCAACCCCAAGTATAAGCACACTACGCCGAGATTCCAAATGGTGGCCACGGCTGTCTTTATGGCTACTTTAAATCGTATGGTCAGGGACGGCCTCCCAAAGAGCTGATACTGGAGCCAAGACAGAAGGGCAAGAGGCAGCCAGATGTGCAAAGATCAGGGGACGAACCTGGAGGCCCTGAGAGGAAGTCAGCAGGGCCTAGAGGACAGGGGGAGCCTGAGCGAAGGCTGCAGAAGACCCAGCAGCGAGGGTCTTCTGTTCCCCGGGCTGACTTCAGAGCACACGACACCAGGCTTCTGAGGACCCCGAGGCCATGAAAGGACCGGGCCAGATGAGCTGGGCCCTAAGAGGCTGAACTAATTCAGAGAACAGACTTCAGGCCCCCAACAAGGTGGACCACGGACTCGCCCCAAGACTCGACTCTCCACATGGGGGCCGACGGGTCCCAGAAGGTCGGCCAAAGACACAGCAGCCCCTCAAACCTGCAGCCTGACCTGAGAGGGAAAGTTCTAGGGGATGTCGGAGGGCTCAGAACACCCTCAGGTCGCATCAGCAGAGATGGCAACCCATGAACGTGGCACAGCAAACAAAGAGGAAGAGAAAGGGGCCCAGGACATCATGAGAACAAGGACCCCAGTGTGGGAGCAGATGCCAGCCGGGATCAGGAAAACCCACTCCCACGCTTCATGCTACAGAAAACCTCAGTGAGAACGTGGTCGTAAACACAGGGTGAAAAGGGGGCAAGGAGCTGCAGGAGAGGACAGCAAAGCCACTGTGCCAACACCTGAGAAGGGCCCGTTTAAGGAAGACGGACAGAGAGGAAAAGAGAGTCAAGCCGTCCACGTGGAAAATGTGGAAGATGAAACCAGGGCCGCGCCGAAGGCCCGACAGGGGACCAGCCCCTGAGGTCAAGGCAGAGCCCGGCCTGCGGGTGGAAGGGCAGTTGCGGTCCAGGAAGGGCTGATGCAGGGCCAACGCTGCGGAAAGGACCAGGTGAGCACAAGAGAAAGGCGCGGCCAGGCGGGCATCCAGAAGAAACCACCTCCCTGAAGCGGGATCAGTCCCGCCCCAGATCTCTGACAACATTCGCAGCCAGAGACATCGGGGAGCATGCCAAGGTCGTGAAGCGGGGACCCTGTTCTCCAGGCACCCAGCAGACTTCGGGGAACGCGGAGCACATGAGCTCTCCTGTACAAACTCGACTCCCAGCACGCAGCACAGACGGAACGCAGCAGGGCCGCATGGACCCGTGGAGCGGGCTGAGGGCTACCAGGCCGGGCCGGTCAGAGTGGAGTGAAGGGCTGTGCACAGAGCCCATCCCGCAGGGGGGCCAGGCAGTACGGCCCTTGGAGCCCTGCCGAAGATGTCCATCAGAACGTGGAAAGCTGCCGGCGTCCCGGTGAGAGCCTGGCACACAGCATGAAGTCTACGCAAAGACAGAACCCAGACTAATCGACTGCAAACTGTAGTGTTCAGGGCCAAGGCAGGATGGCAGGATCCGCTACGAAACCCTGAGGGACCCTCAGCTGCTCTGGGCTTCAGTCTCCTCATGTGAAACATGAGGATGCTGATGGTGCCCCCTCACGTGGCACTGTCAGGAGGATTTAATGAATACAGACAAAGTATTTAGAATGGGGTCTAGCACTCAGTAAGAGCTCAACAAATGGTAGTGATCATAATTGCAGAACAAAATACAAATGCCTAACTCATGGTGGCAGACAAACAACATAATGCAAATCAGGAGCTGGGCGGCTACATAAAGGGTTGTCTTAGTCTGCTTGGGCTGCTGCAAAGGGATACCACAGACTGGGCGCCTGAAACAACAGACATTTAAGTCTCACAGTTCTGGAAGCTGGAAGTTCAAGATCCAGGTGCCAGCAAGGCCGGGTTATGTGGAGGGCCCTCTTCCTGGCTCGCAGACTGCCGACTTCTCAATGTGCCCTCACATGGTGGAGAGGGAACGAGTGAACTCTCTGGTCTTTCTCATAAGGGCACTAATCCCATGATGAGGCCCCACCCATGACCTCATCTAAACCCATCACCTCCCAAAGGCCGCACCTCCTAATGCCACCACATTGTGGCTTCAACCTACGATCTGAGTGGAGACAACTCAGTCCATAGCAAGGGCTAACATCACTAACCTACATGGCAGCAGACAAACTGAAGTGATTTCATTAAAACTTTAACTTTTCTTTGCACTTAGCCACATAAGGTTTTTAATCTTCTTTATATTCTTAGTCTCAGCAACATCTCTTAGAAACTATTATTTCTTTTTGAAGTTGAACATTACTTTCGCTTTCAAGCAAAATTAATAATTTAGTAAATTGTATTTAAGGAGAACATAAATTGTAATAGAAGTATTTCTGTTGATCAATGCATGTGTCTGTCCATACAGGGCTTAGAGAGATGCCTACAATGGCAGTCACCTAATGGGTCCATGGTTATTTCTGGGTGGTGGGGTTGAGTGATTTTTAAAGCTTTCTGCTTTTTACCGAAAAATACACACAAATCTGTTTTATAAAAACAATATCATTATTTAAAAATCAGCATAAAGCACAGTCCAAATCAGTCTCTCATTTTAAAGCAACGAGCAAACAGAACCATAGAGGCACGGTGTCACACAGAGCCGTGCTGTCACCGGTTCATAAAGGAGCCACTGGAGAGCCGCAGGGTGATAGACCAGGGCCTGCTGCTGGCTCTGCAGGAAGCTACTCAGATTCCTCTTGGGTCCATCTGCGGGGTGCCCGAGAGATGTACAGGGATGGGGCAGAGCTTCATGATGTCGTGTGCTACCCCTCCTGAGAAGCCAGTAGTCATTTCTCTTGACCTAGACACTGGAACTCAACGTAAGCAAGTGTTTTCTTCCTATTGTTATTCCTCTTTGGACAATCCCCTCTTTGCTCCGAGGGTCCAGCAGTTAAGAAGACGGGCTGTGGCATCAGACTGCCTGTGCTCCCGTGCCAGCTCTGCACCTATGGGCAGTGTGAGCCTCACACCCTCTCCCACACCACCCCCTGCTACACAGTAAGGAGACAAGAGCCCCTCCCTCTCCTGGGAGGGGCGAGGGCTCAGTAGGGCCAGCGACGATTAACACCATGACAAGTACTGAGGACCATTCACCTGATGGGAGCAGAGGAAAAGGTGAAGCATCCAGCTGCTACGGAAGGCTCCGGAACACTGAGCCGTCTTCCCAGCCCAGCTTTTTACTTACTTCCTAGGGGCTTACTCTGATCCCAAGAGGCCCTTTTTACTCTTACCAATTTTGCAAGCTTCCCTTCATTCCAGGCCTTAGCCTATGACAATTCTCACAGGTCCCCATTCTTTGGAATTTGGTCTCAGTTCTATACTCTTATTTCTATCCATCATATTATACTTAGGTTTTGTTCGTCTGTCTCTTGTGAGGCAGTCTTCGAGAGAGGCACCGACTCTTTAGACAGATTCCTCACCCACGTTTTTACAGGAGATAATTTCTAACAACACTTCAGAATTTCTTTGCATTTCACAAGCCTCTTTTCTATTTCAGTCATTTCAGAGTTATACTTCAATTTTTTGATCCGTTTGCTTACGTTTAGAAAAGACGCCAGTAACCAAAATCCTCCTTACTGCGTGGCGCTAAGCCCCCCGCGCCCCTGCCAGTTCACCAAGTTCCTGCTTCTGGCTCTTTTCTCTGGGGGCACCAACCCCTTCCTGGGAGGCACCAGTGAACACAGGGGCTTTCTTGTCAAGCAGGCCTGCGCTGAGGCGCCCGTTCTTTTACCTTCTAGTAGCACCCTGGGCGAGATGCTTCTTCATCTACCAAGACTTAAAACGAGTTACTGTCCGGGGGAATTGGAAGAAAGCAGGATCTGCAGCGAAGGCAGCGCCTGACACCAAGGAGGAAGTCGGCAAACGCTCGCCAGTCCTTTTTCTCGGCCTTTCCACTGTCTTCCAGAAAAACACAAGCCAACGATTCATCGGATGCTTCGTTTTTCATAAAGTGTAACTTCTAAGAATAACCCAGATGGCAGGAGCCCTGCTGCCTCCACCACGACTGCCCCCAGGCAGCTTCGGACGTCTGGGGGAAGCAGGAACTCCTTGTACTACAGCACCAGGATGGGCTTCTGGTCCCCCAGCGCTCCCCCACCCATCTCCCGCATCTCTGTCATTGGTCACCTGACTGGCAAAGTCCTTATGGGAGGACCTGGGCCCCCTCCCCCCGTCTGCTCTCTCTAGGAAGGCAGAAAAGCAAATGGCCCTCAGCAGACACACGAAAGCCAGGTCTGCAGAGCAAGCTGCTAGTTTCCATTCCCGCGTCTTGCGGGCGGCTCCTTCGTTTCAGGAACTTCGTTTAAGCTCTTCATTTAAGAACTATTTGCAGCTCCCCAATGTCAGAGCTAGAGTGACATTTCCACATGCAGCACCTTTGGCCAGATCACATTAGCCTGTCTAGGCTTTGCTTTTCTGTCTCCAAAGCAAGAGAAAAACTACCCGTTTCATGGGCCTGCTCTGAGAACTCAGGGAGGAACCTCGTGCAGAGGGCCGACCCCATGCTGGAGTCCCTGTGCTCTGCTGCTGCTGCCCAAGGACACTGCCCGGTGGGAAGAGGCTGGATTATGTCATTAGCCCGTGTGCACAGGTGCAGAGAACCACCACCTGCCTGCTGGACCAGACACCCCGAGCCGTAGGAACCCATCTTATACTTCATGTGTTACTGAAACAGCAGCCCTCTGAGAAGGATTTACACTAGAAACGCAGAAACAATTTCTGGAGCTTTGCAGTGGCGACTCGCTGAGTAGCGCAGCTTTCACTGCTGTTGGAGTTTGGATTTATTCAGGCAGCAGTTACTGAGTCAAGTAAGGAATCTAAAGTTACTGCAGTTCGGTGCTGTCCAAACATAAGACCATTTAAATTTCAACTAAAATTAAAAACAATTAAACTCCAGTTCCTCAGTCCCATCAGTCACATTTCAAGTGCTCAGTGGTCACACGTGGCCAGCGACTACTATACTGGGCAGCACAGAACTAGAGCCCCCCCCATCCTCACAGAATGTTCCACAGATGGTGCTGTTCTAGTTCTGACCTTCCCAGGCCCTCACTCTTGCTTCCTGCACTGTACACAGAGCACGTGCTAAAAGCTGCAAAGAGCTCAGAGAAATAGGGTAACATCCACTCCTCCCACGCTGCAGAGGACAAGACCAAAACCCCAAACAACGCTAAGCAAGTTACACAGCGCAGCACACACATACCTGATAAATACATCAGGAAAACCCTGAAAGCTCTGGGAAGACAAGATTCTTACTTAAAAATCTAGAGGACACACGACTCAGGCATTGTTTAGATTTTTAAAAATAGAAAAGTTTGCCTTGGCTCAAAAGGAGAAAGCATTTCCACGCATCAGGTGGGTCTGTCTCCAGCTGTGCCCGCTGCCTGCCCTGAGGACACCAACTGCAAGTCTTCAGCAGTCTCTCCAAGAGAAAAGTTTTGGCCTGAGAGGGAAAGTTCTCCGTATCCGGTTGGCAACAAGAAGTTTGGTTTCCATTTCTTTAGAGAAGAGAGGAGAAAAGGAAAGGAGCAGCCCTCCTAATTCCCCCACGTGACCACTCACACAGCGAGCCCACGTCTCCTTTCTCTAATAAGCCCTGCAAGGGCAATGGGGCAGGCCCTGCTCCACGGGTGGGACGCTGAGGCTCAGAAGTGAGAACCCTCGATGAAGACAGCCATGTCCAGACCCAGGAGCCAGGCTACACGAGATGCAGGCTAGCCGGCAAGCTCAAGGCCTCGCACATGCTTCCCGATGCTAAAGGGATGGAAGAAAAACAAACGCACAAGTAGTTCGATTTTTCATTTCCCTTTAACTACTAGCATTCTAGCCATTCCTTCAGATTCCCAGGATTCCAGAAACGTTAAGATCACCTGAAATCTCTTTCAAACATGAAAAGATATAAACTACCTACATCCACATGTTATCACTCAGGAAATTAACTCTGATCTCAAACCACAGAGAGCTTAAATGATTGTTCGGAGCAGCTGATTTGGGAACTAAAAAAGAGCACAAACCCACAATAAAAAGGCACGGTGCTGATCATCAAAGCCACTCCCCACCAGGGGGAACCTCAGAGCCCTCAGTCAAGTCCACCCTGTCGGTGCAGAGAAGGACAAACTTCAGAGCCGAGCCTCGCTGGCCAGGGCGGGGCCCAGCCTCCGTCCGCTCCCACCAGCAAAGGGAACACAGGCCTTGGAAGCCCAGGCCACGTGCGTGCGAACAGGTGACAGGACGCTCACCAGGTACCAAGTTTTCTAACTTTTCATGTCAGGTATTAATTTTATAGTAAGAAAAAGACCAGTTGGAACTAAATGGAGATGCCCTTCTAACGGAGAATAGAATTTTTGTTGAATGTTTTGTTTTCACATTCTGTCACAAGGCATAAAACTGATTTAACCGCACTCTTCAGGAAGGCAGGCAGATACACTGCAAGAGATTTCACTTCATTCTGCATTTAAATAACTTCAGAGTTGGCAATCAAGTCTGCAGAAATTCTAAGACAAACAGCAAAAGTTATTTTTAGCATTTGGTTTATTTAAACTCTGCAGACTGGCCGCACCTCACTTGCCCCTCTAAGCTGCCAGCGTCCTTCTCTCTTCCTTTCCTTCTTTCATTCACTCACTCACCAGACACTTACTCAGCAGCGGCTTGGTGCATGCTTGGCACTGGGAATGCAGGCTAGGCCGCAGCCCATCCTCCCCCGAAGAGACCCAGCAGAGCAGGGGTCAGTTTTTAAGAGTAGTGGTGACTCCACAGAAAGGGACAGAGCTCTGAGGCGGGGCTTCTGGGCAGGACACCACTCCCATTAACCTGCGCTGCAGGGTCTTCTGCAAAGCAAGGATGGACTGTGGGGATCCATGTACTGACTACGGAGGCGACTTGGGTGAGTCACCGACCTTCCTCCCCCAGCACAGGAACGGCACCTTTCCTAAGCTGACCAGTGCAGGATACCTCACAAACGGGACTTTTCAATCACTGTAATTTCCGTATGTTCATCCCCATGGCTTTCACATAACCTCTTCTCAGATGACATATTTTAAGAACAGTCCACGTGAGAAAGGCACAGAAAGGCACTCGCAGCTATGATCACTCTGGCTGTCCCTGAGTTCAGGGGTGACAACCAAGCCAGAGGACAGACAATCTGCAAGAGTCATCGTGATGGGCTGGAGTCCAGTCAAAGGAGAGAAGTGTTGGAAGAGAAAAACACAACCTGTGTTCCCACAGCATAGAAGTCTACGTATGAGAGAACACCTGCACGCGCAGCAGGCAGCCCCCAGAAGATTCTGTACCCTGACCCCCGGCACCTGCGGCCGTGATGAAATTGTCACTGCTCCTGTGATTATGCTGTATGACTACGTGCCCTAAACACAGACAGTCACTTGGGTGGACCTGACCCAACTCCATGAGTCCTTAATGCAGAAGGCTTCCTTCAGCTGGCAGCGCCATCTAGAGATTCAAAGCCCTGAGGTGGGTTTGAAGATGGAAGGGCCTCGAGCCAAAGGATGCAGGTGGCTTAAAGGAGCTGAGAGAGGCCCCAGCGGGCATCCAGCAAGAAATCAGGGGCCTCAGTCCTGTGACTGCAAGGAATGGAATCATGCCAATGACAGGAGTGAGCTCACAGGAGGACCCTGAGCCCCGGCAGAGAACACAGTGGGCAGCCCCGAGACTTCAGCCAGCGGGGTGCCTGCGCAGAGAACCCAGCCCCCAGCGCCAGCCTCTGACCCACAGAACCTGTGAGACATCAATGAGTGCTGCTGTAAAGCCACTGAGCCTGTGGACATTTGTTACACAGCAGCAGCAAATCAGTGCAGCATGGAAATCCTAGCATAAGATATTTCCTTTTTAGTGCAAATCCCAAGTCACTGGGGAGAGGCACCTGTGAGCACCTCACTGGGAGGCTCGTTCGTACTGGGGGCAGATGTCTGGGGCACCTGTCTCGACTACCGAGACCACCCACCTACCCTTCCTCGGGTGCCACACCCACTCAGCAGCCTTCTGAGAGGAGAAATCCCTGACAAGCTGACCAGAGTCTTCTAGGCAGGCCTCTGCACAGCTGTGCTGGCCAGTGGCAATTTCCAGGTGACGCCGTGGCTTATGACAACCTCCTATGACTCCAGTGAGAGATTCAGTCACCCCTCCCCGGTGACCCTGCCTTCTGGCTGTACCATCAAAATCAGGTTTCTGAATCTGAACATCACAGGTTTTTGTTTGTTTACTACAACCCTCTTCTACTTCACAACCCAAAACCCAAATCTTAAACCATAATGACCTAACCGTGGCGCACAAATCCTTATTTTCCAAGGATGACTGTTATCTCTCCTTCTATTTACATGAATCCATTTAAAATGGGGGCCAAAATTTCATATTAAACAGCGACCAAAAGAAGGTCTGAGACTTTACTTTGAAAAACAGATCTTAAACTCTGAAAAACTTGTTTACTTTAAAACACTTAAAAATACGTTTAGGAGCAATCAAGTCACAACCACGTGTCACATCTAAGAGGCCACAATGGCACTGCCTTGGCACTGCTTTTCCATCCAGAGCTCACAGCAGCAGGACGTCCGCTTTATCCCACCCTGACCTCCACAGCAGGAGCAGTCGGGAGGCCATTCTTTACAAGATCATTCGAGGGCCCACTTTTCAGAGGACTCCTCATATCCTGACCCTCCACTTGCAGAGCTCCGTCCCGCCCCTCCCCCTCCCCCTCCCCCTCCTCCTCCCCCTCCTCGGCAGCCCGGCCTCCGAGCGTCAGCTGTGCTAGCTTTGCCCGTCCTCCTTTACCAGCACCCAGGCATCCCTTTCCCCGACTGTCACAGCCACCATCTTGTGCTGGTTTTTCAATTTCACTTTGCAGAGAGACTGGCCGTGGCGCGAGGGGCAGGGACAAGGATGCAACTTTCACGCAGGGAGGAGTGTCCGAGCAGGAGCTAATTTCATGAACGGTCAGTGCAGCAGCAAACTAGTGCCCAGGGCGTCACCCTCAGGGCCTCCAAGGATAATCACTCAGAAAACAAGGCCCACGTGTGCCACCATCTCACAATAACCATTCCTGTGCATCCCTGGACGTCTGCAGGAAGACATGAGAATGAGACAAAGGCAACAAGAGTGGTGACAGCCATGGTCCATGGCGGGTCCTGCTGGCCCTTCACCTGTGCCCTCCCACTGGTCCCCTAAGGACGAGGCGTGGGAGACCATTCGTTGGACTGTAGGTAGTGCCACGTCAGGCTGGAGGCACAGAGGGAGAGAGGAGGGATCCTGAATCTTCTCCAGGCACTGACTCGGGAGAAAGGGGAAAAGAGAACATGTGTGGAGTTAGAAAGAACCCAGGCCGGGGCCCAGCAGGGCACGCTGGCCTCTCCTCTGAAACAACATCTGTCGGCTTCTCACAAACTTCAGGCTAAGTGAATTTTCTCTGAAGGAACAGAAGATGTTAAAAAAATGAAATACTGTCAAGGGACCTGCAGGGAGGGTGCTGCGTGTGACTCTGCACACTGCGGGCAGGCCTCAGAGGACAAACGCTGAACCTAAGCCAGGGCAGGGCCCGGACTGCAGGCATCTGCCAGGGCGCTGGGTTCTCTCCCATTCCAGGATCTCCTTCCTGGGGGTCTGCAGGCACCAGGAAGGATGCGGCAGAGTATCTGAGGTCCACGCTCCCACTCTCACTTATGCAGGGCTTCTCTTTACCTTTGATCTGGGAAGGTTTCTGAAGCTGTTGAGACTGACCCAGGCAAAGTCACAAAATACTGCTGGGTCAGGAGACAAGGGCCAGAGAGAGTGGCGGCAGCCAGAGGCCGGGACACATGCTCAGGGTCAGTCTCAAGACTGAGAGCTCAACCAAGGAAACTGACTAAGAACTAGAACCAGCAGCAGCTCCAAAACAAGAATTTGACCTTCTCCACTCTGAAGGTTCTCGCACTAATTCCTGTGCACTTTCACCTGCTTTTTCTTCCTCTTAGGATGCAAACAGGTTGGCCACCTTACAAGGCGGCCGCCAGGCAAAGTTCCCAAGGGCAGAAACCCCCCCAATAAAGAAGGGATGGTGCCAGCTGCTACATGGGCTACCAGGCAAAGGCCCAGTGGGGTTCAGCTGATGCTACTCACACCCCCCCACCACCAGCAACTGCTTACCCTTTCTTGAGGACTGCAGACACCGTCTTTCCAGAAATGCTGTCCTGAGACTAGATGGGCTGAGCAACATCTCATCAACAAGATTTTTTTCTGCTGGCTGGCCTAGGCGATCTCTTATCTCAGTTCTTTCCCTGTCTAAGCCACAAGTGAGGGACCTTCTGGTGGCCTTCCTCATCACTCTGGGTAGGCTGGCAGCCTGAAGAAAGTTCCAGACACAGCTATCTCTTGATACCAAAAAGTCAGTTGGAGAAGCCCAGCAGGCCCGTGGCAATGTCTTTTCACGAAGGACGACGCCTCCCTCTGGGGCACTCTTCCTCCGCTCCGCCCTTCTAGATGGGCAGTCCGCTAGGATTCAGAGCAGCGAGCCAAGCATAGGGGATTCACCCTTCCAGGCAAGTGACAGGCAATCCTAGCAGACTCCTCCTCTAGGCAGGGATGGCAGAGAGTGGACAGGCCCAGGGCCACCCATAGAGGCGGGCAAGGAAGGGCAGCCAACACAGCCCGCCTATTTAGGTGGGCCAAAACACAGAACTCCTGGCCGCTTCGGAGCCCACTCTTCAGCCCTACACGACTTGGAGCCGACTTCTAACAGGCTGATGGGGGTGGAGGCGGGGGACCCTGACAGAGAGGGAGTGGAGACCCCAGGCAGGGCCCAGAGCGGCAGCACCCGGGAAGCAGGCCGGGTATCAGGCTTTGCCTCTAACCTAAGGGGGGCGAGGGAGGTGCCCGGGGCTGGGACCTGACCCAAGCTGCTGCCAGAGGAGAAAAGCCCACTGGCCGTGCCGGGAACGGTCCAAGGGGAGCAAGAAGGCGTGATGACCACCTCGGGGTTCATGAGCAACCTCACTAGAGACGACGACAGGCCACGTGACAGTGAGGAGGACAGGCAGAGAGAGACTGGACAGGCAGGGCTCATGGGCCCTAGATGTGGGCAACCCGGACTCAGGTTTCCAAGTCAGGGTCCTGAGGCTGTGTCTCCCATGCCGACCCCATCCCCAGATCCCAGGGCAGCACCTGGCAGGTAGTAGGCTCATTTATTAAGGAAAGCGACAGCAACCTATGTACTGAGGCGTACTAGAAACTATGGGTGAGGAAACAGCTTCCAGAGCCTGAGGAGTTTGCACAGGGGTATCACACTGGCACTGCTGGCAGCTCATGAGAGGAAGAAGCGGGACTCCAGACGGTCTGGGACCAAAAATGCTCTACAAGCAAAGACCACGCACCTTCTGTTTTCCAAGTGCTAAGACACAGAGTCAATTCCAGTTACAAGACAGGCTGGAAACCTACAGGTCCCCCAAAGAACTCTTACGTTTAACGCCATACATCAAGAAACTGTGTCCGGGACTTCCCTGGTGGCACAGTGGTTAAGAATCCGCCTGCCAATGCAGGGGACATGGGTTCGAGCCCTGGTCGGGGAAGCTCCCACATGCCCGGGAGCAACTAAGCCCGTGCGCCACCAACTACTGAGCCTGCGCTCTAGAGCCCGCGAGCCACAACTACTGAGCCAGCGTGCTGCAACTACTGAAGCCCACGTGCCTAGAGCCCGTGCTCCACAACAAGAGGAGCCACTGCAATGAGAAGCCCGCGCACCACAACGAAGAGTAGCCCCCGCTCGCCACAACTAGAGAAAGCCCACATGTAGCAATGAAGACCCAATGCAGCCCAAAAAATAAATAAATGAAAGAAAGAAAAGAAGAAAGGAAGAAACTGTGTCCCCATCACCTCTTCTTAGAAAGTTCTACAAGTAAGAACTGTAGAAAGAGAGGGAAGAGGAGTCTGGGCTCCTCCCTGGGGCTGAGTGCATGCTCAATGCTGCAAGGAATTTAAGAAAGTAATGCTTCCAACCCACACCAGGTGAAATGAGTTGCAGAACGCAGCTATTACTGTGTATCATACACTCTCTAAAGTAGTATCAACTTAAGTGTTTTACAACACACTTCAAAGCAGAATAAACAGACCTATGAAAAGAAAAAGTTACTTGAAGAGATAATTTCAATACCAAGCAATTGAGGAATTTCTAAGCCTCTAATGTTTTCCAACCCTAACACCCAGGAAAATCATTAGATGCCCTTTAAGTCAGCATGAGATTGTACAAGGAGAGTTTATGATTTAAGTCCTGAAATACCAACATAAAACCTACATACAGATATCTTGTTTCCAGTGCTCAGAAAAGGGCTGGGTAAGTAGCACTCACACCTGAGCAGGGTCACCTGGGACTGCTCCAACACCACACACACACACCACACACACACACACACCACACACACACACACACACACACACACACACACACACACACACACAGACACACACACACACACACACCCTCTTTTTCACCAGTCCTTGCGTCTGTAATTGCACTAACCCTAAAAGGAACTTCTAATCCCCTTTAGGCTGATGTGGAAATACGTGGAAGCAGAAGTGACGCTTTCCAGAGAATAAGTATTTGCTACAAACGTTTTTTTACTTTCTTTGAATGATACTAACTTGTTTAAAAAAAATGCAGATGATGCTATTTGTCACTTTCGGCACAAAATTAAACCGTAACATTGAAACCCCCTCCCGAAAATGTAATTTTTAAATTCGCTGTTGGTTAAATTGTATCGTTACAAAAAACCTAATCCTCTTTCAAATGTATTTCCGCGGAGAAACAAAGTTAACATTTAACCAATGTTTACCTTCCACTTAATTCAAATTCCTGGCAATACTATAATTCTCTGCAAGGTAACAAACTCCACACCTATCTGCACCCCACTTTGACAAAAGGTCCCTAACCTGTCGGGGTGGGGTGGGAGGAGATGGAGAGAAAGTTAGGCGACCTCCTTTCCAGTTTCGCCAGGGAGAAAAGGAAAACATCTGCACAAATCGGACTCAACGGTCCCTCTCCTACACTGTTAGTGCAAGAATCCGGACATTTCACTCGTTTGTTAAGAGAAGTTTAAAATGGAAATAACAACCTCCCAGGGAGTTGGACGTTGGCCTCCAACATCCACCCTCGGGAGCCCGGATGGGGACCTCCGAGCTCCCGCGGTGCTGCCCGGGGAGCCGCGCGGCGGGGTGGCGCGCCCGGCCGGGCCGGGATCCCCACGGGCGGGCGCCGCCCCCCACCCCGCCGCGCCGCGCGCACTCACCCCTGGATACCCGGGCTGTACGCGCGGCTCTTCCACGGCGTGCCGGGCCGCGGCGCCTGGGGCCCGGGGCCGCCTCCTCCGCTCAGCGCGGCCGCGCGGCTGCCGGACAGCAGATAGTTGAGGCCGTACGTGCTGGCCTTGTTCTCGCGTTTCCGGCGGCCCGGGTGGAACTGGTGCTGCGGCGGGGAGCCGGCGGGCGCGGGGCCGCGCGGCCCGGGGTGCCCGTTGGCCGCGCCGGGGCCGGTCGAAGGACCGTCGGCGAAGTGGAAGAAGGCGCCGCCGCGGCCTCCTCCCGCCCGGCCGAGCGAGGCGCTGCTGGAGGACGACGAGGAGCAGCCGGGGCTCTCCGTGCCCGACTCGGCGTTGGACGAGGACGACGACGACGACGACAGAGACGGCGACTTGTGCAGGCGCCGGGCGCCCTCAGCCGCGGGCCCGAGCGCCGTCAGCAGTGCGGGGGGCAGCGCGGCGGGGCCAGGCGCGGGCGGCGGGGGCGACGCGGCGGGCAGCGCGGGCCCCGCCAGGCCGCCGCCGCCCAGCCCGGCCGTCCCCGCCGCGGCTGCCGTGTCCAGTGCCGGCGAGTTGAGGCAGAAGTAGGACGCGAAGCCCGAGCCGCCGCGGCCCACGCCCTGCGAGGTCTCCCAGATCTGCATCCACAGGGCATTGGCTGGCCCCTTCTGCTCGGGCTGGATCCAGGCCACGCGCGGATCCATCCACGCGCCGCCCCGCGGGCCCGCGCGCCCGTCCGCCCCGGCCCCGCCCCCGCCGCGCCCCGAGCCCCGGCCGCGCCGCGCACGGACGGACGGACGGGCCGCGCGCGGCCGGGCGGACGGACGGGCGGGCGGGCCTGCGCCGCGGCTCAGGCCGGCTCGCGGGCGGCGGCTCCCGTCGGGGTCCCGGCTCGCGGCGACCTGGAGGGGCCCGGGCAGGCCGCGGCGGGCTGCTCAGGCCTGTCGGGCTCCCTTCACGCGGCGCGGGGCGGGCGCGGGGGCCGCGGCGGCGGCGTTCCACTCGGGCCGGCGGGAGAGGCCATCGGAGGGGGCGGGCGGCAGGGCCGAGGGGGCGGGCCCAGGCGCCGCGCAGCCCGGGACCCGCGGGAGGGCCGCCGCCGTGCGCCCGGCCCTCGGTCACGCTTGCGCCGCTCGCTCCGCGTTCCTGCAGCGGCGGCGGCGGCGGCGAAAAGACACTCTCAGCGGCGACAGGGCGCGGGGGAAGGAGAGGGCGCCGCCGCCTCCGCTCCAATGAGGGGCGGGGAGGGAGCGGGGCGGGGGCTGGCGGGGAGGAAGCGCGGCCGCCCTTGCCGGGACCGGAACGCCAGTGCGCACGCGCTGCCGATTTCAAATCCTCACTAGACACCGCCGCCTTGGTTACCACGCCTGCGTACTGGGGTTCTCCTCGGCGAGGGCCGGGGGGGAACGGGGGGGCGCGGGGGGCACCGCGACGGAAGGATACGCGACAGGGAGGGGCTGGAGGGGGGCGGCGACGGCGGCGGTTTCGTGGGCCTTTCTAGACCAAACTGGGCTGCGGTGGGGCACGGAGAAGCCGCGAGGCGGCGCGCAGTCCTCGGCCCGGCAGCGACCGACAGCCCCACCTCCCTCCGCCGCGCAAGGCTGAGGCGTGGAGACATGCGCGCTGGCCTTGGGGTACCGGCAGCCGCCTAGCCGCGCCGCGCGTGCGCAGGGACGAGAGGCCGGCGCTGCCGGTGGACGTTCCGCACCCCCGTGCGGGGTCCTCGCCCTCCGCTGGCCGACCTTCCAGACCTGCGTAGGGAACTGACAGCCCCCACTGCGGTCCCGTCGCTGCTCCAGGGAAAGGACAGAGATGCCCGAAGCCCCCTCCCGTCCATCAGGGTCCTGCGTGCCGCCGGTCACGCTGCGGTCCCTCGTGTCGGCGCCCTCACAAGTGCTCGCCGGCGTCCTCCCGGAGGAGCAGGTCTTGTACCCTGCGCCCGGCCGGCACTGGCCCCTGAGCGGCTGCCAGGAGCGGGGCCCAGGGGTGCCCTGGCAGAGCCCTACTCTGCCTGTTTCCTCACAGGCTTTTTCAGTTTCATTTAAAAATGACTTTCTATGCAGAAACGGGTGTTAAAACTTTCAGCTTAGCTCACTGGAGCGATTTCCCGAGGCAAGCTTGGCAGTGCTGCCCATCAGAGAAACAGCCCGTGTACGTGGGTGTCGGACGCGTGGCCTTGGCTGTTCGAGCTGGCACAGGTTCGCAGGATGCATTGGAGAATTGCCCAGCTGTCTGCTCTTTGAGTTCCCCGTGTCCAGAGGATGCTCTGAGCCGGGTCTGACAATAGTATTGTTCGGAATACAAAGCTAACCACGCAGTCTGTGAGATCCAAAGCAAGCCTGCCTTTGCCATGGCAGCCCAGACTGCCTGCCGGACCCCGCGGACCGCGGCCCCCCCCCGCCCCCGCGCGTCCTGGTCTGAGTCCGGGGAATGCGTTCCCGGGCCAGGCGACTTCACGGCACCGAGCCAGGGACCTGAGGCTGTGTGCCTCACTCCCACAGCGCCTGGGCGCCATTCCTGTTAAATATGTGGGAACGAGGCGAATTTCAAATGATCTGTTCCTCGTCTGTGTCAGAGGTGAGTCGACGTTACCAAGTGCTTGACGCCTCAAACCTTGTACCGACATGAAAAGTCCGTGTGTTGCATACTAAGATTTTTTGCCAGATGATGTTACTTGATAAAAGTGGCTCTTTGAGTTCAGACGTTTTTCAGTACCTGTATATTGTACATTTGGAAATTATGATCAAGTATTAGAACATGTCCAGTTAAATAAACTACAGAAAATCGCACACAAGCAAGTTAGGCGCCATTCTGGAACTCCTTGCTTCCAGTGCCTCAGGCCAAAACCCCTGGAGTCATCCCAGCCTCCTCTGTCTCCATAACCAATACGCCCTCTTGGCTTCACCTTCGGAAACAGCCAAAGCCCTACAGCTACCCTCAGTCCACCCTACCCCCTACCTACACCCCCCTTCAAGCCACCAATATTTTTAGTCTATTTTAAACAGTGCCTTCTAGCTGGTTTCCCCTATTCCATTCTTAGCCCTTTGGCATTGTCTCCCTACAGCCACTTGAGTGATCCTTTAAAAAACGAATGTGGACTTAAAAAATAATAATAATAAGATCATGCCACTTTTCTGCTCAAAACCCTCTGGTGGCTTTCTTTCTCACTCAACCTTACTGTGATCTACAAGTCCCTGCATTGTCTGGTGCCCTATCCTAGCCTGATCAAGTCACAAGCCAGTGGGCACACTCCTACCTCAGGGCCTTTGCACTTGCTGTTACATCTGCCTGGGATGCTCTTCCCTGAGATGTCCGCCCCCACTCTCAGGTCTTAGTGAGGACTTCCAAGTGGCTCTGTTTAAACTACAAAGCTAGCCTTCAACACTCCCTGCTACCCTACCCTGCATTATTTTTCTTAGCATTTATCTCCGTTAGTTTCCTAGGGCCACATAACAAAATACCACAAACCAGATGGCTTAAAACAACAGAAATTTATTCCCTCACAATCCTGGAGGCTAAAAGTCTGAAATCAAGGTGTTGCCAGGGCCGTGCTTTCTCTGAGGGCTCTGGGGGAGAACCTTACTCTTAACTTCTGGTGTTGCCAGCAATTCTTGGTGTTCCTCGGCTGGTAGGTACATCACTCCAATCTCTGCCTCCATCGGTGCATGGCGTTTTCCCCGTGTGTGTGTCTCTTCTCTTCCTATAAAGATACCATTTACATTGGGTTGGGACTCATGCTGTTGACTTCATCTTAACTTGACTACATCTGCAAAGACCCTATTTCCAAATACAGTTACATTCTACTGGTACCCAGGGTTAGAGCTTGAACGTATCTTTTTTTTTGGTGGGGGGGGCGGACACAATTCAACCCACTATACCATCTAATCTAAATTTTGTTTACCGTGTTGTCGTCTGTGTCCCCTCACCCCATTGGAATATAAGCTCCACAAGGAGAAGAATTTTTATCTGTCCTTTTCCCTGCTGGGTGCCAACTCAAGGATGGTGTCTGGCACATTACAGGTCCTCAGTGAACGCTGGTGGGGTGACCAATGTTCACCTAACCGACCCAATGGGAATGAAAGCAGGAAGTTGCCTTGCCGAGCTTCCAGGAACTAGTACACGGGTTGTCGTTGTTTACTTGTTTTCAACATTTCAACCTCCCCCCCATGACCTCCCACTCTGTCTTTGCCTCTAGCTAATCCCCCTTAGTTTGATTCATCAGCCACCAGTCAACTTCTTGTAATTATATCCAGATTTTGATATTTATGCATTTGATCAGAAATCTTTTATGTAAATTAGAAGCAGTATATTTCTTTATGTAAATCAAGAAACAACACTGAGGGCAAAATGCAGTCTCTGAGACTCTGGGCAGGGGAGGTCTTTCTCTTTGCTTATCAATTTTCACAGTAAGCCCAACATTTACCCTTTTTGGCCAAAACCCACTCTTCTCTCGCTCTCCTGATATTAAAGGAGAGGTGATATTTGAGATTACATTATGGTTTTAGTGTTCTCACGAACAAATGGTTTCCAAAGTGTGTTTCATGGGCTTTCTGTACCAGAATCAGACATGCTGGTTAAAATGCAGGGATCTGGGGCTCATCCAATCTACTGAAACTTTCTAGAAGTGAAACCCAGGAATCAGTATTTTAAGTAAATTCCCTGAACAATTCTTAAGCACAGTAAAGCTTGAAAACCTCTGCCTAATCTAAGATTTCCACACTCAATTGCTCACAGGAACTGACTAGGTAATATAAGTAACTGACAAAAAAAATCTGTGTGTGTGTGTGTGTGTGTGTGTGTGTGTTAGCTACTGCTGAGTAACAAACCACCCCCAAACTCAATAGCTTAAAATAAGTGTTTGGTATAGCTCACAAGTCTGTGGACCAGCTGAGTGGTTCTGCTGATCTGGGTCAGACACAGCTGAAATTGGCTTAAGGTTACTTAGGTGCTTCAGTCAGCTAGAGGGTACCCCAAAGGCTGGCTGACCTAGAGGGGCCACACGCACAGGGCTGGCAGTTGGCTGGGTAGCAGTTGGCACACCAGGGTTGACTGGCCCATGTGTCTCTCATTACCTCTCAGGCTGGCCCCAGCTCATTCTCAGGGTGGCTGAATAGGATTTCAAGAAAACAAACGGGCATGCACGAGGCCAGACTGGCATGCCTTCACTTCCTCCCAATTCTGTGAGCCCAAGCAGGTGACAAGGCCTTGGCAAGATTTAAGGGGTGGAAAAGTAGCCTTCACCCCTTGATAGAAGAGCTGAAGTCACATTTCAAGGGTCATGGGATGCTATGAAGGGAATAATTAGGGCCCCAGAGTGACATGAATGAGGAATGGTGGGAACGAGGGGCCCTGGAGAGCACCTGCCTGCCGTAAAGGACCACAGATGCTGCTCTCCAGCTGGCAGGAATACAGGACTCACCCAAGGTACCAGAGATGGCCTTTCTCACAGGAAACTGGAAATGCAGGCGTGAGCCTGAAATGTCCTGTTTTGTAATGTCAACCTGTAGGCAGGTGCTGTTGGTTGCCCACTCAAGTCCTTTGGCCCTGCTGCCCCCCCTCTGTTGTAGCAGGCAGAGCCCCCTTTCTGCCCAGGTGTCAGCATGGCCAGGTACACAGGAAGGGCCCACCTTCCTTGGATCAGAGGCTGAATCATGCCGTGTCTACGTCACTCCTGGGGGTCTCATTCTCCCTGCCAGCACCAATATAAGCACAACACATGACTCTGTCCTAGAGGACAGGACCTGTGGGAAAGGCTGCTGGACACTCCTGGGAAAGTCTTCAAGGTGAACATAAAAGAGACATCCAAGAGGAAACTCCCCTCTTCACCGCTGGACACAGTTATATAGGATGCCTGGCACTGCTGCAGCCACGCTGAGGCCAGTAAAGAGAGGGGACCAACGCTCTGGGGGCCGAGCAGAATGATGGAAAGAAGATGCCCTTGGTTGCCTCACTGAGCAACAGAATGAGCCACAGCACAGCCTCCCTCTGCAGACCCCTTGGCGTCGAGGTGATGACCACCCTCACTAGTTGAGGCATTTTCTGGACGGGTCACACTTTGCTGCAGAAATCACCTTGATACAGCAGTTTAATTCAGAAAATGCCACCATACAGTGAGAGCCAGACTCGAATAGTCAGTGGATTACATGTAGCTTATGGGTAATCTCTGGTCCCTGGGAGGCAAATAATATGATGGAGAAAAAAGAGGTGAGAGAAAGCAAGAGAGCGATCCATCTGTGCTGTGCCCTAGTGATTCTGTGTTCGTGAGCAGAGGTTTCCTTCAAAGAGCTATATTCCTGCAAAGGTGAGTGCTGGACTTTTTGAAAGTTGCAAGCACTGGGGCCACTCATTAAAGGAAATCTAGAATATATATATATATATATATATATATATATATATATATATATATAATGGAATCACTTTGCTGTACAGCAGAAACTAACACAACATTGGAAGTCAACTATATTTCAATATTTTTTTTAAAAAAAGGAAATCTTGGAAGTGAGCATTTTGGTATAATAAATGACCTTCCTCTTATCATTAATTATGGAAATTTTCAGATTTATACAACAGTAGAGAGAATCTATATAATGAGCCCCTGTATACCCATTACCCAGATCCAGTAATTATCAACTTGTGGTCAACTGTGTTCACTCATATCCTCACGCACTTTCTTCCCTTCCAAATACGTTGAAGCAAATCCCAGCTAATGTATCATTCCATCCATATTTCAGTAGGTATTTCTAAGTTATAAGCACACTTGCTTTAGAACAAAACTATGATATTGTCCCATCAAGGTAGTAATAATGATGTCTTGATATCATCAAACGTCTGATCCATAATATAATGAATATCTTTGATTATCTTACAAAAATTTTAATAGGTTGTTTTTTCCCCAAAGTTCTATATATTGCAATGGTTGATTTGTATCTTCCCAGGTTTTTAATCTATGATTTCTCCCTCATCTTTTTCTCTTTTCTCCTGCAAGGGTTGAAGGGGTTACCGTCTGTTGTTGAAGAATTTGGTTCCTTTGTCCCACGGTCTGGATCTTGCAGTTATATCTCCCTGTGGTAACATCTAACGTGTTCCCTGTCATCTCTCTTTTCTGTAAATTGGTCTGTTGGATCTAGAGTCTTGATCACATTCGGCTTCGGTCTTTTTTGGCAGGTGTGACAACGGCGGAGGTGGATCTGTGTCCTTCAAGTGCCTTTGATGAGCATCACCTAAGACCCTCCGTCCATTATTCCACCAGGGCGGGGTCACCACATTTCAACAGCACAGCCGTCCCAAGACGCCCCTTCCCACCTGAGACGCAGAAGATGCCATGCAGATCGTCTGGTCTAACTCCTCACAACCCCGGATGAGGACTCTGAGGCTTTCCTGAAACCCAGACTTCTAATCTTCTGGCCCAATCGGGTCGACTGGAGTGGGGGGCTCAGCAGAGCAAGTCCTGGCAGTTAAACCCCATAAGAATTAACTTCAGTATGTCACGCAAATATGACATAACGGAATACGGAAGGAGTATTCCTGTGGAAGGCATATGTAACAGAATTTGGGAAATGGTCTGTAGGGAATCTATAAACAGGGAGCCCCATAATCATGCTTTGACTCTCTCTTGTCCCAGGATGGACACCCTGACCCTGGTGGACACACATGGTCCTTCACCATGAGATTTGAGGGGGGCAGGGAGATTTTCAAAAGGCTCCACCTAAAAAACCTAAGGTAAGATGGATATGTCAGCTTGGCTGTAGCAATTATTTTACTATGTACAGGTGTATCCAATCACCATGCTGTACACCTTAAATATGCACAATTTTTCCTTAAAAGTAAAATAAAGGAAGAAATGAGGTTGAATTTTTAAAACTTTATACGTAAGCTCAAGCATATTGAAAAAATTTTGGTTTTGAGAAAACAGAAAATGTATGTTTCAGAATGCTTCAAAATTAACACTAAATAAATGTATAATTGACAATATTAGAAGTGTGTGAGCATAAAAAGTGGTAAGCCTCAGTTTTCTGCAAAATCATTTTATGTGGAAAATCTAACTTCCTCACAATGTAAGATAAATGAAGTGTATTCCATGCATGTTGTTCTCCACCATTTTAATGTCTCTATGATAAATAATAAAAAACAGATCAGTGGTAAATATTTGGAGCCAATTTTTTTTAAAGGCTCCACCTAGACATGAAAGAAACCAGCTTCATTTTCCCTAGAACAACAGCTGACCTGCTCCTCTCCTTCCCTTGTCTTCAAACAATCACCCTGGAAATTAAATCTCCCAGTGTGGTTTTTAAGTTGGTTTTTCCATCCATGTCTTAGTGTATTCATTGAGAATAGTTTCATCTAAATGGATAAAGACGATGTGGTACATATAGACAATGGAATACTACTCAGCCATAAAAAAGAACGAAATAATGCCATTTGCAACAACATGGATGGACCTAGAGATTATCATACTAAGTGAGGTAAGCCAGACAAAGAAAGACAAATATCATGTGATATCACTTTTATGTGGAACCTAAAATATGACGCAAATGAACTTATCTGTGAAACAGAAACAAACTCACAGGCATAGAGAGCAGACTTGTGGTTGCCAATGCGGGGGGGAGGGATGGATTGGGAGTTTGGGGTTAACAGCTGCAAACTATTACATATAGAATGGATGGACAACAAGGTCTCACTGTCTAGCACAGGGAACTATATTCAATATCCTGTGATAAACCATAATGGAAAAAAATATGAAAAAGAATGTGTGTGTATGTATATATAAATAAAACTGAGTCACTTTGCTGTACAGCAGAAATTAACACAACATTGTATATCAACTATACTTCAATAAAAAAATTTTTTTTTAATTTTTTAAAGAATAGTTTCATTTAAAGCAGCAGAAAACTTCACTAACAGTGGCTGTATTTGTTTCCTGGGTCTGCCTGTTACAAATCACCACAAACATGGAGGTTTAAAACAAGTGTAATCCACTCCCTAATAGTTGAGGAGGCCAGAAGCCCAAAATCAAGGTGTCGGCAGGGCCGCGCTCCCTGCTTCCTCTAGTTCCCGTGGCTCCTGGTGTCCCGTGGCTTGTGGCTGCATTGTTTCCTTCTCTGCCTCTGTCTTTCCACGCAGCCCTCTTCCTGTGAGTCTCCCCGTGCTCTCTCCTCTTCTTATAAGGACACCAGTCACTGGATTTAGGGCCCACCCTAAATTCAGTATCATTTCATCTCAAGATCCTTAACTAATTACATCTGCAAAGACCCTATTTCCAAATGAGGTCATATTCTGAGAATCTAGGTGGACATTAATTTGGGGGTCAGGGGAAAGATACTATTCAACCCACTCAGGGTCTTACATGAAAACAAAGAGTTCTTTTTCTCCCATAACTAAGAGTCAGAAGAAAAAGCACCCCTGGCAGGGTGGTTCAGTGTCCGAGGATGTCCGAGCTGACCCGCCCGTGGCTCCGCTGGCCTTTGCTCCAGGGCTGCCCCAGGCCCACTTGTCATGTTCACAGTCAAGGATGGAGGGAGGTGAAGCAGGGAGGTGTCTCCTGCTTGCGGCCCTTTTTATCAGAAAAGCAGAAATTTCTAAAAAGAAACTAGATTTTGCCTTATATCTCGTTGACTAGAACCAGTTATAAGGCCACCCCTAACTGCAAGAAAAGCTGGGAAATTATATTGAGACACAGAATGATCAAGAAAGGCCTAGACTAATCGTGAGACATTGCTTGTGCTGGGCGTATGGCCGTGTTGACAAAGACCGGGGTCTGTTAGCTCAGAAGAAGCAGGCAGTGGGTACTGTGTAAGCCCAGTGTCTGCCACCCCAGGCTCTTCTGAATTTGGTCCCTTGAGAGCTTGTTTTGATAAAATCCAGGTTCAGGTCAACATTGACCAGGGTGACCCCACCGAGATAACGTGCCCTCTGATTTCTTGTCAGGATCAACAGATGGTCCCTTCTCCCACCTGACTCAAAGGCAGGGCTTCTCAAGTGGGGTGGATTTTGCCTCCCAGGAGACATCTGGCAACGTCTGCAGACACTTGTGATTGTCAGGTCTCAGGGGTAGCTGCTGAGCCTCTGCTGTGTGTCAGGGACAAAGATGACCAGCACAGTCTCTGAACCACATGCTCTGGGTGGAGAAAACACAGTGATATGCGTGGCGTGCAGGTTGTTGAGAGGGATACAGAAAAAGGGAGCCTGGAGCAGGTGTTGCCAGAGGATCCTGCGGGATGCAGAGAAGTAAGCCAGCAGAGGGAGGTAGAGGCAGGCAGACGAAGGATGTTCCAGGCCTGGGGAGAGAAACAGCCCTGAGGACAGACACGTCTGCCGTCCCTGCATCCGGGCCCAGGGGATGGCCACAGAAATCTAACACGAGGCTGGAGCTGTAGACCAAGGCCAGACCTGGGAAAACCATATTCCACGCTGCAGCACTTTGGAGGCTATCGGAGTCCCCATGAAAAGATTTGCACTGAGGAGTGACAGGGTCTGAGCTGTGTTTTAAGAGGCTCACTCTGCCTTAGGAGATGGAATTGTGATGCACGAGGGACAGAGGTGAGGAGAACGTGGCCTGGGGAGAGAACTAGAAAGTCAGTAATGGGCACAGTATTAGGTTTGCACAGGAATATTTAGGAGAAGATAAACTAGTTCGGGTCAGTAGCTGTAGATGGTGTAAGAAACACCCTCAGATCACAGCGGCAGGATGTAGTGAGTTTCTCTCTCATTCACATCCCCATCCAGCTGGGCCTGATGGGACCTGGGTGTCAGGAGGGGAGGGACTTCACGGGGTCCCTCAAGGATGCAGGCTGCCTAATTCAGGAGTGCAGCGGTTCCCTGGTTCCTGGCAGGCTCCGCTGGTTCTCGGCAGTGGACCAGCAGGAGAGGGAAGGAGCAGGATGGCGGGTCCTGCAGGAGGTTTGGGGCCAGGCCTGGGGTGGCCGGCACATCTTCAGCCCACATCCCGGTGGCCAGAACTCAGGCTCACGGACCCACCTAATCGGAGGGAGTCTAGAAAGTGTAGTCGAGCCGAGAGCCCCAAACCGAAAGGAAACGGGTCTGGTAAACACACGGCACTGACTCTGCCATAGAATACTTTTCAGAGGTAAAACCCTCGGCCCTGTAATTGATTCCACCTGGAGGAAGGGACGAGGGAAGAGCCAGAGAGCTTCCAGGTTTCCAGCGAGGAGCCTGAGGACAGACCCGCTGACGGAGCCCGGCCCTAACGACGAGTCTGACCAGGGCTATCCTAAAAGCACCGCAGAACACTTAACAGGCACCACCTGTTTTACTGTGTGCCCTGCATCCCATTGGAGGAGAAATATGGATATAAACGCATGTAAATCTACGATGTAAAAGACAACCTGCATGTGAAACCGGAAAATTCTCATTTTTCAGGATCTCATTCTTAGCTAGGAGAGGCCCCTTGGCTTTGTTGTTTCTCCCACTCCCTGGAGAAGCCTTTACAACCAGAAGCACCTACTGAGTGTTTATTTTACACACCAGAGTCTCAGACACTTCCCGCAGCTGAAGTCGCCAGGGGATCTGTCCCCGCCCCTGACAGAGGTCACTGGCAGCCAGGTCCAGACGTCACTGCCACAGCCCCTGGCGTTCGTAAGCTACGGCTCCATACAGGGAGGCAGTCGTAGGCAAGTAAACCCAGACGCTCTGTCTCACGGAGTCTGCTGAAACTTCCCTGTGCTTTAGGACTGTAATGGGGCATACAGCCCATTCTTAAACCCAGATCTGTTTCTCTGGTTAAGAACAGGGGCTGTGGAGCCAGCTCACTTTGCAAACACTCTGCCATTTCCTGACGGCTAGGCGTTGGGCAAGCTGATTAACCTTGGTGGCCCTGATTTGCTCATCTGCAGAATGGGGACAATAGTTGTAACCTGTGCGTAGGATTGTGTGCAGATTAAAAGAGTCATACATGTGAAGTGCTTACCGGAGTGACTGGCACAGAGCACAGGTGCTACATGTGTGTTCGCAAGGTTATTTCGCGGAGATTCTTAAAGAAGCTAGAATTTTCCTGGCATCCTTAGTTTCCTAGTTATCTCCTCCTCTAACTGAGGGGAAGATGCAGTCAAAGGCCATGCTCTCTGCTTTCGGCTCTTGGTCAGGATCCAACATCCCTGGTGATGGAAGAGAAGAGTTTATTGCTCTGCAGGTCTGAAGAACTCATTCATTTTCCTATTTCTCTTCAGTCGCAGACAAACCCTCTGGATGTCTGTTTTGTTCTATTGTGCAAACCAGGACTTGGACGGGTGGAATGGAAGCATCCCTATTTCCAGTCATTGCTAAACCATCGCTTGAGTCAAATCTCCTGTATATGACATTTAATAGCTAGAGACGAGAGGGGCCTCAGGACCCACAGACACGTGTCCTTCCTCACAGGCCAGGGCGACAGGATTCTGGGCCCAGCCATGGAGACGGCGCCTACACCCCCAGCAGGTCGCCCCGCATGCTCTGTGAAGGGCAACAGGGCAGAGGGAGGAATCCAGGCAGGGAACCAGTCTGGCGCCACGGCAGCTCCACAGAAGAGATACGGGCGCTGGTCCCAGGATGCTGGGGGCTGACGGGGACCAGTGGGCAGATCCAGCATGGAGTTTGAAGGTAGAATTATTAGGATTGACTGAGGAGTGAGGCAGAGGGAAGAGTAAAGGGTCCACCCGGGTTGGTGGCCTGAGCAGTTGAGAGCCTTCCTTTCCCAGATGGAGACACAGGGAAAGCAAGAAGCATCCCTTTTGGAAACGTTAGGTTTGCGATGTCCCTGCCTGACATCCTGGGGAGATACCCAGGAGGCGGTTGGCCACATAAGTGCTGTGTTTGGAAGAGAAACTGGTCTGAAGAGGCGTGTCTGGGAGGAAGCTTCACTGCTGGCCTGTAGTGCCGATGGGTGAGCTCAGCCCCGTGGGTGTGGTTGGCAGGGCAGCCAAGGGGGGATGGGACCAGCCTGATGGCACAGGGCGAGGCAGCTCGTGTCACTGTGCGAATTCGCTGCATGGCGTTTTAAACCTGTTCAAATTTCTGAGTAGATTTAAGATGTGTGTTGTCACTTTTCAAGGCCGTATTCAATAAAATATTTCAGCAATTACTACATACCCTCGGGTAACTGGCTTAGGTCCACCGAGGCCTAAAAATAGAAAGTTACAGACCTGCGGGTTCTCTTCTCCTGACTGTGAGGCCTCGCGGGCCCAGCCAAGCAGTGCTGGAGGTGAAGGCACAGCTGGGCCCGGAGACTTGTCGGCAGAGGCGTTTCTGGTGAATTCCATGCTGCCAGGAGGGCAGATGCAGGCGGTGCTGGGGATCTCCTCGTCCAGCAACCCGCTACTTGTTGAGAAAAACATTCTCATCCTAACGTCGCCTTCCTTCTGAACTTGAGCCATGACAGGATCATGGCTGGAGTCCCCCATCATGAAGGGCCACAGCCCTTCATGAAAGAAAATGGGAGGTGGACGGTCACAGGACACAGGACGGTCACCTTCCCTAAAGCACAGGGCACCCTCCTGCCCGAAAATGAGGGAGCAATCAAATGAATCCGTTTCTGAAGTTTCAAACCAGTACACGATGCCGCAGTGCTTCCTTAACAGACCACAAGTTGTGAAAAAGGCATGGGTTTCACCCCCAGCAAAGAAACGATGACAAGTACCGTGGTTTAAAAAATGTATTGGGCTTCCCTGGTGCCGCAGTGGTTGAGAGTCCACCTGCCGATGCAGGGGACACGGGTTCGTGCCCTGGTCTGGGAGGATCCCACATGCTGCGGAGCGGCTGGGCCCGTAAGCCATGGCCACTGAGCCTGCGCGTCCGGAGCCTGTGCTCTGCAACGGGAGAGGCCACAACAGTGAGAGGCCCACATACTGGAAAAAAAAAAAAAAAAATGTATAGGACAGGATGGTAATCATTGTCGTTTTCCGTTTATTAATTCTCTTGAATTGGAGGAGTGTTTAATTTTAGCCATGAGGTGCCTTAGTGCAGCTCAGAGAGAACATGGTCATTCTATGGGAAGTATTTTTGGGCCGGACTCCTGCTCTGGACTTACAGTTGCATTTCAAGAGTTTGGGATTTGAAGGGAGTGGGCAGGGTTATCAAATACCCCTACACAAGGGGGCTGGAAGGAGGGTGCTCCAGCCTGGGGGGCTCTGCATGATGCATTTGCCTGTCCTGGCACAGACGCTTTGAAGGAGGACCGTGCCCTAAGGTAGAGATGGGCCAGCGTCACCGGAAGTCACTTTAGCCTTCCTGGAGGGGAGGGTGTGGGCATTGAGCTGCGAAGAACACGCTGGCCTGATACACGCTTCCTTTGGCCTACACTATGTTGTTCAACGTTTTAAAATATAAATCGCTGGAATTCCCTGTCCTTCCAGTGGTCAGGACTCAGCGCTCTCACTGCCGGATCCCTGGTCAGGGAACCAAGATCCCGCAAGCTGAGCAGCGTGGCCATAAAATACCATAAAATGAATAAAATAAAATAAAATTCACTTGATTAGTCAGCTTTGCTCGTTTATGCTGCAGTAACAACCCCCAGCCCCCGTCTCAGTGGCTTCTAGGAATAACACGGCACACTTCGGCAGCACCTCCCAGCACTGTTCCACATCATACTTTCTTCATTCAGGGACCCTGGCCGGAGGATCAGTCCCCAACTCAGGCACACGGCGAGGGAAAAGGAAGACATAGCCAAGCCGCACCTTGGCTCTCGGGATTCTGCTGGGATGTGGCGGTGCCACATCAAGTCACACCCCACTGGCTGAAGCCACGCCCAAGGGAGAGGATGGGATGCGTGATCCTCTGACAGAGGACGGAGAACAATCAGGGATAATGGAGATCCAATACCACCTCCGGACAAAGGATGTCACCTTGCACGCTCCACATCTCACCAGTGGTCCACCCCACTCATAGACAATGCTTCTGTGTTCCAAGGTGGCGCTGGAATTTGCAGACTCTGGGCTAATAAATGCAGGGCTGTTCATTGCCTCAGTCTGGCTAAGTTTAAAAACAGCCATTAACAAGTCCATTTCTTTTTATCTTAAAAATATTTAAGACTAGTGGATGTTCTGACCTCAAGATGTTTGGAAACAAGAACGAAACCATTTCAACTGTCAAAGCTTTGCTTTGTCTTTGTGGCCGTGTCTTTCTCGGTTCTTCTGTAGATAAATTCGTCCACTTGTGCATTCATTATGCAATGACTGAACAGACCTATGTGGAGTCCTTTTGCCCCCATGGCATGGGTACAGGATGGACAGCAGGGAATACCGCAGGGATCATCCTCCCATCAGAAAGTCAGAATGAGGACTCGAGGTCAAACACCTTCCTCAGTCCCAGGGAAGGTCCCACCCCCTGTGAGCAAAAGGCAAATGCCTGGGAAAAGGAGGTCAAAGTTCTGGGTAGAAAGTTTCAGTGTGACCGACCCTGTGCACAGGGGATGGGCCATGAGCCATGTCAGAGTGACGTGACCTTGGTGACGTCCCCTTCTGCTACCCCGGCTGGGGACAGGGACAGTGCCAACCTGCACACCCTTTGGCACAGCTCAGCGGGGTGTCCCATACACAGTTGTCAACTGAATAAAGCAACCAACATTCAAGATCCTCCCAACCGGACCTCGATCTCCAGACCAGCTTCCCTCCAGGCACTCTGCCACTTGCTGGTGCCCAGGGTCTCAGAGTTCTTTGCTCACGGCCCCTGAGCTTAGCGAGCCGCAGTCTTTCTTGTCTCTGACCTGCGTTCAAGGTGCACCAATTTTCTGGAAGTTTCTCTCAACCTCATCTTTGCCTCTCCCAGTACAACTCAAACCTCCCAGACCCAGGTCCAGCCAAAACCTTTGCAAGGCTTTCCTGGCCACATTAACCCAAAGTGATGGAATTAGGAAGTGGAGATTTACAGTCATTCTGAACGTTACTGTAGTGATTTTGAAAAGGAGTGATGGGCTTCTCCCACTGCCTGGAATCTGGCAACTGTGGGATCCCTTGATTTTTCACCCTTTTACTCGGTGTCCCAGGTGGACCATAGGCTTCATCACAGCAGGAGTCTTACCTCCTGAGCATCTGAGCCCTGCACTGGCCCCAGCCCCTCAGCTGGCCGGCAGGAGGCGCTCAATCCACGCAGGTGTGATGTGTTTCCAGCTGCTTCTCTGCTCCTTTGTAATTCACGGGACAGGCACAGGTGCTTCTGACACTGCCTGGGATAACCCAGTATCACAGGGGAGGAAATGTCCTTAACCGCAATTGGGTACAGATCTTTTAAAAGAACTACAAAATTTCAAATTAACAGAAGACAGACACCATTCATCTCCAAGTGCTCCAGGAAGCAAAAGGGGGAATCTGTAAGTATTTAAGGAGTAACCACCGCACATCAGGGTGCCGGGCTCTGAGCTGCCCACTATCCGGAAGACCTCAACTTAGTGGACAAGAGAGAAGTTTTTCCACACTGGTTTGAAAACATAAGCTCTTATTAAGCAAAAATCAAAAGATTGAAACGGGTCGCTTGTAGGATTCAGTGAACTCAGCACAATTGCTGACATGGATTATCTGGGTGCTAAAATTTCAAAAAATTGTCCCAGAGTAAAGGGAGATATTCAATTTATTTTGTTTTCATCCTTAGCTCAATCAAATAATATTTCTAAAATTCACTTCCAGAAGCCAGACAAAGATAAATATACGATATCTCTTATATGTGGAATCTAAAACAAACAAAAAAACCCAAAAAAGATACAAATGAACTTATTTCCAAAACAGGAAGAGACACACAGACATAGAAAACAAACTTACGTTCACCCAAAGGGCAAAGGGGGGTGGGGGAGGGATAAATAGGAGTTTGGGATTAACAGATACACACTATTACATATAAAATAGATAACCAACAAGGACCTACTGTATAGCACAGGGAACTATACTTAGTATTTTGTAATAACCTATAAGGGAAAAGAATCTGAAAAAGAATATATATATATAACTGAATCATTGTGCTGTACAGCTGAAACTAACACAATATTGTAAATCAACTATACAGCAATAAAAATTTTTTAAAAATTTGCTTCCCATCCTTTTGAAACAGAATATGTGCTTTATAATGAAACACTACATTTTATCATAAAGTTCGCAAGTGATCTTGGCTAAGTTTTTTCCCAAAGAAACTGGCTCTTTTTCAGGACAATGCACTCAGCATGGTTTAGAGACAGAGACCAGAGCGTGTGTTTTCCACCAGGCACACGGCTATTGGAAGGAGATGGGAGAAACTTTGACCTCGTTTCTTTACCACTAATTTCTAAGAATGAGTTTGTGAAAATTTGAAGTGTCATAGAAAATATATGCACGAATCCTGTAATTAGGTCATTACTTAATAAAGGCCTGTGTAGTAACAGACAGGTGAACGCATTTCATGTCTAAACAATAAAATGATAAAATCATTTTTTTTTCCAGGGGAGTTAGAAAGTTTTATTCCAAAAGCATCTTGTTTGCAAAATGTCTAAAGCAAAACAAACATGCTGTGGAGACAAAGACATTTCCAGAATTCAAAATTTTTAAATTGCTGTAAAGAATTATTGCCAACACTGGCACATTACTTACAGCTGCTAGTTAAAATTTTTGAAAGCTAGACATGTTTAAATCCAAATTGTGACCCCTTAGGACCCAGTCTCCTGACGTCTAAAATGTGACGTATAATTTCATGGGAGAAAAAATACTTACGGTAAAGTTAAGCCCAGTACTGAAAAATATCTTCTACATTTGTGAATTTTTTATGAAAAAGTAATTCGAGAGAAGAACATGTATACTGTTTTCAACTGGTGGATCATGAAAATAAAACAAGGGTTCAATGGGTTAGTATAATATTTTGAGAATAATGACCAACCACAGTGAAGGGATAAACAATTCATAGAATACTTTTTCTGACTGTGAGTCCCACTTAGAATTTCTTCACCCATTCAAATACATATATTTATTTCCACCATATATGTATGCATTTATATTATGCATACACAATGGAAATAAATATATGCGTTTATATCTCACATTTAAAACTTTAATGCATTTGAATTGATTTATGCGTAAACTGTGAGATAGGAAATCTGATTTAGTTTTTCCAAATAAGTAGTCATTCAATCCAATATTTCTGGGCTTCCCTGGTGGCGCAGTGGTTGAGAGTCCGCCTGCCGATACAGGGGACACAGGTTCGTTCCCCGGTCTGGGAAGATCCCACATGCCGCGGAGCGGCTGGGCCCGTGAGCCATGGCCGCTGAGCCTGCGCGTCCGGAGCCTGTGCTCCGCAACGGGAGAGGCCACAACAGTGAGAGGCCTGCGTACCGCAAAAACAAAAACAAAAACAATCCAATATTTCTCTGACTACTCTGATTGTGACATACTACATTTTTACAAACACTTGATATGTTTCTAAAGTTTCTTTCTGTATTGATAATTAGTCTGTCCATTCTTAAACCAGAAAATTACCATTTTAATTATTAGATTGTACATTGGTATGTCTAATGTCTGGTAAGGGGGCGGTTCCTCTCCAGAGTTTTATGTTACTTTACAAGAAACAAATTATCTTGTATGTTTCAGTAAAGGTATTGTTCCAGGTAAATCTTAGAATAATTTTGTCAAGGTCAAATAAAGACCCAATAGAGTTCTATAAATTCAAATGTATTAAATTATATTACATTTTTAGATCCTATAAATCAATTCTATTACATTGTATTAAATATATATAAGAATTAATGTAAGTCTTCCCACCCTGAAGAATGTTATGTCTCTTCACTTATTCAAGAATTTTATATCTTGGGACTTCCCTGGCGGTCCAGTGGTTAAGACTCTGTGCTTCCAATGTTCCAACGCAGGAGATGCAGTTTCTATCCCTGGTTGGGGAACTAAGATCCCTCATGATGCAAGGCGGGCCAAAAAAAAAAAAAAGAATTTTATGTCTTGAAGTAAAGTGCTAGTAGCGACTTGACAGGGACTCTGCACATTCTGTGTTTTACTAGTATCTTTATTTTTTTAATTGAAAATATGTAGATGATTTTTTAACTTTACTGCTATTGCTGCTATTTCAGAAAGATATTGATCTCTGTGTATTGGATTGCTAACCAACCACTCAGTTTGAGTTTGTCATTAATTAAAACAGTTTTAATAAGTTGATTCCCTTGGACTTTTCAGGCAGACAGTCAAATTGCCTGTAAAATGAGATAACATTGTCTCCTACTTTGCAATATGCAGCTTCGTGTTTTTTTATCTTATTTCATTGTCTAAAATTTTCAAATGAATGATTAACCATAACAGTGATTGTAGGCATTTTTCTTGTTCTTGATTTTAATGGGAGTGCCCATATTTTTTCACTGCTAAATAAATTTACCTGCTTATTTCCAATAGGATTTTAGATTTTTAAGAAAATGACATTCTAGCTCTAGAAGCTTTTTTTTTAAATTCAGAAATGAATATTATCAAACACCTTTTTTATATTTATCAAAAAATCATAAACCCTTTCCACTTTTTTTGTGTGTGTGTGTGATACGCGGGCCTCTCACTGCTGTGGCCTCTCCCGTTGCGGAGCACAGGCTCCGGACGCGCAGGCTCAGCGGCCATGGCTCACGGGGCCAGCCGCTCCGCGGCATGTGGGATCTTCCCGGACCGGGGCACGAACCCGCGTCCCCTGCATCGGCAGGCGGACTGCGCCACCAGGGAAGCCCAAAGCCTTTCTACTTTGACCTATTTATTCATTCAAGAATTATAGAACAAGGACTTCCCTCGTGGTGCAGTGGTTAAGAATCCACCTGCCAGTGCAGGGGAGAGGGGTTCAAGCCCTGGTCCGGGAAGATCCCACATGCCATGGAGTAACTAAGCCCGTGCACCACTACTGAGCCTGCATGCTGCAACTACTGAAGTTCACACACCTAGAGGCCATGCTCCACAACAAGAGAAGCCACCGCAATGAGAAGCCCACACACCACAATGAAGAGTAGCTCCCGCTCGCCGCAACTAGAGAAAGCCCGTGCACAGCAACGAAGATCCAACGCAGACAAAGAAAAAAAAAAGAATTGTAGAACAACTTAATTTATGTTAAATCTTACTTAGACATGGTGGATTATTACTGGAATAGACCACTAGACATTAATATTTTATTAAAGTTTTTGCATCTGTAACACTCATACGTAGTTTAAATAGTGACATTTGTTCCTTAAGGATTTCATGGCAATGATTTGTAAAATTATCTTGTGACAGCAATGTTACTGAAGACAGATTTCTGATAACTTTTAAAATTTCCAGAGTTCTTTGCTGGCTTTCTATTTCTTATTGAATCCATTTGAGTTATCTGCATCTTTCTAGCAAAACATCAGTTTTCACATTTCTATAGCATAAAGTTGTGTTTCTATCCATTTCTGTTTTGTAGTTCTAAACAGTTGTTGCCTTTTTTAAGCTCTGTTGTTTGGTCACTGAAGAGTCATTAAAGTTATATATTTGTTCTGAACTGTATAATCTAACAATGTAAAATGACACCCCTGTGCTCCATTCAATCCACTTCTTCTCGCTGGTGAGTCAGCATTCTAAGAGGATAACAGAGCCACTGTGAGCATTATGAGAATGAGGGACTTATTTTAGGACCCAGGGCTGACAGGTGTGGGAGAGGCTCGGGCACTGAAGGTCTGTGAAGGGGGATGAAGGATCTGAGAAGCGGTCACTCACCAGCTCATCTGAAGCTGGTGGACATACGGGGGCTTGCAGATCTTGCTTCCAAAGTGAAACCACAAAGGGTGAGTCCTTGGTGAGGGCCAGGGATACTTCTGCCTCAAGGGAGGCGCTGCCTCTGAGTACAGCCGTCTGTACAGGTCTACAACCAATTGCCTGGTGGTGGCCTGGGGACACGGTTTCTCAGCAGGACCAGGAGTCAGGAGCACAAGTTGGACCCAGAGCCACAATTTAGCAATATATAAACATGATGATACGTCAGGTCAAGTTTGGGGTAATTACAATAGGAGGTTTAACATTTGAAATCAATCCACCTAGTTTACCACATTAGCATAAAAAGAAGAAAAAGCATATGATCATCTAGATAGATTCAGGGAAAAAAAGCATTTTATGAGATTTAACACCCATTCATGATTATAAAAAATCCCC